>NC_142614.1:52779756-53404756 GCF_059453375.1 Lepisosteus platostomus
CGAGCAACCACTATACAAGTTTTGGTTATATGAAATGTAGTAATTCCTGTTTTTTTATTTATTTTTATTTAACAAGCAGATTTTCACTCTTACGAGCTGAGATCTTGTATGATTCTACTTTTCTGGCATCTTTTTGAAGATGAAGAGTTAAATTTTTTATACTTTGGTACCTTTTTTATAATAAAGGCTTGTTTGTTCTACTATAAGTACATATAGTACAGGCTAGTTTATGAATTAAGGACTGTCATGATGGAACTTCTATTAATGAGCAGGAGTGTTTTTTGTTTTCTGTTGTTTATGCATCAGCTAATGATTTTAAACATGTTACTTGAATAATTAACCAGGGATGTTATTGTTTTACACTTAGAGTAGATGCTGTTCTGTGCTGTATTAAGGTGAAGTTTTTTTAGTTCTGGAGGTTCACAGGAAGTAAAGAGAATTGAATTTCCATGATTGAGTTTTCACCTTAAGAGTAATGAATTACTTTCACCTCAGGAAATGAATTAAGTTAGTATAATGAGGGATTACTATATTTACAAATGATAAGTTACTATGTTGAATATAAAAAATGGGATTTTGAACAACAGGATCTTGAAATTTCCTTTACTGTGTTAATACAGTATCACATCATTTATAGTATGTGTTACAGATGTGAAAGTAGATTTTTTTCCTTTTTATTAGTGAAAAAAGATAAGGATACACTACTATAACATAATTTTAAATATAATATTAATTCTAAGCTGTATTGTATCATTTAGCAAAATAAACTACACTGACATAATGTGTTTAGTTGTCTTAAGACAGAAATAAGACTTTCAAAACCAAAGAGAAGGACATTTGGGTAATCCTGTGATGAGAGGGATAAGATAGAGATCCTATTCCAGTTATACTTTCAGGTTTCACCCATATGATATTTAGCTGTACTGTATGTTAAGGAACAGGTAACGGGTTTATTTCATGCTGAATAGAAAAGAAAGGAAACACAAGGTTTCGGCCGTGGAGCCTTCTTCAGGTGTGTACTGTATGTTGTTTATCTTTGAAGAAACACATTCAGACATGGATAACAAAGATTACTGCAGAGATAGTGATCCTGAGAACCCATCAGCTATACTGATGGGATCCGAGAAAATGACTATGTGCAGGATACCACAGCATCTCTGTCATGATCAGCTTTGTTTTGCCAATAGTTTTTAAATTGTACAGTTTTTAATTTCCAGTCATAAAACAATGTAGTTAAAACTGATATTGCACTGACATCAATCTAAACAGTCACCAGAAGGAGGTCTGTTTCACATATTTATGTAACAGTATAACTGTAAACAAGGACAAATTACATTTCATCTTTCATTTCATTACACTTCTAATTCAGTTACAGATTTTTTTAAAACAAACTCCAACTAATTATAAGTGATAAATATGAATTTAGTCACTAATGTCTTGGTGGGATGGGAGCTGTGCAGTGAAATATTTATGCCTGCTCAAACACATCCATAAACTAAACTAATCTATTTTACATTTTCATTGATTTATTAAATTTTATTATTATTTCATTATTTGATTTACTTAATACTAGTTGTTAAGCTTTTAGTTAACAGTAACTATTAGCTAACAGTGACATCTGATAATGTTTTTAAAATGGACAGCAATGCAATACAATTTCTACTTAGTGTACACAAGCTTTTTGTGGCAAAATTAATACAGTTGAAATTTGTTTAAATACTATTTGAACTTACAATAAAATTATGTAATGATAAAGTTACGAAACTCAGATCTAATTTCTCCATCATAATCTGGCAGATATTATAGTGGACTAGCTATCAAAGACAGATTTATAATTTGTCCATTCTCATGCTTGTCTGAGTATTCTGCAATACAGTGAATCCTTCTATAATTAGAACAAAACAGCTTTTAATTCTTTATAGGATGACACTAATAAAACCAAAGAGCTCTGTAATCCTTCGGGTATCATAAAGGGTAATGGGATCCGGCATACATTATTTATTGTGAATAAAGAAGACTTTAGCATATCCATTATTCAGTACCCTATTTTAAGATTTCTATGTGTGAAGCATATAATGCAGAAGAATTTTACAGTTTTCTATTATTTTACCATCTTGATGTCTGGTGTGGAACACATATAAAAACTTGTTTAAGTTTTGGAGGTTTAAGTGTGTAATATTTGTTACCTGAGATGTTAAAACTCTTTCATTTGCCTGATTTATTAGAACTAGATGGTTACCAGGCACACATTGTCACACATCCCAAGTAAATTGCAAAAACATTCCAGAATATGATGTCCCTCTAAGGCATGTATTACTACTTCATCACAGAAACACAGCTATTTGATTGTTAGTTCATGTCTAATACATGCCTTATTAGTGATGCATGAAGGGTTTTTATTACTGACAAAAGGGACTATAAGAAGACTATACAGTAGGTGTTAGACTAGGTACTGTATAATTAAATATAATTACCAAGCTATCACTAAATGTATGTGTGTGTTGGCCATCTTCTGTTAAGTAATAGTATATCCTTCATGAAAAATAACACATAACACATGCTATAGTAGCTCCTCCTCTTCTGAAGTGTTCTCTAACTTCCTTTTATAGAATTGTTTTCTGAGCCTGCAGGAGTATGCAACATAGCCTTATCTGCAGATGGCTGGCCACCCTTTCAGCTTCAATGAGCTCCTCTGCAGCTGGTTCTATTCTTTCCACACTGTGGAATGGTTAATTTATGGTTCTTTTTCTTCCTACAAGGTCTGAGAGAATTCTGTTGGTCTTATGCTCACCCTCTCTTATTTTTTGGAGAGTTAATCTAGATTCCCCTCCCTTCCTACTTCAAGCTGCTTTGCTCATTCTGTAGCAGGTGAACAGCACTGAGTTTTTTTCTTGGCACACAGTACACCAACTGCACTGACAAATATGTACTGAGTACTCGGTTCTTGTACTGAGCTACATTGATTAAGCCGAGATAAAGATTTCTGAGCAGAAATGTACTGTTGGCTCCAATGAGGGTTTTCTGTGACAAAGAGGACATTGCACTGAGGTACTCTGTTTACTCCAAAGTAACATGGCCACAATGAGGTATCTTTTCTGCCTAGATGATGATTGAACTGGGGAAGGCTTCCTGTGAGTGTGAACTGAGGTTTCCTACGTTGAAGAATAGGGTGTCCCACAGTCCTATTTGTACCAAAGTACTTTCTCTGTATTACTGAATAACAGAGATGTGTTGAAAAAACATGAATAAAAAATTAAAGAGTGTTTTCTTTATCCTATTGACAGATATGACAGGTCTTTTGTCTTTTGATCAGGAAGATGTTTCATTGCTGATGCTGTTTCCTGGAGACAACTCACATAACCAGTCTGCCAGTGAATGGGACAAGCTTGCTTTCCTGGTCTTGAAGGGGTTTTCTCCCTTTTACTTTTAACTTTTACTTTCATTTTTCAGATCAGATGAAGTGCAGAGCTGGACATTCCTCATCCATAGATTAAGTCCTGGTCCCAGATTTGACAGTACTGCTAAATCCCTGCTTTCTTTTTCATCTCATTCTTTGGATCAGGAAACACACCACGTGACAAATCTTTTATGTCATTGTGAGCTGGAATTCAAGAATATACATCACAGTTATTTTTGGCTCCAGGGAAGAGAGGAGTCTTTCTAGGTTTCCAACAACTGATTTGAGAGCTAGCATTGAAATATTTTATTTCATTCTGCACAATTTATCCATTTGAAATAGGATTTTCTGCTGTGTTGATTGTAAAATACAAGTAAACGTCAACAGGTAAAATACAGGTAAACATCAACACTAAGTTTAGACCCAAACCTTCAGCTGAAATTTACCAACATATCACCTGACTTTGCCAGCAATGATCAGTCAAGAAACAACACAATTCCAGGACAGACATTTCTGAAAGCAAATCTGGAAGGGGAAAGGAACAATTGTCTTATATAACAGCTATTGTAACAGATACTAGAAATGCTTTATCGAAGCTTATATTGTTGATCTTATACAATACATTTAATTATAGATGTTAGTTGTGTGTATGAGAATATACTTGTATTTTGATAGGCAAGTCCGGTATGTGTGAGGATATTACCATTTCTGAGGTTTTACCTCAGTTTTAAGACTGAGGGCTTAGATGGGCTCTGTGCCTTTTTATGGTAGGAGCATGTGAGCTCAGAGAGATCATTTGTTTACTTGTAATGCACATGCCCCAAATGTACCAGACAGTCAACCAATTGGAATGTCCCGGACATGGTCCACTCTTATGTGATCTTATTTTTACCTTTCTCATGCTAATATATTGAGATACATTAAAAACACAACAAATGAGCACTGAAACCAAGAGCATTGCTGCTCAGCTAAAAAATAGTGAAGTAGTGTAGAAAGATCATGTCTTTTTTTATATCTTTATATGTATCAATTTTCTAATCATTTTATCCTGTACAGGCTAATGGAGGAGCCAGAGTCCTGTGGAAATCATTATTGTTATAATGTTGGTAAATATTATAAAGAATTTATACTGATTTATACTGAGAAATTATTATGAATAATTTAATATTAGAATTTGTAAGAATAAGAACTAGAGTAGTTTCTGCACTGTATCACATAACATTTTGTTTTAAAGCTTGTGGTAAATTGCTCATAATATCCCCTCATAAATCATATTACATATTGTACTGACATGTGAACTTAAAACAAAACCTGATCTTGATAAAACCATGATGAAACAATATATGACATTTTAATGACAGATGTGATACCAGTAAGTAAAAGATGTGGCTGTTAATGTTCAATTGTGTAACAGAAATAGATAGAAATTTAACACATACTGTATACAATAATATATAATCTGCTATCATTTCATTTTGGAGTATGATTCCTTTGTCCATGTATCTGACATTCTCTATATTATAATAAACAAGTAAACAACAATCCATGATCAGAATGCAAATATGGTTTGTCTGATGATTATGTTTAAATCCCATTTCATTCATAATATTTGGTAGAAGAAACTACAACAGTATATTCATTGTGGACAACATGCATGTTTTTTTTCCCATTGGTCGAGTTTACGAGTATTTCCACTGGTAGTTTTTATAATTTGTTCGTAAGAGATCTTGACTATTAAACACAATATCCAGGTAGTGTTACACAGCAAAAATACATTTTTAAGGGATATTTATTTTGCTGTTTAATTCTGTTAAAATGTTTTATTTTATTGGCAGAAGCTAATTAAGAATATAAGAAACATTACAATTTAGATGAGGCCATTTGGCCCATGTAGCTCCTCTTGAATTGATAACTGAATTAGAATGGTATTTGAATTACAATGGTAGTCCTAATTCATATACCTTTATTTTTTTTTTTTCATTTTAGGTGTAAACAACTCTACAAGGTGCTAATGAATGAAACTGCAGAAAAGTTAACTCAATAAAGATCTTTATATGATTAGAATTTTCTTAAGTGAATTAATTCCCACATTCAGTGGGAATGAATAGAGATAAAAAAATATGAGAAGAGTTAAGGAATATCATATGAAAATAATGAATATTTTATTGCAGAATTTTAAAATCTGTTCTGTGGTCCTTTCTGATTCATAACAATGAATGGTCACCCCCACAAAGATTCTGGGGAGAGTATAGGTTCATGGAGCTGTGGTGCCATCTGCTGTTTCATTGGGAGCATTGCAAAGTTATAGTGAAAGTGGGAAATTAATAAAAAAACTTCATCAATCAAAAAATATTTCAATTATATCTGCCTATGTTGGATTATTTCTTCGAGATGTCAATATCTTTTCAAATTTAAGAATATCAGGAACTTTAAATTGATAATAAGAATAAACATATTTTGAACAAACACTACTCCACAAATTAAGAATACCCTTCCTGATTCATTATTGTTAGTGTCTGTCTGTGCTGCACAAATATTGATTTAAAAAAATGTTACACAACTAATTTCGTTTTTTTTTTTTTACAATTTGTAATATTACTGTACCCATCCATCACTGTCATGGCAAGCAGATTTCTAGGAAATATCGCAGGATTGACAAACAGCTGACAGGCAACTAGAATCAATTAGTAACCTTGTTGTACTACTGACTGTAATAACTACAAGTTAGTCTTGTGATAAGAACATTAAACATACTGTACTATCTAGTAATTGATTTTCAAATACTGAAAGAACAGAATAATTACTCACTAAGTCTACACAGTTTTGGAATTGACAAATTCCACTATTAACATTAGTATTTTCTGTTATTATGATATTTAAAAGCCATTACATTTTTAATCATTTTTAAAAATGGCTACTTTAATGATTTTAATGTACTTTATCAAACTGGTGCTATATATAAACTTTTAAATACACCTTGGTCTATGTATCTCATATTCACCTCATAGCATTTCATACTGTAAATATTGATTTATATTTATAGATGAAAAATGCACAAGAAACTAAAAAGGTTATACACTTTAAGAAAGGAATTATGGATATAATGAACTAATAGAATTAAATAAAAATCAGAGATGTTTTGTTAGTTAATAACCAACTTCCTGTGTCTATTAGCAACACAGCTACCTTCAACAAAATATAAAGAATATCTCTGCCTATTTAATAATAGGAATTATTTCAAGTTACATCATCATGGTGATTCCCTGGATAATTGGATAATTTCTTAATGGGGTTCTGGGTTGAGGGGACCAGTCAGGATGTTTTTAATTCGCACTGAAAATGACAAAGATGCAAAATGACAAAAAATGCAAAAGAAGGCAAAACATTTGTCAACTGAGGTTTGTTATTCAAAAATATACGTGTCTTTACAGAACATATTTCGGTGTGTTGAGGTGTTGAAAAATACATTGCAGTCAGATTGTATGTGTACATTCAATCTGACTGCTCAGTTATTCATTGTGTCAGTCAAAAAAGGTTTTTTGGAGATGGAACTATGTGTGCATGTACAATGTATGTCCAGTACCACTACCCACAGAGTTTTATAACCTTCTGATTGTCTTTCCTAAATCGTTTTTAATCAGGTAGATGAGAGCAAAATGCTCATAATTTTTTATTTAAATCAGTCTCATAATGTATGAAAAACATTTTTCTCTCAGATTACCAGGAGAAGCTGTCAGTTGAAATACAGGTTTGACATTTTTCTTCCTTTAGTCGAATCTGCCTATTCCCCGGTGTGGCTGCTCACCTGAATATTTGATTGTGTGATAGTGTATTCAAGAGTGGCATGTACATTTTTCACATGAAAGTGTGTGAGATATTATGAAATGTAAGTTAGGTATATAAACATAATTGGTGTTGTGTAATTGATCAAAAAAGAAGAGACGGTGTTTATCCCAAGTAGATGCTGTGCTGAGGTTATTGGTTCAATTCTGGACCTGGGTGCTCTCAGTGTGGAGTTTGTATGTTCTCCCCAAGTTCAGATGCGTCCAGTTCCCTCCCATCGTCCAAAAGCATACTGGTAGTTTAATTGGCTTCTGGGAAAATTAGCCCTGGTGTGAGTTTGTGCGTTTCTGTGTTTGCGTCTGCCCTAAGATAGCCTGGTGTCCTATTCAATGTTGTGCCTGCTGAATAGACCCTGTATTCATGAAGTGGTTAGAAAATGGATAGACTAAAGTAAATCATTTTTGTTAGTATTACAACAACAAAAGAACAATTAAGGATGAAGTAAAGAAAAATGGGAAACATTCAGATGATGAAAAAGATAAGGGTGACGTTATAAATCAATATTTCACTCAGGTGTTTAACAAGGAAGAAACTGTCAACATGCATCAGGTAGGGGAATAAGTTTTGCATGAAACACAATTAGTACAGAAAGAGCAGATGTGTTACAGGTACTATCTTAAGATCAATATGCCGAATGGTACTCTACTAAATGTAATTAAGGAAAAAAGACACAATGTTCATAAGCCATTAACAGATCTCTTTCAACAGTTACTGAAAATAGGTGAAAGCGTTTTGGCTGGAACATCTATGGAGCACCCATCCATGCAAAATGAAGGATGAAGGATCCATGCAGGATGAACCTAGTAATTATATACCTTGTAAAACATATAGATGTTGTACTTACAGCACTTCTATTGCTTATAAGATTAAGGAGAAAATAATTAGAAATGAACTTAAGAATAATTTATGTGGCAGAAGGATTTTAGGTGAAAGTCAATATGGTTTTTAGAAAAGTACCTAACTTGTCAGTGTTTTGGAAAAAAAAAACAACAGTAGTAATAGATCTAAACAGAGCTTGTGGTATTGTAATGACACAGGAGGTGTTACTGTATATTAATGCAAATGTAATAAGGTACATATAATAATTATAATAATAATTGCTTACACTTATATAGCACTTTTCTGGACACTCCACTCAAAGCGCTTTACAGGTAATGGGGACTCCCCTCCACCACCACCAATGTGCAGCATCCACCTGGATGATATAGTTACACCACATTAAAATGCCAGGTGATTCACTTCATGTAGTCAGGAAAGAAACACCCAAGCATTTATTTTGCTTTGGCAGTGTGATCCTGGTGCAATAAGGAATAACAAACTTAAAGGACAAATATTTACAACACTACAAATACAAACAAAAAAGTATTTAAAATTGTTTACTAAGACTGTACATCCCTGAGTCCAGGCCTTCTTCCATGTTACCATCATTTCACTTCAAAGGTGGACCAAAATTAGTGCAAACTTGTAGATTGACAGCAACCTAGAGAGCTTATCCTGATTTCCACATAATAAAAGTTTGGGTTACATACAGACTTTTGGAACACAACCCTTACTTTACCCGAAGAGAAGGTGTCCAAAACACGGAAGAACAGCCCATACATTCAAGTGTGAATCACAACCCCAGTAGGCTGTTGGAATTGTTCAGAAAGCCTCTTTCTGTTAATACAGTCACTTGACCAATTGATTCAACCAAACTGGAAGGGTGACTGCATAGAACCACATCATCAGATCAAGCTTCTCATTAATGTAGCAGAAATAAGATCTGCCATCTTGCTCCTCTCTTAATATGCCACAGTACACTTCTGACAAGTGCAGTTCTGCTTTGCCCCTGTCAGGTTTTCGACTACTGTTGTTTGAGGGCTCTGGGCGTTTGCTAGACAGTGACAGTGAACAGTGAGCGCTGAACAGTTCCCTGGACCAAAATGCCAAAATACTGAGTCTTCAACATAACATTAGAAAACTGTCATATTGATGTGATGCACAATAAAATTATGTAACAGAGGAAGATGATTTATCTGTAAGTAACATGAAAACACAGAAAGATAAATATTAATATTCAGGTGCATCCAGACAATTATATAGGATAACAAACCCTCTATACAGTATATAAATAGGGTTTGAGCTGAACATATGCTTGATTGTGATGTTACCTCCTCTGAAAGCCAAACCAATCATGCAACTTACACAGTCAACAAACAGTAAGTAGAGCATGAAGTAACGAACTGTCACCCACAAGCTTTGCATGTGATTTGCAAACACCTTTCCTTAACAGATGTTTTCTATTAGGTCATGAAAATGTAAACATTTTGGTTTCCCTTTAGTGTTAATTATATTTTCCTTCCTCAAATCATAATCCATGCATTATAGCCAGATGGTCATAGTTTCACAGATTTTCTAAATGTTTACCTTTATAATACATTTAAAAGCAAATGCTATTGTGAATAAAGAAATATCTGAAATATCTGTTTCTTTTGCTGCTGCTCATTGCATTGCAGCAGAATTAATGTTTGTTGAAAATGTATTTACAAAATAATAATATTTCATATAATATATATATCTACTGTATCTGTCCACCCTTTTAAACGCCACAAATAAAAAAGAACCATTTCATAGTAAAGCTAAAAATGGTCTTTCAGGTTGAAATAAGTAACTGAATAAATGTGTCCTTGTTCATTATTTGTTATTTTCTAAATAGAAATAAAAACATGGGTATAAAACACATTTCAAGTTTCTACCGCATAAAATGTTGAACAAACAAGCAGCTGCCTTTCAGCTAGTTGGAGAGGGCAATGCTTTAGGTGTACATTTGAGGTTTAGTCTGTACCATGGATTCTCTGAAGCTGATCTTGACATGAAAAATTGCCTGGTAGACGTGAATTATTTAAGACTGGTGTCTTGGAGGAAAGCTATTTGATACTTAGCTCTGTATTTCTGATAAATAAAATATTGCAACATAATTGATAAGTTTTACATACTAACTGAACTTGACAAGCCCATTGAACAATGACAAGAAATCTTGTTTAAGAAGCCTTAATTTTCTGTACCGCTCATTTTCAAATGTCCTTGTATAACTACACATTAATTGGCAACTACACTGACACAATGCATATGAAGATCAATATCTCTTCAATTGTTATCTAACTGTATCTTATGTTTGCATATGAAACTAAATAATTGAAGAAGACATCTACAGTACTAAAACATAATTTTTGTTGTTGTTTCAGATTGCTATACTTGCCCAAACTGCTTAAATTGAATTGAAAGTTAATGATTAAGTATAAACCATAATCCTGAAATCTATTGACAAAGCTAACAATGAACTTCTTCAGAATCAGTGACAAACATGAACTCGAGGGCACACGTGGAAACTACTGGAAGTTCAGCTGATGATCAAGAAGAGGAGAAACTTCTTTATACAGAGGGGTAGTGGGACTATGGTGAAGCTACGTAATTAAGATGTTGAAACAGATACCAAGGTTTCTGTGTTCCCTCTATGGTTTGCACTTGTGTGGCTGTGCATTAACCTTGAAAGTCCTTGAAGCACACAAAACATTCAAAGCCATACACAAATTTAGTAAGTAGTAGCTTCATCTAACCTTAGTTCATGCTGGCAAATATAAACTGTGTAAAGATTGCAAATGATTTGTTCTTTCTGATCCAAATTTGAATCAGTGAATCACATGTTCATTGATCAATGACATGTTCATTTGATTCAGAAGGTCTTTTGGCTCTTTGTGCCACTTTGAGTCTATCCCCAGAAAACAGAGAAAATTATTCAAAATTCTAACTCTCTTCCAAAATCAGAGCTCAGAACATGTAGGGAGGAACTTTTAAAATTGGGTCAAATGAGATACAGTTAATATTAATCAATTGTAAATTGCCAAATTCTGTAAAAATTGTATTAATGGACTGAGTGCATTTGAGAAATGTGCATGAAGTATGTATTTTTCTTTTATTTTGGATGACTGTATTAACTTTCCATAAATTCCTGAATTACAATTCACACTATAATACTGGATATATCTACAAGAGAAATGCATAATTTTGTTTAAACATAAGTCTTGTTTCTCAAACTACATATCTTTCCATATGGAAAAAAGAAAACTACCAAGAGTACTGATTTTTTATAATATATTGTTTTCCATTTAACTTGTAAATGGTTAAGCATTGTTAATGGTTTAAGTATTTACTTCTCTGCATACGTCAGTGGAATTGTGTCAGTTTGTCTAAATCCGCTATAAGGAAAAAATATAAAGTAACATTGTGCTACAAGCCCAATACCAGACAAATGTATGCTCCAAGCAAACCTTATAGCATTAATTGAATTTAAATATCTAGTTCTTTCCAACATTATATGATTTAGAATCATAAGTGTTGTTATGCCATTGGAAATTAAACAAAAGTGTATCAAACTTTCCTGTAATGTTTTCATAATTTTTGGCTTATCCAAGTAAACACGTTTAGCATACTCTCAAGTTGTTGAGAGCATTGATGTTTTGTGCTTGTGGGACATTCCAGTTTTTTTCAGGATATAAAAAAGTATAAAAAATATCGTCTAGCTTATTTCAAGAAATGAGTGGATATGATCCTCAAATCAATTAAACCAAAGAAATTGGGCCAAATGGCCCCACTGTAATCTTAAATTCAAGTTCAAGTTTATTTGTTATTCCAGCCATATACAAGTATACAGAGGAGTGAGATATAGTTCTCCAGGTCTACGGTGTGAATTCAGACAAGACACTGACAAGAAAATGTTATAGACAATGCTGACATAGACATTTTCTGACAGGGTACAGGGTACATAAAGTGCAATGTGCACAGTGCAATTTACTTTACAGGATTGTGCAAAGAATTGTGCAAAGAATACATCAGACACTATGCCTGACATTAGGCAAAAAATAACTAAGTTTCCAGAATTGGAGTAGGTGCAGTAGGTACCAGGGTGTTAAGGAGCCTGACAGCCTGTGGAAAAAAGCTATTATGGAGTCTGGTAGAGCTGGCCTGTATACTGCATTACCTTTCACCAGATGGTAGGAGGGGTGGGAGGGATTGTCCACAATACTGGAGTGTCACGATCGTCATCACTCCCCTAGAGAGCACTCCAACTCTATTGTATTTTAGTTTCATTATTACATGCACCTGTCCCCTGTCTGCTGTTTACTATTTAAGTGTGGCGTTTCTGTAGCTTTCGGCCCAGCATCTGGAAGACAGTGCCCAGAAGTGCCTAGCAGCGGGTCCAGGAATTACCTGACGGCACAGGCTTCAGAATGGCATCCTGACCATCTGGGTCTGGGACTTGGAGCGCCTGGCATCGTTATCTTTTTAACCTCTGTGTTCCTGTTCTAGTTCCCCCTTCACGGGGATTTTAATCTTCCTTGTCTTGGATAGACCTCCCGATTTTGGATAATGGACTGCGCCCCGGTTTCCCTTTTTGGACTTTGTTGGACTTGTTCGCATGCGCCAAGCCACAGAGCACTGGATCACAGCCATCACACCCCCCGTCTGTCAACCTAGGGTCCTAAATACGCACTACACGGGAGTCTAAACCGGCTCCCATTACATGGAGGCTCTGTCTGTGCAGCGTTTGTGGCATATGTCACGAATGGACGGAAGGGAGGCTCCAAAGATGTTTCCTGCCATATTGACAATTCATTTCAGGGACTTGCAGTCTGAGACCTTACAATTCCCAAACCAAACAATGATACAGTTTGTCAAGATGCTCTTGATGGTACCTCTATAGAATGTGGATAGAATGGGGGAGGGAAGGGTTTGCCCTTCTCAGTCGTCGCAGGAAGTGGAGATGTTGTTGTGCTTTTTTAGCTAGTGAGGTGGTGTTGATGGTCCAAGTGAGGTCATCTGTGATATGCACACCAAGAAACGTTATACTTCTAGCTGTCTACACAGGGGAGCAGTTGATGTGCAGTGGAGAGTGATCAGCGAGGGCCCTCCTGAAGTCAATTATCATCTCTTTTGTCTTATCTACATTCAGAGACAGATTTTTGTTTAAGCACCAGTCTGCTAGTTGCTCCATCTCCTCTCTATGGTGCCTCATTGTCGTTACTAATGAGGCCCACCACTGTCGTGTCATTAGCAAACTTTTAAATGTAATTTGCACTGTACTTAGCAGTGCAGTCATGAGTCATCAGCGTGAACAGAAGCAGACTGAGTACACAGCCCTGGGGGGTTCTACTTTTGTTTCCTTTCCCACCGCTTTCTGCGTCTCCTCATACGGACGACCGCAACAGGTGGTGCTGCCAGTACAGGACCTGATCCGTGCAGTAAGGTAAGGTCGCCTAATCTTTCCATTGGAATATTCAGCGGAGAGTCCTTGCAGCGTTTTCCAATGTCCAGCAGGGTCAAACGATTGTAGACTCTTGGTAAATTAGGACTAGTGACGATATTTAACACAGAAACAACATTTAGCACCGTTTTTATGGCGTGCCACCATCTTGAGATCTCTAGTCTAAAATTAACCTGTTTGTAATATTTTTATACTATATTTTTAACTGGAGAACAAACTTTCTCCTTATGACCTACACAGGACTTGGTATACTGAGCTGGGGATGAAAGGTTCTTTATCAGAACAAATCCAGGCAGTGGCTGGCCAGTTGTGGTTTACTAGTAGAGTTCTATTTCATATAATCTGTCATAGTGTTTTCCTTAGTCTGCCTCCCTGCAGGCCTTCTGAAGCTGCTGACTCAGTGTTTATTGATTAGCACATGAACAATTAATTTTAAGTCTTGTCTTCTTTGTCTCCTCCACAAACAAAAAATAATAAAAAAATAAAAAATATAGTGTTAATTAGTGTTGCAATAGGATTAGCAAATATAGAGTCGTGCTGTTGCATTATTTCTATTTCTTACATATTGAATTCTCCTACAATATTTGTTTGTTGTAATTTTTAATTGCTTCATAAAACAATACTGAAAAGTATGTGAAAAAAAAGGACAAGTACAGTGAACCACTCGCCAGTGCTGAAATTTACTCCTAGTTCACAGATGAGCACCCACTGTACATCCTCAGGCTGAGGGTGAGGATAACCACATTGCAGTAATAATGCTCTGAACATTAATAATAGAACAAATCTGCTGACAAAATCAATACAATCCATTTGGTGTTCTCAGTGTTTGTGTTTAGCAAAAGCACTTGACCGCACATGTCTTCATTTCAAAGCTATATCTTTATTTTATTTATTTTTAATTTTAAATTTGTTTCCTAAATGACATTTCATACTTTATCATTGAATATTTCATACTTGCATTTTTCATTAACCAGAGAATAATGAAGTGAGGATGATAAATCTCAGCAATAAAATAACTATAATTAAAACAACTAAACATTAAAAAAGGAACATTGTAATATTTGGTTTCTAAGAATTAAATATCTTGGGCTTCTAAGCATTACATTTGATTTTAAATGAACAGGCAAGTAATTGCATTAAGTAACTGTTTAGAAATGTGTAAATAAATACTAAACAGAAATCAACTGTTTGTAAATCAGAGAGTTCATGAAATTCCTAGTCTTATTGGGTTGTTGTCTAGCTCGTATTTCGAGCTCTCCCTGTCTTTTCTGTAATGAAGCTTCTATCTCTCACAGTAAAGAGCTATAATACCTTTCAGTAGGTACCAACAGGTGAGTAATGGAACTCAAACACAGAACTTCCATTTGCCTCAGGGGGGCCTTTATATAACACCAGTATCTCCTAAGACTTGTGTGCCTTAAGGATATTCCATATATCCTATATTCCATAATGAAATATGAAAAAATACTTTCTAAGTGTTCAGTATTATATTCTAGAGACCTATTAAACTGAGTATTTCAACATAATGCAATGCATCAATTTTCAGACCATTTTATGTGGTAAAGGGCCTTGGAAGTATCACCTCTAGTATTTCCACCACAACACATCTTCCTGGAGGATTGTAAAAGGATTCTGAAACCATCTAAAAAACATAGGCCCTCTAGTGTGTCTGGGGTCGACTGCAAGGTGGAATTTACCTGGAAGAACTCCAATTGAAGCCTCTCTGGGGACCTCCCTAGAAGGGTGTACGAGCCACCTCAATTAGCTCCATTTGATCTGGAGGTGTAGTGAGTAGTATTTCCAGATTAGCCAAGCTCTTTAACCTAGGAATGAAGAAACCTCTAAAAAGAACATTTCTGCCTGCTTTAATTTTCCCAAAGAGTAACTGGACAATCCACACGACTACTAGAAGAATTTGGACAGGTAAGTCAAATGTTGAACTTTTTGGCCACAATGATAAACTTTCTGTGTGGCAAAAACCAAACTACCTTCCAACAGAAAAACCTCATGGGTGTATTATGGTTTGTGTTGGCTTTGCTGCCTCAATACTCAGATTGCTTGGAATCATTGACTGAACCATGAATTTGGAGGAGAATGTCAGCCCATTCATTCAACATCTGAACATGAATCAAAAGTGGGTCATGCAATAAGATAATGATACTAAACATGCAACCAGATCTAAAACAAAATGGCAGAAGAACAAGAAATATTGCATTTTCGATTGGCCAAGTCGAGGTCTGTGCTTAAGCCCACTAAAATGTTATATGGCAGGACATGAAGCAACCTGTTCATGCAAGCAAATGTTTCTGACTTGAAACAGTTCTGTAACAAAAAAGGCCAAAATTGTGAAAAATTTATAAACAGTTACAGGAAAAGTTTTGCTTAAGTCATTCCTTCTCGAATTGGTGCAATCAGTTTCTTATCCTAAGGGCTCATAGCTTATTAACAAAATATTTAGATAATTTTGTTAATGAAATAATTCAGATTTTTGTATTATATGTTAAATCTGGTTATCTTCATCTTTTATGAAGACTTTCATGAAGATCTAATTAGGTTATAGGACTAAATGTACTAGAATAAGAACCAACTATAGGCATCAACAGACTTGTCTGGCACTGTATTTTTAAATCAGGCATGTAAGCAGATATAAAGACACAAATCATTTTAAGACAACAGACAGCTCATAATTTATATTCATTATAAATAAAACACATTTTAAGCTTAATCCATAAATCCTCAGTGCATAATAAAACATCAAGGGCACTTACAGCTTCTAAATTGTGCTGAGATTTGTTTTAGCATAGCTGACCTTATGTTTACAATAAAAAAAAACATAACAGTACAAAGGGCTGCTGTTATAATTTGTAGAAATAGGTAACATTAAAGGTACATTTAAAGTTTAAAAAGAGTGCAAATTAAAATATTTTGTATAAAATGTCCTATCTTAGGCTTTTCCTTAGCCTTATGAATACTGTTTGTTTGCGCTGTTTTCTGTTTCACATCCAGTATTTGTCTCTGCTGCTAATCCTTGCGAGGTTTTTAAAGTGTCCATTTACTGCTGATGCAGTGATGCAGTTCAAAAAATGTTTCTGGCTCATGACACTACAGTTTTCTTAATCTCCGAAACAGGTCGTTTAGTGCAAGAAGACAACATACAGGACATCTGCAAATTTCTAAAAAGCTCTTTCTGCTGCTGTGCCATCATTCCAGATATTAAGCAATTTTAACATTTTCCAGAAGACAGGCAGTGAGACTACTGATCTGAACAATTTCTTTAAAAAGGCTCCTGGCTTATTTTCTGCTTATTTGGCTTTTGTTGGTTAAATCTGTTAGAATTGACATTACACAATTCCCATTGGCAGAAAAATCCTAGGAGACCTTGATCTTTTGCTAAATCAAAAAATCTATGTCACTTTCCTCTCTGGATGAACCTGCTTTGTACCTGTTTAAGGTATTTATATACATTGAGGTGCAGTCTTAAGTTATCAGTTGTTAAATGATAATCATAATATAGTCACAATACACTACAGTCAATATTTTTTTGCTCATTTAGTAAAATAAGTTTCCTTTATATATTAAAAATTGTTAACCAGTTCTACCATTTTTTCAAAGATATTTAAAATACTTTGATGCATTCCACATATACAGTTCCTGTACATATACAAAGCCTTAACAAATGCATGGAACAGTTTGGTACAACCCACCTCTAACACACCCTCTGTGTATAAACCTAAATATTAAAATTAAAAAATATTTTACTTTCAAAAACATTTAATCGTAGATCTTGTCAGCCTTCTATAATTCAGCAATGAAAATATCATAACCTAAATCTGAAGTGTAAGGTCTGTGTAAGTGTAAGATCGACAAACACTTATAAACATAAGATCGAACATTGGCACAGTTAAATCTACACCAATAATTACTGCCGACTATGTGGACTGTGGTGTCTCACCTGTACCTGTACTGGGTAGAAGACGGCGTCGTAGGAAGAGGGGTCAATGGGCAGGCGTTCTGGTAAGATTGAGGCAACACAGCAATCGCGTCCCACTCCCGAGTATACTTCTTGCTAATGTTCAGTCACTGGACAATAAACTGGATGAAGTGAGAGCAAGGCTTGCTTTCCAACGGGACATCAAGAACTGCAACGTGCTGGCATTCACTGAAACCTGGCTTGACCCATCTGTTCCGGACTCTGCTATTCTCCCTGGAGGATTTTCTATTCACTGTCAGGACAGAACAACGGATTCGGGTAAGAGCAAAGGCGGTGGGGTACGCTTCATGGTAAATAATTCCTGGTGTACAGACGTGGAGATTATTTCAACATCTTGCATCTACACATCTTGAACATTTGACAATAAAATGTCACCCTTTCTATCTTCCGAGGGAGTTCACATCGGTAGTTCTCACAGTGGTGTATATTCCGCCGCAGGCAAATTACACAAAGGCACTGGATGAACTACACTCTCACCTTAACAGACACGAGAATACACATCCTGAGGGGCCATTCATCATAGCGGGTGATTTCAACGGTGCGAACTTGAAAAAAACAATGCCTAATCTACATCAACACATCAACTGCCCGACGCGCGGAACAAACACGTTGGACAATGTTTACACTCCCTTCCAGGATGGTTACAAAGCCCTCCCCTGACCTCCTTTCTGCAAATCCGATCACGCCTCCATTCTACTACTTCCCGTTTACAAGCAGAAGCTTAAACAGGAGAGGCCAGTGTTAAGAACCATTCAACGTTGGTCGGATGAATCAGATTTTATACTAAATCATTGTTTTGCTACCACTGACTGGCAGATCTTCCGCAAAGCTGCTGAAAATAATATCAATCTGTATACGGACTATGTTACTGGCTACATCAGTAAATGTATTGAAGACGTGGTTCCTAGGATTACTGTTCGCACATATCCAAATCAGAAACCGTGGATAAATGGTGAGATTCGCAAACTCAAACCTAGGACAGCTGCTTTCAATTCTGGCGACATGGGTAAATACAAAAAATCCAGATACGACCTCAGGAAAGGTACCAAAATAGCTAAATACAACTACAGAGTTATATTACCACGGCTGCAATGCACGGACCATGTGGAGTGGTATACGCACCATTACAGACTACAAAACGCAACCCAGCTATATCGCACAACAGTCTGCCTCTTTTCCTGATGAGCTAAATTCATTCTATGCTCTGTTTGAGGTCAGCAACGCAGATCCAGTCAGGAAGATTCCAGAAATCCAAGAAAGAAACCCACTGATCATATCCAGAGCGGATGTGTGTAAAGTTTTTAAAAAGAAGGAAGGGCATCAACATATCCTCTACCCTGACTCTAAACACTGGAGCCCCCCAAGGCTGCGTGCTTAGTCCTATCCTCTACTCCTTATTTACCCATGACTGTGTCACCAGGCATAACTCAAACTCCATCATCAAGTTTGCGAACGATACAACAGTCATTGCCCTGATCACAGATGGTGAGGAGTCTGCATACAGGGAGGAGGTTGAAACCCTGGCAGTATGGTGCCAGGAGAACAACCTCTCTCTTAACATCAGTAAGACTAAGGAGATGATTGTGGACTATAGGAAACATCAGGGTGGAGACCACACACCTATTCACATCAATGGGACTGCAGTGGAGAGGGTCAGCAGCTTTAAGTTCCTGGGAGTTAACATCTCAGAGGATTTAACCTGGACCCACCACACCAACATCGTGGTCAAGAGAGCACGGCAGCGCCTGTTCTTTCTCCGCAGGCTAAAGAAGTTCGGCATGCCATCACATATCCAGGCCAACTTCTACAGGTGCACTATTGAGAGCATCCTGACTGGTTGCATCACTGCCTGGTATGGGAGCTGCTCCGCACGGGATCGCAAAGTATTGCAGAGGGTGGTGAAGTCAGCGCAGCTTATCACCAGCTGTGAGCTACCAAGCATCCAGGAGATCTACTCAGCTAGATGTCTGAAGAAGGCCAGGTCCATTCTCAAGGACCCTAGTCATCCCAGTCACAAACTGTTTTCCCTCCTACCATCCGGTAAACGGTACCAAAGCATTTGGTCCAAGTCCAACAGACTACAGTACAGCTTCTACCTCCAGGCAATAAGACTTCTAAATAGCCAACCTGTAGCTCCTTTCAAATCACCTGTAATGGCTACATGGACACACAATTCTCACTATATTCAGCATAACTGCACTACATGTATATATTGCATACACCATGGACACATAACAGCTCTACTCACATTGAGTTTTATTCAATTTCAAAAATGTAACCTCAATTTTGTGATAATTGTGTTTTTGTGAATTTTTGTGATTTCTGTGATTCATGTAATTTTTGTGAGCTCGCAGAAAAAGACATTTCATTGCCAGCAACTACTGCTGCATGCTGTATTGTTGTGCATTTGATAAATAAACTTTGATTTGATTTGATTTAAGTATTCAAATTCTCTGTTATACCTACAAAGACCAACATAAGATATAAAGCTGCCTTCTAAACCAACAGAATATGGCCTACAGTTAAATCTCTCTCTGTGCATAAACCCAGATGCTACAACGTCAATGGGAAACCTATCAACTGTAGTAATTCTAAAAAAATTACCCACTATGCAGAAGAGGTTGCTTTAACTGAGGGATTCTTTGGACTCTGATACAGGAAATCAGAGTTTCCTAAATACAACAGAATGACAATCTCTCTTAAGAAAGCTCAAATACTAACTAGAATCTGGTCTTTATGGATGATCTGGACAAAGACCTCTCACCTTCTGTCTGTCTTCTTCTCCTCTATTTCTTCTGTCTTAAACATACTTAATCATTTTTTTCAGAACTTAATTAACCAATGTAAAGCATTTGCCCAGAATTTAATTAACTAACGTAAACTAGATTCTTTGATCAAAGTGTCTCACACCTAGTACAACTAAATAAACACCATAGTTTTTCCTTGCTTTGAAGATTTGAGAAAATCAAACATTTACCCTATCTAAGTGTTAACCATAATAGCAAGATTCTTAAGTACACTTCAATAGTGAAGTGGGACATATAAATATTGCACATATCAAGCTCTTAAATATTACTACTTAACCTCACTGTGGAATGTAATAAGGTAGCAGCTACAGCAACTAATATCCTTTCTGGGAATAACTCTCACAAACACATACCATAAAATAGGACAAACAAATCTTTGACTTAAATTTCAAAGCACAGAACTACAAACATATCATAAAGAGCTGCAAACAAGACAAGAGCCCTGCGAAGTCCCCCCCCCCCCCCACAAAGAGCACAAATTATGAAACCCACCTCATTTGTTAGTGCTACGTTTGTGTCGGTTTGTGCCATTTAAAGAAGCGTTTGTGCTGCTTTAATTTACGAGATATAGTGCCTTGGTTTTTCAGGGTAGTTAGGTCTTGCAGCCCCATACAATGTAGTAGAGAAACTGAACTGGTCTCATTCATTAGTGCTGCACTTGTGCCGGTTTGTGCCAGTAACTTTCCAGCTGCTTTTGTTCACGAGATATAGCACCTTCTTTTTAGGGTGATCACATGACCATGTAAGGCAACTTTGACAGCCAGTAACCCCATCTGCTAAGTTCAAGCACTCTATTACTGCTGCAAGGATAGCAATGTCTGCAATTTTGTTTCTCTTTTTGCCCGGATTGGGGGCTGTGGTTGATTTTGCATTTAATACCAGTATCTTCTGTGTGTTTGTGTGAACAGGAAAATTAAATTTGTCACCAATATCATAACCTAATCAGAAGAGTTGTGGGTGTAGCCTTAAAAAGTGAACATTAGCAAACAAGTGCCTGTTCTTACGAAGAGGCTTTAACTAGTATGTCTTAATACTTCGTAGCTACTGTATGTCCCTTTTTTAAATCTGAAGAAGTAATAAAGTTTCTCATCGTGTTCTTTTTAAATTAATATGCAAAACAAGGGCAGTTTAAAGATTCAACCCATCTTCTGAGACAGTATTTAAAAAGGTTCAAGGACCATTGGATTTACCGAGAACCACCTGGGAGTCAACCTCACCAACAACATCTGGAGAGGGGATTGTGCAGTATGTACTGGCAATGAGAGATAGCCTGGTGAAATATCGTGAAGAGGCTAGATCTAGTGTGCTCAGAAACTCTGGTATGACCAGCATGCTTGCCATCATGAGCTGGGCCAAAAGGTTTTTCTTCTTCTTCCCAGTTGTGTGACAGTGGAGTACACCTCACACTGCACTCCCTACTCCACGGCACATGGGAATGTGCAGCTACTGCACCTGAGGCTCATCAGGTTTGCTATTTAAGATCCTGCATAGGGTCCAGAAAGAACGCTTTGTGACAATAACTGCATGCAAAATGGCATGGACTGTATAAAATCATATAGTAGATCCTCACAAGGATACAGGTTTATCATGTGAATCTCCTCAGAGAATGGAGAAAGAAAGAAAACCACAGTGAGTAGCTTCTTTTTTGTGCATAAAGTGGGGGAAGATGAGGAAATGGAGGGAGATTTGGACACTTGAAATTATTCAAACAAGCTGCAATTATCACATCTAAATAAGAAACAGCAGAGTGAACATCAGCAAATATTTGAAAAGTACCCGGCCTTATTCCTACAACAACCAGGAAGGACTACTCTACTGAATCATACCATCCATCTTAAAGATTGCAAAGGAACAAGTAATGGGTTTATTCCATGCTGAAAAAAAGAAGAGAGAAAACACAATGTTTCGGCTGTGAAGCCTTCTTCAGGTGCAAGGTGTTAGCTCACACCTGAGAATGCTGCTGCTGTCAGGTTCAACAAAAGGGTCGCGAGTCAGTCCCAGCCTGGTCATTACAGTGGAGCTGCTGGCACAGAATGGGGCCACTTGAGAGTGATGTATTTCAGTGGTGGGCCATGTGGGTCCACTCCTATTGTATTTTTAAAGTGCTTTGAGATCCAATGGGATGAAAAGTGTAATTGTCACGATCGCTAACCCCTCCTCTTAAGGGAGCTCCAGCCCTTCCTCGTTCCTTCCCATTGTCTGCACCTGTTCCCTATTCCCGTTCCCCTTTAAAAGCCAGACGCTGACCTCACTCCTGGCTTCTCATTGATTTCCGTGTCGTGAGAGCCCGGGGTCCTGCTGCGTCTGGCTCCGTTATGGTTTTAGTTTCCTGGTCCTGATTCCCTGCCCCGCCGGTCCCGACCCGGTTCTGGTTTTAACTACGGATGGATCCCTTGGTCTTGGACTAAACCTCTCGTCTTGGATTCCTCCTCTGGATTTACCCTTGGATTGTTCGCCCTGGATTCACTCCCCCCGGACACTAGCACTGCATGGACACGCCCCCCTGTCTCCCGACCGACTCCTGCATGATATTTTTCCCCTTGTGTCTTCACTATTCTGGATTGCGTCGTCCGCATAGGGCCCGGAAAGAACTGTTCGTGACAGTAATGCTGTATAAACTCAATTAATTCTTATTATAAATAAATTTAGCTAATTCATATTTATTATCAACAGGGTTGATCACCAGGGGGTCCACTGTGAAAGTCATAGGTTATGTGACTAGGCTATGTAGCATATGTGGCCATTGTTGGCAGCCATAGAAGATGCACATCTGTGATGCATGCTTTGCACCTGTTTACAGATGCTGTATAATGGGACCCTGTGCCATTCCTCTTATTGAGTTACTACTTTCTCTTACAATACTTCACAGTGATCAAATGGAAAGTGTAGAAATATTCAGGACTGCAAGCTGTCAGCCAAGCCAGTCACATTTCTAAAGTCTATATTTTATGTCGTATGGCTGTCGGTTGTGTGTACTTTCTCTTCAGGCATCATTTTACCCTTTAAAAAGCAATTGAGCACTGACAGCAGTAAAGAGATCAAAAGTGGATTACAAAGAGGTGAGCACACACCAGGTTCAATTAAATGTCAGCCTTTTATCCAGTCATGGCAAAAAAAATGCCATCAACATGTGAGGTGCCACACTGGCGAGACATGAACTCCTTTCAGAATAAATATCTTTTTTTATTTTTATATTTAATACAGCCTGATTTACTAAACAGTGGTAATGTGGATGTGATAGCACCTGAAAAATGAAGATCACTCTGTAGAGTTACAACTTGTTTCTACTTTTCTATTTACAGTACAAGTTTACATCGGTTTACATCCATTTATATGACCTGATACGTATACAGATGTCTGAGAAGCTTTTTCACTTGTTTAAAACAATGCGGTCTGGTTATACTTTTCTTTTTTTCATCATGTCAGTAAAAAAATAAAATGTCTGTGTTTCTTAAAAAATAAAAAAATACCAGCTTTAATGCATGACATAAATATTGTCTCTTAAAACAAAGCATTAAACATAAGCATATGACAGCACAACAGCAGTTTTGTCTAAATGTAGGCAAGGCCTTCATAAATATCCATCAACTTTCTGACATAAAAAAGTATTCACTTTAAAGCTTGTAGTCAGTATACTTTGAAACAGCGATTAATATGTTATATACACAATCCTATCCACACTTTCAATACAAAAAGAAAGATGTACATATAGACTTAACATGGAAAAACGGAGAGAAAAATGGAAAGGTCAAGATTGCATAAGTATTCAATCACATGGCTGTGACAAACATAAATATATTTAGGTTAAATAAAATACCTTAACAACCCTCATGATTAACTGAGTGGCCTCTCTATGTGTACAATAATAGTTATTCACATAATTTCAGAATAAATACATCTCTGTAAGGTCTAGGAGTCAAGTAGCAAAGATTCAACAATGAAGACCAATTTTTTAGAACTACCTGGGGATAAAGTTATAAAGGTACAGATCACAATAAATGTATACAACTATTTCAATTATACAGTACATATCTTTTTGAGTGTGATAATGTCAACTGTTAAGAAGTGAAAGGCACCTAGACACCAAGCTGGCTGACAGAAATTAGGCTGGTGAGGGATGCCACTGTGTGGCCAATGGTGACTTTGAAAGAACTACAGAGTTCAGTGACTGAGATGGAAGAAAACACACCTGAGTCAACAATATTCCCCTCACTCCACAAAGCTGACTTTTATGGAAGGATGGAAACCTGACTCAGATTCTTCATGGAATTTGCAACAAGCTATTTAAGTGATACTGCAAACATATGACTGAGGTTTTTGTGGTTAGACAATACAAAAGGGTCTGAATACTTTGCAAGGTACTGCATCAAGGCAAGGTTACAGTAAACAGTTTTAGGTTCAGGCTTACACTGTTACTGTATACAGTATATGTTATATACAGATCCACTGTTTCACTTTTATGACAATGGATGTGCTGATTAGAGCTATGCTCTATTTTGTATCTTCTAGTGTATTGGATGAGTATGTGCTCTGCTAGTACAAATGAAGGTTCTATCAGATCTTTCCCAATAAAAATAAAACATCCAATAATGTATCACAACAGTGCTTGTGAAATGTATAAAAATGGGTCCTTTTCAGAGGTCTAATTACACATTTGTCTAAATTCTAGGTAATCCCAGAAAAGAAAAACAACACTTGCTTTGTGAGGTTTATTCAGTATAATATGAATATTCAGTATAATCTCATCATCAAAGACTTGTTTTCTTTATATCCTTTAGTATGTCAAGAAACCCCATTTTCAGCACAAATACTTGAACTCAAATAAAACTTCTCACATTCATGTGCTACATTCCAATATAGATATACTGTACAGTACAGTGAGTATAGGACAACACCCGTTCTCAATAAACTCAGAGAAATGCTAAGACTGGCCCGTAATTTACCTCATAGTCTCTCACAGTTTATGTACAGTAAGGAGATTTTTTTTCATTTTCTGTTATTACAATACACTTTATTTGGCATATTTTCAAATGAACTATTAACAAAGCATATTGATATCCTGA
Source organism: Lepisosteus platostomus (assembly GCF_059453375.1). NCBI lineage: Eukaryota > Metazoa > Chordata > Actinopteri > Semionotiformes > Lepisosteidae > Lepisosteus > Lepisosteus platostomus. Next base: position 52,805,159 of record NC_142614.1, read on the forward strand.
AAGAGTGATTTTTCTAAATGCAAATAAGCACATTTAATATTAATATATTTTTAATCACATTTAATATTAATATATTTACATTTCAGTAGTGTTTTGTTCTATATTACTAGACTATACACCAATTAGTTTTAGTACAAGTACTTATTGTAAGGTATTGTACTTTTGTGTCGTACTTATTGTATGGCCAGCAGCCATATCACTCTGTAACTCAGACCTTGCAACCCACTGAAGGTAAGCAGGTATGAGCCTGGCCAGTAAATGGATGAGAGACCTCCTGGGAAAAACTAAGGTTGCTGCTGGAAGTGGTGTTAGTGGGGGCAGTAGGGGGCGCTCACCCTGTGGTCTGTGTGGGTCCTAATGCCCCAGTATAGTGACAGGGAAACTATACTGTAAAAAGGCGCCGTCCTTCGGATCAGACATAACTCTCTTTGGTCATTAAAAATCCCAGAGTGTTTCTCAAAAAGTAACCCTGGTGTCCTGGCCAAATTTTCAATTGGCCTTTACCAATCATGGCTTTCTAATAATTCCCATCTATGAATTGGCTTCATCACTCTATTCTCCACCCCACTAATAGCTGATGTGTGGTGAGCGTACTGGCGCACTATGGCTGCCGTTGCATCGTCCAAGTGGATGCTGCACATTGGCGGTGGTGGAAGGGAGTCCCCATTACCTCTTTGAGTGGAGTTTCCAGAAAAGCACTATATAAGTGTAAGGAATTATTTTTATTACTGTCTGGTATACTCAGATGTATCAATGTTTTTTTTTTCTTTTCACTCATTTACAGTCATAAAAATACATAATAAAAAAAGTTTAAAAATAAGAGTTTCAAATCTGTTAGTGTTGAGAATTAACGGTAGCATTTCAATATATACTATATTGCTGTATGTTCAGGACAGCTACTGTATGCTCCTGAACAATTTGCCGAAAAAAGTGTGAAAACCATACTAATTACAGTATGTGTAATTCATGGATTAGCAACTAATTGCTGTGAAACGTTTTATTAACAAGTTATTTGAGGGGAAAATAAGAAAAAAAACTGAATTCTTGTGTTTTGAAAAAACAAATGTCTCAAGATGAAATGGCCAGATTCAAGAAGTCTTTCACAATCAGCAACACTATAGTTACTGTATATACATGAAATGAACTATTAGCATGTTATTGAGTTATAAACAGTTTCATGTAGCTAATCTACAGTATAGCTTCTGATCACTTTTAGGTCAGTTTTCTAATAATTTAACAAGAGAGTCTTTAATTTCTTTCCTGTAATATAAAGGAAGATGCAGTATTAGGTTTTTATTACGATTTGCAGCAGTGCAGTTGGATTGGATTGCAAAAGAGAACTGCTTAAAGTGATACCTCTGCATGTTATAGATACCCTACTTCTTTGTTTCAATTTCACTTTTGAGTACACACATAAACTGGATGCTGATTTTCTATAGATTAGCATAAAAATCTCAATAGCAGGCAGAGATCTGATATTAAAAGCAAAACATCAAACACCTCAACTGCAAAAATACCACTGAGGAAACAGCATAACTGTGTTTTATGTGAGTGTAGCCTAAAAAAAAATCCCTAACTGCTAAACAGGGGCACTCTTCAACATAATTTGCATTTGTTTTGTGCGAATCCATTGTAGTAAAATGTGTATTTACAAAATAATCCTGTAGTGTTTTTACAAAGCTGTTTAAAATGGTAAATAAAAATAAAGTAAATTACCTTAATTACTAAAGAGGTATATCTTTCTTTGCTCCTCAAATTTGCCGCAATGTTTTCCGATTTATATTCTAGTTTTGGTAGAGTCTTATTTATTGTATTGATACATTCCATGTATAAAATAGTTTGAAATGCCATTGGTAATTGCCAATTTCATGTTATCAGTGAAGTCATTGGAAATAAAGAGCATTCATTTTAACCAGGGTAATTTTTAGAATTCTACAGTAAAGTATATAATGCAAATTGTATTTTTTGCACCGATGCTCACTGGAGTTTTCTAATTTATACATACACTCTAGATATCAGAGAATGCTTCTTATCGCAGAATGGTCCACCTTCAATGGTGTTTTTTTTAGCTACAACGCATGGCAGTATTGATTTGTTCCCAGATGTCTATGTAGAATTGAGATCACTCAGCCAACGCCAGTTAATGTAGCTCTGAATCAGTTGTGAGTAGTGGTGAACTGTCTGATCTGAAATTTCTATTCATAGCTTTCCTATAAAAAAAACCTTCTAGCTATCTCTCAAAACAGTAAATTAAAGGGGTGATAAAACAGAACAAAATAAGTACACACCAATAAGTCCTACTTATATAGTATTTATTTATTCTACATGGATTTATAAAATAGGTCTTGCTTAACTAGCTTCCCAGAGTATCTTTTATAAGATCACTTTATTAGCCACATACAATTTCTTACATTAGGGATTCGTCTTTGAGCAAGCAATAGCAGTAATCAAATACAAATAGCATATTGTATGGAATGTTTAAGTTTTAAAAAGGCTTTTGACATTAGTTCTCAGTTTTGTAGGTGGTAGTCATTCAAGGAAAAGCACAAAATTGAAATAAGAATTTATTTATGAACAGGAAATGGTACAGATCAGGCGTAAATGCTTATACTGGAGTGGTGAAATAAGTGGAGTACCTCAGGGATCTATACTAGAATCACTATTTTTCCAATTTTATATGAATTATATATAACAAAGTAAATTATAATTAGCAGACACTTATAGATACTGGTAAAGAATTTCAGACTAGTCCAGACCAAAATCAGAACTGGGCAAGCACCTGGCAGATGGCTTCTACAACTATAAGGATGCTGCACATTGGTGGTGGTGGAGGGGAGTCCCCATTACCTGTAAAGCGCTTTGAGTATATACTGTAAGTGTAAGCAATTATGAATTATTATTATAAATTAGGAGTCTGAAAATTATACTTTTAAGAAAGACATAAGTGTTAAAATATGGATTATTTTTAGACAATGGGAGGAAGCAATAAAAAACAAAGTTTAATATACAGTATATATATAGTGTGGTGCCATGTAGGAATGTGGTCTCATGTTTTTTCAAAGCTTTCCTCCCTAAATTAGATTGCAAGGAGACTGGACACCAACAATCAATGGAGCAGGCATCAGCAGTGCATCTTGCTCCAGTCTGGATAAATAGAGTGGTGAACCAGGAAGGATCAGTGATGATCAGGAAAGATGTCTGAGGAAGATCTCTGCCATATTGCCCCTGCCTCTGCCCTCACATAGGCTGAATCAGTTTCCAGGCTGAAGATTTTCTTATGCCAGTTTTCTGCCAGAACACAAGCTGCTTATCTTCCCAGCCAGAAATCTGTAAGACCACTTTTTCTGCCACAGAACCATGTCTGCTTTTTTTCAGCTTCAAAAGATGAAGACTGACTGTGATAAGTTTCTCCCCCAGTTGTTTACTAAGAACCTTGGTCATTGCACAGGCTGTTAAATATATAATATATTAGGGCTGACTCCAACTACTTAGCTATTATTATACCAGTTAATAAGCTATAATTTCACTTTAAGTATTGTGTGTGGGATGTGTCTGTTCTCGGGGCCCTGCATAGAACCTGTGCTCCTATTGTGGGCTAACCATGTGGCAGTACAATAGCTATAAGCATAGAAATCAAATTAAAGAAGCTTATGCACTATTGCGCAATGCACTAGACCTCTTTTACAATGTTGTTTCAATATTTAATCACCAAGATATAAAAAGATATTTCTGATCTGGAATCAGCCAAGAGAAGAGAGATCAGATATCCTCTGGCTCAAACAAATCTCCTAGACTGACAGACTAAAATAATTGAACCTCAGGAAGAACTATAAGGGAATCTGATTCAGGTATTCATATCTTCAAAGGTACTGATGAACATAACCCTAGACTTCAGAATTCATAGCAAAATACAAACCAGAGAAATTTGAAGATTATATTTTTAAGAAAGACATAGGTATTTAAATATGTATTATTTTAGAGACGATTGGAGAAAGCAATAAAAAATATGTTTAATACACTGTATATAGTGTGATGCCTAGAAGGGCTGTGCCTCAAGAGGCATGGTTTTCCAGAGGGCACAAGTGCAACTTAAGAGGAAGCATAGTTGATGCTGAGAAAAAGAGACAATTCTTTACACAAAGGAGTACAGAATGAGCTGCATAGCCATGTTGTTGAAGCTGATCCCCTGTTTCTTTTGCATTTAGGTTTATTTTAATGCATAAGGATCTCATTTTATTTTACTAACGTGAATCCAGAAGGTTTTTTGAAAGTGACTCATTCACATATTAAGAAAATAATTCAAAGTGTTACAGACTAAAAACACAATAAAAACAATATGCAAAGCAAGGTGATAAAATATACAGACAGAAGTAATATTTTTGTGTGAGTCTTTTGGGTCCTATTGTTGATATGACTTAGACCTATATTACTGACAGTATTTGAAAAGGTTTGATAATATAGCATTTTATCCAAATAGCTTGATGCTATCAATTCAAATTATCCCTACATAGGCATAATGCATGTATGTACAAGCTAGGTGTTCAAAGTCAGTTATTCTAATATTAATTTGTCAAGTAACAGAAGCTTAATGAGATTTTCTCAGCATATTTGTGACTTCGTTCCCAGTTTCAGTTACCAAGGAGATTTCAATGCTGGTGAAAGACTTCTGCCAGAATTCAGAATTTTTGACTACAGGCTAATGCAAATTGAACTGAAAACCAGAGGTTTATTGCAAATGAATTCTTCGTTATTTTGATATATGTATATAACAACAATAGTATTTGAATTATATTAGTGTTTTATTCTTATTCTATTAGCTATCCCTGAAAGCCATTCAGAATATCCTGGAATGTTGTTTTAAAAAATGAAATGTTATATCCAATGCATTTTAACACAAGCTTTTCTAAATAATAAATGGCTTCATAACAAATAACATAGTGTTAGTGTAACCAGTGTTGACTTAATAAAAGGGATAGTGAGAAACAGATTTAAAATTTATAAACATGGACAAAAGAACAAAAGAAAAGGAAGGTTTTGATGTATTAACATCTGATTTGATTTATTAACATTAATACACATGAGTCATCCTAAGCACACAGGAGGTATGTTTAATCCATTGACCACATTTGGCAAGGACAACAGCAGTATGGTAAATTATTAAATAAACTAATCTACAGGAATATTTTGAACTCTAGTGTATTAATAATATGGAATGCTGACCTACAGGAAAAAAAATTGTGAAATATTGAAACATATTTTAGTTCTGACTAGTGATTGTTTACAGATCTAGTGAAAAATAACCACATAACTTAGCCCCAGGTAAGAGAAGATTGGAGTAAATCATAGTTTTTTTAAACAGCTAGGCATTTGGTTAGCTATTTCTTTTAGTTCCAAAAACTCATATTAATGATTACAAGCAAAATTCAAGTCTAGGGGGCAATGCAGAACAGTATATAAATTACTGGTTTCAAAACTGGTGGATCATGTATTCAAGTCTGTGCTGCAGTTTTGCCTTAAGTAAGGTACTTTACCATAACTACTCCAGTAAACACAGCTGTATAACTGGGAACCAGCATTACTGGGGATAATCTCTGCAATGGACTGGGGTCTCATCCAGTGAGGTTGTTGTATGCTCTCTTGTCCACTTAATCCCATGAAAACAAGGATAAACTCTGGTCCAATGAGCTGATATGGGTTGGATATATAAAGTACCTACCACTAGTCTAGATTTCATATGGCACAAAGACATAGTTGTTAGCATTGCTGCCTTTCAATTTTTTGGGGCAAACTTGCCTTGGTGTGAGTGTGTGTGTTAGTTATTCTAGATTTCGGTTATGATGATAAGTCTTTTTTTACATCATCTTTTAAATATTGACTAGAATCGTGTGCAAAATAGCTTCTAAAGCTGCACTTGGAAAATTTGATGACTGTTCTGCCATAACATCCACTCTTGCCTCCTATTACACTCATCATAATGGTCTTCATCTTCATTCTTCTGATTGGTTGACCAATACTAGATCTATCACTCATTGCATTAGTTAAGATCAAAATGTTTAATTTGGAAAACACCTACATTTATTTCAATTGTCAGTGTCAAGTTTTCATGTACACTCATTCCTGAAAATCTGTACAGAAGGTGGGAGATCATAAATCGAAAACAAAAATTCCATTATTTCTTATGGGGAAAATTCCACCCTGATCCTAACCGAAGACAAGTTCACTCAGAAACTAAAATGTTCTTATAACGAATTACAAGGTACAAATTCTTCATGTTAGGATTAGCGAAAATTCGTATACCCAACGTTCTTATACAGGGTATGAGTGTATTATTTTTATCAAACCCCTACTAGTTTTGGGCACAAATCTTTTCAATTTGCCGAGGAATGAGAGGAATAATCTACAGAGCAAATCAAAACTATTACTGTATCTATGGGTGTTTTCAGTGATATTATGATGTATTTTCTGCCTAACACACGCACTTGTTAACATTGTCACACTATTTATATTTTATCACTTGTTCTTTTCTTTCTTTTGTTGTGTTTCTGCTTTTTTTCTGCCAGTCAAACTCAAGAAGGAAAATTTAAATTTTGTGTGTTTGTGTTTATTAAGGTATTTAAGGTATTCTACTTAATATCCTTACTGAATGGTTATTAATAATAAATTGTTATTCTTCACACATAAATTAGAGATCCATTTGCAAGACAAATCAATGAATATCAACAGATGTTCAAAACATACTGTATCTTTTAATTTAAGGACAAAAATAAAAAATGAAAGATAGAGGACTCAAGAGTAAATTTCTGAAACCTAGTGATTTGTATGAGATCAATTTTGCCATATGCTTTTCTCAGTCAAGACCTAGTGTTTTACATGGCGTTTTAAGTGGATGTTACATTGCTCATACAGTGTGTCAGGAAAAGTCAGTACAAGGAAAGGCACATATGGCACAAGAGGAAGGCATTTCTTCATTGCATTATTTTCTTCTATAATCAGTATTGCTTATAAATACATTTTAAGCCACACATTCCATCTACAATCCAAATGCAGCATTTTATTTTAGAATCATAAACCTGTTAAGCCCTCTTGGCAGGTGTAGAAGTGAATGATATAACATGAGTGTGAGCCAGACACCCGCTGTTTTATATTTAGTTTTATTTAGATTTATCCAATGCCAGCATGTGGCTTTCCTGTTAGCACTTTCTGGGATAACAGAGTAAGCAAATCGGGTTAATCCCTTCATTGTTTTTCTTTAACAAACACTAATTGACATTTGTGTAAGAGGGTCTTGGTTCGTTAAAATCTAAACATAAACATGGCCAGCCTCACCTTGCTCTATCAGCTGTCAACTGAAGCCCAGCTGACAACAGGTCTGTGACTTTAGCACTAGGTTGAATAATTCAGAGAGGCCAGTTTAGATCAAAATGTGAATTATAGCTACCTGACTAAGCATTTCTACTGTATATTTAGCTAAAACAATTTGCAATATAACAGCGAATCCGGGCTGGTTCATTCACATGTAATAGCAGTCAACTGTCTGATTCTTTAAAAGAACAAAGATTACAAAAATATAATATATAAATATATATTACATGTTGCTAGTATATAGTGGTTTTATTTTAAGGTATTATTTTAAAGGATTACAATAAATAATTTTGATATTACATTTTGTAAGTAATGAGTGTGTTTTAACAAAATGAAAATTAGGTTTTGATTTTTGAGTTTTGATGTCCTGGAGACCCATTTAAACATGGGCATTTACTGGTGTAATTTGAGTGAATTTCTTTATTATTTCGGAGTCCCAGCCAGGATTCTAACCCATGACTGACTAATGACTCTCCTTCCCCGATTCCAGCTGCTGACTTATTGATGCTATTAAAACCTTTCCATTACATAGTTACAAGAAGGAGCATATCCAGTGCATAATTTGTAATTCACAAGGAACAGGAGCTCAATGTGAATAGAAAAGTGAGGATATACAAATGTTTCAAAATATGCTAACAAGATAACTTAAAAAATTTAATAAGTGATTTCAAATAGGGCCTACTGTTTTTGGAAACATTCCAACTGTGAACCTGTTATGGTTCACAGTTTCAGAATGGTTTAAGAATCAGACTAAATTATTTCCCACTAGCTTATACTGTATATGTAAGAGGACTCAGTGCATGTTAAAGAAGTGATGTCTCCCCATTGAATCATTGTGTAGAGTTGTGTTGCAGTGTCTGCTTTTAGCCTGTGAGTGACCAGTACTGAATCTGGTGGAGGCAGACGCAGAGCAGAATTACAGCCCATGGGTAAAATATTGAAAATACTCTTAGCAGTTGATATAATTACATTAAAATAGGGTAAAATATCAAAAAGGGTGAAATAAATCTGTCATTATATAGTGATGCATTATTTTGAATAGGAAAATAGATTTCCATTCTTCCATTTAAGAAAGAAATTTAGTTCTAGAATTTGTGCCTCATTTGGCAGGTAGAGTTAAATGTTTCCATGTTTATAGATGGCAAGGCTCTTAAACAAATTTGAAACTATATGTAAATAGTAGTAGAGGACATTGTGTGTTTATTATTGTAAATAAATGTATTTTTGAGTTTTTGCCCGGTTATTTCATTGTTTCCATGTAGCACTAGAAAAATGAAAAGGTATGCCATGTGAAGCCTTGTGCTCCTTGACAAAGGCAAATTTAACTTTTATTGTTTTGCTTGGTTTAACTGGTTTTGAAGGATATCGATTTGCACCAGTAAAACTGGGGTAAAGCACCTCAGTCAAAGTACAACAGCAGGGACATCGAACCCACTACCCAGTTAGACCAGAGACTTACCTACTACACTACATTGTCTTCCAACATATTAAAATATTTTAAAATATTTTTTAAATAGCAATTTTATATTAAACAGAGAGCTTTTTTGCAAACTTGATATCAAAGTATTATGCAATTGTGTATGTATTTTGTAGGTACCTGGTACCTGGTAGGTACTTTTGTAGGTTTTTCTCTTCCTGTCTCTATTTATTTGTCTACCATTCTTCTTATCCTGTTTTCATGGACTGCTGGTGGCTCTACGACTCAGCAAACACCTAGTTTTCCATGCACTCTTTTAACTGACTTTAAAACCCAGAGAACTGCAATTTTTGTCAATAGCCAGATGTTGAGTATTGTCTCTACCATGGCTATAATAATAATAATAATAATAATAATAATAATAATAATAATAATAATAATAATAATAATAATAACAACAATTTGGAAATACTTATGTGAAAAAATATGCAGGCTCTGAGAAAAACAGTTAGCCTCAGTTACTTCCTGGGAAGATTCAGTGAGTGCACTATATGAGGAGAAATTTATATACTTACAATAAATAAAAATGCATGCTCAACTTTTATGATTAAGAGTCTTATGTAAGTTAAAACAATTACAGCATGTGAAGACCATTTTAGTTCTATATGTCTATTGGACTGAAAAATTGTCAGAGCCAATTGAGAATAATGAACAGAAAACATGCATCTAGGGATCCCAAAGGGCAATATTAGAAAATGTGCAGAATCCTCTTATGTAAAACAATGCTTATGTAAAGCATGCCAATTTAAAAATGCACCCACAGCTTGACATAAAACGAAAAGAGTATGTTCTATTTTTTAACGCATTACGCGTGGACAGCTTTAAGTTGAGGTATCATTTTACTACATGCATATTCATGGGATAATGCCTGCATCATTTTGTGATTTACCCATAATTAGCACTGAAAATTATTTCATTGTAATTCAAAAAGTAGAATTTGGCACGTTTTGTCTTGGAAATGCTGTGGTGGTAATGAGCTGAAGATAACCCATAAGCAGGGAAAGGGTATTGACTCAGAATAGCAAAAACAGAATACAGTGTAAAGCCCACTGGTGCTCAGCTTTGAAATATCTAAAAAAAACAAACACTTCAGTGTGAAGAATCCATATTGAAGTATATTTTAGCTTTAAGCAATGTGAAGTGATTTCCAGTGCAGTATCTCCATTGGTTTCACAGCCAACACTTGTTTTAACATACAGGTTTAGGCTCTATTAAAATATTAACTACATAAATTATAGATAATAATACAAAAGTGCATCTCAAAATGACTTTCTGTTTATCTATTTCAATATCTTTTTAGGGTATCTCACAATCACTTCAGAATATCTCAACATTTCATCCAGGTTATTTAAAATTTCATTTTATTTAATGACACAGATTTGGAAACAAATCTAGTTTATTTTCTATGTAATACTTATTTTAAAATAATTTAATATAACAACATGCTTTTAATTTTATTTTGTTATAATCTTCATATTATATACATTTATATGAATCTTAACTCATAACAAATACATCAAATATGTTGATTATAAGACATTTTGAATTGATTTATTACTTGTACAGTATATTTAAAAATATCCTGAAAAACATTGTTTTTCAAACATTAAAAAAGATGGTTATTGTTTACCAACTTGCAATTTGAAAATGTCCATCTTAATATTTGTCCCCTAAGTGTCTCATGGGAAGTATCATGCAAAAGTGGGACCAGTGGGCAAAAAGGTTTTGTGGCATAATTAATCTGGCAGAAGAAATGGCAACTTTACCTTAAGGTTGAGACTGAGATCCCTATACAGACATCTGTGGGGAATGAGCCAAGGAGCTGTTGTGAATAGAAGCAATGTAAAGCAAAAGTCTGTGAAATTAAACTTTAATTTCCACTCAAACTTTGTTTTAAACTGCATTTCCCAAAAATCAACTGTTTGCCATCTAGTCTGCTGACTTCGAGACCATTGAGTTTATGAAAGGGCTTGCCTTGATCGTGTGCTGCTTCGTTAGTATCTCTCTACAGGTACATTAGGCACTTTAATAAGTAACACGAATGTCTTAGGAAGATAGGAGGAAACCTGAGTACTTGGTAAAAACCCACACATTTATTTGAACATACAGGACAAAGTCTATACAAAAGGCATGCCAGTCCAGAAACTAACACTAATCTACTGTAAGATGTTGAACTTTTACAAAACATTATAAAAAGAATAACAAAAACAAAGGCCTTTCTGACATACCGATAGCAGTCTAGTAACTCTAGTAAATAACTTTAGTTTGTCATATGAATTAACATTTATTTAAGTTCCACAATTTTAGTTTTATAAAGGCCAGATGATTTTGCTAATGATAGCATATCTTGAAGCAATGTAGCTGTATATATTACACTTATATAGCGCTTTTATGGGTACTCCCCTCCACCATCACCAATGTGCAGCATCCACCTGGATGATACAACAGCAGCCATAGTGCACAAGAACACTCACCACACATCAGCTATTAGTGGGGAGGAGAGCAGAGTAATGAAGCCAATTCATAGATGGGGATTACTAGGAGGCCAAGATTGGTAAGGGAATCACTGGGAAATTTGGCCAGGATGCCGGGGTTACACCCCTTCTCTTTTCGAGAAACACACTGGGATTTTTAATGACCACAGAGAGCCAGGACCTCGGTTTTATGTCTCATCTGAAGGACGGTGCCTGTTTACAGTATAGTGTCCCCATCACTATACTGGGGCATTAGGACCCACATGGGTTGCAGGGTGAGTGCCCCCTGCTGGCCCCACTAACACCTGTACCACTACCATTAACTTCCAGCAGCAACCTTAGTTTTCCCCAGGAGGTCTCCCATCCAGGTACAGACGAGGCTCTCACCTGCTCAGTTTCAGTGGGTTGCCAGTTGTGATATGGCTGCTGGCCATGAATGTTGCAATATATTTGCCATAAATACATTTTAGGGAGTCAAAGTATTTGATAGCATACTCTTTTTGGCAATAAATGCATTAAATGTGTAGCACTTTGAGTCAATCTAGCTCATTATTTCAGGTGGTTAAATTTTCTGCCATCATATTGAGCTCTTGCATATGATTGCATGTTCAGACTTCATTTTCTTCTTCAGCATAAAAATCCAAGTTACTTTGTTTTAAATCAACAGATTGATAAGCGATTTCCACTGTTTTTCCTGGTGAACTCCTTGGTTGCATTGGCTGTATTGTCTGGGTCACGATCATACTGGATGTTGAAGCATAGTCAATATGTATGGAAGCATTGTCTTCCTCATAAACTGACAAACTGTTTCTGTCAACTTCAGAATCCATTCTGCCAGTCATATTTTTATTGATTATGTCAGCTTTGATACTACCTCCACCATGCTTTACTAATTGGGTTGTTTTCTTTGGATGATGTGCAGATCATTTCTTTCTCACAGTTTGTTTTCCCCCAAACTCTACAGGTATCAACCAAAAAGTATGAGTGGGAAACAATCAAGACCATTGATCAAAGTTTTTGCAAGTGAATGAGATTCAATAATGCTTGGTTACAACATTTGATCCGACTGACATTGTTTCAGGATAAAATTACTGCGCGGTGCACTGCGCCATCCGGGGCCGGGAGAGTTTCTGAAAAAAAATTCAGATAGGAGCAAAAAACCACTCGTCCTAAACCTGACTTGGGCCCCATAATTTAGCCCTGAGCTTAAAAATTGTCTAAGTAGTTTGTGAATGGTAACCCTAACCCTACCTGGGGTGTCAATTGAGCATTTCCGCAATCTATATCTTTGTGTCAGGAATCCTCAATGAAAAGGTTTGCAGATCCTGTGCAGACGCAGGAGCGAATAGATATAGAGACAGGCGAACAATCCAGAACGTCAGGCGAGATTGTAGACGTTAGGCGAAAGGTAGATCAATAACCAGAAACTACAGAGAGAAGCAAACAGTCTGAAACAGGAGGCGAGGTCCAAGGTCGAGAGGCAAAAGGGAGTTCAGTATCCAGTATGCGAGGTTCAGAGTTAACGCGAGGTAGAGCTCTCAAAGAGAAGACTCAATACCGAGCAGCGGGAAGCGGGTTAGGATGGTTTAAATAGTGCTGCGGCGCTTGTTATTATTACCCCGCTGCTGGTACTGGTTAGTTCTTTAGTGAGTTGATCTCCGCTGGCTGGTGGTCGTGACACTTAGCCTCTCTGGGTATCGGATTTAGATATGTTCCCAAACCAAGAAATATGAGTGGGAAACAATCAAGACCATTGATCAATGCTCTTTCAAGTAAATGAGATTCAATAATTCTTGCTCACAACTGTTGATTCGACCGACTCAGTTTTGAGATACAATTACCTCGTGTTGCACTGCACCATCCAGGCCCATGAGAGTTTCTGAACAATACGTTTTTAATAAAGGAGCAAACCAATCATCTAAGTTATGCGTGAATGCTAACCCTAACCCTACCTGGGCTTTCAACTGAGCATTTCCCCGATCTGAATATGAACTTCTCTAGGCATCAGATTTTGACGTGTTCCCAAACTAAAAAGAATGAGTGGTAAACAATAAAGACCATTGATCAAAGCCCATGTAAGGGAATGAGATTTCTTCAATGCTTGGTTACAACATTAGATCTGACCGACTCAGTTACGGGATACAGAGAGTTTCCAAAAAAAAAAAAATCAGATAAGAGCAATTATTATTTTAGACTTTCAATTACAAACTCCTGACACTGTAATCAAAACAGGAGGGGATGACAGGATGTTCACCGTTTTTTTGTTTATGTGCATAAATATCTAATAATAAACACCTAACCAATAAGTGACACTTGTCAACCAATTATCCCTCAAAATAAAGAGGTTCATTTTGTTCAATTGACGTGAAACAATAGAAATGAATTGACGAGAAACGTCATGTTTCCTTCAAAATATTTCTCACAACCATTTCACTATGAATCTCTGAACTCTGCTTAACCTGTTGTGCTTTCTGTGACTTCTATACATTGTTCAATGAGGTGATATATACTGCACCCATGTGTGATTTATAGAACACATTATCTATTAATTATCTATGTGTTAAAAAATAAATTATGAAACAACTAATATAATATTATATATAATATAAACAACTATGGCATTTCTTAGATTGATTTAATTTAAATGAATCTTTTCTTTTTCATGAATTTGCTTTGATAAACACAGAGCTCACGCACTCATACTGTATGTCCCACAAGTAGAATGTTTTCTCCTTTCAAACCCAAATATATTTGAAATATTTTCTGTGAATGCTGAAAAGACCACAATCAGAGGAAATTACACAGCCTGAACATTTTTTCCATCAAAATCTAAAAAAATTTAGATGTGTTTTGTAGAGAAATATTTTTGAGTCTTTTTATCATTAAATAACTGTTTTCTTTGGAAAGATTAACAATTTCCTGTGGCTTCATGCTCAAAAGAATAAAAAAGGAACATTGTTACACAGCCAAATTTGATAGGAAAGCTGACATGGAAAACTTTCAAACCCATCAGGAATAATTTCCCCAGTACTTTTTTAGACACTGACAACAGGCTTTTTAGTAGTTTGTTTTCTAGATAACTTTACCCCTGGAGAATGTTTCTTTTACTGCTGCTGATGAAAACAAACTCACTTTCTTGCAGCCTGTGGGGAAATCTCAGGCTCCCAAAGTGTTGATACTGCCATGAGCAAATGCTAAAGAGGCAACACTTCAGAATAGATGACACAGGTAAGAAATATATTACTACTTTATTAGTGAAATGAAAGTTGCGGAGTGCTAGTGAATGCCTAATGTTTGCCTTATTAGTGAAACATGAAAGCTTTGTAATAGATATCTATTACCGATAAACGATCATAAGTACAGTATATAGCTAGTCTTTATATGTGGATTGTCCGGCATCTGTGAAATGTTGGCATATTATTAACAAAAACTAACATATGGCTCACATACATTGCTTTAAATTGCCAAAATTGCTTTAAATTCAAGAGCGAATGCATGTAATGTAATTAATTTTATTTATTTGACATTGAACACAGCCCACTGAAATATCAAATACATATAGTGTACATACTATACACATATTATGATTGTAGTACTGAAATGTACAGTGCAACAGTACACAGATCATTCTGTTTACTGTTTTTTGTGGGGGGTTTTTCTGTGTATTTCTGTCTGTTGAGTGGACACATAAAAACATCTGATGGTTTACACTTAATACCCAAGTAACTGGCTTCAATTTAAGACCTTAATCAGGCCTTTACTGTCTATAAGTGGGATTTACAGTATATCTCTTCTGCTCTACTTACATATAATTTAAAGCTCATAAACTATACACGTATTTGTGTTTACTTTTGATCTCACTCTTAACCTTTAGTTTAATATTTTCACCAGAGAAACCAAATAAAATGGCCCACTTGAAGGCTTTAGACTACATAATTGATATTAATTGATTCTTCTGATAATGTAGGTAAGGGGTCACTCAAAAACCAAACTCAGATTACAGAAGAAAGTTAAACTCAAATCAGAATCTTTCCTAATTTATTCGGTTGCAACAAATGAATTAGATGAGGCAAGGTACTTACATTCAGTATTTCGAGCCAGATTCTGCTATTAGTCCTACTATTCTTATTACTTTGCATTTCTCAGTCTGCCGTTCTGTCTGTTCATTAACAAGCATCAGTAAGTGGGTACATTCTACCAGTTCCTGCAACACTTCTTGCTGAACGTACCGAACTGACCTCAGCATTGATACTGCTTCCTGGTTGATGCTGTAACTTCTGTAGCCCTTTGTGAGCTCCCAATCTCTTCCACCAAACCCTGTATCTGTGTTCTGCCATGGCTTTGCATACAGATACTGCCATTAAAAGTGCACAAGGTGTCATGTGGCATACCGCAACAACTGCCACGTAACATCTTTTTTATTTTTTCAAATAATCTGATGCAGGACTGCAGTACTCTGTAAATCAGGAGTGTGAGACTGTCACATAATACATTTTAATCACAAATATTACTGTAAATAATAAATTAAGTTTTTATTAATCCATTAGTTCATACTGTTTAGTAGCAACAGTCATAAAATACAATGGTTAGGACATTATGATACTTTTTTAATTACATTCTCTACATTATATGGAATTATTAGTAATTGTGTATCAACAATAATAACTAGAAAACAGATTATTATTAGATTCTGATCTGTGTGACACCCAAAGAAGGCTCCACAGCTGAAACATTGTGTTTCTTTTCTTCTCTTTTCAGCATTAAATAAACCTTTACTTGTTCCTTTGCAGCTTGAAAACTGAAGTGCCTGGAGGAAACCCACACAAACACAGGGAAAACATACAAACTCCACAGAAGCTTCAGGTCTGGAATTGAACCCAGCTAACCACTGCTCCACCGTGGTAGCCTATTCGAAATTCTCCACTTATCTGTGATGGACTGATGTCCCATAGGAAAAGCAGTCATGTGTTTTCAGTTGTGCCCTGTGCCCTGTGTTTTTTGGATAAGGTCTGGCCTCACCAGGATAAGTGGCTTATTGATAATGGGTGGCTAGACAGATGATTACAAGAAAAAAAGTAGTAATTCATTTCCCAGAATCTCATATTGAATGCCTTTTATTATGCTATTGCTTTCATCCACTCTGGCTATCGTCTGTCAAATCAGTGGATTTTGAAGTAGATACTGTAGATGGGCTCAGAATATTTAACATGATCAAACAGTGATTCTGAAAAGAAGGAATGTTTTGTTTATTGGTATATTTGTGAGTGAGGGAAGACATTGAAAATAGAATGGAGATATACACTTTCAAGCAAAAATTATTTTCTTTTATTTTCCATGTTCTTATGATCTCATTCCCCATTATTATTTTTATTATTATTATTGCCCTTCACTTTACATCACCTTATCATTTGCTGATCTCAAAGAATAAATAATGCTGATTAGAAAAGCTTTATTTACCACATTCAGGTGCCATATTCAGGTTACTTGTTTGTCATTCATATGTGATATGGGCATAAAATAAAGATTTATTACTACTTTGGCACATGTACACTGGCTCAAAACCCATGTTTCTTTCACTTGACCTGAGTCTCCACACAAAATACATACTTTTTTTCACAAATTGTAAAAAATAAGTTATTCAGGAGCCTGAAGAAGGTTCCACAGCCGAAATGTTGTGTTTCGTTCCTTCTTTTTTCATCATTAAATAAACCTTTACTTGTTCCTACAATAAATACTACAAAACTTTTGTGCTGAATTTACTGTCTAGCAAGCACATTTATCAGATTCAATGCTGCTTCTCCTATAGTCCCACACATTTCAAGTGTAGTCATGTTTGTTCTTTGTTCCTGTCATGGCATGCTTTCAGAGCCAATAAACAGGTGACTTTCAATCTATATAGATATATAGATCTAATGAACATGAACAGCAAATACAAAATTAATATATTTTAACATTATTATTATTAAACTATTATTATTGTTTTTCTATATTTATATTTAATATATTTAATTAACCTAATATGATGAACTGCTGCTGGGTTAAACTCTTACAATTTTAAATATCACTTTAAATATTTCAATGTAAAGGTATCATATTTTATTTTTGTTTACAAAAGGTTCTAATTAATACGTCTTTATCTGGTTTAATCATTTACTTTGCAATGAGCAGTCCCTGTACATCCACAGCAACAACATTAAGTTACAAGAACAAGAATTAATGAGTATATGAAGGTGAATCTTATCCCATCAAACCAGAACAGCTAGATTTTGCTTTGGCATTTGGGAAATCAGTTGTGCACTCAAGGATAAAAGTTAACAGTTTTGAAAACTGCTGGAAAACCAAACGTATGAAGTTATTTCTTTGCAGTGAACTGCCAAATGTTTATTCATCTAAAATGAATGAAAACATTTTTATGATTTGAGATTTACTGAAGCAGGAAGATTTAGTGACATACAGTATAATGCATTCAGGATATGGCAGTGCTTAATAACATTGAAAGTTATATTGCAAATCTAAAATTCATTGCTGTGTGAATGGAATGTATTTTATCTGACTTCAAAGATATTAGAAGTTCAGGCAGCTTTTTTAAATGTGCCAGGGAATTTGTCTTATATAAAATCAATTTGCATGTACACTTCCCCTCGCAGGTTTAAAAAAAGAGTATAAACTGAACAATTTTTAATTATATGTAAGAATGCACACTATCAAAAAAACAATGAAAGCAAAAATAGTTACAGTACATTAGCTAAGCAAGTTACCACAAGATACCACAGAACTGCTGCTCATCCTAATTTATATCTGTGATCTAGACTAAGGTATAGTCAGTAGGCTTTTCAAATTGCAGATGATACAAAAATATAGGTAGAGGCAATACTGTTTCAGTAGCATAAATTATACAAGATGACATCAAAAGTAACAGAAGTATTCACTCTTCTTGGACTTTTTCAGATTTTATTGTGTTACAATATGGAATCGTAATGCATTTAATTGGGATTTTTGATCAACACAAAACATTCTATAATGTCAAAATGAAAGTGAAAATAAAATTATACATATTTTCGTAAATTAATTATGAATGTAAAACAGAACATAACTGAGAAAAGTACCCCCTTGAGTCAATATTTGGCATCTTTGACCAAAATTCTGGAAGGAAGCATCTTTGGCAAAAAGTGCATGAATCCTTTAGGTTACAACTCTACCAGCTGCATCCTTTGCCCATATTTGTTTGCAAAATTGCTCAGGATCTCTCAGATTGGAAGAGGACCATTCGTCAACAGTACTTTTCAACTCCTCCCACGGATTCTCAATTGGATTGGCTTTGACTGGGCTGCTCTAGAACATTGACTTTTTTTGTTTATATGTGACTCCAGTGTTGCTTTGGCTGTATGGTAAGGGTTATTGTCCTGCTTGAAGATTAATCTTTTCCCAAGTCCCAGGTTTCTTGTCAGGTGCAGCAGGTTTTCCTCCATGATGTCTCTGTACTTTGCTGCATCCGTTTTACCTTCTAACTTCACTAGTCTTCCATGCCCTAACACAGCGAAGCATCCTGAAATAATGATGCCCCCACCACCACCATGCATAGTAGGGATGAAATTCTCAGGATGATGTTTGTGCCAAATAAAGCACTTAGCTCTGAGGCCAAAGGGGTACATTTTGGACTCAGCAGACCATCGGATCTTCTTCCACTTGGTCTCAAAGTCTCCAACATGCCTTTTGACAAACTATAGTGAAGCTTCGACATGATTTTTTTTTAACAATGGCTTTAATTTTTCCATCTTTCTATTGATCCCAGATTTGTGAAGGAAGCACCCAGGCAATCTGTGGAAGACTGCAGTTCCTTTGGATTTGTCACAGGCTTCTTGGTGGCCTCCCTGTCTAGGGAGTGATTCCCTGATTCACACCACAAGAGGGGTTATTTTAATTAGGAACAATTAAAGTTTTATTCCATGCTGAAAAGAGAAAAAAAGAAACATAACATTTCAACTGTGGAGCCTTCAATTACTTTTAAATGCCACTGTCTAGATACACAGGTCTGGGAAGATATTTGGCAAGTGAAATTTAATATGGATAAGTACAAAGTGTTATATATTCATTTAAAATAGCAAGTTGGTGATATTGAATCAGAAAAAAGTAATGCTTGAGAAAGGTAAATGAAAACCAAATGTGACTAGGAGTTTACTCTTTAGACGGACGTTGGTATTTCTTCTGTGGTTTTGGTCATTAGAAGAATGATATAATTGTTCTGCAGCTTCTAGGAAGAAGAATAACCAGACTAATTCCTAGTCCGAGGGGATTCTCGTTCTCGCAAAGTCTAAGGAAAGTGAATCTTTTTAACCTGGTTTTTAGAAACATTTTATGCTTTTATCTTCTATTTTATAAACAATAATTATGATAATAATGAGAATAAGTCATAAAAAGTTAAAAACAAGGTAAAACATAGAAAACTACTGTTGTAGACATTTCTTTACACAAAATGATAAAAGTAATTTAGTATTACACAAAATGTCTAATCTTTTAGACATTTCAGCTGCACAAAGTACTGTATGTAAAGTTTTACAGAGCAGTGCTAACAGACTTCACAGCATTCAGTTATTGTACCATCCCAAATGCCTCCACATTTTCTGCATGGATTTAGTTTTAATTTGTCTCTGCGGCATATAAAAACCTAAAAACATGCAAAAACAAAGACCATGATTTATTTATGACATCTAAATTCACTCTAAAATGAATTTGTTGTATTTAAAAATCTAAAAATATTTTTAGGTGATTTAAATCAAACCAATGTTTGTTTTGTTATGTTTTGTTATATTTAACAATACTAATTCCGACGATGCTGATCCTGGTGATTATTATTACTGTTACTGTTATTGTAATTGTTTTTATTATTATTAGTTTGTAACAGATTTATCAGACGTAGACAGATGCTGGTGGGATGCCAGGTGACTGTACAGTAGTTTTAATCATCTCTGCATGGCAGCAGTACAGAAAGCATGGCAACATCACACTGAAAGTTAATCACTAGGTCATTTCCCACCAGTGAATTAATTGTTTAACATGAATGTAGACTGAAATTTCTGTGATGGCCTCTTAATTAGACCACTTTCACACCCAATTTATATGGAAGAATTTATAGTGTATTTTATTCATATTAGATTAAAAATACATCTGTCTTGTTACCTGTCAGCACAATCTTTTTTTTACCAAATTTACTCAAATATAGTAACTTTTTAGTAAATCTAAATAGTAAATAGTGTGAAGTGTTTTTACACTTCGCTTTTGGTAAAGTGTGGCAAAGCTTACTTTTAATTTCAAATAATTTCAAAGTTCATAACTTTAATTTTGGAACACAGGATAACACCCCGTAGGCTCCTACCAGTCTCCAGTACCGCCACTGAAATGCAGATAAAAAAGGCTTCCTATAAATTTTCCCATATCTCACCTTTCTCTCACACAAATATACACACAAAACATAAAGTATTATTCTATATATAAATTTGTTGTTTTGTTCCTGCCTACTATATAATATCAACTATATCAAAATCATAGAATAACACGTTTTGTCCTACAAGTGTATGGGCAAGTTGTACAGTAACACTTATCGATGATGGTTAACTGGATGTTAACTGGACTGGAATTTACTGATATGTGATTACAATGTATATCTATATCTCCATATAAACAACCAAAAAAAAAACTTGTTTGGATGTAGTGACCCAAGAATGGAAGTTGAAAAAAGGCTTGTTAAACTTTAAATATTCTAAATTGCTCTTTGTACTTTTTTTCTTAATATCCAGTCACCATAGTCTAGTGGTATCTTTTCTATTTTATAAGGTAATTAAATAAGTGAATTTTAATTTCCAAATTGTGACAGAATTATGTTTCTCCCATTGTAGTGTGACTATACTGATTTAGACCATACAAGATTTGAATGATTTTGGTAAGATTCTCATTCTTAAAAAAAAAAGATATTGTAAATAAAATAATGGACCATGAAAAGGCAAAAATAACAAAAAGAAAACAATGCAAAGAAAACTCTGCTAAAGTCTTCTTGTATCTATACAAGTGTCAGAAAAAAGAATATGAATAATGAAATTTTAATGAAGCTCTATCAGGTTTAAAATTTTATTTCATAAAATTCTACTACAAGTAGATGAAGCAATCTATTCTGAGCAGATGCTTGCTGGAAAGCTCTTTATCAGTGCTGTTCCACATTAACAATTACTGTTCCTGTTGCTAAGGAACAGAGCTTGTCGATATACAATCTCAATAGCAATTACATTTAAGCTGATGGTAAGGGTCAAAACTATAAGAAACTGAATTGAGGCAAATTATATTAGAGCAAATAAACATTATACAAAAACAGAGAGCACCACCATATTTTTCCACAATTAAAAAAAAAAGTATATTTTACATGTCCTTGCATAAAATGTGTGCCTAACACAAAACACATTTAGAAAATACTTGAACAGCTGGTTTATTAAAATTATTGCTTTCTTCAATTCCTTTCTTCAAGATTTGAAAACACATTTTGTTGAATTATTTTTATTACACCCTAAAACTTCATCATAAGGTTTATCCTTTCCTTCTCATTGGATAAATGTATTGGATACATCTCTGTGATTATAAATTATAAACTGTTTTTGACGTCTCTCCTTCTAAATAAAAACATCCTTGCTGATATTTGTGTAACAGTTTATGAATTTATAGATTTTGTCATTATTTTTTTTCTAAATCATTTATAATTTTGGAAATTGCAAGAAGCATTAATGAAACACAGAACTGGTTAATGTAAATATGTGGTTTGTTTATATGTCCCAAAGAAAGATAATGCAGTGACAATTGTGATAACACCAACCATACATGGGGATTTAACTTTTTTGTACACATTTCACTGTCTGTATATACAGTAGGCAATAGTAGATAGAATAGGAAATGCAGAAATTGTATTGGTTATATTTGGGAACAAGAAAAAAACCCAAAACATATCACTAGTAATAGAAACAAATTATGATATATGGTCAAATGGAATCAATTTCTTTATGAGTGATATGAATTTTACACTGACATTTATACTCTAGGATAACTCTGTTCAAACAGTGGACTGTTCAAAGTTCACTCTTTAATGTTGGTTTAGGAGGTCTTTTCCGAAACCCCACTTTCAGAAATGTTTAAATATGTTTGGCAATGACTAGGTTTACATGACTTCTGCAATCCATCGCTCTCAATATTTAGAAATCACCCACACTGAAACTACTATTCATCGATTAAATAAATATGAGGCGGGTTGTGGCAACATTCTACAAACATTGTGGACTGAGTGGACCTATTCTTTGCACTCTTCATGACTGGGGGCCGTGGTTGCTTTTACATTCCTTTTGATATGAAAACCATCAGTTACACCTGCAACCATAGTTCCCTGAAAGACCAGAGTGGCAATCAACCAAAGTAGACTGGAGCCCCTGGGGCAGAGGACTGAGCATTTATACCAAAGAAGCAATTAGACCAGTCAGGACCGTGACTCTCCAACTTCCCCTCCTTATGCTTACTGATTTATTGAAGATGCCCACAAAGGGGTTGCTAATACAATTAAGGAGTGCAGTGGCTACTCTTCTCTTTTAGGGAACCAGGGTTACAGCAGTTACCAAATATTCTCTTTTTTCTCATAGAGTTCAACCAGAACTGTCACATAGTAGACCCAGTCAGAATGTTGGTGTAACCAATGACTGAATGACAAAATCTAATATCAAAGAATGAACACAATGATATCAGACAGAGGTAGTCACTGAATGACGTGCTAGTGACATCCAGATGGTAATACCTTGAAAATGCTTGTAAAGTAGGTTTATTAACAGATATTACGGATGCTGCACAAAGAAACACTCTGAAATATGGCATGTGATGTAACCATGGCTCTTGTAGAGGGTGCCATTACTAGTGGAAGTGGTGATGTTTTGACAGGGCCTTATGTGGAGCTGCAACACACAAACAGAGAGTCAGTATGGCATATCATTCAAATCTGGTCTATGTAACAGTACAAGACTCATAAAGAGGAAAACTTGTTTAAACTCTAAGACCTCATTCATTTGAAAGCTTAAATGATTTTTTAGCATTGCAGTAGGTCAGGACTTTAGGATACTCTAAAGCTATCACTTAAAAAGACATAGGCATGCATCTTGTACCGAAGGACACAGAGATCACTAATACATTTTGCATTAGCGCATGATATTAGAGACAATACCACAGCAATAAAACATCTCTTTATCTGATAGGGCCTCAAATGGAGCCAAAGTAAGGGTGTCCTTAAGGAACTGGGTAGCAAAGAAATGGGCCCCAAATGATTTCCTTTAAAATCTAACTTGACATACAAGAAAGATAGCCAAATATGAATTCAAATTTAATTGACAGGTGCCTCTTTCAACAGGGACTGTAAAGACACTGCCAATTGTGTAGTGGAATGTGGGATCATTGATCAGATGTGTGGTGGACTTGGTCCTGCATATACTCCAGGCACCATGGTTAGAATAGCTCACACAACAATGAAGTTGCCTGGAAGAAGGCATTCTAGCACCAACAGCTAGAGATGAAGTGCTAGAGGACCAAAAACAGTCACCAACCTCCCTAACTTGAAATGGGAGAAGCAATCATGTGTTCAAACAGGGAGGTTGTCATTGTGTGAGAGTCCAAATCGAGACTCAAAAATGTTGTCTTGGTCTGAATTATAGGTGATAGTTCCTAAATGAGAATGACCTGATACACTGCAATGGAGCTCGTAGAATTCATTCCTGGAACAGACTGAGCCCCAGCTTAAAAAAATGTCTCTGTGGGTTGGCATGGGTTTTTGAACCAAGAAAGATCCTTTCCTAATCATGAGAGAAAGGGGACTACAATAATAATAATAATAATAATAATAATAATAATAATAATAATAATAATAATAATAAACTTTATTTTATATAGTGCCTTTAAAGGTGGCTTTGCAAAGCACTTTACAGAATGACAACAACAATAAATAAAAGGAATACACAATATTAAACACAATTTCAATACACAGAGGAGACCATGGATGGTGGTAAAAAGTATAGTAGGAACAGAAGGGTAAAGAATGGAACCAGTTAAGTAAAGGCTCTTCTAAAGAAGAAGATTTTGAGTCTGGATTTGAAGCAATTTGGACTGAAGAGGTGAAGCACATACAGTAGGCACTGGTGTGCATGTACGACAAAGGAGAGGGGGGCATAGAATCACTGAGGTGAACAGAGATGTACAGAAGTAGGGAGGATGGGAAGGGATCTACAGAGCACAAAGCCAAGTGAAAGAATGCAAAAGCATCAGTCTTATATAAATAACAAAGAAAGGAGAAGTAGGATCCCTAAAAATTAAAGGGGGGAGCCATGTAAGTAACTGTTCAACTTGAAATATAACAAGAAACAACAGGAAAGGGATGAAATGGGTACAGCACCTTCACACTCAGTTGACAGAAAAAAAAATATAATTACTGTAAAAGGCTAAAGATGCTATATAGATTTTGAAGTTTTGCATTTTATTTAAACGGTAAACATAAAGATTAAATATTACAGATCAATGATTATGGCAGAATATATAAAAAAAACATTTACAAAAAAACATGAGATGCAGGTGGCACTCTTTCCCACATTTTGCACATTGTGAAGCACTAAAACACAGTACACATTTTTGGTAAAGCAAGAAACCCAACATCTAGAGAATAAGTGAGTAATTAAAGTTGGGAAAAATGAGACATGTTTGGAATTTATTAGGTTTTTAAAGTTTATTGAGTGTGTCATGCCCTGTCAAGTCCATGATGTGTAACACATGTGTTACATACACAACTGACAGGAAATTCTCCCAGCATTTCAAAGGTGGTGATGCAATATACTGTAAAAACATCTGGGACAAGGATAATTTGGTATAGAATATCATAATAATTACTTAATATAATACTTTTAGTATTTCAGTATCAGTATGTCCTTTATTACTTACATATGAGTAATTGTATACGTACTTTTTTAAGTATTTTGTGCAGCTTGTAGACATTTCTGTTACAGTGCTGCAATATATTAATTTTAGCATCAGCAGTCATCAGATTCACTAGCAAAACACAAAACAGGATTTTTAAGACCCCCATAATTCTCACCTGCCTAATTAGATCAACTTGTATAACAGGACTGATAAGTGACAGAAGAAGTCGCATAATGTTTTAGAAAAAAAATGTTATGAAAGTGACAAGCAGCAGGATGAAATGTGTGAAAATCCTACTTGCTTTCATCACTCCTCCAAGTCAAACCAATCACAATGCACGTCTGGGTTACAGCCAGTGATTTAATCCATCAGACTCTTTGTGTTTTTCCTGTCTGCTAACATTTGGAAGTCCCTTGGCAATTCAACAACCTATTGTAAAAAATCATTACCTTTAACATGGGTGGGAATATTCAATTACAGTTTTTACCACAGTCAACATGCAAATATCTTTCTTACAAATTTAAGAGTTAATTATGTGGCAACATATTTCAGCCAAGGGGTAATGAAGTGTCCAGGAAGATTGCATGCCATCAATTCCTGTCCAAAATCCATGTATTATTATTATACATTTCTTCTTAGTGAAATCAAAGACTTACATCGTTTCACACATCATTAAAGTTCACTAAAGAAGCCTTGGTAGTTGCAATAATTCAAAAAGGTTGCAACAGAGCAAGCATGAAATAATCTTTAACTTTAACACAGTAACAAGACCTATCCCATAAATCCCAAACCTGTCAGCAAAAATCTTTCTTTTGGTCTCCTAATGCTTCTCAACTGAAGCTTATGCCAGGAAAATAAAAACAAATGAATGCTCCTATTCACAGATCTGCATAGGCTTTACAGGAAAATATCTTCACCGAAGTCTGCTTCTTTCCTCTGATTTCACAGATATCTTTTTAAAGTCTTCGTGCCTCCTTAACAAAATCAATGTGGCAGGCAGCAATCTTCACATGGATTGAATCAACAGGCTGTTGCTGAGATGTTAATCACACAGTATGTGGTGTAGGTGTAGTGTAGGGAAATTGAGCGAAACAGAAAAAAACAAAGAAAGGAGAAGATAATATTCCGTAACACTTGCAAGTTAACATACGGTCATAGCCATGACAATGAAATCGCAATTTCCATACAATCAGGACTCTGTGCCTTTCCTATTTCACCCTTCCTTCTGAACTAGATAAGTGTATTTTTTGTTAGTTTGCTTTTTCAAGCTTGAGGATTTAATCAGTAGGATTTTCCGAGGAGGTGAATTTACTGTATGTACATTACTAACCCCAAAAGATATGTATGCATATCTTGACACCTTCTGACCTCTGTAATACAGAATAGAATGAATAGTCATGAGTCACCTCACAAAAATCAATGGAAAGGTCTAAGTGTGATGGTCAGGCTAGGACTAGGTGCAATTGAGCTCCACTTGTAATCACTGATGGTGATACAACTACACAGTGCTACATTGATCGGGTCCTGCAATCTTACTTGATTCCCTTCAAATACTCACTTGCTGTCCACTGGACTCAACCAGATGTGTCAACATTACAGCAAGACTTGCTGTTATACAACTTCCATAACAACTACTTTCATACGAATGAGAAAGTGAGTCGTGCTATGGTTGTCCTGCCTGCTAGACTTGAGCCCAATTGAATTTTTGTGGGGGAAACTAGAATAATGTTTGGCATCTAGGTATCAGAGACCAGTAAACAGGCACATGAATGTCTAGTCTGTACTAATGGAATGGGACAGAATCCCATAATCCCATAATTTCTATAATATGATCAGCAGCTCATGTGACCTTGTGATACACATATTTAAAAGGGGTGGAAGGAAAAGTGAGAAAGACAGGTTGTCACACATGTCTACTTCCACTAGACCATTACCTTCGTAGAAAAAACCCTCTTTTTGGTAAATGTTAGTCAGATTAAAGAATTTATTATTCTTCAATATTCTTCAAGTCTCTTCAATAAAATATCAGTGCCTGCTAGAAAGAAATGTTTTAATTTTCTTGATTACTTTGCAAAACTGTTGCATTGAGAAACTATGTTTTGTGTTCAGTGTAACTTAAATACTTTTAATATAAACACAACAAAAGCTCATATGTAAATAGTTAAATGACTCTTAAAATACACACACGCATTATTAGGAAAAGCCATTCGTCTATGATAGTAGACAGAATGTATATATACGAGAGCTGCATCTCATTTCAATGTGAAGGTTTTGTGAGTTGGAGAGAGGAATTCTCTGGTAGTAACCACAATATCAATTGATACAATATCCATGATACTTTGTCATCATGGATATGAGAGAAAAGCTATCTGCTTTTATATTCCATATCAACTGTTTAATTGTAGTTAAACAGCTTAGTTAACTGCCTCCAAATACCATAGTTATAAGTGAGCCTATGGTTCTTTTCAAATATGTGAGTCTTTTGCTTTGCGTGACTTTTGTATGTTTAATATTGTAACAGTGCGGGAGTGGGAGTGCACTGGTGTGAAGTTAGCAAGAACAAAAAAAGAAAAAACAAGAAGGAAAAAATACAAAATTGCGCCGTTACAAAAAGCGGTGCTGCACCGTCGGTGCAGAGCGGCGCCCAAGCTGGACAGCGGGACAGGCGAAAAGAAAAGAAAAAGGTCGACCTCACACTCGGGTACAATCCGCTCCAGGACTGCCGGTGTAGTGTAGCCCCCCTTCCGGGGTGTGGTTCTCCTCGTCCTGTCGGAGGGGTGTCCAGTGTGATTATATATTGCCTGTACAGCTGTTCTTCATAAGGCTAAGGCGGTCCAACTGTGGCTCGTCAGGAAATGCGCCGCCCGTTGTCCAGGGCTCCACCTCCACACTAAACACACCCCTTGCATACTACAATATCAACAAATATACAAATGTACTTCATCCACGTATCCATTTTCTAATCACTTTATCCAATAAAGGGCCATAGGGGAGCCAGGGTCTATTCAGGCAACCACTGGGCACCAGGCAGGATACAGTATGGATGACACGCCACTCCATCACAAGGCACACACAGATGCAAACATGCACACACTTACACAGGGCCACTTATCCAAGAAGCCAAACTTACCAGTATGTCTTTGGACTGTGAGAGGAAACTGGAACACCGGGAGAAACCCACGTGAACATAGGGAGGACATCCAAACTCTACAGAGATAGCACCCCAGGAATTAAATCCAGGGCCCCAGTGCTGTGATGCAATGATACTAACCTCTC
The DNA here is from genome assembly GCF_059453375.1 of Lepisosteus platostomus. Taxonomy (NCBI): domain Eukaryota; kingdom Metazoa; phylum Chordata; class Actinopteri; order Semionotiformes; family Lepisosteidae; genus Lepisosteus; species Lepisosteus platostomus. Next base: position 52,833,722 of record NC_142614.1, read on the forward strand.
TGCCACCGCTAACCCCAAATGAAAATGAGAAGGATGAATTTATATTTATGAAATTATTAATTGTATTTAATATGTTTTCATGCAAATGCAAGTAAGCAACCGCTGTATGATACAAATCTGTTCTAAATAAAACTAAAAGCTAATCACAGACCATTTTCTTACATACAGAGACAGGCATGATACTGTAAGTCCTTTGACGCTATCCTATAATCTGGGAGACCAAAAATGTTCATAAAGAGAGAAGGGATCAGATTTAATATTAATATGAAAAGGAGAGGGCTACATTGAAAAATTCATTACAATTGCTTAGCTCTACGAGCACATTGGAATTTGTGCAATTGAGGGAAGCTGAAGTGCAAATGCAGAAATGTACTGATTCTAGTGTTTTTTTCTCTTTGGCAGTATTTTGACCTTTAAACATGACAATAATTTAAAGCACACAACCAAGTCAAATTTAGAATTTGCAAAGGACTTTCAAAGAGGAAAATGACCCAAAATCTGAAATTCAAATTGCACATTCATTGTTCCAAGTTAAAACAGTCTTGCTGGGATATACAGTATAATGTAATATTTTTCCGTTGAAGACCAAGCTAACTCAACTAGCAGAACCTCAACTGAAAAATAAGCAAATTAATCCTTTTATAGCCATGGATATCCTCAATTTTCTTTCTTATGATAAGCAAACTGGAGAATAAATTCAAAAATCACATATCTGCCCCTTTTATTCTTCTTTCAAATGTTTGAGAATATTGGCTGTTTCTTATCTCTCTTGTGCACAAGATTAGTATCCTAGTAAAAATTGCAAGCCATTTATTATTGATGATATTATATTGAACCATGGAGAAGAAGTTGGGATTAATAACTGCACTATTATTGCCACAATTAATTTAAAGCAATATTAGCCTCTTAGGCTATATTAAAACAGCAAAATCAGGTGCTGAAATCTTTAGCTAGGTGACAGTGTTTAAATTCTATGGAACATATTGTACTTATCTGACAAATAACAACCTTAATACATTTATGATAAAAGCCATAGTATTATGGTGAAATTTAATTCTTTATGTCTCTTGTAGGTACCTGTATCCACCATTCCTCTGCTGTTGAAATAGACTTTCAGAGAAGACATAAACAAAAAGATAACTGCAGGTGTGCCACAGCAGGGACGGGGAATAAAAAAGGGATAACGGGGCCAGGCGCTCTAAGCCCCGGACCCAGATGGTCAGGACGCTGTTGTGAAGCCGGTGCTCTCCTGGACCCTCTGGTAGGTGGGTGTCACGATCGCTAACCCCTCCTCTTAAGGGCGCTCCAGCCCTTCCCTGTTTTCTCCCATTACCTGCACCTGTTCCCTATTTCCGTTCCCCCTTAAAAGCCAGACGCAGACTCCACTCCTGGTTCCTCATTGAATCCTGTTTCGTGAGAGGCCAAGGTCCTGCTGCGTCTGGCTCTGTTATGGTTTTAACTTTCTGTTCCTGATTCCCTGCCCCGCCGGTCCCGACCCGGTTCATGGTTTTAATCCCTGGATGGATCTCCTGGCTTTGGACTCTACTCTTCTGTTTTGGATTTTCCGTTTGGACTTTGTCTTTGTTCACCCCGGACTCACTTTCCCAGGACACCTGCACACCTTGGACACGCCCCCCTGTCTCCAGACCCTCTCCCGCATGACTTTTTCCCCAGTCTATCTTCACAATTCCGGATCGTGTCGTCTGCATAGGGCCAGGAAAGAACTGTTTCGTGACAGTGGGATTCCGAGTGTCCATCTTCCAAAGCTGAGCCCAGAATGGTAGGAGTGTCTGGCTTATATAGGGAGGGGCTGGAATAGGAGGCAGGTGCAGAAAAATCAACCAAAACGGGAAAGAGCTGGAGCGCCCTTAAGAGGAGGAACTTATGGTCATGACAGCCAGAGGCCAAGAGTCAGATAGACCCTTTTCTCACACCTGATACCTTTTATTGCCAGGGCGCAAAACTTCACATAACTCGCAGCTTCCAGTGCAACTCTTTCATGTGCCTGGCTTTTGTTTTTACACTAAAGGCTTCTCTTGCACATTCCCCATGCCCATACTTCGTTATGTTCTCATACCACACCAACTGTCAGGAGCCAGATAGACCCTTGTAATACCAGGGCGAGGGCCCTTCCACCACATCTAATCTATGGTACACACACTAACTCAAATTTAATTACTCACAAATTCTCACAATACTCACACAGTGGGCATTTCACCAACAACCCTGTTCTCTTGCTCCAGAAAAGGCGGCCTCTTTAAATTCAACAGATTATCTAATTCCCTCCAGAATTGTCACTTTTCAATGGCCCCTTCCAAGGTACACACAAAGCTTAAACGTCCCAACCCAATTCTTCTATGATTGGTGCTGTTACTGTCACGATTGTCACAATTGGCATCCTGCCCCTAGAGGGCGCTCTGCTGCCTGTTCCATATCCTAAAGTACCTAATTAGTTGGAATTCAGGCTGACACCTTTAGCCTATCCGAGTGTGCATGATTCTCATGTTTTGGATACCTGTCTATTTAAGCCTAGTTCTCCCAATGCTCTAGGCTCAGCATCGTCATCTCGAGCCCTGAGCCCTTGGACTACTTGTAATCACTCCGGTGAACCATGGACAAAGCTTTATTTCCTGTTCCTGTATTCGTGGATTCCTTTCTTGTTCTTGGAAATACTTAACCCAAGATCCTGAAGTTCTGAAGGAGGGTTCTCCTGGTTCCTTGGATTTTGGGTTATATAGTGGTTGCGCTCATGGATCTGGTTTGGCTTTGCAGGTATGGACTAAGTATTCCTTTGAATCAATATTCACGGACTGTCACCTGTACACTGTGTCTGCATGAATAAACCCTCGTGTGTCCTCCTGATATCTGATTCAGGCCTTTGTCTGCCTAAGTTCGGTACCCCCGCCATGCATAGGGTCCTACCTATGATCACTCCATGATCCGAATTGTGACAGTTACTCTCTCTATGGGTCATTAAAGCTGCAGCCTGCAAATCCGCTCTCATACAATGCAGACATGTCTCTCTAAACAAAGACAGCAGTACCACATGGCAACACAAAATGCCAAAATAGCTCTAAAACTGACAGAGCAATGGTGGAAAGTGCCAATAAAGAGCAAGCAGCAAGCGAAATTCTGAACACCATTTACTCCATGAAAAAGAACTTCACTTTAAGGTTTGACAGTCTTCTAAATGCTAAGGCATTCAAGGAAAGTTGAAAATTCATACAAAACAATAAGGATGACATCAGAACTTTACAGAGTCTGATTGACCAGCTGAATGAGTTTCAAAGGTGGATGGAGGTGGATGATTTGAAAAATCATAGCAGCTGATCAAATCTACATGTTATACTGTAGGTCTCCCAGAAAAGAAAGAGGGGAAAGGTGCATTTTTCTACAGAAATGGCTGCTGGAGATGCTGGTAGACAACATATTGTTTGCCCCCCTAGTCATTGAAAGAGCACACATAATTAGCTGGATCAATAAAGACCAGTCTGGGTCTTTTCCAAGGGCTGTTGTAATGAAATTTTCTAAGCTATAGTGGCAAAGTTCAAGCTATGAAAGCAGAAATGTGGTGAAGAAGGAACTTTGGACCCTTGATATCCCTTGACTGCAATACAGGAACTACCCACCCTGCAATATCCTGTGTAACATGTAGAAAAAAACACAACACTTTTAATGCTCTGTTGGACACACAAGCATTTATTTTGAATAAAAATCTGGACATATTCAGAGAGATCAGTATAGTTTTGTAGCTTTTTCCATAGCCTCTTTTGTTGCACTGAATTTTAAAGTGTATACAGTAGCTATTGAACAGAATGTTTTTATTGACCTCAATTTCATTGGACTGACTACAGTACTCGTTTGTTTCTTATTAAACACTACATGCTTGTTAAACTAAAATGCTGCATTTTTTTGACTGTGCAATGTTTGGGCCAACTGGTATTGAATTGTTTTTCAAACAAATTTTGAATTGTCTTATTTTAGTGGTTTTTAGTAAATATGATTATAGGGCATAGCCCAGACTGTCACAGCAGGCTTGAGCTGTTCTTTAATATTGAGATTAGAGTTGTGGACTAGATAGGTTCCATAGCCAGGTCTTAAAAGTAAAAGGGAACATGTTTTTAAGTGGGTGGGGAGGAATGCATAATTAATTTGGGGAAGTGTGCTTTTTCCTTGTTCCAATGATTTTTTTTCAAGTGTTTTTGCAATTGTGATTTTCTTTTTTGTTTTTTAATTTAAATTAAAGCAAGTTATGAAGAGAATAACACAATTAAAATCTAAAATATTTTTTCAGGAAACATTTAAAGCCTGAGGATATACTGTAGGTAGAATATGCAGGGCCAGGAGAGGTATTTTCTCTTCTTTTAACTCTTTTGCAAAAGGTGTCATTACTGTCATACACAAAACAATTCCTTTACAAATAAATAATACAGTATGTAACCACTCTGAAAGGTATGTCGGTGTCTAGTGTGAACACCTTTCTGTTAAACTTAATCTAGTAAAAGTTTATGGAACAAATTATGATAATTCTACTTTTAACAGAAATGTATTTCTGATACTGGTAACATTACTAGGCCAGTTTTTCATATGGGGAGATCTCAACTCTGCCCTCAAAAAGATAGATCAACCTCTCACCAGGAAACAAGGAAATAGTTACAGGAGTATATACTGTACAGTAGAAGATTTCAATTTATTGGACATTTGGAGGTGAACTCAAAACTTTTCCTTATTATTCAGACCAAAGCTTCTTACCAAATCTTTTCTCATATAGACTACTTCTTGGTATCTGTGGAACTATTACCTAAAATATCAAAATGTTGGTATGTCAGCATAATTATTTTAGTCTGTTCGTCTATATCCAGACTCTCATTGTGAGCCACGTACAGTAGGTAGCACTTTCAAACAACATGGTCAAGAGATCCAGATTCCTTAAAATTCCATGAAACACAAATAGACCTCAAATGGGAGACTATTTTGAGGTAAACACAATTCAAACGTCAGCTTGTGTAACAAGAGAGGCTTTTAAAACAATTCTTAGAGGCCAGGTGATTAGTTATACGAGCTCAACATTTAAATCCTTTAAGCTGGAAATGAAAAGATTAGAAAACGGAATAAAATAGCTATAAGAGAATATTTTTGATATTTTGAATTACTTTTTGAATTGAATAAAGTGAAAGCTCGGTACAATGTATTTTGAACAAATCGGTCATCAACAAATTTATTGCGACTAAAAGTTATTATGAACAAGGAGAAAGCTAGCAAATTATTGTTGGCTCATCAAACAAATACAATCAGAGACACTAATAAATGTCATTCAATTTGATTCAGTCTGATGACAGAAATATAGTTGCAACAGAGATACAGTAAATAATGCATTGAGAGGTTTTTACAAGACCCTACACAGCTCCGAAAAAGAGACAGAAGTAAAAAATTCAAGGTTTTCTCAAGATTGCTTATTTAGAGAAGGACTCAGCTGCATTTTTAGAAGATAATTTAAAGGTTGATGAATTATCTTAAGCTATCGTTAGCTTGAATGAAGGAAAGGGCCAGGGCCAGGTGGCATATCTATAGAAATATATACATAAATGTTAGAAGTAAACTAATTTTAGTCTCTAATGTACCAAGAGTCCTATGAGAACTCTGCCCCTTCATTAAATCTTCCTTTAATTTTGCTGCTATTAAAACTTGGAAAATCACCACTAGAATGGGTGTCATACCGATCCATTTAGCTGATTAACAATGATACAAAGATGTAGTGTAAAGCTTTGGCAAAAAAGGCTAGAAGGTCTTGTGCCTCAAATTGTTCATAAGGATAAAAATGGATAATAAAGACCGACAACCATTCCACAATACTAGAAGGGTGCTCAACAACATTATAATTAGATGCTGAGAAAGTTATTGATCAGAACGAAAATCAATATCAGTTCAAGGTTCTAGAATGAGTATAGGGAAAGGATTTCTCAAATGGATCAAAGTCCTTTATGTTAATTCATCTGCTAAAATTCTAACTAATGTTTTGATACCCCTTTCAATCTCAGCAGAGGGACATGACAAGTTTTGTTGTTTATGTTAGACTCCTATTGTGATTTCTAAAAAGTGTTTTACATATCTAGACATTAGAATTACCACTGAGGTAAACAAAATAATGTCCTCAAATTTTAATCCTAAAATAGAATCTGTACAAGAATCAATAAATAAATTAACCAAAATGGCTATCTCAATGATTGAGAGAATCAATATAATTAATGTCATTTTTACCTGCATCTTTTTCAGTCAATCCCTCTGCATCAACCACCCTCATTTTTAATGTATTGAAGAAAACATTCACACATTTTTATAATAAATGCTTCGTACTCAGGTACTCTCTATTGTATTTACCATAAGATTTATATACTGTACCGTATCACACCACATACACTTAATCGATTCAATCATAATATTCCTGACCTCTGTATTAAATGCAAAGCATGCTACTTCATTGAAAATAGGAATGTCCAAATGTTCAGTGTTTTTGGGGAAAAATATTGCATACAATTTTAAAAAGATTATTGATAACAACTGCCTCTTAACCCCAAGTTATTATACTTAATATGTACCCAGAAGAAATAGGTTGAATAAAAAGTATATGATGTCCACACCATGCCTTAGAGGCACAATGAGTGACAGCCTGGGAGGAAAGTCCTGTCGTGCACTAGATAACATTAGTCATTTTCTCAAATCAAAATTGGAGTAATTTAGAGAGATATAGGATACATTCCTTTCAGAAATAAAATCTTGGAGAAAAGAGAGCAATGGTCTATTTTCTGAAATGTAATATATTTAAACCTTGTACACAATAATATTTACTGTATGTTAAAGAAGAATGAACATCTGTACAACCTGTACTTAAAATTACTTGCCAATGTAATGGTATTAAAATGTGCGGTATTCCACTATTTGTAAAATGTGGAAACTCCTTTAATTTTCTATCACAATGCCCTTTTTTTTCAGGGTTTTCAGTGTTTGAACACATTTTAAGTCTTACATTTAATATTGAAAATCAATAAGATACTGTTAAAAAAACAGACCTTAGGCACCTCTTTCAAGAAGAATGTTAAAGAATTGTGTCACAGAGTGAAAAGAATGGGTGTGAGGGGGAACCAGGAGTCGAGGACTGTATTGATGTTGAGTCGCACTGATGAGCCAGTGGCACCCCAGTGTTGATGCAGTTTTGAGTCTTTTCTTCTGTGCTAGGCACCATTTGGAGGTGATGTTGGGGTTGCTATGCAAGTTTAACTGTACCTGTAATCACGAGGAGGCCCTAAAAACAGGGTTCAATATTATATATTGCATTATTATACCTGGTCATCTGCATATAGCCATTTCCTGATCAAGCCCTGGGCTGTTGACTCTGCCCACACCCAAAGCATCACAGGTATGCTTCAGCCTCCCAGTCAAGAACCATTGTTAAGAAGGTTTCGAAAACTCCAGTCAAGAGGGAAAGTTGGATTTTTTAGAAGATGGAAGGTTTGCAGGACAGTGTACAGCACTGGACTCAGACATCAGGGAGCTACTTTTGGGATAGCCAGGAACTGAAAAGATGCCACTAAAGGAAATACAAAGAGGACAGAATTGCTGGACTGCATTATTTTGAAGCATTTTTTTTCTGGTAAACCGGGGTGTACAGGGTACTTGTGCTGGTCTGGAATACTGTACGTGCACCTTAGAGATACAGTAGTTTGTGTGTCACGGGCTTTGGATGTTTGGGAGACAGGGTGTTGTAAATGTTAGAAAATAATGAAAAGACACAAAACCATACTAGTATCTCTTGCTGGTCTGCATGTGTACTGGTAATTCTGGGAGATGAACAGAACCTGTGGCAAAAGCAGAAAGGTCCTAGCATCCTTTTGTAATTGCTAGGTGGCATTGTCATAGTAAAGACCTGAATTTAGGGGTCAGCCAATCTATAACAGTTTCACCAAGTTGGTACAGACTTACCCAAAAAGACTTACTTATTACTAATGCAATCATAATATTTCAAAGTTTTCTTCTTAGATTTTTCTGACATTTACTGTAAGTTATATTACCCTCAGAAGTCATCAGTCTGAGGATTCGGGTTTTGAATGTTTTGAAATCATTAAGTGAAAAAAGTATATCCATCATTTTGTAATTCAGGAAATGGGACATCGTAGAATACAGTACTGAATACAGTACTTTTGCAAGGCACTGTTTATGTAACTGTGTGTACTGGGATGAACTGTGTGAACAGCTTAATGTTACTTTTATGTTTTACTTGTTTGATTTGTACTTTTATGGAAGAAGCCAAAGACAAACTTCCACAGTAGTGGACAATAAAGTATCTGGGAATTGTACTTGAACAGGGCTGTCAAGTCCTGGTCCTGAAGGGCAGTTGTGTCTGCAAGTTTTCTAGGTGTCTTTGGAGCAGCTGTAACCAAAGATCTGAGAGAAGTGGTTTAATGGGTCTAACTAACACAATTATGAGCTTATTTAGTATAAGGTAAATAAGAGCTGAGTGGGAATTGAAATGTACATATACACTGGCTCTCTAGAACCACACTATTATAAAAATCTAGAGACCATCACACAGCTTTAAGTGTGCACAGCCTTCATTTCAGTCCAAATGGAAGTTAAAGATATTGGATTTGGTAATTGCTTTTAAAATAATGATAACTATGTTTTCTAAAATATCAATGTGTTAAAAATAGTCATTAACCTTACTGTGGATTCTGCCAACATTCTGATCATAGTGCCCTATCTTGGAGCAAGCCAAAGTGATGTCAGACCAGTCAAGGTGCAATAGTCTTCTTCTTCTTCTATCCACATGAGAAAAAAAAAGTACATGTAACCTATGGGTATGTACTGTAACTGTAAGATGTATTAAAACTAGAGCAGTCAATAAAAAGGAGGATTATGGATGCTATATACATCCACAAAACAAAATAAATACAGTTTTTGACATGATAAATTTGGTGTTGCCATTTAGTTTTTTTCTTTGAATCCTCATTTTTATTTTAATCATTGACACTACACACCACAAAGCATGGGTTTTTAGGAATAGGAAAGCATCATATACAGTGTGCTGCTGGTTCTAGTCATGCTTTTAAAGCTTCTTATTAGGTTGGATTTATTACCTGAAGTGCACAATTGATTGTTTACTCTGTTAAAACATATATTGTACTTACTGTACATTTTTATTTCTCATGTTAGCTGGAAAGCAACATTCCCTTAAGAATTTAATTTTCCTGCATAAAAAAAACAGTACAGAATCAGTAAGTTTTTCTACTCTTTTATACACTTGTTAAGGTTTTTGAAGTGATTTGAATTATAAACATTTTTGGTGGTTGTGAATTATGTGAAATGTGAATGTTTCTAACAAACCTGCTGTAAATATAGTATGGAATTAATCAATTCAAAAAAGTTTTTAACAATAAGGACATTCAAAAAGTAATAGAACGTGATACTTACTTTACACCTGTTTTGAAGCAGGTGTTAAATTGCAATCCAATCAATGAATTGTGTCTATCATTACTTTAGCAAATTGAGGTCTTAATGATCTTAGAAGTAAGCACTAATTTACCAGACCTAATGAATGCAATTTCAAATATAAATCATCCAATTTCCCTTGATTATCATATTCATGAAAGGAGGCTTTAATCCTTAACAATGACCACTCTTTCAGTGGATCTACAATTATGGGAGCTGCTTCATAAGCAGAAATAAAAAGAGTAATGTGTGTGTCAGAAACTTAATCACATATTTTCAATTTAATCTGCTTTAAACTGCAAAAAGGCAGTTCTGTGTTTAAGAGCTGCCCTGTCTTTCAGGAGAACACGGTATTAAGTACAGCAGTAATGTTAAGTAGTCATGTCCAAGGAGATTAAGGTTGCCATCTTATATTGAAAACCACTGAAAGAGATGTTATAGAGAAACAAACCAGAAAAAAATGGAATGAGAAAAAGATGTATTGTACTTTTAACTTTGCATGACGTATTTGGAATATTTGTGTAGCCACACAGGAAAGATGTAATGTGTTAAAAAGCTTTACTGGACATGTAGTCAATCCTGAAAGATCCTTGTTTCTAGTAGTTACAAAAAAAGCAATGATCTAAGTTTCCTTTCTCCTATTTGCAATGGCTTAATTGTAAGATTTTCTTATTAAATTTTATTGTAATTAGTAATCATGTATTTAATTAAATTTGATATATAGAATAGATTAATGATTACATAATACTTTACAAATCCTTCAAAAATGTGTCAGAAATGTGCTGGATTGTTAAAATTATAGCATGCAAAAATGTCTAACAGCTTCTGCGAGAAGTGATTTTTCATAACCTTAACATATGCATGAGGTTTCCATGGAAACATGAATACATTAGCTGGTTGAACAAAGGCTTGTTAGTGTTTTTTTTCTTTTCCATTTATGGCCTAGATTAACTGTCAAGAGAATGGATGTTACTGTTAACCATTTTTATGTGTGTTCATACCTTAATTTATGGTAGCTCTCACAATATACTGTAACTTATTTTAAGTGTTTTTAACTACATATGCTGTCTGTTATATATTGGCAATTCTGCTGTTAAATAGGGGTATCAAGGATGTTTCTGCTTCAAAATTAATCATAAAACCATATATTTGGTTTCATTTTTATTTCACAAAACCCAGCATGATTTTCATGCTTTACAAAATGACTGTTTTCAGCAATGACTGTGGCTACCCCACATTTAAAATTGAGTGGGGTATTTAGCCTGTACATGTCATGTGTTACAGGGCTCATTCAGCACTGAGCCTGTTGATGTTACTCTCTTGAAACTTAAATAAATTTGAAATCTCCAGCAGGGGAGGCCTTATATAATGACATTCTCTGCAGCTGGATAACCCAACTCTTTGAATTATGATTTTGCTATTCTTTGCATCCTTTCTAACTCAAATTAGGATTTTTAAATTTGGACAGAGAATAATTAATTAAAATAATCACTTTGGATTAAACACTGTTGACTGGATGTGCTTTTTATTCTTGGTTCAATGTAAGCGCAGTAAATGGACTAGCTTCTTGTCCAGATGTAATAATATATACAGTATACAGTATCTACATAAGATCATAATGTCACGCCTGCTAAAGAAAACTGTAAAACTAGAAATTTTCATTTTAAAACATATCTACAAGGAAATACATGATTATTTCATTTTAAAAATTGCCTGCACTGAAATGCATTATTATTTAATTTAAAATTTATATTTAATTAAAAAATATATTCTATAAAGTATGATATTTATTGTATATTACATTTAAAAAAAATTCTGCACTGAAATGAGTGACATTTAAGAAAAACACTATATGTAAGCAATAAACCAAAAATTGGACTCTGAGAAAATCTTTTTTAAATTTAGATGGATTGTATTATCCATAACGACCCTTAGCTAAATGAAATAATTATTATACTACCCAAATTAAAGGGAATTAAATTTGATATTCTACTGTTTAATAATAATGACAAATTATTCACTGTTTAATTTCACAACTGTTTTTAGATTTGTTAATTAAATGTATGTTCATCAGAATATTGCTCGGGTTCTAACATTGGTTTAAAATAGCTAATATAGTATTTTACCAGAACTAATTTAGTTATTTATAATTTAATATAATTAAATGCATTATTCTAGTGAATTGGTTGAGGAATTTATCAATTTATTACTAGTAGAATTTGTCATTAACATTTCATCAGTGTTTATAGATTTTACACAATTAAACTAGCTGTTTCTAGAATTCATATTAAACAGACTTATTTCACAATTAATATTTTGTAAATTAATTTGGTTTAAAAACAATATTACATATTACCTGATTTTAACTTCTAAAAAAGCTGTATAGAGGTTGTTATGCCTGGGCTGGGAGCGGTTCACAGTTTCCCGTTGCTACGGGAGATGGTAACATTCACATGAACATTCAGCATCTGTGCAAACGAGGTTGGGCCATTTGTCCATTCGACCAGTTGTCTTTCAGTCAGGGAGCCAATCATCCATTAAATCTGCCATTTTATTGTCTCTGCTGGGGTTGGGGTTCCAACACTGCGCTCCTTAGAGCCATCAGGCACTCTGCGTTCACTCTCCGATTGCAACTACCTGACTAGCTTCCAAAGTGCTGATCCAGTGGAGAAACACCACTTTTTATTTGTTCTCCACTAAGGGGACCCTCTGTCCCCATTGTCTTTATCCAGCACTTTGGTTGCCTGACAATCCAGGCAGGCTCCTCCTCTGGGTAGCCTCCTCATCTCTCTCCACTTAGCCACTTTGGTCTCACTGCTTCCTCATCTCTCTGGAAACTCCTGGAGCCTGCCTCTTAACTACAGTACCTCTTACAAATGTGTCCCTATGCTCAAGATTAGGGTGTGAGCCAGTGTAAAGTTACATGAGAGAACACAAAATTGAATCTTTAACCAACAATGAATTGGGAAGTTTTGTAACTGCCACTCATGATGGCAACTAATGTTGACATTTTGTATTTTACTTCTAAACTTCAATGCTTTTGTTTTAGTGCTTTGTTTATGTTGAGCAAATGGATTCTAGTTTTATCACCCCTTTTCTGTTTTTAGCATTACACCCCTGTCCTTTGCAGTTTTATAGCTCAATTGCCAAACGATGACATTGTCTTTTAATAGGGAGTTAAGTAAATTTCTATTGAAATCTTACAGCTATGTATGACATCAGCACGTTTATTACAGCAATCAATTATCTGCATTTTCATACAACGACCCACATGCCGGGGTGGAGTTTAAGACCAGACTATGTGAATCTAGCTCTGATGCAAATCCAGAATATGATACTGTACATGGTATTATTGAGGTTGGTAGCTGCGTCAGCATGCATAGGCTGCAAAGGAACAAGTAATAGGTTTATTCCATGCTGAAAAAAAGAAGAAAGAGAACACAATGTTTCGGCCGTGGAGCCGATCGTCAATGGTATTATTGAGTTCACTTTCTCGAATATTAGTTACCAGTACATACTGAAGAAAGTACCAACTTAATGGAGCAATCACAGAGAAAGAGACTGCGATGAATAAGAGTCAGGGTCAGGGAATGAAGATGCTGTTGAAGAGATCACTGCCCCTCCATCTGGAACAGGAACTACAGGACCTCTCTTGGGTGCAAATATTATTTTTTGGTTATATTTAATTATTTTTTAAAAAAGGGATGTTTTACTTTGCTTACATTTATTTTTCACTTAATTCTGGCCATGCAAACACTTTTTAAATGTGAAAAATTATTGGTGTCATGCTTAATTAAAATCTTCTTAAATCAGATGCAAATGTTTTCTCAAATGATGTGATTTTCATAAATCTCAGCACCTGTATAGAGCTGTAATCAGCACATATTCCATTGGGTTGCAATGAATTGTAGGCAGCATTAACAAGATAAATGAATTAACAGCGTTTAGTAAATATGTCACAACAAAGTGTGAAATTAGTTTAAAAATGAAGGCCTTCAGATTGTAGACTTAATTAAACTCCCAAAAGAAATAGTTTATGAAAACACTGATGACTCCGAAGATTACAGTAGAATGTGCGTTTGAAATATTTATTTACCAAGGGCATTTGGGATGCATTCTTACTACACAAAACTGTCAGCAAGAAGGATTACAAAATTATTATAATGTATTATAGTAAGGAGAGTGAAAGGAATGGGTAAGTATCTTTGTGCTATACTGCATTTTTTTAACATTCACAATTCGTGATAATATATAATACATGCTTCTGACATAGCAGAGGTCATAATTTACAGCATGACAGGGATAGGGTTAGGGTTATTATGAATACCTGTTGTGTCTTCTCGGAAAATGCTTAGAAAGGATTATGAAAGTCTTTCCAGCATTAACATGTAGCTTTTGTGATGGCATCGTTTTATTACATAGAATAGCATTGAACTGCACAACTTAATGATTTATAGGAAAAAATATAATCTCTTTTGCCATTTTTTCCACCTTTTTCAGTTTCATATCCTATAAGAAATGTGAGAGACCTTCTAGAGATGAAAAAGAAGCATTACATGTGATTAAGGTATGTCTTTATAACATATTGTTATGTAATATTGTTTTGCCAGGGTAGTCCACCTCTATTGCAGGGGGTGCTTGTGTGTCTGCAGATTTTCAGACCAATTCAGCTCTTAGAAACCTAAATCAGCTTGGTATTAATTTAACTGGATCAATTTACCATTGTGTCCCAACTTTTCAGATGTCTAAACCTCGTCTTGGATGGAGTGTATGTACAGCAAGTAACCAGCTGGTTTAACTGGCTGAAATATTGCAGAAATACTGGCTTTCTGGAACCAGGTTTGGATATCCCTGCACCAGACCTTAAGATATTAAGGGATTTGGACTTCACTGGTTTAGACAGCTCATATTAAATATTTTAAAAACATGTACAGTATATACCTTGGTGATTCAAAGTTCATGTGGGTAGATTGGATAAACGTGGGTCCTGGAATGGGCATCTATATTCCTGCAGGCTTTATAGGTAGCTTTACCTGATCAGAGAACAAGAAAAAAAATCCTCCTTATTTACCATTGTCATTGTTATAACTGAGAGCTAAGATGGAATGAGGAGCAGAAGGCAGTGGCTGTCCTGGAGAGCAATTATAGTCTTGTACCATCATAATGGTACTATAGCCAAAATGTTCCTTAAAATATAAAAATCCTTACACCTACTGAATATAGTGCTTTTCTCCACTTTACACGTTACAGGTAATGGGGACTCCTCTCCACCACCACCACCAAATGTGTAGCACCCACCTGGATAATGGGGCAGCAGTCAAAGTGCGCACAGTATGCTCACTCACACGTCAGCTATCGGGGGGAGAACAAAAGAATAATGAAGCTAATTCAAAAATGGGGATTTTTAGAAGGCTATGATTGGTAAAGGCCAGGGGGAAATTTGGCCAGGACAAATATTGATATTGTAGAGGTGACATTACAAGGTTTTTCTGAGCTAGTTTAAACAAAATAAAAGAAAGTTTTCTGCACTTTAGAGTGCCTTCTTAAATGGTAACTTGTGAATCATTGAGTCCACATGGTAAAATGTGCATTGCACTTTCTTATCTATTTTGAACAATTCTTAGGATATATGAAAAATTGAAAATCGGCAAGAAATAGTTCAGGCTACAAAAGACCTCACAGAACTTGATGCTTTGGTAATCTGAGGTTCAATACAGAGAGCCAAACGACAGAAAGCATCTAACTGGATTACACATACCAGGGCTGTTTTACGTGATCACATTTAAACACATACTTGAAGACCAGTCAAATTTCCTAGATGCTTATTCTGTGCAGAACATTACTCATCACTAAAATATTCATTGTGGCACTTCTCAGGAAAAACAAAAAAAGAGACCACTTGTAAATCATTAACATGATGAGAAGCATGGCCATTTGACAGCCAGTAAAGTAACAAGGAATTAATGTAAAACAATTTATGCTAACTGAGACACATACAAGCAGAGTATCAATGTGTTTAAAAAAATATCACATCAATATTCGAAGGGGCAACAGTTAAAAGAAAGAAGAACGACTAAGAATGTACTAATTAATGTTTTTATTGCTTAACCTATTGAACACTCTCAGCTTTGCAGATTTTTTTCCATTAAGTATGGATGAATAATTCATGGCTTTGAAGTGCCTTCCAGTGCTGTTTGCCTAAGGGTTGTCAGACTGAGTCAATCTGTTCAGATTTTTATTCTTGTTTTTACTGCATCCACTATAGGTACAGTGATTCACATGTACATTTAAGAAAGTACTCTAAAGTGGAGAAAACTCTTGTTTTTTTCAACTAGCTCAGAAAAGCCTTGTTATGTTACCTCTACAATGTCAACAGCTCCAGGTCACTTCAGTGCAGATATTAAAGATGTAAACACAATACTTGTAAACACACAAACCAATGCATTTTAAGAAATGGCAACACAATGTTGCAAAATATAGGGGACATATTTTTCATTGTTCATGGCTCCAAAGACACACTCACCAATGACACACCATGAATCAGCATAGTTTAATCATTTTCCTTTTTAATTCCTAATTTTTTACCTCAGTTCCATTTTAATTTGATTTAAAACCTTGATTTAAGTTAAAACTAAGGATTGTGATAGGTGCTTAGTAGTGTGGCCTCAGCATTCTTCTTTGGTTCAGTTCTGTGTGACAATTCTATGTTCTCCCAGTACACGTACAAGTGGAATCCTATTTTCTGAGGGTTTTTCTGATAATGGATTAAAGGATCAAAGCTAGTTGCTCTTAACTTCATGTCTTCATTAAGCTACTTATTGTATAGTTTTATTTCTCATCTGGACACTGCAATAATAGCTGTCATTGATTGCTCACCTCTTAAACCTTTCAACTTGAATATAATTAATCTGAATTAAAGTAATTTAGCCCCAGCATATTAACTGTTTTATATGTGTGCTATTGTTATTTTTGTTGTTAGTAGAACAAAAGATCTGCTAACTAATATCACCTCAGCATAAATGAGCCTTTTATGCAGTTTACAGGTCACAGGTGCAGAGTTTAGCATCTTTTATGATTTATAGACAACAAGCACAATCCTGACAATATTGAATGCTTTTCTCTTAATTAGGACATAAAGATCATGTAAAAGTTAATTATGGTTTCAAGGGATTTATGTAGTAGGGAAATAAATGCTGAAAACCGCAATTCTAATTAAAATGCAAGAACTGATAATGCATTTCTCTGAGTGTACTAATTTGAGCTTAAACAGTTATTTTGGCCACACCATTCTTATTTTTTTTATCGAATTCTTGAGGCAAAAAATCCACTCTATCTTATTCATATCTTAATGTATCTATTGTTTACAGTTATATATTTATGTTGTTTGGCAAAATCTCAGATTGAATGATTATTATTTTGCTACAGAATAAATAATTATATTTTCTCTAAGCATACTTCACATGTGCAGTACATATACTGTAATTGTATCATTGAATTACCTTTAAAATCTAAAAAACATGTCCTATTACAGTGTTTGAAATCAACACAAGGGTTTTATTTTTCGACCACAACTAATATACAGTATGTAATATGTAAAAGGTTTATTCCATGCTGAAAAGAGAAGAAAGAAAACACAACATTCCGGCTGTGGAGTTTCTTTGGGTGTAAGAAGATGTACATGTGATACATCTGCAGAGATACATACTGTATGTACAGTAATATGTATATACAGTATTTTAAATGAATGGGTCAGGTAGGAATAGCATCCTTATCAGTCACATTTTGCCATGTTTTCATTATCATTTTACATTTTTAAGGTTTAGTTTTTTATTATTTTAGAATAGTGAGATGAGACCGAACAGGCCATGCTTCTTCTGAATTGATTCTTAATGAAGGATATATAATGCTTACATAATACACTAGAATTGGCTTATAGAGAAAAAAAAAATATATACTGTATATATATACAGCATAATAGTTAGGAGTACAGGTAGGTGTATTACCTGCTGGGCATTATTGCCTGTTGCACCTCCGCCAGTGCTTTCAGGCCAGCTGCAGGGTCATCAGCTGGGAGCAACCCTTCATCGATGTTTCCCCCCCTTTAATCCCAGAACATCTCCTGGTGTTGGGGCTGTGTTTCCCTGTCACCCCCAGCAACTGGCCTCAGGATCCATCTCTTCCAGGTATAAACCCTTCTCCTTGACCACAACAAAAGTCCCTCTTTTACTCTTCTTTTGAGATCCTACAGCTGGCGTCACGAACCGTGTGTTCTCCAGCTTTTAACTTTCTTTCTTAGCCACACCCAGAAGCTTCCCCTTTCTACCTTCTCGGCCAGCTCCTTCAGTGTCTTCCTCAGCTTTGCTCCAGTCATTCCGATGTCCCTCAGTAGACGCTGAATGGATGTTTCCACAAAGCCTCAGCATCCCACCTCCATCGGATAGATGACTGCCCTCAATCCTCCTTCCCTGTGCTCAGTTGCAAGCCCTGAGTATTTCTGCCTTTTCCTCTCATGGGCGACCTCCAAACCTTCCTCCCATGGGATAGTCAGCTCGATCATTATGACCGTTCTGACTGTTGCAGACCATACCACAATGTCTGGCCTTAGCGTGGTTGTAGTGATTTCGGTGGGAAACCAGAGCTGCCAATTAAGGTCAACTCTCATGGTCCAGTCGTTTCCAGGAGCAGGGATCATTTCGTTCACCTTCCGCGTGACGCCCTGTGCCACCGCTCCTTGTTTGAAAAAGTGAATCAGCCATTTTTGTGGGAGAGGGGGACTTTTGTTTGCTTCCACTCTGCTTGTCTCCAGGACCTCCACTAACCTCCGCCAAACTTGATCGTGCCACCACCTGTATTGGCCTTGTGACAGTGCAGTCCGGCACTAGACAGGATGTGCTGGAGACTTACATTCAGGGCATTGCAGAGAGGACACTTCACTTCGGAGTTGTACCCTTGGCACAGGTTGTTAGGACTTGGGAGGGTATCATAGGTGGACCTATGTAATGAGAGTCTGGCCTGTGGTATTTTCCTTATTTTACCTTCTCTGCCCTCCATTTGCGACCTGTACAAATTTGGGCATTGGTGCTCCGCACGGGCTGGTCTTTTGAGCTTACCTGGGAGATGGCTTTGGTCTATTTTTTCCTGGCCTTCATTCAACTGTTTCATGACTGCAGCTGTCATCTGTCTGTCGGAAAGTCCTGACATATATCATCTCCCTAGACTTAATGGGTTGTTCTGCCAGCAAGGAGATTCTTGGAATTTGTTGGTTCTTCTAGATAACTCTTATCAGGTTCCATAGCAGCTGTAGGACCCTAGGACAGTTCTTGTATAATTTGTGTGGTATGCTGTTTGGGCCTGGGGCTGAGGCAGATCTGGCATTTTTTACAACCTTCTTAATCTCACTCAGCTTTGGAGGTGTGATGTTGAAGTGGGAAGTATGCTGGGCTGGGCATGGTACATGCCCTGGCAAACCAAATAGGATGTTCTTTCATGGAAGTTGGTGCTTCATATGCTCCTCGAGTTATTCCTTAGTGATCTCCAGATTCCCCCTCTTCTTCTCTTCCAACAGGCCTGTTTCCAGATCTGTTCTGCCCTCCTCATGGCAGATAATCTGGTCTTCCCAAAGTGCCTTCAGGCCGTCTTTCTCATGTTCTTTTGCCTTCCTCCATGCCTTCCTAAGCAACCGCCATTCCTTTACCAGCTGCAGGATCTCCGTTTCTCTTCTTCCCATCTCCCTGGGGGTTCTTTTGTTCGGTGTTACTCCCCCGAATCTATCCCTGCACTCTTCATAGATGACACTTCATAGTGTCTTTTTTTCCAACTTTCTATGGTGTGAAAAAATAGTATAGGTGAGGCTTCTGTCCAGGTTGCAGAACATCTTAAGACAGGTAAAAATATTACCTCATTTTAATTGGGAAAAATTGGTTGCTGTTTCACTAGAATTATGCTCAGCTATGATGTCTCTCTCAGCTCTACCACTCTTTTGACTAAGATAAATGGGAAGAAGTCATCACAGGGTACAGGTGGAGGGTCCTCTCTCCTTTCTAGGGGTAGCAATGTTATGCAGCACTGTACCTGTGACAATGCCCTGAGGGAATACCTTTTCACACAAATGCACAAAAATATCGAAAGACTGAGAATACACTCTGGATAGTTAACTAAGTAATTTCAATATGTGAAACAGCCCATGTCTCTGCAAGGAGAATAAAGGGGGGCACACTCTGGATAGTTAATGTATTATTGTTAATGTTATTAATTACATGATTGTTAATGTATTAATTACTGAATGTGAGGATGGATAATGCTATTCAGCGTGTATAACTAATGGTAAAGTTCCTTGTAGACAGTCACATGATTACATAACCAATGAGGCGTTATAAGTCAGGAAGCAAAGCAAAGCAGCTCAGAAGCAGTTTTCAATGGCACAAACTGGCACTGCTAGACCAACTAGATATTGTGGTGCATTTAGTTTGTTTTTTGGTCGCAGCATGTAACAAAGACTTTTTCTCCTGAATTTAATAAATTATTTAATAGTGTTTTGCACAGACATACTGTACAAATATGCCTTTCAATCGTGCTGCCCTGCCTTCCTCTAGGAAAAATGAAAAAAATGTAAAGAAATGGAACTTATCACAAGAAAAATGCCTTTCACTGTTAAAATTTAAAGACATAGAAAAAGTAAAAACTAGACATCCTGTTCCATTTTATATAGAAAAATAAAACGTTAATATATAATAGAAATGTAAATGTAATTAATTTGCCACTCACAAAATCTAAAAGCATTGTAGATGTTTGTCTTTGCATCCTCATATGCAACTTACAGTACAAGACCGACAAAGTCATTCAAATCACCACACAACTTTTATTTTAATCTGGTCTTTTTTTTACATATTGGCTTTTAAATACAATATGTTTAAAACCACACGTATAATATAATATTAATAATCAGAATAAAAAATGAAATGATTTGTTTCATTATTACTATTTATACACAGATACTAATAATTCTGTATATTGTGTGTAATTAAAATAACAATATTTCTAATAAACAATATTTCTAATAAAATAACAATATTTCTAATTGATGATATAAGTGTTATACAGTATTGTGTAAATATATGTAAATACCATACTAATAGACCTGTCAACCACATGCAGCTGCAGTACTTAAAAGATTCAGTTCACCACCAGGCAGTTTTACGGAGTAGTGCAGTCCTGTATAATTTTTTTTTAAATAAAAATGCCACGACAGAGTGCTTTCCAGGATACTGCCATATACCAACGCATTCTAGATGACTGCATCTGTGTCTGCAATTAATAACCGCTATGACAATAATTGTCTCACCATCATGTAACATGAGTATTGAGAGTTTTCTTTCTCCACACGTTTTGAAGAATATGGAAATGTGTCAATATGTTACCTCTAAGACATTGAAATCCCACCTTGTTGTAAAATGACAAATGCTTAGAACATTTTAACTTCACCTATGGTGGATATAAAACTGTTCTTAGTATTTCTGAAAGTAAATGTGTAGAAACAGATCTATTTTAAACAGTGTAGTTTAGATATTGCCTAAATATAACATGTAACTGCATAATTAGTAATGTATTCTTTTCAAAATGAAGTAAACATCACGCACCTACAATATCACTAAACAATACCATAATGACTTAAATGAAATAATATTCAAATTAAATAAATAATATTAAAGATGAAACCATAATAACACTTAATGATTGACAACAGGTTATATGATGGCACATTTGGGAAAACATGGTTTAGCCAAAACTGACACTCTAAATATCAGAGGTAATAATAAAAAAAACAGTGATTAAGCGATTTTCTTTTTTAATCATGCCTATTAAATGTACTATTGACAGGATGAAGAAAAGTGGTGCAAGTAAATGAATCAACAAAATTTTGAATGATGAGTATTTCTGCTTCTTTTCAATGATGCCAGCTTTCAAGTAAACTACTGCACTTTAAAAAAGAAAAAGAAACAGATGACTGATCTCATTAGTATTCACAGCATAATTACTTTCCTTGTGATTATACACAGCCTTAATAATTGCTGATCTGGAGAGGGTACTGGGGTAGTGGCAAACTCCATTCAGCACACACTAAATGACATTTTGATTATCTGTCACAAGGACCTGCAAAAATGGCAGAAATATTAATGCATTCCACTGAGAGTTATGCACTTCCTTTTTATATTCAAAAGTATAACATGTTTTCAATCATTTTTTCTTGTGGTTTCCTACACGCAATTTAATTAAAACCTCAAGACCTTTGTTGTAATTGGGATCACTGGAGTGTAGCTAATAAATATAAACAAATGTCAAGGCTGAAATTGGATTTTTCTACAGTATACTAGGATAATCTAAACATGCATTGTTCCCAGGAGAGTTTTTTTGTAGGTTATAAATAATGAATTTAGTTGTGCGCCTAATTACATCTCTATAATATTTTAAGAATACAAAAGCAGTTGAGAAACACTTAATAAATTATCATCTAAATGTTCCCTTTCAGTTCTTGTTTAAATAAAATTATAATTAGTCATTGCAGATACATAAGCACTGGACGTGTAATATAAGTCTGTGTCACGTAAAAACGTATTTGATAAATATATCAAAACTATAATCAGTGTATATTACATTCTACATAGCATTGGAAATATTCATATACATTTTAAATTTTAAATTTTCCTACAATTTGTAGGACGCTTATGAGTTGCAGGTAGTTTATGCATAACATATTGATCTCTTTCTGAAGTTGTGCATCTACTGGCTATGCAATTAGAACAAATGACAGGGTACTATCAGTTGCTAACATGTTGCCTGGAGCAGAGATATTACAGATGGAACAATCTACAATGCATGTCAGCTCATGTTAGTGGAAAAAATACTGCCGTCTACTGCAGTACAGTCTGGCGTGCAGCTATTAGCACTTTGCTGTTCAAAACAGATTGATAGGTGACACTTGTGTTGCATTATGTGCCACTGAAATTATAGCTTCATTTAATTTGTTTTTTCTTAGTATAATAATCATATTTCTTAACATTTAATACAGATACAGAAATCTAGAATGTGCAAGGTGACAGTCGGTATACAGCTGTAGGCACCAAAGTGTTACAGATACAGTAGCAACACGTCATGGTACTCTGTAAAACTGTCAGGTTGCACAGTTAATACTTAACCTACATGTATTAGTACTTTTCTTTGCTAATCATATTGTATTCATACTATACTACTGACGAAACATTAAATTAAATAAAATTATTTACATTGTTGAGACAGAATGTTGTTACCACATGGCTACTATTGATACACTATGACTCAATACTGTGTAATGCTAATAGAATTTTGTTTTTTAATTACGTACAGTATACAAAATTAATAATAATTGTGTATAAATACTTTTTAGAAAATTGGTTTATTTTATTTTAGGTTTTGATTATAAAATATATTATATGTAGTGGTTTTAAAATCATATCATATTTAAAAGAAAATATAAAAACACAAAACACTCCAAATTAAAATACGTTTTGAGTATATTATGCTATAACAACAGCAACTTTGGGGAAAAAAAGCATGTTTCACTATTCATACCTGAAGCATTTTTAGAAAATAAACTGCATTTTCTACATTTTCTTGTTGATTTTATTTAAAGGTATATAAGATATAATAATAATAATTGCTTACACTTATACATGTATAGCGCTTTTCTGAACATTCCACTCAAAGCGCTTTACAGGTAATGGGGACTCTGCATAATGGGGACTCCCCTCCACCACCACTGTGCAGCATCCACCTGGATGATGCGACAGCAGACATAGTGCGCCAGAACGCTCACCACACATCAGCTATCAGTGGAGAGGAGAGCAGAGTAATGTAGCCAATTCATAGATGGGGATTATTAGGAGGCCATGATTGGTAAGAGCCTATGGGAGATTTGGCCAGGACGCCAGGGTTACACGCCCTGGGATTTTTAATTACCACAGAGAGTCAGGACCTCGGTTTTACATCTCATCCGATGGACGGCGCCTGTTTACAGTATAGTGTCCCCGTATACTGGGGCATTAGGACCCACATGGACCGCAGGGTGAGCGCCCCCTGCTGGCCCCACTAACACCACTTCCAGCAGCAACCTTCCAGGTCTCACATCCAGGTACTGACCAGGCTCACACCTGCTTAGCTTCAGTGGGTTACCGGTTGTGAGTTGCAGAGTGATATGGCTGCTGGCCAAGATATGAGAGTTATACATCAGCATCTGTCATCTGTATAGTCAAGTGTACTGTCAAGTGCACTGTATATGTTTTTTTTATTTTTATTGTTACCTCGGTTGTCTTGATTAAGTTGAAAGAGACTTTAGTGTAGCAGGCATGCATTTGTCTCTGAAAAGGATTTACGAGGCACCGAATAAAGGTAAAAAGAGACTTGTGACGTTAATAAGCTCTCAGCAACAGAAATTGAAGACCTGTGTGTATTGAAAACAAATGAAACTAAATTCTGGTCAGTCCACTTTGGTTACTCTTAAAATACACACAGACCATTATCCACACAGAGTCTGCACAACAGATGTTAATGTGTTGTATTCATAGAGATTTTTAAAGCTTTGTCAAATTGAAATACTCTTGCTAAATCTGTGATTAAGATACAACTTGAAAAATATTCAGTTTGACCAGAAATAAGAAACATTTTTCATACCTTTGTTATGACTTTGGAGATGATCTATGTAAAAGCAAAGATCTGTTACATTTCTTTTAGTACATACAGTATGATGACATATCCTCTTTGCAATGTGATCTATATTTATTGAGGTCAACATTTTTAATGAGGAGTTATGTGATACTGTTATGTGTCAGGGGTACACTAATAATAACACGGCTTATGCATAGCCACTGAGCATTCATTTCACACTCAATTCAATTAGAGGTCAGGATTTATGTGGGTCTTGAATAGAGAAAATTGTAGTTGATGGTCTAGTTTTGCCACACACTTCAAACTTCTTCAATTTGAATGTGAGGTGTTAATAGGCCGAGGCATGTAAAGATGCCTAAATAATGAACATTGCAGTGTAAGAGGTAAATTGTCTGTCTAGAAGACAAACTCAATATAGCTCCATATACTGTATATTTTATTAAATTAATCACTATTGGTAAGGGAAAGCAAAACAGTCCATACTGTATGTGCCACTGGGAAGAAGGGACCCTACTATTTTTAGCATATGAATTTAGAATTTCTTTAAAAACTTAATAAACATTGTAATTTCAAGAAAGATGGTGAGAGTATGTTATTTTCTTCACTATCATATTTAAGTGAAATTTAAGATTACTACTAATTTTTAATTTGTTTCACATTTGTTTCAGTGTTGTATTTGTACTCCTCATTTTCACGACAAAGTTGGTGAGTGACTCAATCCTAGTATTATGCAAACAATATTTAACAATCTACATATTCAAATATATTATAAATTCTTATGAAAAATTAGTCCAAAACGGACAAAACAAAATCAACAGTTGCCGAAAATGTTTATGTTAGACAGTTAAAAGCGCACTATTTGTACAACAAATAGTTATTGAGAACTAACATGGAATTTTGTGGGATCAAAAGCTCTTGTAATGACAAATGGCAACTGTGGCTGGAAATTTTTTTAAACCCTTAAATTTAATGTATGCATTTTTCAGTAAGAAAAGACTGTTCTTTGTAGTGGAATTTCTGTTTCAGAGATTTATGGCTTATCAGGATAGGAGTCTGCTGAACATATTTCTGTAAGAATGCAAAAAACAGCTTGTCTAAAATACTATGAGAAGAGCACAGGAGCCTTCAGAACCCTCAGAGCATATTAATACAATTCATCATAATTCAGCTGAGTATTAAAATATCCCACACAAACATTTGATAATTTTTATATTCCAATGAACTGTAATTACTCCTCATGTTCCTCATTTCACAAAGATCTCATTTGTGCTTTCACAGCATTACACCATGATCAGTTGGCTTTCATCTCTGACTCAGCTGTAGCCCTAATAGTGAAGGTAATATTTATCACTGATCTCCTGTGTGCTATAAATTAACTGGACTTGGTGACAAGGCTTCTTATTTCAGATCCTCTTGTGGCAGTATTGCATGTAAGGAAGAAAAATCAGTCTAATAACCTATGTAGTGATTTCAGGAATATAATGTAATAATTTGTTCTCTGCAGCAAAATGGTTTTTGACAACTGTTCTGTTGTCAGGGCATTTATATTTATATGTAGTGAAGGGCAATTTATCAGTCTTAGTCTATTGCACTTGTAGTAGAAAACCATGAATAAGAAGGGATTTTAATTGTTATGGTATATAGTGTTAACTATATGCTGTTTTAGGGAGTTTAGGGAGTGCAATCAAAATGATACAATAGCATATAATGTCAGCTGTAACCTTACATCCAACTTATGGCTCTACGTAGAAATATGAAAATAGGCACACTATTATGTATTTTCAGATCAGTTTTAACTGAAAAATACTAAACATTTTCAATAAGTTGATCCAGTATTTAATTTACAACTTATGGCATATTCTGTATCCTGCAGTTACCTTAAGGAATCACTTACGTGAAAATGTGAATGTGTGTTATTTACAATTAACTACTAAGTAATTCAAATAATAATTAAGAACTAAAACTAGACTACTAAGGTAGTAGTAGCCAGCAGCCATTTCACCCTGCAACTCACAACTGGCAACCCACTGAAGCTAAGCAGGTGTGAGCCTGGTCAGTACCTGGATGGGAGATCTCCTGGGAAAAACTAAGGTTGCTGCTGGAAGAGGTGTTAGTGGGGCCAGCAGGGGGCGCACACCCTGCGGTCCACGTGGGTCCTAATGCCCCAGTATAGTGATGGGAACACTATACTATAAACAGGCGCTGTCCTTTGGATGAGACGTAAAACCAGGGTCCTGACTCTCTGTGGTCATTAAAAATCCCAGGGCGTTTCTCGAAAAGAGTAGGGGTGTAACCCCAGCGTCCTGGCCAAATTTCCCATTGGCCCTTACCAATCATTTCCTCCTAATAATCCCCCTCTATGAATTGGCTACATTACTCTGCTCTCCTCCCCACTGATAGCTGATGTGTGGTTAGCGTTCTGGCGCACTGTGTCTGCCTTCGCATCATCCAGGTGGATGCTGCACATTGGTGGTGGTGGAGGGGAGTCCCCATTACCTGTCAAGTGCTTTGAGTGGAGTGTCCCGAAAAGCGCTATATAAGTGTAAGCAATTATTATTATTATTACTTTTTTTTACCACAATGTTTTTAGGAACCGGCACCATGGTGGCACAGTGTTTAATATTTCTGCCTTGCAGCTCTGCAGCCCTGGGTTCAGTTCCTGGTCTAGGAGCTATCTGTGTATGTGCATGTCTGTATCTATGTGTGCCCTGTGATGGACTGACATCCTGTTCAGGATGTACACTGCCTTGCGCCTGTTGCTGCCTTGATAGGGTCCAGCTACCCTGCGACCCTGAATTGGATGAAGAGATTCGGAACTGGATGGATGGTTTTAAGAATGTCTATGTTATAATGATATGAAACAGAAGAACAAGTAATAGGTTTATTCCATGCTGAAAAAAGAAGAAAGAAAACACCTGTCGACACCTGAAGAAGGCTCCATGGTCGAAACGTTGTGTTTTCTTTCTTCTTTTTTCAGCATGGAATAAACCTATTACTTGTTCCTTTGCAGCCTACGCATGCTGAAGCAGCTACCCGACTGATATGAAACAGGATTTGTAGCAAAGTACGTTACTTTCAAAGTGTAAGTATTAGGTAATAATACATAGAGCATGAGTTACATATGTAACTTTATGCAAAAGAAAAAGAGAACATTTAGTTGCAGTTCGATACAGTGATTAATGTAATGTCATGTAATTTATGTGAAGCAGAAACTCACCTAAGGGGAGGAAGGGCAACCATGAAAATGAGATGTTGACAAGCCAATCAATATTGTTCCTTTGTAAGCAGTCTAAAGTACCTACTTTGATGAATAATTGTTACTTTTTATGTGACACTTACAGGCATGTTTGAAAAACCATAAGGTCTCCAAAGAGTAGGTACTGAATCCAGTGCATTGGAGCTAAATTGCATGTCTTTCAGAATTTATTATAGTATTTTAACCATCTTGGGATTACCATTCCTACTTATAGTTACACTCTGGGAATGCTGTTCCCATGCATTCCTGCCTATTTCCACCTTTGGAGCTAATAGCAACAGTTAATTAGGTGAATTAGGAATATAAAATGATTTAGTTCTTAATACAATCACAACACTACAGGAGAAAGAACTCCGTAATGTCTCCTTTCTACACATGTGAATATGGCTTAGGCTATAGGAGGAAATGATAGTGCATAAGGAACAAGTTAGAAATGAAAAGAGACACAACGTGTCATCTATGGAGCCTTCTTCAGGTGTGCATGGCTCCACATTAGGCTCCACTTCCCCAATGTTGTGTCACTATGCGTGGAATAAATCTTTACTTGTTCCTTTGCAGCCTACGAATGCTGACACAGCTACCTACTTGATAGTGCATAATACATTTAAACATTTTACACTGAAGGTAGGTGTGATATATAGTACATACTGTATATGTCTCTACCTTGTCTGCTTGCATTCAGAACATTTGTTCTTTAGTTATCATGGCAAGAAACTCACAAAATGAGAGGATACAAATAATATACGACACATTACAATACTTTAACTGACAAAAACCATTTCATCTTTATAGTTACTCTCTTGTTATTTTTTGCTGTAAATCATGCATTTGAAGCTTTTAATAATGAGGTCCCATTAAAAATCAGATTGCACACAGTAATTTAATCTGAAGCTTCAAGATGCCTAACTAGCCACTCCAATGAAAATCATCTTTTAGTATAATTGAGTAATCAATACATCAGATGCTGTCTAATTATATAAAATATCCCCTGATACATATGGGAATAATGGTTATTCTACTGAAGCCTTTTAAATTTAACAAATATATGTAATTCAAGTGTGGGAGGGAGTCAACTGTTAAATTGAATGCTAATGTAAAAAGAAACCATGGTATTTTAAAGTATAGACAGTACAGGCTTTAATCTATTTAATAGGAAAATCTATCTCTTCAATCTATTCTGGATTTTGTGTATGAGGAAGAAAAGAACAAGAGCCACTCTTGAGCAGGCATGATAAGGCACTGAATGCCCATCTTTATGGTACATTAAACCCTGGGAGGGACATTCTGTTATGGCCAATCATACTTATTCATATGTTTTTTGGAAAGTGAGAGGAAACCCGAGTAATCCGAAAAAATCTGAATGTAAACATAGGAGGAAAATGCAAAATACCACAAAGGCAAGAACACAAGGCTGGGAGTGAATTACTAATACTAATGTTCAACACAAACAATTATTCCCATTTGTTTGACGAATACATATAAGTACCTAGGAGATTCAGAAATCAAAGTACTGTGTTATAAATTAGGTTTTATATCCTTATAAAAATATATCTTACCTACCTATGTAAATGCCTGTAGCAAACTAAAGCATTCCATTATGAATCTGGCATTATACAGTTAATTGAGATGGAGCTTCATTTTTTTTTCCGAAGTGATGAAAGTAAAGTAATGAGATGACTTTTAAATGGCTGTTTATTGTCTATTGTTTATTTTCTTATGCACTGTGGTGATCATGACTCTTCATTGATATTTATGGTATAGAGGGAATCTCTGACGTATTGCTTAAAATGAATGCTAAGGAAATAGCATTTAACTTCTCTATTACAACAATGCATAACTAACCAGTGAGAATTTGTATTACCCTGAAGGTAAACACAAATAAAAAATCAGCATTCCCCCAAATGTAAGACAACAGATCATTCCTTGTAGCGCTAAATTACCAAAACAGATTCTGGCCTCTTGGTCTGTTGAAGGAGGTCCTTTCTTGAACAATTTCTTTTTATTACCATCTTTTCCTGTAGTATGCACAAGATCGTGGCAGTGAAAACCAATATGGTGTCTGAAAAACAGCCCTTTTGAATTCATAGTCACATTATTTATTAATTTATACTATAGGAATTACTAATGTGATTTTCAAAGGAAACGAGTACTGATCTCTTTGAACTAAACAGTATGATTAAAGACTACATGCATTTTTGAAGGCTGATATTTACCTATAAGAAGACATTCATCATGCTTGTAAAGTTTGTTTCAGACATGCAACTATTAAAGAAAATAGAACTGAAATAACAGCAACACAAAATTTGTGATATAATGAAAATATATTTTGCACTTATATAAATATAAATATAGTCCTGGCACTGTTTCACCCATGGTTTTGTTCCATCAGTTTTATTTTACAGCTATAAAAAATAAACCATTCATCCCACATGCAGTTAATCTCCAGTCCCTGGGGTGTAAGTAGTGTTTCACAGCATGGGTCATGTGTTTGCTAAAGTGGGCATTAAGAGGTATGAATTAATAGTATTGCTAGCAATTTCACAAACAAATTCAAACAAGCAGACAGGAAGAATACAATTATATTTACATAAGCCATGCTGCTTTGCTTATGTGCTTCAAGATTTCTGTTAATTTATTTATTTTTTCTTGGTCTTCTTATTTTTCGCTTTTTGCAAGATGACATTTATTTATACAGCATCATGTTTCCTAAGATTATGTCAACACATTACTGGTATTCATTTTGTCATTACAGAAACATGCTTAGTTGTGATAAAGGACTTAGCACAAATGTAGGTCAAGATCTGTATTGTATTATTAAGTATTATTAATTATTAGATTTTAAATAGTGGTTTGTTTTAATCATATTCCCTTTTTTTAAGTGTTTGTACAATCAACCTGATGGGGCCATGCTTTTTTACAAGTAGGAAATTGTTAAGGATGCAAGTTTACACTGGACCATTAAATAATGTTGTGGTGCAATTAAAATAATAATTTTGAACTGCAACACTACATGTAACATCATTAATCCTTCAGTAAACCTAACTAAAGAGAAATGAACAGATTGTGAGTTTCAGCTTGCCTCACAAAATCCAACCTTTTCACTTAATCGATTAATACAAATGATCATTTATAGAGGAACACACATCTTAGCAGCTAAATTGATTGAATGGCTTCTTCTTGTTTGAAACCTTTCTCGGGTTCTTTCTTATCATCCTATCATCAACAGACAAAAGATCTATTATGTTTTTTCTTAGATACACAGATGCTGGGATTGTATTGTTAGTGTCAATTTTTGCTTTACTCATGCTTTTAAAGGCTCACTTGCTTTCACTTGCCCTTTCCCTCATTGTTGACCAGTGGCAAATATTTGATCTGTCTTGTTTTCAACACTTCATTATTTTTCAACATTAATGCTGGGCTGTGCTTTCCAGATGTCTGTTATTCCTTGTGAATAGGAGTGTCTACTCTTATATTAAAATAAAATGTAAATGAGAAAAAAATAAGTATGATACATTGAAACAGGACTATCTGTCAGAGTGCTATGGCATTATTTACTTATAGTGCAGATCTATTATGAGGACAAAAAGCAATATCTGAAAGAGACCCAATGTCTACTTGTTATATTTTTCTGTCACCACCAGCGAGTACTGGAACCAGCTGCTAAGACCTGTTAATATAATATTTGGAGATGGATATATATTATTATTATTTATGTGGTTAACTTTCTTTGGACAAGAAATAAGATACCTTCCTCTGAATGAAGCTAAACATGATGTTTTACAGTGGATTTTTTTTTGTTTGCTTTATGCAGTGGGGCCAAAATCTGAAAAGAATGTGTACTGTACCTCTCCTGGGTTAGAGGGTTGGGAACAGTTGCAAAAAAACAGAGACAAGGAGATCATTCTTCTGGAAGACAAGGAGAGCAGTTCAGCCTTGAAAGGAGGCAGCTGAATCTTGTGTCCTCAGGATAAACACTTGACTCATAGTTGAACCAAAACCAACCTTAGCTGTTGCCAGTTGTAAAAGCTTTTGCAGCTGTAAATGTTGCTTTTTCTGTTAGGATCACTGAAAAGTAGAGAAAGTCATGTTTTCTCCAATGGTGCTCACTCTCTGTTTTTCATTGACATTGACATTATTTTTTTTTAACACACTGTAATAGATTTTACTGCTCAGAGACTTCTCTGTAGAGGTTTATTTAGCATCATAGGCACAGAATACATTATTTTTTTCTTCTGGTTCCCCTGATGTAACACTATTTCATCTGCAGCAGTATTCTCCCAGTTTTTCTATAGCATGTACTGGTATAATATTACAATAGAAGGCTGAATATCTCTAAGGAATGGCAAAAATACCTATACTGGCACTTTTAATACTGAATTAAACATTTTTGACATTTTACTGCTACAGTATCTTAAACAGATATTTTAGCTTTTAAATTAGAATGATATGGATTTTGTCAGATAATTTCCTTGCTTCTAGCACAGTAAAATAACAGACAGCTTGCTGTGCTCGAGCAGACAGTGTTGCCTGGTTACATCAACTGAATAAAATCTGTGTTATGTGTGAGAGCTCATGTCAGTATGGTAATTACCACAACTGAGATAAAGGCTGTTCTAAATGTCAGCTGCAGCTGACAAACACACGAATCCAGGCTTTCCTGGATGATACAGTTATTCTGCAAGTGTTCACTTGGGCTTGTGAGGTGAAGACATTTGCCTGTGCTGCACATATAACATTGCTTACAACTAGAACTGATATCAGCATTAGAGAAACAAATATTTAAGCTGCTAATGAAATTCAGCCTCTAACTCTGCTTTAAGTTCTCCACAATAAAATAATCATGCACAGAGTGATGAGTGTAGAGAATTACTGTGCATTGCAATAAAAAGGGAAAGAGGATAGTCAGTGATTTTCATATGAAAATGTCTGTTTTGGACATTAACAGTACATCATTATTGATTATAAAGTGTGTGCTTGAGAAAACACAAGAGTACACACCTTTGCCTCTGCCTTGTTAAATATACACTTTTCACATCTTTAATGGATCCTTTGGAGATAGGTTACTTAAAACAGTCCTAACGCCTTTATATTTTCCAAGAGAAGTCTGCATACGTATTTTAAGGTTGTAGTCAAAACCTAAAAAAGCCCTGTATAATATACAGTATATCTTTCTGTGAGCAATTTTCTGCCAATGAAAATGGTGCCAGTAAAATACACATAGTACAAAATACAGATGTATAAACATATATTAAAAGCTAACAACATTTTCAAAAAGTGTAATTCATAAAAACCATAAGCAATTCATATTGTACTAAACTGACCAAAATGTACTAAAAGGTCAAATGAATTTGCAATTTGGGAATCCAAAATTTGTATAGCCTAAAGGATAACTGATTTTGTTGCACATTGTAATGGTTGAATTTTATTGATATGTGATTGATTTAGTTTTTTCTGTATGTCATGGATGTGTAATAGTCATGGATTGACACTTCATGGAATGGTTTCATGGCAAACAAAACCAAATTGTGTTTGTTATTATGCTGTTGATACACCACTTTTTCTTAATTATTATTTTTCCACTAGAATATTAACAATTATTTTAATTTGAAATAGATTAGAAAGTACAATGTATTACACAGGACAGCTCAATGATAACTGAAATGTCATTGATTCCTTTAAAATGTGTGGAAAATTTCTATGAAAAGGACTTACTCCTTATGAGAAGAAACAATGTCAATCTCCTTCAGCTGCAGCTGTTATGGCTGAAGATTAGAGTGTCCTTGTCCCTCTAGGGGATTACTGCTTCTGTTAGATGACTTTTTTCCTTACTGCCAGCGACTTATTAGATGGTTTTGCTCTAAAGTATGATAATAGACTGTATGCCTAGCAAGGTTTAGGGAATTTAAGGGCATTAATATTTCATGACATGGACAGTCAAGGTATATTTGGTTTCCCAAACAAGACAGGACATCAGTGAGCTAGCATTAATGCTGGATGGGTATTTAAATACCCTTAACAGCTACTACTGTAAGCTTTCATATTCCAGACAAGAAACCATAGTGTAAACAATGAATATGTAAACAGATTGTGCTTTAAAAAAAAAGAAAATGGATTGCTTTTTGCAATTTCATGCATAGATAATAACAACATAAACTTCAGGAAAATAATGACTGTAATGTTGATAAAAACACCAATAATGGAGTAACCCCTCACACACACAACATAATGTACTGAAAAGGTAAAATGTGTCAGATTTAACAAGTGGAAGACATAAAGTATGGAATATTCTCATTAACTGTAATGGAGAAACGGAGAAAAAAACTTTAAACACAGTGGTTGCAGTAGGGAATTGTGGCTCCACAACTGGGGAACCCCATTCTTGAGAACAGACTATTCCAGACTATGTCAGCACTCCAGGACATACATTTTTGCAGCATTCCCCAGCATCTTAAAACATCAGTCTTTAATCTAAGCTTTACTATCAGGTATATTTTTCTTAGCTTTGAAAAATATTGTATCCACAAAAGCATAATCTTTAAGATATTAATTTTATCTTATTTTATCAAGGTACTCTTTTGTGTACCACTGTGACATTGATATTGTATAATGAATATCATAGCTGTAGTTTTCTACTTAGAGTGGGATTGCACTTTTGAAGGGATTGCAAAGCCATGACAACAATCCAGCTGGTTTTGAGAACATATTTAATTAATTTCAGATCAGAAACAATTAATATTTTAACTTATTAAGCAGGTAGTTTGCTCAGATATTTCATTTTGGGATAAGGTTGAAACCTGAGGACCTTGCAGCTTTCAAGTAGCAGTGTTATCCACTTAAGACTGAACAAATTATTTTCAACGTTGCACAAGTGATTAGATTTGACTGAAGTTGTTTGGAATCTGATGATTTAGTAAAGTCCATACTTGAACCTAGCTTATGGTGCCAATTGGGCC
This sequence comes from Lepisosteus platostomus, assembly GCF_059453375.1. Taxonomy (NCBI): domain Eukaryota; kingdom Metazoa; phylum Chordata; class Actinopteri; order Semionotiformes; family Lepisosteidae; genus Lepisosteus; species Lepisosteus platostomus. Next base: position 52,868,111 of record NC_142614.1, read on the forward strand.
AAATGGGATAAATTAACTTTTCCCCTTTTCTACAGCAGTACATTGAGAAAGAACATAAGATTCCATCCTGGACAGAATACTAGTCCATTGCAGGGTGAATATTCCCAACCAACTAACTGGTATTCAGCAGTGCTCCAGTGAATTAATGATTTGGGTAATTGATGACGGAGTACTACTGCATCATCAAATGCTCCAAGTTTTGTTTCTTCTTAAAGAAAAAGGACATCATTATTTGCAACTTACTTTTTGTAAGAATTAACAAACCTTTGGTTTAATCATTTTGAACCTATAGGATGTTTCACATTCCCTGAAATACAGTACTTGCAACATTGTGAGAAGATATTATAGCAGAGATTACTCAGATATATTTAGTGTGGACTCCATTTGTTTTTTTGACTTAATAAAGTTCATATGTTTGGAGAATACACTGAGGTTATATGTTTAATTTTGTTTCATCCCATAATAATAACAACAACTACATAATGGCTTTTGTTTGCTATATTTCTTCTTAAACAAGTGGTTATAATGTGAAATGACAACATTATTTTGATTTAGTATGGCAATTAAACTCTGAAGAAGACTATGATGATTTGTTACGCAGTTCTTACAGCACAGTTCTTATCTTTGTTATGTAATGCATGCATAAACATAAACAGTACACTTGCATAAAGAAAGTTGTGTACCCTGTAACTAAAAAATGGTATTCCATTAATTTAATGAGGTTTCATGCTATGGCATACTGCAAAGGCCACAGCCCTGGCTGATTAGTTCCATCTTTTACCCTGATTTTGCTCATTCAGTTGTGAGCCATTGGTTAAAGAAACACATGAAGGCAGTGTTTTTTTTAGACATCCCTTATAATTCTACTCCATTCTTTATACTGTCTTATCTGGAATCACTACCATTACTCCAGATTAGACAATGATTAATAAATAGAATATACAATTCCTATATTCCAAGAAACTAAAAAAAAAGTGTTAAACACACTTGTGATTGATGTCAACAGTAATCTGGATCCATGCTATCACAGATGCGGTATCTTTAAAAATAACAACATGGTAAGCATAAGTCCAGATTTTTCCATTTTAACATCACAACAGCATTAGGAAATAACCCCTAAATAGAATATTATCACAAAATTACTCTGAATTGTCCCAGGATATTAAACTGCCATAACTTATTGTGCAATCGTTTGTCTGCATTTTGACATATCAAATTCTAATTTTTATGAGAATTAGAGCATACAATGATCTAATTTATTTTACTTAATCTTGTAAAGGCTGGGGGATTCTGAAATTAATCCTTTCCTCTTCTAAGACTGGCCCAGTTACAGGCTATGTGAAGATGACAAATCTTTTTGGGGGATTTGTATCGTTAATTTCTAAAATTCTATTAATTTATAAAATACTATCAAAGAATCCCAGATTTCTGTTTTGATAATTGGACCCAGAATATACATTATGTTTTAAATCCCTTTAGATCATTTATGTATTTTAATTCACTTCAATACATGAAAAATACCCTATAAATCACTGCAGTAATGAAGGGGGGCAACTAGTGTTGTCTTTGAATTTCTTTATATACTATATAAACACAGTAATATAATACATTTACGTGAAGGAAGAGACAGATCCATGAAATAGATAGACAGTATTTGTAATTTATTCATGGACTTTAAGGTACCGAAAACTGTTTTGGTGTGTCTGAGGTTTTCATTAACTTCGAAAAAATGAACTTCGATCATTTTCAAAGGCAGGTTTTCAAAAATGTTCTTTAGGACCTAGGATAAGGGTTTTCAAATTAAGTCAGAAGAACTAGTATTCTTACTTGCTATTATTATTTGCATTTATTATTGAGCACAGCCTTATCACTTTATTATCATAGTACACAGTGTACAGTATATTACCATAAACTGTCACAAACTTTCACAAACGGTTGTAATGTTGCCATAGCCGGCCCAGGGACGCCAAAATGTAAATGTAGTGGCTATAGGCACCAGTTCTGTAGGGTTTGGGCATTTACTGGGACAATTATTAATTGTAGCAGTAAATCACAAAATTGATTCTTTTGATGGCTTTAGAATCCAACCATGCGATATAACTCAAACAACGTACACACACAGGTACTAATACACGAGGATACATTTATTAATACATAGAATATGCATATAAACCTAACAGATCTTATCGAGAGGGTTATCAGAATACAAAAGATATATATATTCAGTCAGTTACAAAGAGTTACATATATCAAGAGGACATACGTTCAGTATATCATTCATTTAGACTGTTTCGTAAATGCACTTGGTTATAACTTCTACATTGGATACTCAAAACAAGTACATAACTCTTAGGAATTAAATTTATATCAACTGGTTGGGATAACAATTGAATTCTCGAGCTGTAATGCATTGAAATTGAATACTCATCCAATCTCTGGGGATTCAGATCTCCTGCGGGCACGAAGAAACAGTTGCAGGCTTGTTGCTGTGCAATCCGCGCTCTCTGGCTCGGTGCCAGGCTGTGCTGTGCGGCTTGCGACGGTGCGCTGCTGATGCTCACTGACCGGCTAGTTAGTGTTGGCTTTAACTAGCAGAGTTTGTGCACAGGAGAAAAGATGACTGTGGGTCCCAGCAAGTCAGGAAGAGGACCGGTTCGTTCCTGATGAAGAACTAGTTCTGAATAGTGATTCAGCTGTCCACAGTTCTGACCTGATCACGAGGCCTGCTCCTGGTGCTAACCTCGGGTGGATCCTCTAGTTACTCTCTGGCAACCTCCGCTCTAGACTCTTAGAACAAAGGAAAGTTCTGGCACTCGGATACACTGGCCGTTCCGTGGTTGTCCGGGCTGAGTCTCAGGATGGTCAGGAGGCGCGCTGCGAAAATGTCCTGCCCTTGGGAGCCTTCTGCTCCTGGGCCGTCCTGCCCTGGAATTCTCCTTTGAATTCCCTTTAGAATTGTCCACAATTCTCTCCACTGAATCTTACTGAATCTCTGTGTTGCCTGTTTTTACCTGGAGGAACTTCAGCTCATTCATTGGCTGAAAGTTCCATGGGCATCAGAGTCCCACGTGGGTTACTCGGCCCTACCAGTCCCTGATTGGTTGATCAAGGTGAGATATGAGTCACTTACTCCTGACACTTAGGAATGCAGTCCAGATGTCCATCTGGCACTCCCTAGACAAATAGGCACCAATGGATGACCATTGATCATCATAGCCAGGCTTAGCTAAGTGCATCCCCCTTTGGGAGCTGTCCTAGGAAACCTTATCAAAGGAAACCTTAAATCAGCCTACATGAATAGTTTCTCTGTGGCTGCACCACAGAGATGAACAGAGAGATGAGGCCTAATTTGGGAAAGCTCAGAAACACTTAATTCTTTCTTATTAATAAGCCTCGCCGCTACACGGTCTTTCCCATTACAATTTTGCAAGGCATTATTTAGCCTATGAAGATATTTTTGTTCCCAGAGTGTATTAACAATGCCTAGTGTGAGTGACCTGCAGCAGGCTTCAAGGAGAAGGGAAGTGTGCAGAAGCTTAAACTCCCTTAGGGGGAGGGGTAAATTCATAAACAGTAAACAGGTCAAATGTTGTAAACATCATAAACTGAACCACATAACATGTTTAAAGTACTGAACTCATGTTTCACATTTTGATTGAATAAACTGTAATTTTGATTTCTGTATTTTTAGTGATAAAAATATAATCTAATTATATACTTAAATATAAGACAGTAATAAGTGCTTTCACATTTCACTTAGAAATTTATTTGCATTAATTATGTTATTCATAATTCATTGTTAAAAACCTGATTACCTTCATATATTCAAAAACATTTTTCTTCTCAGAAGCCTTGACTCTCTAACACTGAATTTAGAAATGCTCTGGTATTTGTTTGCACTGTACTTGTACTTCTCTGTACATCTCTGCTACCTAATATATTTCAGATAGTCCAGTGTGTTAAGCCCAGTCCAGTGTGTAGCAGGGAGTCAGAAAATAATTCCTGGAAAGAACTGAAATATGTAATAATCACTATAAATCTTAGAGAACATTATTTTGCAAAGACCAGTATAAGAAATTTCATTTTAACCACTGTAAAATGGATATCATTTACATTAAATTGTGCCATAATAGCAGTCTATTAATTTTAAAAATAACTTTTGCAGGGCTGAGACAAAACAGGTTTTCTCCTGAAACCTGTGACAACTGGGAGAACAACCACAAGTAGTAATTTTCATTGTAAATCCTCCTAGAGCACACCAATCTTACAGTTCTTATTAATTTGAAAAATGAAAAGATATAGGCAGGGGCATATTACATATTGTATTGTAGTGCCTAGCCTTTTGCAGCTTTCCATGGCTGCCTCAGTGATTGAGGTCCTGAAAATTATACTCTCAAACCTGATGGCCACGACAGCTCCTGGGATGCAAAAGGAGGTAAGATTTTAAAAACAAGGGTTGACAACATATGACATACATGCCATGAGTGACACATGTAATGAAAGTATAATAAGTGGTGAGGAAATTAAGTTGGAAAAAAATAATGATGAAAAGGATTTCAGTCTCTGACCAATTACACTACCCAATGAAAACCCTTTAATGTAGAAAGATAAAAATGATTCAATTGGTTTACTGCATTTATTTATTACTTTCATGTAGTACTTTTTACAGACATGTTTGTCATGTTTGTCAATGCTAAAATCTTTTGCACTTAGAGAGTCAATCATTCTGGACAAAATGTCAGTTCCTAGGAAAGCAAACATAGATGTTTTCTCATTTCAGCTCACTTGGAGGGATGAATACGGATTTGTTTAAAATGAAGACTGATATTTGTCCTCTTTGTTGTTTGTGCTGTTTAAAAAATACTTTAATATCGCAAAGTCTGTAAAATAGAACAAAACAAATATCCTTCCCCAGGAATACACTTCTTATAACTGGAAAACAAATATAATGTTACAGATGTTACAATAGGCATAAAAGCCAACATTTGCACTTCTTGGGCTTAAAAGCAACAAGTAGAAACAATTAATAGAAGACAGGGTGTTTATTGAGCTTTAGGAGTTGAGTAAATCATTAAGAAATTCTAGATAAGGATTTGAGCCTTGTTTAAGAGAGCTTGCTGTTCTGTTATTTTAGGAAACTGTGATTTTCTTTATAAGGAGTCCCCAGGCTAAAAATGTTCTCTCATGGTTAGTGGATGCATTTTTAGAAAAGGTTTTATTTGGAGCATCCAGATTTGTTAAGAATAGATATTTAGCTCTGCGTTGTAATCTGTTTGAGGATGCAGGTTTGTATATTTTGTTGGTTTGTTTAAGCATTACATAAGATTTCTTATCTTATACAGATCTTGTACAGAGTTAGCGGTCTGGGTTTTTCTAGTTAATCAGGAGGCAGGCCTCTGCAATACCTTAGATAGGATAACTTTTATGTTATATATGTATAACATTGGGTGTCATCTAGCTATTGCCGTTATTTAATATTTGTTTACCCTAGTATGTTTCAGATTGTCCCTTTTACCAGAGCTGTATAAGAGAACAAAGATCTCAGGTGCTTCTAACTATACTAACTGCTCGGGAAAAGTCTTGGCATATCTTTAACAACTGAGAGTTACAAGTATTTATTTTAATTATTGATTATCCAGCTCTGTTTTTCTACATTTTCTTAACCCCCTATTAGTAAAAATATAGTTATATTTTTAAAAATAGGAAAGTACATTTCCTAGAGGTTTCCTATAGCACTCAGGAAATATTTCAAATATTTAGCAGTGACAGAAATATTTCACAATTTTGTCGTTCTCTGTATTGTCATTTCTAATTAAATATCAGTTTTGTATGTGATGATTAAACTAGTTTTGCAGCAGCAGAGATGCTTTCCCTTTGGTAAATATGCTGACATTTAGACAGTTGCAAATTAATTAATGAACCCAGCATCAATGTTGTGATAAATACAGACACATTTGTACTCATACCTCAATTTGCCAAACAGTGTTGTTAAACAGAAGTTTTGAAGGAGGTCAATTCTAATCCACCTCCACTTTACGTATAAATGTTTGCTTGCTGGTTGCTCAACACTCTGCATTTCAGTCTCTTGCATTTGGTCTTGCAAAAATCTTTGCTGCATTCATCAGGACTAGGGTCTCTTGTTTTCCAACAAGCAGCTCTTCAATCTTAAATTCTCCACAGGAAAATCAAATGCTTTTTGCAACTGCCATGCTGTTTGCTCTCTTCTTCTAGCCTTCCTGTTGTCATCCACCCACCCTGGAACTTCAAACAACAGCACTCCCTGTCCCCCTCTCTTTCCTCTTTCCCAATTCACAAGTGTCCAACCTACTGTACCCACAGTCCCAGACAATGTTTTATAATTTATCTTTTCCTTTCCCCAATCCTCTATTTAGCCAATCCCCCCCATTCACTGATGCTCACTCTATACTGAGTGTGTGAGCATACAACGTCAGTCTGCATTGTTCACAGCCCTTGTTGCCCCTGATGCTCAAGCCGTGGTCACGGTTCAGGCTGCTACAATGACAGATTCACTCCCGCATTGGCCCGGTCTTCTGTCCAGTTGGCTTCCAACTGGTGTTGGGTCGGGCACTGCACATCCACCCATTAAAGTAGCTAATATCTCATTTTCTTTTGAAAGACCTGCTTGTAATCCATCCTCATTCATTCAGTTTTCATGAAATTTCAGCAAGACTGAACTCTATTGGTTTCTATCCTAATTTTGCATCAGATCAATTCACCACAGGATACTCTTTCTAGGTCCCTGCAATGTTCATATCTTACGCGAGCTAGGATATGGTGGATTTACTGCCATTTACTTGTGTTCCATTACCAACATTGTACGTCCTTCCCATTCATTTCATATTCCATTAGTGTTCCTACAAAGCAATTTTATTTTCAAGCCTGCATGAAAGCCTACATTACAGTTACACATTCTCAGAACACAGTACACATTCTCTAATCAGAACTTTTGTGAGTTGTGAAAACTCTGACCTTCAGAAATTCAGTTTAATGTCTGTTTAAAAATTATAGTTAAATTATGTTTGCTAATGGAACAATATACAGTACCTCATTGATTCTGCAAACATGTCAGAACTAAACCAATTTGGAATTAAATGAGAGAAGATGAATACTGTAGGTAATTTGTTGTTAATTTTTGAAAATCCTCATTTAGTAGTTTTTGATGAATGATTTTAATAACATACAGTAAATTCACATACTAAACAAAACATTTTAAACAATTTTGGCATTTTCATGAAATTTTTTCATGAAGATATGTCTAAAATCTTGATTTGTGTCAAGATTCCATCTATAGCTGCAACATTAATTGTCATTGTAGCTTAAAATGGGAGTACTGGAATACATTATTAAGCTTCAGGGTTGCTGTTTAGGAGAAACAGATTGCAATTTAACAGCTTTCAATAACAAAGATGGCATATTGCCATATCATTTGCGCTGTAATTTCTATAGCCTATAAAACCTACAAAAAATTGCACCTCACTTGCAAAAAATGCCTAGAGCTCTCACAGCATGAGAAATAAATTACAAACAGCAGATGCGGGACAAATTAACATGTATTTAGCACAGCAACCCACTATATGTGTGAAAATGATTTTGTTTCTCCATTTAGAAGAAAAAAAATATATTTTAGCTGCTGTAAATGAGAATAAAATTAAAATAATACATAAATATGATAATAAAAAATAATCAAATATAAAAGTCAATGTTTGGAAACATACATTTCCAAAATATACAGTATATATCTGCAACTTGTAATGGAAATTTGTAAAAGCAATCTTTATAGTCAATTTTATATGTTTATGTGATATGTTGAATTGTAATGGATTGCAAGATGAAAAAAAACATCCATCCAAGATTCTATCTATTGTCATAAAGCTGTTTATTCCTGGTTAGGATCCTAGAAGCATAAGATCAATATGCTGGTACACCCTGGGCAGGACCCCATTCCCCAGGGTACACACATGCAGGTACAATTTAGAACAGTCAATAAAACCTGGTCAGTGTGTGTATACGAGTTGAGAGGCAACTAGAACACCCAGCAAAAACCCACATTAATATGGAGAGAACAAGCAAACTAGATACAGAAGGCAGTAGTCTACAATCAAAATCTCTTCTTAAGGACTGCTTATGTAATAAAACTAACACGTACAGTATGTTGGACAGCCACTGTGCTATGCTACAGTACATATGCATTAGTTTAATTCAGATTTCTAATGGAAAAATTGTATTGTTAAAGATTGCATTGCTTCATTTTTCTTGTAACAGATAATGGCATGGGTTTCAGAATGTCTTGCTGCATTTTTATTTTAATTTTTATCTTCAAGTGTCTTTTTGCTCAATAAATCTCCTGCTTAAATTTTGAGAAGAGTAAACAATTCTTAATATTTAAATATTGTATATTCAGAAAATATAATATTGTAAATTCAGAAAATTAAAAACATTTAGAGGCGTAGATGGATTGCAGCAATAATTATGGCACAGCCTTAATTGCATAGAGGAGGAGGAGGAGCTCCTTTACTTGGTAAAACTCCTCCCCCTAGAATATTCCATTACAAAGCTAAAAGTGAATTAAACAAAATCCTAATCAGAATTCTGAAATTAATGTGTCTCCAATAAATACACCATTAAACAATCAACATATTATTAACAAAAAATGTCATTACTCCTTTTATGTACATAAATATTTTTAAGAATATACTACCCCCTCTTAATGGTATCTTATAAATCGATCCACGAATGTGCAACCCTGGAACGGGCACTACTAAGCCAGCCTCTGTTGCCATGTCAAGGTTTGGGTCCTACAGGTTGCGGAAGAAACAATTCTGACGGTAAGAAAACAAAACAAGGCAATAGAAACATGTAAGTTACACACCAATTTAGCCATATATATTTAGTGCATTTTACTTATAAAACCAAGGAAACAGGTGTTTGATCTGAGTTAATGTTAAATTTTGATCATACTTGAACACCCTTACTTTACTCTCTGTGTGCACCCACAGAGCAAGCAAAGCCATCCCCGGAATTCCAGATTAGGTCAACTTTGTTTACGTTTGAAACTAGATTTATTGCCTTTGTTTGGATAGTAAAATGTTTGCATATGTGTATATATGTGTGCATGTGGATACCTCACAATTGCCAAGGGATCTAGAAACGGAGTCTTCAGTCACAGATCATCTTTGCTTTTTGAGCAGTCAAGCTTGGTGTGATATAACATCCATTCATCCATTGAGAAAAATGGCTTATTCCGGTGAAGGCTGTGGCAAACAGGAACCTTTTTCAGAAGTTTTGGGTGGTAAATTGGACTGATAGCACATAACTTCTACTATCCTGGTTGACAGATCAGTACTTTGTATTGTAATTAAAGAAAAAATAGATTTTCATATTAGAGACAATATATATAGTAAAAACTTATGAAGTTGCAACTGCTCATATACTTTCATTTACCAATGTAAGGATGATCAGAACCTAAACGGTCTTTTATGACTTATATTGATTTATGTTGTTGTATTTTATTTGGAGAGCTACCATTGTTTTAATAGGATACGGTAGTCCGAACATAATCTCTGCAATTATATGAGAATAATCTATTCAGATAATTTTAACTTCAGGGTGCTTCTATGATAAATTTCTGATCTCATGTAGGCAGGTTTTCTACAACCTACTTTAACTACTGTATATTCTATGAATACCTTAAAAGGTACAATAATGATAAAAATTAATATTCAATAATAGTTTCAGTATTAATTTGATGATAGAACACACTATAATAAAACAAAAGTATTACTTATTTAAATGTATGTCCCTGAAAACACTAACAACCTGCATTGTAAAGTATACACTTTTTCACATTGGGACCTTTGGGAGGATTGAGTCTACATGTATTTCAGTGTGTTTAATGTAAAATGTGAATAAATGTCTATTTGGGCAACAAGCCTTACCAAGTCCAACTAAATTGGAGAAGTCTCAGTCAATATGTAAAAAAAATAACATTTCGCTTATTGAATAATGTAATCAAAAGATGGACTTTGGTTCCCTGCTCACACTGGAAACATAGCATTTTCTGTGACCTTAAGTAAAGCAACTGGATCAAAGGAACTTCTGACTAAAAGAGAAAACAGATTTCATGAAAACATTTTGTGATACACTGTACCTGAGGGCAGAGCGCTGTAACAGGAATCTTTTATCAGTTGACCCTAGCATATAAACAGACACACACTAGTAAGGTAAAATAATAGTGCTATTTATATACTGTACAGTAAGGGGAAAAATAAACCAAAACCAAAAAACAACACCAACTCTGTAAGTACTTCAGGTTGGTAGCTGTGTCAGCTTGCGTAGGCTGCAAAAAAGCAAGTGGTAGATTTATTCCATGCTGAAAAGAGAAGAAAGGAAACACAATGTTTTGGCTGTGGAGCCTTCTTCGGGTTACTCCGAAAGCTGCACAGCTGAAACGTTGTATCTCTGTAAGTAGCCATCTTATAATGACAAAAAAACCAAGTCACTATTGCAAAAACTAAAGTGTTCATAAAAAACTCTTTCCCAAAGCTCAAACGTTTGCCAGGACTGTTCTCCCAAAAAATAAAGTCATAACAGTTAGTTTCTGATATTCGATCATTTGCTCCTTTATCACACTGATTTAGCATTTCACAGGTAACAAAGGTCAATGGCAACCGGATTCCTGATTCTAAAGTTTTATCCAATCAACCATCTCCTTCCCCGCCCAGCTGGTCAGGTGATGGAGGATGGCAAGCCATCCCACCAACTTGTTTGAACTTACTGGCCTCTTACAACTACAGATGCAGCCATTCAAAACAAGCGGGGTGCGCTGCGGTACAATGCGGGCCTGTCGCATCAAAACAAGTCATAACGCGTCTTACCGCGCTTTACCGTATGCAAATTAGATTGTTAATAGTATCAGGAATCACCTTGTAAAACCTCCAGGTGGATCTAATAAAGCTTAACCTCTCATGTACAGCATTTGAGCTGTCACCAGAAAACACCCAGTTTTGAATCCCGATCACTGCTGAGGGAGAATCTTTATTCAATTAAGAATTTAAGTTGTATACTCTTTAGACTTTTAAATTTAAACTGTGTATTAGAGCATGTTAGTCATTATATATTGTTGGTATATTTTATGGAAGCAAGATTGCTCAGTTGGACAAAAGTACACAACCTACCACCTTTATCATAAATATTTTAATTATGCAGAAATATTTTATGCATCAAAGTCTTTACCGAAGATATTACTAATAGTATTAATAATGAATGACCTTGGACAAGCTGTAAACTCAAAGTATAACTCTGGTTCACATTCTTTGTGATCGTCTTTGTAAACGAAAGTAAAAAGTAACACAACAGCATTTCGTTGATCCGATCATGTATTCATTTCCAATCATACAAAGTAAGTCTTGAGAATCTATGATTCACCATGCCTTTCACATGCTCATAAACGATATTAATTTAGGAACATAAACATATTATGTAAACTGTACTGTAGTATATGGCTGGTTTTGGTAGTTCGAAGAAAAAATACACACCATTTCATTTCTCCCTAAACATTTCAAGCATCAAAGTCTTACATGTGGTTATTTCGGAAACATTTTTACGTGCTCCTTCTGACCATGTTAATGTACGTTTATATACTTTGTGAAAATTGATCGTTTTAACCTTTTCTGTGAATATGCTCATTATCGGAGTAAACAAAAGCATACTTTTAGAATTTGATTGATAGGGAATATAATATGGAATCCTGTTAATGTTGTGAATACAGACATTTTAGATACAACTTCCTTCGATGAATTTGGAAATGTGACTGAGTAATTGAATCATTTTCAAAATTTCTTTTTTCAGACACACTACAACTTGAAACTCGGAAATCAATATTTTGCAGCATACATTTATGAGGGAAGTTGTTGATTTGACAAAGCAGCAATACGCAGCAAATCTTATTCCTTAAATTATCTAAGTGTTCCACATTATATGTGGATATGTTTACCAGCCTTTAAAGCTTGAAGTGATGATAAAATCATCTTTAATTTTTAATGAACTTTTAGGCAATTGGTAATACTTTAGATTTTAAAGAGGTCAGCTGAAGTTTAAAATTGATATACGAATGATATCAAACCTTATTAGAAACCAAACAAATACAAAGCACTATGCATAAATAGAAATGTCATAAATGCTAAACTTTAAAATATGATGGAACTAAGCAAACTATTTGTTAATATAGCTAGTTTGATTCTGAGTAAAAGCATAAGTAGAAGAATAAAGAAGAAAAATATTAAAATCACAATTTGAATCATGTCTGTCTCTTGATTTTAATTTGTCTGAAAACCTTTAATAAATAAATAAAATTAAGAAAATAAAATATTAACATGAAAAATGCAGCTCATGAAACAAAACAGTTCTATACATTATGATTTCAAATTCTAACTTATTAAATATGAGAGTATTGGATTTGTGAAGCATTTACAAAAACATACAGTATTCCACAATAATTTATTTTATTTGTAGCTCATGTTTCAATTTCATCAACACTAAGAAAAATAAAGAATATAACAAGTGCAGATATTTTTTAAAAGAAAGGCCAAATATAAATGTAAAGGAAATAAATGACTCGAAAAAACTTGACTTTTCATGATTTACATTCAAGCCTTGTGAATAATTTGTAGATCCACAGAGAAAGAATGAACTAAAATGCTTTCCTTATGGCTTTGTTTAGCTTACATGTTGAAAGCACTGTGATTACGACAATGATTTTAATCTCCATTCAAAGCTTTATTAAACCTACACAAATTCACAGCCATCATTGAATATGACAGGTTTTAAATTACCTGAAGCTACCAGCCAAAGCAGTTTGATTGCTCTTAATCAGGAGGTAAAAGCTGATCTTGTCTGTGTAGATGAGTTGCTCTTGCAAAACAAAAATAGAATCAATTGAACATGTTTTACACTATCTCTTTGTCGCTTCCAGTCTGTGCTTATCTGATTACATATAATATAAAAGTTGGTGCATCAAAGTAACAACACACTTACTTTACAGGACATCAAACACTGAAATCAATTTCTCCATGTTATTAATTTAACATTAAATATTACTGTGTCTGAATATATAAATTAATATAGGCCATTAATTTTTAATTTTTGTACTTCAATGGATGTAAATGCATTATTGCAAAATCCTGTGGATGAGATGGTTTTGGAAGGTCAATCAAGTGTGAGAATAGCACTTTTGACTAAACCTTAGATGCCATTGTAAGCACTTTTGAACGCAAGACTCATACCATGTGTCCCTATGTTATTAAAATGCCAAGTGTTACAGTCTTGCTGGAGACAGACATGTTTCACGCATTCTGCGTTACTAGCATTTTTAGTTTTATCTCGTTCATCACCTACAAGCCAAGACCAGATTTGCTTTCTTCCCTCTTAAATCTCACATTCCTATTTCTTAGGTATTTCTGAATGCCAAAATCTTAAAATACCTCATTTTCTAAGTCCAAGTGACTGGTAACACGTAGGAAGTCCCAAGGAATTTAAAATTTTAAATAGTATTTGTACATCTTACCTATTCTTCCTGTAAATTCTATAGATAGACAAATGGTTAAATAAAGTATAACATGGTTTGCCTTTCAGTCTTTGTATCTTAATTAATGTTCTGCATGCTTAATATATGAGCATGGAATTAAAGTGTTTATGTATTTTAAGAAATAAAGTGTAGCCTGAACTTGAATGAACTTTCTAGTACTGAGTTAATTAATATTTCTCAGGAAACTAGCATTTTAATAAATACCAGGGCATGCAGAGATGAATCATACTCTCCAATCTCCAAATCATGCTTCTGCCTTATTACATCCACTATCAGTCCCAGATGTAAGCATAACCTGCATTGTTTCATCTTGCCTGATGAAACCTCTCTGAGGACTCTGTAACAAATTTATAAAAATGACACCAAAATGAACTTGCATTACTTTTGGGAATGGAATGATGTTAGCAGAGATATGTGAAAATCATACTAACAGTCGCTTTGTTAATGACATAGATATCTAAAAGGAGTTGCTTATCTGCATCATTTTCAGAGACCTTGAATTTTAATGATTTTCTTTCTTGTTCGGATCCTGAAAATTATTCTTTTCAGCAATAAAATGTCTTTTTTGGTTCTAATAAAAGTACTTTAGATTATAAATGATTATTATTATTGTGATTTTGGAAAGTACTGTACAGTACATTTATTCATTAACATATCCGGTATTTGAAAGCTGTATATTTCTTGTACAGATGCAGCCATTCAAAGTGCGCAGCACAGACACGTACCGGAGGTAATTGGCTATGGCCACAGTACGCGATTGGTTGACCGACAGGGGCACTCGTGGTGCGTTGGTCGTCGTAGAAACATTTAAATGTCTTTACTGTGCCCGTTTTAGTATTGAATATTTATATGGAATTTTACCACTGAAGGGAAATCTAAGTAGCTGAGCATAAAAAGAATAGGTGTGTGAAGGACATAAACGATATTGGCTGGTCTCGGTACTTTAAAGAAAAAATACACACCAGTATTCCATTTCTCCCTAAACATTTTAAGCATCGAAGTCTTTAACTAACGTGATACCAGAGTCAACAAGCATACTTTTAGAATTTGATTAAAAGGGAATATAATATGGAATTGCATATCTAAAGAAATTAATAATGATATAATTATATTCATGTACCGCAACACAAGAGTAGTACACGCTGTATATTGTCTGTTGATAATGTTTCTGTAGGGCTTTTTCAACACTCCTTATGTGACCTTGCCAGTGGCTCTGTGGGTTAGCTTCCTGACTCACACATCACAAGTTGGGTGTTTGAATCCAGCCGGAGGCATGACTTTTTTTTTTAACAAACATTTCTTTGAAAAAATAAAATGTTTCCCTGGGTCAGAGATTAAATAAAACTTCACTCGCACCAAACACATTTATATTTCTAAATATCACAACATGATCGAATTTAAGTCATTTTAATAACAATGAATAGTCACCTATGCGTTACAATATAAACATTTATATTGATTTAAATTGTGTTTTGATTTAAATCGCAAACGCGTGTTTAAATATATGTGTTTTTTGATTCACAATCAGACAAATGCAACATAAATTGATATCTTTGTCTTCTAAGTATCTTAATAAACTTTCAGCATAGCTTTCTCCCCGTTTAGATTTATTTTTCTTGGGATCTTGGGATCAAACGTGGAAAGATTAGATTGTAATCATTTTTATTTTTTAAATATATTTCAGAAAAGTGTAATCTATACTAAAAAGCTGTACACCACCTGCTATTAAGATACATATTGTAATACTTTCGGGTTCGGATAGGACGGACACAAGAACTCAGACTTGCGGAGTTAAAGCAAGTTAAAGCCTTGATTTTATATATCACCTTTAAAAGTGGCATCTCAAAGCAATACAGTAGATGAAAAAACAGTTAAAAGGACCACTTGCCTGTCCTGGCTGTGCTCTCTCGCTTGCCCCCCCCTCTCTCTCAATTCAATTCAATTCAATTCAATTGAAGGTGCTTTATTAACATGACGGATGAGTACAATCAGTCTTGGGTATTTACTTTGTAATCTGTGGTCCTTTTAACTGTTTTTTCAGTTAAAAGACGGTCAATGAAAAAAAGAATGTGGACCAGGGCAATACTTTGAGTTTACAGCTTGTCCAAGGTCATTCATTATTAATACTATTAGAAATATCTTCGTTAAAGACTTTGATGGCGACAGCTCAAACATGAGAGGTTGAGCTTTATTAGCCCCACCCTGCGGAAATTCTGGATACTATTATTTTACTTGCGGTGCCACGTGGTATTATGAGGTACTATACGAGAATTTATGGTAACTCGCGGTAGGCTGCGTCAAGCGCACCGCAAAATAATGAG
Organism: Lepisosteus platostomus; assembly: GCF_059453375.1. NCBI lineage: Eukaryota > Metazoa > Chordata > Actinopteri > Semionotiformes > Lepisosteidae > Lepisosteus > Lepisosteus platostomus. The sequence continues at coordinate 52,884,035 of NC_142614.1, forward strand.
GTATCGCCTGCTTGTTTTGAATGGCTGCATCTGTAAGTTATACAGCACAGTCTAATAAAGAAGTGAGTGTGAGGCAAGTATACGGCCTGGATGTGACATCTGTCCATCACATGGTGCATGTGTTCACACCCACATACAAACAGACAAGCACACAGATACAATTTAGGGACACCGATCAACAACACCAGTTTGTCTTTTCAAATTGGGAGGAAACTCAGTGAGAACCACATAAACATGGGGAGAAGAAACTCCATGCAGAAGATGCCAGAGCTCAGAATCAATCATAAGATCCAAGAGCTGTGAGGCAGCAATGTTAACTGCTTGCCCAGATGCTTGCCCAGTTTATATATCATGCAATATTATTTGATACCAGAAAATTGCAAATATTTGTGAAGTATATAAACATTTCACATTTTTTTGAAGTGGATAAAAGACAGGTATGGGTTCTTTGGGAGAGACCTTAACTGAAATGCTGTGCCTTACCCATTTTCCTCTTCATTTCAAATAATGACTCTCAATTTTATTCTATAGTGAATGTTCTGCTTCTGTAAAAGTTCCAGTATTTATTTCTCTTTCAACCAGAACTACTTTATAAGATTAGTCAAAGTACGTATTAATTATAGCTAATGTAGAAATGAGTTAACGAAAAGTCTGAACAAGAAAGCGGATCAATTTAAGTTATCAATTAGCACTGGAGATTTAAAATGAAGCTGGAATGAAAACCAAGAGACAACAGACTAGATCAGTGGTACCCAGCCCTCATCCTGGGGGATCCATGTGTCTTATGGTTTGTGTTACAGCTGAGTTTTAATTACAGTCTAATTAATTTCCATTTTCAATTTGAGTCATTGAATTAAAAAAAATGAATAGGATTATAATTGGTTTCAACCTTGTACCATCATCAGAGTTTTAGACCCCCCTTTATACAGGTGTGTTAGCTGAGATAACGTATTGTACCTCTGCAGAAAGAAAAGCTTATTCTGAGTATCTGTTACATTGTCACGGTTACAGTGACAAGTAAAAACAAGTATGTGAAAACAAGCATATAGATCAATTAAAGTTATCAATTAGCATCACTGATTACTTGATCAGCTGAAACTAAAATCGTCAGACATAGGGGACCCTCAAGACCCAGGTTGGGAACCACTAGCCTACATGGTACTGTCCATGGGAGTTATGAATATTACAAGCTTCTTATGTGTCGAGGGACAGGCTGCAATCACATATGTATTTAAAACTAGAAATAAACCATATACTGTACTGCATACCCATAGTAAAAAAACTACCGTTTTCCAACTCGTGCCATCCCCTACTCTTTACTTTCTATTTGCTCTAAACTGGTAACTAAAGGTAATTTAAAGAAAATAAACACTTGGGTGTGTGGATTATCTGAAGATTGGTAGTGTTCTTCTTCCTATCTAGAACTGTATGTTCCATCCAGTTTAATTAATGATTTTTTGTCCTAACCCTATAGCTAGTCCTTCAATCCATCCATTCGTTTTCTATCTGCTACATCTCATTCAGGGTTGCAGGAGTTCCAAAACCTATCCCAGCAAGCAATGGCAGGAAGGCAGGATCCACCCTGGATGGTACACCAGTCCATCGTATGCAGACACACACACTTGAAACAATTATGATGAATTATTACCAATGAAATAATTTGATTGCAAGGAATATTGCTTTATTTTTAAACACCAATACAGGGTATAGGTATTATGTATACATTAAGAACCAAAGTTTTTTAATACAGTTATAAGTTATAAGTTAGTTATAAGTTTCGAGATATAAGGATTATTCCATCTATCCTTACATCTATTTTCTAAACCTTGTCTTTCAATTCAGGAACACAGGGGAGCAGGAGCCTATTTGCTGTAAGCATGTTTGTGTGTTTGGTACACCCTGGACACAAATACAGACACACAAACACTCACACCAGGGCTAATTTTCCCAGAAGCCAATTAACCTACAGAATGTTTTTGACTGGGAGGAAACTGGAGCACCCAGAGAAAACCCACACAAACATGGTTAGAACATACAAACTCCACAAAGATACTACCCCAGGAATTGAAGCTGAGCAGTTATTATTTTATAGTAGTAATAAGGAGTTATAGAGTTAGAACACCTTTGCATTGAAAACTATGGACAGTAATATTTTGGATTTTACAATTGCATGCCTACAGTATACCTCTGCATTTCAAGCTTATTCACCTTGCTTTCACTATGAATCCCTACAGTCTGCAGTCTTCCTGAGTATTATTAGGCTATATACCATTACAGATTACCATAGTAAACACTTGTCATATCTCTCCAATACTACTCTTATAAATATCATGGTACAGTAGTCTTATGGTTTTTTAATGTGTTTCAATGTAGGATTACACAATGGGGCTTTTTATTATCAATAACTCATCTTACTCTCCCCCATTATGTGATGTGAAATCAGCTAAGCAGTGAATAAACTGGTCATTTTACCTGTGGGTGTCAAAGTTTTAAATAGGTAACAGCTTTTTCAGCACTCACTAAACCCTTGAAGTAGAGACAGGTAATACACAACAGTAAATGTTAGGTTTCCTACATCCTCTCAAGTCCTTGCTAAGATTATACCCGAGTGGTTGAGAAAAAAACGATTTAGCTATGGTAGAATAAAGATTACAGATAAAATTTCATGACTGTTTAGGGAACCATATTATTTTATTTAGAATGTAGCATGGTATCCTTCTCCATTTACTGATACTATCCTAGCATAATTTAACATGCTATGGTTTATAGGTAAATTTCCCTGCAGACAGCGGACATGTATCTGGTGTGGTTCTTCAGTCTTTTGTGCATTCATTTAAATAATGTTGTTTTTCAATGTAGGTGTGCTTAAATTAAGATGGATTTCACATACACTGTAGTTTCATCCAGTACAAAATAATGTTTACTACATGGACAATTTTATAATATAAAAATAAACATATAAAATAAGCATCAAAAGAAACATACCACACAATTCGTGCATTACCTGTGCTACTCCTCCTGTGGTATCATCCTGATGTTAAAACATTCCAGCAGCACAACACACCTTCTCATGCTGCCTATGGGACTGTTGGAACTTTACTGTCAGATGAAAATGTAACAGGAATGGCATGAGTGCCTACATTGCAGAACATGTGTAAGATGAGCTGGCATTACATCTAGAGCTCAGAGACAAACGAACAGGCCCATGATTGCCTAGGCTTTACGAGAGGACTGGGACAAAATTCCACAAAACAGCACCATAACCTAGGGCAAAGGATGTGTTGCAGCTGTGCTGGTTGTATTGCTTCCAGCAATGATCACACAATCTACTAACCTGTGACATTCAAAGTTGACTCCCTTTTTGTCAAATACTTTACATGTTAATCAACATAAAGAATGTACCAATGTCACATTAGGTTAATAAAATCGCAGTGCATCTGCAGCACAAAATATGTTGTTATTTTCCTGATCATACCTTTGTGATATTGTTGCAGTTTTATGTGCTAGGTTTATTTTGAAGCTCGGTATACCAATGGCACAACCTGTTAATGGTCTGTCTTTACTGTGAATTTGAATTGTTGTTTTTTTTTCAAGGATAACATTATTTTGTCTATTATTATCTCTACAATTAAGCATCATATAGCACTATGTTATGTTAAAAACACAGATGTCTCCATTTACATTCAGTAATTCTTGTTGTTATATCATTATTTATTTCAATTAGGTCACTTTGTTAAATTCTGTTTCATCTAACAGTTTAAAAAATAAATAACTTTCATTTCCTATTAAGTGGTAAATGTTTAATTGGAAGCACTGAATTTACTATCACCACTCATTAATATGTTTAACATTGATTTACAGTTCCATACTGTTAAAAGAAAATTATCCTGTCATTTCCACATGCGTAAAACTAAAACAAGGAACAGGTATGGTTTCTCAGATTAGTCTAATGTTGAAGGATTGATATAGAGTAAAACATTACAATCTTTATTGCTATTTTCATCACTTTAATGAATGCAGCGATTTGCTATAGTGTGAACAAGACTGCTTGCATGCAAACATTACCATTAAAACAGTCAGTGTGAGAGCTCTCAGGAAGGTCAGATGGCAGGAGATTATAAATTAGGATTCAGAACTTGTGTGGCTGTCAGCTAGGTCAAGAGCTGCTAGTTAATATAATTCTTCGCTACATCTGAATTAATTTTTGTGTATTAATTCTGTCACGTACGTCTGCTACTGAACACATAGCTTTGGACACTAATTCCTTTGTGCTAATTTCAGTGCCAAAGAACAGACTTATAATTAATTCTCTTAATGGAATTTTTTAGCTTTCATCATGAATATTCCAATTTAGATTTATTTTTTTTCTTTCACCCCGAAAATTCCTCCAAAATGTTTGAGGTTAACAAAAAAAAGGAACTTTAGATAATTTACACTTATAGTATAAGACTACAATGTACAATTAGACTACAATGTTTATTCAAAGATTTTCTGAAATTTGTAAATTATTGATACATTCTTATTTTAGGTATGACTAGTATAAATAGTCTAAACATCATATGCATCCCTTCTGTCTCCAAGAAGTATCTGTGCCAGGACTGGAGTACACAACATTCTCCTCATCTGAAAAAACTATGATGCCATTACAGGTCCCAGGGAAAAGGAAATGGAGGAAGTAGAGTAAGTTCAAGGCAGGGGAGCAACTGTCTCCAGTTCTTAAAAAAGTAGCACAGCTATTTCTGAGTTTGTCCTAAAATTATGTAGGAGGAACTGTCCAATTCCCAAGAGTTTTCAGAAGTGGAGGAGTCTTCAGAGATGAGGTAGGAGGTAGAAGACAAAGTTCACTGGCCAAAGTCTCCAGAGGAGGAGGGGGTGGGTGTTGTTGCTGCCTTGATTCAAACTACCTGAAGAAAGGAGCCTGAAGTGAGGTCGGGCATCAACCCATAAAACAACAGAAGAAATACATCTTGTCAGCAACTATCTTTACATTTCCCAGGAAAAATAGCTGGAGAGGATGCTGAGAAATCTCTGGTGTCTGCCCCAATGTCCTCAGAAGAAATAGTACGAGGGGCTGTTGGGTCCATGACTTTCTCATGATGAGAAATAATAATAGGGAGGATGTCTCTTGGGAATTAAAAGTGTACTGCTTGCAGCCTCATACTGAATGGAAGGTCACTGCCTGCTTATCAATGGTATCCTGCCTGCAACTTCTAGTGAGGAACCTGGAACAACTTCCCAGTTCCTGTGGGAAAAAGTGGGTGGTCAAACCCCTCAGCACCCACCTGAGAAACATGGAGACTATGGAGGTGTTTGATCCAGGCAGCAGTTGTTGACACTGTTTCCTCTCCCACCTTTCCTTGGTGTACTTGGTCTTGTAGCACGCTGATGTTCCCCCCATTGGCTTGAGCTATGGAGGATTAGAGGCAGGTTCTCCCATGGAAGGATAGCCTGGACTTGCCACTAGAGGCTGTCAAATAAAGGGCCTCAAACCATCGTAAAAGAGTAATTGCATAATTCAATAATGCTTTCAGAGGTATGTATTATAATTGGCTTTAATTAGAATATTTGCTTGTACATAAAAGGGTGTGTTACAGTAGCTGTTGATATAGTCTGGGAGAGGTAGTTAGGGAGTAGGTTTGAGTTTTTTGTTTTATTGATAACCCTAAAAATAAAGCCAGGGTGCGTTCTTAAAGCATACAGTCATCCTTGTAGTACTGTATATGTAAAGGTTTCCTGAGCCATGACATCCAAATATTTCACACTTGTCAAATTCTACTACACCTGCTTTTACTATTACATCTTGAGGTGTTTAAAACACTGAAATATTCCATTTTTTTAAAGTATGTGAAAGAGTGTTTATGGCTTAATTGTCAATCATCCTTTACAGGTTTTAGTAAACTACAGTGCTTTATTTCAGGATTACAAGACTGAATTTTAAAAATTCAAATTCAAATATAAAAAAAGAATAGAACAAGCAGAAAAATTGATGTAATCTTTTTTTTCTTAACTGTGAACAAGAGAACATTCACTGTGATGTCCTAAATCTAATACAATTTAAATATAGGTAAGGGCAAGTGTTTGTAATATATATTATAGGTAAATAAATCTGACATTGTGGTTCCAGAAGGAAAACGGCACTGAATTATATTTCATAAGTAGATTTATTTTAATTGTTCCATTGGCTGCAGGCTGAACTTACAAACCAAAGGCTGCATTTTCTGACCTTATTTTCTATGTACGTAATTGATCTATAACCATAAGCCAAGAAACAATTTTTCTAAAGCATTTTATAATTCTTCTTGAATACTAGGTTTTATATTTCTTTCTTTTAGAAAAAGAAAATAAATATCTGGTACCACTGGGAATTTCTATTAAGGTAATTCTGCCGATCAGGTACTGCCAAAGAGTTATGCAGAAAAACAAAGTAGACTGCCATCCATAATAAAGCAGCTAAAACTGACTACTTTGCGTATAAGGGCAATTGAAATAACATAACAAAAGGGTTTTCAAATTAATATTTATTTTGGGAGAGCTACATTGGCTAACCATATTCTATGTCAACTGCATCTGTGCATGTTTCCTGTTTCTTAGGCTCTAAAGACCTCCCCAGTGCTTATTAGGTTTAACAGAACATCCACTGAACAGTATTGTTTTTCAATCTCTTTTACATTATAGAGAACCTCTGGTTGATCTTTGCGTGCAGTGCAGCTTGTCTCGGCAGAGCTTCCAGGCAACAATAACCTCTCATCATGATTACACAGCCTCCTGCAGAATGATTGGCCTAATCCCACAGCTCCATCAACTCAGTAATCTATTCCAATCAGAGGCTGATGGATTTGACAGACCATCTGTAGCCAAGTGAAAGAGACAGGGAAAGACACAAGGCAGGTCAAAGCAGGCAGAAGACCTCCCTGAGTAATACTGTGTTTAGTGTTACATTTGCACAGTTGTTTAGGTGAGGAGTTTTAATCATGCATTTTAAGCAAGAATGCAAATGGAAAATCAGCAAATGTGTTAAAGGCCTTTCTGGATGATTCTGGTTGATATCTAAGTGCTTACAAAAGGATAACTTGTGAAATTAATTCAAGACACATAGCTCCAAGCTGTGACACCCCCATCTCATTCAAGCAGTGATGCCCCATGCTGTTTTTATCTAAGACAGGATTTATATTTTGCAAGTGTGCCACTAGACACCAGACACTCCAGCTTTTCACAACTATCTTGCCTCACTGTTGTCAGATAGAGATTTATTGTCTGTTTAAAAAAAGGGTTCATACACAAAAGGAGGGTTTGCTTTCCTTTTAATCTAAGTATTAGAAATACACATTTCATCTTCCATACATTCATAATACAAAACAAAAATCTAACATTTTTTAATTCATACTCTGTCTATGGATTAATCACAGTAAACGTTATTTACATTTACATAATGTTATTTTATAACTTGGTGTATCATTACTTAGTTGTTTTATGTCAGACCATTAAAAGTAATGAGACTGAGGTCTGATATTCTTTTCTACTGCTTAATGAAATCTTTCATTATCAATCAGTACCAACATTTCCACTGTTGCCTTTTTAATGTCAAGTTACAATATTACAATATAGTAAAAAGTGTTACTAAATATTTATTTACATTTCTTTCAACACACTTTTTATCATGGTTTATTCATACTTCCATTTCCAGATCTATGGTAAAGTTATTTGTTTTAAAGATCTTTATTATTATTAGCTTAATAAATTGGGCATTTTTTCCCCTGGTATCATTAGATGACACTGAAATTAAACAACATTCCTGGAAGGATTTAAGGGGACTGAAGTGCTTTGTTAAAAACTAATTTGGCAACAATAGAGATTCAAGTGCTTATTTCCCTAAAAAGGCAGAGCCTTGATCTGAATGTCTTATCTTTCAGCTTCTCAGCTGGCTACTACTCCTTAGCAGTCCTTCAAGTAAGAAATGACTGTAATCCTCTTTTCTATTTTGCCTAAAGCTGAGATGGAATAGATTGAAATTCCATGTCTGCTGAACACTACATTCTAAGTAGACCTAGGAGGTTTACTAAAATAAAATTTCAAATGAACAAGATTTTTTTCCATTTTACTTTGGGCTGTTTTTTCCAGTCATCATTTTCATTTATTGTCTACCTAATTTGAATGTACTGTTTTCAGTTTTTTTATTGTGTATCTCTCTATATTTCTTCAGCTACAACATCTGTGAATGGTGTTTGGTAAGTTTCCTTTCATAAAAGGTGTAAAACAAAATGCAGATGCAGCCATTGAGAATGCGCATCAAACCTGGCACCAAATTAAATGGGGTGCGATATTTGAAATGAAAAAAAAAATCAATGTAATGAAGATGACATTATTTAAATGTATGTGTGTGTGTTCAGAAGGAATATGAATCATAATTTATTTCTATACGTTTTTAAGAATTTACTAATATGTCAAAGACACACATAAGACCATAGAAATTAATTTCGTATTGTGCGCTGTCACTCTATGCCACTCCACTCCATGTATAATGTTTTACAGTACCTACCAGTTTACAAATAAAGGAGGAAAGTTCTGAATGCATGGGTTGCCTATAAAAAATATGGCAATAAACAAAACATCCAGACAAAGACAAAAGAATCTCAGTGGTTTGTCCAAATCATTCTAATAGGGTTTCTAATATTACAGATATATAAGTATGCAGGTGTGCAGGTTTGTATCTTTTGTCGCCAGAACTTATCTCCACCAGTATTTTGTTGTGTGGTCTAAGATGTATTTGAACAACATGAAATTTGCATTATTGACTTTTAACATAATAACATGCTGTATTTTGAATGACGATTTGTATTTTCTTCAAAGCAGTTCAAATTGTAATATGATTCAGTGTTTTTTTCATAATGTTCCTTAATAGTTGTTTTGCAGTTCCTTAATAAAAAAATGTTGAAGAAAATATATTCTTATGTTTTTTATGACTAAAATTCCACCACCACATTTGATAAAATTGTAAAATTGTAAATACTTTTGCCTTGCAAAGTATTTAGGCCCTTGCACAGTTTTCACATTTTATTGCGTTTCTTAGACAGATGTCCTGCTCGCTTGGACTTACTATTGCTGCATTTGATTCCTGATCTTTGTCCAGGTTTGCTATTTTCTCAGCCAGATGAGACACTCAATTACTATGTTATCCCTTTATATTCAATACCTTGTTTCATTGTTTCATTGCAATCAAAATTTGACCAAACTACTAAAATTTAATTACAGAGAATTGTATTCTGTTGCAGAAGAATTGTAGAAGTGTATATTTCCAATCTGTACTGTGACTCCAGCAAAATCAGTACTAATGTTATTCTAATTTTCATTCACTTAAAGACTGGAGAACTATATTTACATTTCCTCAGCTACCCATTCAGTTTTGTTATGGTCCATTCTTTATTTGAAGTGAATGCATTTAATGTGCATAGATTTGTCATGTAATAGGAATGTATTATGCATTTTGTAAATGACAGCATCAGGCTACCTGACTATTCAGTATGAATATATTTCTTTTTAAATCAGCATGACATTAGATTGGAAATGGACAAAGCTTGTTTGAATAAATGCAATATAAAACTATATTCCAGTTGTAATCAAATCACCCAGCAGTATACTGTACATTGAAATGTGAGGAAATAAAGGCTTTTGATTAGTTAAAAGCCCCAAGTTTAAACATGTACAGTATAGTACTTCATATCTACTTCAGTCAGTCTATGATCATCTTGAAATAAAATGTCTTTATTACTCACAAAATGAGTATTTAACTATTTTAAATGTTAAAATGTTTTAATGTTTTTCCCCACTGCATTTAAGTGTAATTGAATAGATTAAGGAGTTCCGTGAAAGGTGGATTTATACGTACAGTATGTTCTCCCAGTTACACGCAGTAGGAACAATGAACCCCTTTATTTGAAAGAAGAAATTACTTTATAAAGTCCAGAAATATATTTCCTGAAGGTAGAAATATTTTTGTCTGGGAATGGAGATTAATTTGCTTACTAATTCAGACAATGCTTTAACCCATTTTCGCACATATTTGACACGTGTTTATAAAGCTGATGAAAAATTTAAGCTCTATAGCCCATAGTTTTTAAAGATGAGTAATACATATTGTATAGGTGCACATTCAAAAAACAGGTCTCTCAATTAAAGCAGAACATGACCATGAAGAATGTAGGAAACTAGCATTATTTTGTATTCAAGTCTTTCAAAGAATCTTTTGTGCAATGAAGTCACTCAACAGTGTGATATGCTGTAATTTCAGAGAAGGAGTTACAACAAAGTTATCATAATATCAATAAATAAAAATAAAATTGAAAAGCAGGCTATTGCAATTTTAATACATTTGTAAGATAGAACTATAATAGCAGAGAAGGTTTTTAAATACAGACTATACTTACATTGCTGAACAATGCTATTCTTTCACAAAAACACAAAATATTAAAGACAAATGACTGATCTTTGCATGAGAACTATGCCTGCTTCTATGTTTATACGTTTGAGTTTCTCTCAGTCTACTGCCCTGTGACTATCTTAGTAACTAAAATGAGACTTCCTGCTAGTAAGTTGGAACCTAATCTTACATCCTTGCTCAAAACTATATTTTCTGCAGTGTGCCCATTTGATAGTAACCACATCAATGAGTTACTGAAAGCTTAAAGTTTGCTGCCTAATTTAAAATGTACTTGGCCTTGACACACAAGTACTTAACATCCTCTTTCCAATTAATAATTTAAAATTTTCATCCAGTTACGAATTTGCCCTGTCTTAACAATTACACACAATGGTAGTCCAAATACAAATTCATCTTGGTCTGATGAGGTCTTTGAAACTTTTCAATAGGGGTTTAGACATACCCACAGACCTTGTTAATGTAATTAACAAAACAGCATTTGTTACAATATTCAATGATTTGTTGATGACTACTGACTTTGGATCACTTAATATACCTTTCCTTTTGGACTGAAGTGCATCTGTTAATACTGTCAATCACAGCCTCCAGCTAGATCGTATTGAAAACTATCTAGGGATCACTGGTACTTCAATCCAAAAGGAAAGATATATTACAGTAAGTCTGACTTCTGTTTATCAACCAGTAGTCAATTCCTAAATCTTGGGAACTGTATTTTAAATGTTTTTCCATTTATTCAGAGTGGTCTATAGGGTTCTGTGTTAGGACTTTTATTATTTAATATATACATGTTGCCTCTTGCTCTGATTATTTTCTATTGTGGACAAGACTTACATTGCTAGACTGACAGTACTCATGCATACTTGAAGTCCAATTCAGATACTACTGTGGGTTCAGCATTTTACATGTGCTGCTATGATAATTAATATACTAAGTAGAATATAACAACAAAATAATCATTTGATTAAATTATTTTGGAACATTGATGAAGAATGAACAAACCTCAGAAAAATGGCATTTAGTAGAATGTACCTTTAACCTTTTCAAAGGGTCAGTTCTCTCCAGCCCCCACCCAAACCTTGTTACTTTGTCATGCCTACCTCTTGGCTAGGGTAAAAGAGTCAATTTGTTTTTTTTTTTGCTCATATAATCTCTCAAAGGAGACATAAGAATAATTTGGATTACATTGTACCATGACATTAGGTTAAATTAGCTGGGGAGAAACTGATACGATCAGTCAGGCTGAAAGGTTTCCCTAAAGGCTTATTTTATTCATTAGAAATAATTTCCATTAGTCCCTTGGACATAACAAAAGAAAGAACTTGAAACTCTATTCCAAATCACCTCTTCTGAATTTATTATTAAAATGTTTGATCTGAATTTCCTACATTAAAAAATAAGCATTACTAAGAGAACACCAGAAGAATTTTGATCAGCCTAAATTTATATTTCCACTTACTATTAGTGATCGTACCACATCAAATATGCATCATTGAGATGTGACCTTGCTCCCTAAAGGGAATGCAGTAAAGTCAATAAAGGATGAGAGTGAGATCCCAACTATAATGTGCTAACTTTCTTAACATATAGATATAATTTTCAACTTCATATTCTTTTATTTGCTTGTCAAATGATCTGAGTCCCTATGAAACATGTTTTTACTAACTTTTACCCTAACATTTTGGACATCAAACACAAGGTGACAAAATATTATTGTAGATTTTAAACTGACCAATAGTTTATTTTCATCATTTTAATGGCTTTAGCTTTGCACTGACAAAGAGAACAATTCTTCTCTCATTAAAAACCCTTTGTTTTGCAATGCAGTCTTCAAAATGTCAATTATATATACAAAGACTGAATATGCTGGAAAAAAGGTAATATGCTGGGTAATATAATTATATTTATTTTTTTTACATCATTTTAATTTTTGTTATGAAAGTCTCACTTTTACAGAATGAAAGAACAAAGTTCTGACACACTCAAAGCTCCCTTGTGGTCTATCCAATAAAAATATTTTGACATAGTGCAGGCTCAACCTCACGAGGAGACATCTGATGTGAAGCCAGCTTATGGAAGCAAATGCTTGGTGAAAATGAATTGTAACTTTGCCATTCCTACTGTATAAGCCAGGGGTTGGCAGTTTATAGCTCAAATATCATTATTGTCATGCAAATGGATTTTTGTGCAATGAAAGTGATATGTGCAATAAAAGTCTAATAAGCCATGAAGAAATTAAGTAAAAACTGATTAAAAAAATATTCACTTGGTTTATTTACTATGCTATTTTAGTGGGTATTGTTTTCACAGGAAAGTTACCATCCATGCTGCTGATGACAGTTTTCACCCTTAAATGTAAAGTATAACATTTTGGACAAAATGGTGGTTGCTAAGGATGCAATGTTTGCTCATTTCAGGACCTTTTGGAGAAATGAATATAGATTTGTTTAAAATAAAGACTGATGTTTGTGCTCAGTGTTGTGAGATCATTATCTGTCACACATTAAGTGTCCCACAACATTTGCAGACAAAACAGTACAAACATTTCAAGGATGAGACGGACAAGGCGGAGTCAATCAACTCTCATAGAGCTACAGAAAGCAAAGTGACATCTTTATTAAGTTCTGTGTAAGTTAAAATCAAGCCACAGAAGCAAGTTACAAAATTGCACAATGTATTGCAAAATATGGAAAGACATTTAGGCTTCTCATAGTTGTTCCAATGTTTTGTTTAATGTTTTGCCCAACATAAACACAATCATTTCTAGAAGGACTTACCTGTGTCTGCCAGATGGCTGGAGTAATGCAAAAAATGAAATGGCCGAAAATGTTAACGAACAACAGACATTGGCGTTAAAAGATGTACGAGATGTGACTCAGATGGAAGTCAAAAGAAGCTGTGCTACCTAACCTCCATGCATGGCACAACTACAGATATACAGTAACTAAGATGTTTATTAATTATTTCGTTCAGAAAACAGAAGGAATTTGTAAAGATAATTGTGGTTGAAATTGGCCACCCCCTTGTAAATGTTCATTGTATTATTCATTAGGAAGAGCTTTGTGCCAGATTTGGAATTATGAGCTTAATAATGTGATGACTGCAGTGGTGAAAATAGTGAATTTTCTCATTACTCAGTCTGTCTTGACACACATTAAGTTTAAAACTCTGCTTCAGGAGATGGATAATTTGTACAAGAACACATCTATATTCATTGGCTGACCCGTGAGAAGATTTTGGCACACTTTGTGGCATGTCTTGATGTAATCAAGATCTTTAAAAAAAAACTACCCCAGACAGCCCAATGAAAAATGGGTTGCAAAACTAATGTTTCTGGCTGACCTCGAGCCACCCATGCATGTTTCTAGCTGACCTCTAGCCACCCGTGAAAGTATGAATGAACCCAACTTCCATCTGAAGGGTGCAGATTCCACATATTTCTTGCGAAATCTGCCATTTTTTCTTAGGACATTAACACCTCAACTTTGCACTGTTTCCGACATCTGAAAGAACTTGCAAAACATTGCAGAATCAGTGTTAATGAGTTTGGAGTGAGACCTGGCATCAGAATTTCTTGTCATATTTCAGGATTTCCAATGGTTTGGTCTAATGATTCATTTTATGATTAAACCAGACAGCTTTGATACCAGAATCCTCAGTGTTGAGGATTTTGAAACAGGGCTAATTGAATTGCATTGCTCAGACTTATGGAACTGGGATCTGTGAAACACACTTCAAGCTACTGAAAGATATCACAGCATTTATCATGACCTGTTGGAAGTCCCTGGCGGTGAAATTTAACATTTTGAAGGAAGTGGCATTTTCGCTGCTCTCAGCATTTAAGCCAACAACCTCTGTAAACAGAAGCCAGTAAACTGAGGCTTGCATGGTCCTTAAAGTGTCAAGCCATGAGCCTAAAATTGGAGAACTCAATAAGGCAAACCAAAGACAGGGATCACACTAAATAGTAAGACATGCATATTAATTTATTAATGTTGGATATTATTATATTTGATTATTATTTTCTATTAATCAAAATGTAAATAGGTATACCATTGACATTAAAATGTATCAATAGCAAGCAAATGTATAAAACCTAGTGCATAAGCTAGCTCTTGGAATGCCCCTTCTGAAGGGCTGTCGACCACTGCTTTAAGCAAACTCAACACTTTTAAAAGTTTTCAAAAATTTCTAGAAATTTGTAACGAAGATTTATGAATTCGGTAATGAAGTTCAATATTAAATATGATTAAACATTCAATATTAAATATGATTACATATTCAATATTAAATATGATTAAAATTTAACACAGTGTTCATCTTTCATTTCTGTCTTGGTTAGATGAATTTCTATCAGTCATGGATATGTACAAAATCCCTGTGTTCTCTCGGTTGCAGTTAAAAGTTTTTTTAGAAGTACAGCTACACTGTTTGCCTCCAGTCTTAATAAATACCTTCTGAGCAATGTTAAGAAATTAGAATGTAAATTACCTCTTCTTGAATACGCTCTGAATAGCGTCTTCTACAAGACAATGGCTTGCAAACCGGAAAAATCTGAACTCCCTTCTCAGGCACGCTTGCAGAATTCCTTATTTGTAGGACCTGGCAGACCTACTCTTTCCATGAATGTCGAACCAGTCATCTCTTGCCTTAAGATGACAAAGTAATGAGAGGTTTGCCAATATTACTGCTATCGAGAAATTAGGATTTTATCTCCTTCTATGTACAATTCTATTGTTCCGACAAATAGATTCTGGTCTTGATGGGATCCCTAAGGAGTTCCTGGTTACCTTCTGGGATCAACAAGGGCTCTGGCTGCTTGATATGATACAGGCAGCCATAGAGAGGATATCCTTTAACAAAGATGTAAGCACATCCTTGCTTCTGAAAAAAGAGAAGGACCTCTCTATATGCCAGCTATCACCCTCTATCTTCATTGAATTCTGACATTAAGATGTACACCAAAGTATTTTATGAATTATACATCATGACCATTCTGAATTTTTCAGAAAATATTTGTCGCTTTTTTCAGATCATCCATATATCCAGCAATAATAATTCTTCTTCTGCTCTTCTGTCACTGGATGCCAAGAAGGCTTTTGATGATCTTGAATGAAAATCTCTGAACAATTCAAGATCATATGGGGCTAGGCACAGACTACATCATAATGATTAAAATATTATACCCAAACCCTTTAGTTAATGTTATGATGAATTCTATCTGCTCTCCTCGGTTCTCTACATCTAGGCGCACTCACCAGGGATGCCCTCTCTCAACATCATTGTTTGCCATCTTTTAGAGCCCACAGTACAGGCAGCCCATCTATCTACACTTGTTCCCATCAAAATCAAATCTATGCAATACCTCAATATCTATGGAATATTCCTCTTTCAGACGATATTTTCTTACTTAAAAATCATCCACCCAGTCACTTTACCTTTTACTTGACTTTTTTTTTTTACAATTTTAGCCCATTGTTTGGTTATATAATCATGGGACTAAATCAGCACTAGCTCCATTGAAGTTCACATTGGAAGATATAGTTCTACCTGCAAACATCACAGTATTAACCACTATAAATATTAAAGGTATGGAAATCTACCCCAGTGTGAATACTATGATTCCAACTAGATTTAATGTTACAGTGTCCTTAGACAAGTTAAGACTGATTTGGATAGATGGTCACAACTAACTAAACTAACTCCACTTATATCTCTAGAATTACAATGAATATACTCCCATGTATCAGTTTCTATAGCTCAATGCTCAGGGAGACACGTTTTTTCATGTGGTCTGAGAATCTACAGATGTTTTAGTGTTTTGAGAAAAGCTATGTGGAACACCGTCTACACTTTTGAAATAGAGAATTTTTTGTTCCCCCTTTAGATTACTACTCCTCTATTGGTTTAACAGAACTGCACGTTCACTGGTGCCTCCAAAAAGTCTGACATATAGGACTTGATGGCACAGTCACTTAGAAATGGTGAGCACTTCACTGATTCTTGCCACAATCTTGAGTATTGAGGTGGGTGTTTAGGTGCTGACATGTCATTGGGTTTTCAAGTGGGCACCTTCTATCATCAATGTTTCATTGATGAGTCCACAACATCTCCAGAAGGCTCAGCTGGTCCGGAATTAAATACAGGGCCCTAGCATTGTGAGCCAGTAATACTAACCACTCTGCCATTATGTCACCCTGCTTTATATATTAATTTGTTAGTATTTCTGAAGGAAAGAAGTGATAAAAGTTGTCTTCTTATCAGTAAATGTACATTTCCTACTCACACAACTAGGACTATATCAGTAATAGACTAGCAGAGAACTATTATACATATGAATGTTGATCAAACCTGATTAAAATGGATGGAAAAATAATTAACAAAAAGTTTTTATTTCTCTTTCATGTTTATGCATATGTTTTGAAAGTATAAAGCAAATTTTATTTATTAGCATTTGAAGTCCATCCATTTTCTTGGATTTCTTGGGATTTTATTAAATACATGGTCACTGCGGAGTTGCAACCTATCATGGCAAGTAATGGGCGCAAACTGAGATTCAACCTGGATGGAATGTCAGTCCATTACAGGGCAGCATTTAGAATCCACCAATCAAATTGAAATAATAATACTATAGTGAAGTACTATTTGTCACGATCATCTTCCCTCCTCTAGAGAGCGCTCCTACCCTTTTGTATCCTGGCTAGTTTAAGTTCCTACACCTGTGTCTCGTTACCCTTTCTACTATTTAAGCCTGGCGTCTCCACTATTCTAGGCTCAGTATTGGAAGACAGACATCTGAAGGCCCGCCTATCCACCAGGCTCAGGAGGAGCCCGAGCCCGAGCCCGAGCCCGAGGGCGAGGCCTTTTTCCCCAGGCATCCTGACCTTCTGAGTCTGGGGCTCAGAGTGCCTTGTTCCATCATGGTTTTAATCCTCTATGTACCTGGATTCCTGTTCCCCGTGTTTGTCTGGAAAGATCCCCTGGTACCTGGACCCTGGACTGCTCCCTGATTCCCCCTTTTGGACTTCCTCCTGGACTAGATCACTACGTCCCCCGAACACCGGATCACTGCTGTCATTGCCCACCTGTTTGTCATCCGTCCATTCCTCGCCATGTCTTCCCTATTGTCCTTCTCCAGTCTCTTCTGGATTATACTGTCCACATAGAGTCCTTACTACGCATTTCACGGGAGTCAGGACCGGCTTTTGTGACACTATTTTATTATTAGACACACCAATGGGTGTTGAAATGATTTATGTAATGAATATTATTGCAATGTTGTAATGATTCGAAACATTATTTTCATAAAACTAACAATGTGGCAAACACCTGATTGATGCTGATTTTTTTATCATTCCCATTTTAGGGGTACAACATGTCATCCTTCAAACTCATAAGAACCATTGCTTCCTAGTTTCCGTTTTATTGCAATTAATTATTATGAATTTATTACTATTTTTTGCTTGCATGAAAGCAAAACAATTAAATTCTCTGGGAAATAATAATTTTAATAGAAATGTTTTCCCATTTATACTGTATACAAGTGCATGATTTATTTAAAATCTTGATGCCATAAGTGTTTTGAGATGAGAAACTCAAACGAAAGGTAATGATTTTCTGTCAATATTAGGTTTTTAAACATTTTTTCTAAACCCAAGCAAATTCCTACATCAGAACTATTTACACCATTCTTCTCTGCTCTAAATAAAAACTGAATCACATTCACCCTGTTGACCATCTTATTTAGTCAATTTCTCATTATGCGAATACTCCCAGGGGTGCTCAACCCAAGATATTACTTTGCCCTGCCCTGTCCTATGCTATCCACTGATTTGACATAATCTTTCCGTTGTTGGAAACACATGCTTTTATTTTTGGATTACAAATTACATCAATCATATTAATTTCACTGAATAGCAAGAACACTCTGGCTACATAAATGCTTTAATTCAACACCATCATAATATTTTTTTAAATTTTAGTTATCATTTTGTTTTAATTTACACAAAACAGTGATTTGGAAAGAAAAGAAATGGTGTCATACTTTATTACCTAAATTCATTATATTTTCAATATAGTATTGTAAAAAAACATTTTGATATTTTACTATGAACTGGACGAACCCTGGAAAATTAGTATGATTTTCACATTTAAATATATAAAGTTGCATTTTAAGACATTCTAAATATACGGAACAGTGAGAAGAATGAGATTTTTAGTTGCTTGTCTTGGAAGGCATCATGAGTCTTCTAATTTGTAGACTGCTGATGTCTTTTAGCATATCTCTCTCATACTATGTTTCATGTTTTTCAAACTACTGAGAACTTTAGTTACCAGTTATAATATCTGCTCTCCCACAGTGCATTATCCAGATTTAAACTGAGATATTTTCTGTAAAGAGACATGTTTTTACATTTGTAAAGCATTTAGCTACAATTACATGCACTGTTATCTCTCACTTCATACTTCATGTTTATTACATTATTACATGTAACTGCTGTATACACAGTAAAAATAACCTAACCTAGGAAAGAACAAAAAAAAAACACACTCACATTCTTGGTCATAAAATGAATTTTACCATGGTTTCAATACAAATACTTTACAATGTCCTTTTAGAAGTAAAATTTTATAATCCAAAGAATATTATACATAGTGAGGGCACAGTGGCACAGTGGTTTTCACTGCTGCCTAGCAGAGCTGGGGCCCTGAATTCTCTTCCTGGGGTGCTCTCTGCATGGTGTTTGGATGTTCTACCCATGATTGTGTGGGTTTTCTCTGGGTTCTCCAGTCTCCTCCAACAGTCCAAAGACTAGTAGGTTAATTTGCTCCTGGGAAAACTGACCCCAGTGTGATTGTATGTGTATTTGTGTCTGTGTGTGTCCTGCAACCCATTCAGTGCCTTGCGTCCCATCCAGGGTGTATCCTGCCTTATGTCTGTTGCTTGCTGGTATAGGCTCTGGTTACCCTGTGACCCTGTAGTGCATAAAGCGATTACAAAATAAATGGATAAATGGACTATCTTAGCACTGATGTCACTTGGAGGCAGAAAATCAAACTCTAAACATATGTTTGCGTTACTAAATTGTGGGTAAATGATTAAGCGTCACTTAACAGTCCAGTAAGACAGTACAAATGCAGCCATTCAAAATGTGCGGGCAATACCGCATTATTTTCCGGTGCGCTGTACGCAGTCTACCGCGAGTTACCGGTAAATACCGCTAGTTACCATAACTTCTCCTATAATACCTCAAGCAAAATAATAGTATCCGGAATTTCCGCAAGGTGGAGCTAATAAAGCTCAACCTCTCATGTTTGAGCTGTCGCCATCAAAGTCTTTAACGAAGATATTACTAATAGTATTAATAATGAATGACCTTGGACAAGCTGTAAGTGTAAACTCAAAGTATTGCCCTGGTCCACATTCTTTTTTTCATTGACCGTCTTTGTAAAAGTAACACCACAGCATTTCGCAATCACGCATTTGTTTCCAATCATGCAAAGTACAGTAATTTTTGAGAATCGATTCACCATGCCTTTCACATGCTCATAAAAGAGATTGATTTAGGAACATAAACATATTACCGTATGCAAACTGTACTGTATACAGTATGTATATGTATATTTAATGTCTTAACTGTGCCCGTTTAAGTATTGAATATTTATATGGAATTTTACCACTGAAGGGAAATTCTAGTGCCTGAGCATAAAAAGAATAGGAGCAAACTGCAACGCATGTGAAGGCCATAAACGATATTAATTTTGGAACTTAAACATACAGTATATGGCTGGTCTCGGTACTTTAAAGAAAATATACACACCAGTATTCCATTTCTCCCTAAACTACGAAATTTATTTAAACTGCGACACTTATCATTCAACCAGAGCTCGAAATATCACAAGGATCCTCTAGAGCACAGCAAAGACTGTATTAAAAGAATCGCGTATCTAAGAAATTAATAAGATATAATTATATTCGTGTACTGCGACAGGGCTGTGTAGGGCTGTTTCACCTCTCTCTTCATGTGACTCTATTCAAAAGCCATTAAGCAAAGAGGGGATGAGAAGAGTGACAAACTAGTAAACAGTACTTTAAAACATAATTTATAATAATAAAATAATAATAATAAAAACAATAATAAAAAACATTGCCACACCCGGACCGTTAAACCAACGCATTAGCACATCAAAGCCCATTGAGGAGCCGGGCGCAATAACTGTTTTGTCCCTTGATGAAGTGTCGCAGTTTAAATAATTTTCGTAGTTTGAAATTATGGAACGCTCTGTTAAAAGCAAGGGAGTTTTTATGTCTGTTGCCGTTTTTTTGCAACATGAATATAATTATATCGTTATTAATTTCTTTAGATACGCGATTCCATATTATATTCCCTTTTAATCAAATTCTAAAAGTATGCTTGTTGACTCCGGTATCACGTTAGTTAAAGACTTCGATGCTTAAAATGTTTAGGGAGAAATGGAATACTGGTGTGTATATTTTCTTTAAAGTACCGAGACCAGCCATATACTGTATGTTTAAGTTCCAAAATGAATATCGTTTATGGCCTTCACACGCATTGCAGTATGCTCCTATTCTTTTTATGCTCAGGCACTAAGATTTCCCTTCAGTGGTAAAATTCCATATGAATATTCAATACTACAACGGGCACAGTAAAGACGTTTACTGTAAATCTTTCTACGACAGACCAACGGACCACGAGTGCCCCTGTCGGTCAACCAATCACGTACCGCGGTACCGCGCGTCATCGTGCATCACAATGCGCGACGCCGTAGCCAATTACCTCCGGTACGTGTGTGCACTTTGAATGGCTGCATCTGTATATAACTAACAGACAGGTACAGAAGACAACAAGAAGGAAAAAAAAAAGATCTTGGATGCAAGAGCTCTTTGTTCTAGATCACCCAGACAGATCAGATTGGAGCATTGGAAGAGTTGGAGTATTTGAAGCTTGTTAAGAGAGGTTGCTGTTCTATGGTTTTAAGGGAACTCCGGTTTTCTGTGCAAAGAATCCCTCGGTAAAAAACAACCTCTTCTGATTAGTAGGTGCTTTTTTAGAATAGGGAGATAGGTTCCTATTCATGTGTTGGCAACCAGGGTTGCAGAGAGAGATTTAACCACAGGTTATATTGTATTTAGCTTAAAAAGCATATTATCTCTTATTTTTGTTAGACATTTTGTTATTGCCTTTGACATTATATAAGAGTTTGAATACTAGGTAACAGTCTGGGGTTTTCTGCGTGGTAAGGACACCTTAGTTGTAAATTTGTACATAAGGCAATGTGTGTTGTATGTTTATGTTGTGTGTTGTTTAGTCTGTGTACTGTCACTGTTAATAAATATTTGTTTAAACAAGCGTGCCTGAATTATTACTTTTTTCACCAAAGCTATTCCAGAGAACCAAAAACGCACTTGCTTCTAACTATACCAACCGCTTGGGAATATTCTTTGCAAAATCTTTACAAGTTGAGTTTATGATTATTTATGTTACTTATTAATTTATTAATGATTTGCTCCATTTTTAGTAACAATATTTATTACAAATATCCTTAATGTTAAATGGTCATATACTGTACACATTGATACACTTGAATAGCAACACTTTATTTGTTTTCAAATTTTGAATCAATAGTATTCAAAATTTTAAAAGCAACTCTCAAATGTAGAATCCCAAAATGTCATTTTGCCTGTATTAACATTTAGATACACAACCACGTGAAATGTTAAATACTGAAATCAAAAAACATTTCCTGTACTTGTTTTTTAGAGTTAGTGCAATAATGCTATTTTCCTTCTTCTCCTTTGTTGCGACTTACTGTAAGGTGTTAATTAAGGTGGCAAAATCAAGTTTTAACAGTGAACATTTTTTTTTGTTATGTTAAGAATGAGACATATTAGTTATACAACCAGAGAACAATGGTGACAGCTCGGCTGGTAGATCTTACTGTCTGCTATACTGTAGTCTCTTCTCAGCCTTTTCCTGTCAACCAGAAGAGGAAGTAACACAGAACTAACGTGAAACAAAGACTCAACACAAATGTGTACTGCAAAGTGTGCAAAACAAATCTAATAAGTAACGAAATTAATTAGGACATACAAACACATTCTGCTGTCTTTCTGATATATTACCTTTTATTAACATGCTATAAGTTTTGAATTACCATGTCTATTAACATGGCTCATGTTATTTCATTTTAAACAATATTTTATTAAATGAATATTTTTCTGTATTCTGTTATATTTTGTTTTATTTTGCTGTGCTGTAACTATTGCAATGGTAGATCTATTTAATTTCTGTATACTGTACATGCTCCTTCAATCGTTTTAAAATTATTATAATCTAAAATGGACGAGAATATATGGGTATTCTGCTACTCATATACTGTATACTTCACTTAATATATAGACATTTAAAGCATTAAGATCCATCCAAAAATCTATTGTTAGAGCATAAGACTACACAGTCAGCACCTACATGTCCAGTCATTTGATAGGCTTCTAGGACTTACAGACGTAATCCATTTCGCATATAAAATCACAAGTCTGTCAGACCCTGCGGGGCTTTTCTCTCAGTCTTTGATAAATAATTGATATTCTGTTTTTGTGGTACAACAGAAGTCTTCTACAAAAAATGAGAACATACAGATACAAAGCTAAGATCTACATTACATCATGCCTTTAATGTAACCATTAAATGGGCTGGAGACTTTATCTAATATTACAGAAGAAAAATGATTTAAAAATAATATATATACGGTTAAAAAAATTAGAATAAAAAATAAAATCAAAACTGTTGTGGTATCCTTGTTTTATTATTTTTATAAACCAAATATATTTACTATTAAGAAATAACACAACATTTTTAAGAAGCTGTTAATTGCAGGTGATATTGTAACCGGAGTATTTATCAGTTCTTTCAAAATATGCACCTATTTGAAGCTAACTGTGTAGTGACCTAAAATGAATACATTTTCGTCCACGTTTATGATAAAAGTCCAGGTTTCTGAGATTCCATTTATATGTCTTTGGAATAAAAACCTGTACACAAAATAATCCAAATAGTGTTATGTAAAAAATAAAATAAGAAAAATGTGTCTTATTTAAATCTAGACTCAAGACCTTTCTTTTCACAAAGTATTTTATTTAATTAATGTCTGTGTCTACTCCACTTACAAATGACCATATATCTTATATTGTACGTCTTGCAGCCCATGTTATAATTATGCCATGTATTATTATTAAATAAACAGCCCTCTGAAAAAATAAATACAAGTAAAGATTATGGTGAGGTGACCCCTTGAACAAGAATTATTCTTGCCTCCAATATGATTGAAATTAGTCCACCTAGCAAATACAAACAGGTGCTAGGCCCCCTCTAATCTACGGCAGATTGTTTTCATCTCCCTGAATAACCAATGCACACACAGACCAGAAACAAACATTAGTATCATATAAGCGCCCTTTTTATTTTCTAAGAACATCTACATTCCCTTTTACCACAAGACGTAAAAAAACAACATCCACAGCAACAATAGGTACTAACTACCAAGGGGCACAATGCATTCCCAAGGGTCAGTTGTCCTTTTAGGTAATGAAGAGATGGTGTTAGAAACAGAAAAGAACAGCCACACAGTCCAATTTCCAAAGTCTCTGTTTGGGCTATATCAGGAGTCCTCCTGTAGGCTGCAGTTCAAAATTGGCTCACTAGGCCAGTTTCTTTGCTCCTTGCCTCCAGATCTTAAAAGTCTCTGCACAGTACCTCCATTCCACTGTGGGTTTTGGACCAATACTTCCTCTCCTATGTGGTCTTGCAGGCTTCCCCTGCACTGTGCTTGACTGGAAGTCCAATGCGCTATCCATTGCGCCACAGAGCTTCTCTGTCTGCCTTGTGTTGAGGGGCTCATCAAAAGGAGAGAAAGCCCCCTCTGTTCAGGCTCAGATCTTTTTTATCCCTTCCTTTAGCCATACCTCCCTCAGGGGGTATTCCACTGTCTCTGTGGCTGTGAGACCATGGGTTGTTTAAGAACTGTGAGTTTCCAGACCTTAGGTGCCACGGACCGTATCACACCTTTGTTTGCCTTCCTACCCCCACTTCTGTCCAAGGTCTGGTTCACACTGTCTCAGGAACCACTCACAGCTCCTTGTATCACTACCTAAAGTGTAGTAATTGTGTCCTGTCTGGACTACCAGTGTTAAATGTTACTAATTGCTCCCCGCCCCACTGACTACATAAGAAAAATTTACAATCCTGGCCACTAATACAAGTTAATTAATCACAGCCTGTTCCTCCTTCAATGGTTTGCATTCTGTGACAAATACATGTATTGTACGTTTACTTTATAAAAATATCAAATGAACAAATTTCAAGTTCTGGTTTATATCTTTACTGCTTAACTTTTCTTTTGTTTTCTTGTTTTTATTTTACTCACTTAAAGGACCATTTCCTGTTTATCTCTCTCTGAACCCTAAACTGACAAATTGTCTTCTAGCAAATGGTCAGGTGACTGAGAGAGATAAGACATTCCTACCACTTTACTTGCCTGAACCAGCCAACATCACAGGTTACAGAGTGGATTATCCCTGGTTATATTATAAATTGTAACATTGATGGTGACAAATAAAAATACAGATCACTACACTTGATTGCATTAGTTTTCAAAACAAGTTTCGGTAAGACAGATTTATTGTAAAAATGGGAACATTGTCTTTTCTTTCACTATAAGTGGTTAATAACAATATTTTTTATTTAGTTATGAAGTTCAAAGAGTTATACATCAAAACTTATTTCAGTGCTTGAGATAATGCAGTTCATAGAGTCATGAAATTTTATATCCAGCTTTAAAATGACTGGTTTTAAATGTCATTCATTTTTTGAGACATATTAATAATATTATGACAATTCTGTGTAAATCATGACATACATAATAATGATGAAGGGTAAAATTAAATTTGGCACAATAATAAGCATTTGACAAATCTATGGCTTCATTATTTAATTATAAATGAGCATGGAAACAAGCAAGAGAGCTCATAAGTTACAGTATTTTTACTTTATTAGGCTGCACTGAAATGACAGTGCTTTTGAAGGTATTTATGTGTTTGTCACAAAACAATTAGTCAAATCTAACCAAGAAACAAAGTAGCAGTCTTATTTAAAAGATGCAGGATGCACATACAAAACACAGAATGCCGCTGACAAAATAATAATTCTAAAAAACTATTATTTTCCATTAATTCAACTGTAAAACACTCATTTAATTGGTGTAACAATACATGAGCAAATGAAAAAAAAGTGAATAAATAAACCAAAAGAATGCAACCCAGTGATTTCTCTGATTAAAAAAGAATAGTTGTTTTTTTTTCTAAAAAAAAACATTCAACAGTAAATTAATTACCATGGGAAGCTGCTATTGATTTTGCAGACCTGGTCACTGAGGGCAGATGTGATTTAGTGTTGTTATTTACCCCATAGGGTTTCTCTGTGTTTTGCCAAATGGCTGTGCAGCTTTTCATTTATCTTTATTCTGTCCAACCTTAACAAGCTGGGAACCTTTGTATATAAATTCTGCTTTCAGATATACAGCTCTTAAATGTTCATCTCTTGAAGCACATAATTTGTACATTAAAGTTATCTTGTTTGTAATGCAAGTACTTTATAGTCAAACATGGCAATTCAATTAGTGCTTTAAAATTTTCAGCACTTTTATATTTATTAACGTAAATGATATAAAACAATGGACATCCCAACATAAAACTCTTTATACCTAATATGACCTTGTGTTAACTCTATTATTCTGCCTTTTGTCTAAATGATTCTTATTATTATAATGTTAAACGTTCAGTGGTTGTAAAGTCTAAGATTTGCAGTTCACAGACTCTAAAAACGACGGGTAGTTTACAGATCTATAGGAATGGTAAACACAAATGGAAAACAGGGAATCTACTAGCGAATAACTGTTTAATAAAAATAAATAATAAACATTCAGCACACAGTAAAAAAAAAACATAAGAAGACACAGGAGAGTTAAGGGAAGAACTGAGATAAACAGAAGAAGAGAGAGACACAAAAAAGGAATTGAAGTGTACCATTCAAGGGGACCTTGATCTAATCAATGTTGGAGACTAGATACTTGCTAGGCAATTGGAACCTTGTTTGAGAGAGCTTGCTTTCCTGTTATGTAATTAAATTTTGATTCCCATTTTCTAACCGCTTCAATCTTATTCACGGTTGTGTGGTAAGCAAAGGGCACACGCAGAATACACCTTGGACAGAATGCCAATCCATCACAGTTTATTAATATGAATGATCTAAATCCTGATATATTTACCAAATTAGTTAAATGTGTGGATGATAAATAAAAAAGCAAAGGAGCAAATACAGAAAAAGAGGCAATGTAACAACAAAGATATCGTGGTAACAAACAAATAAGTTCTGGACCCCGAGATGAAGCTTGCAAGCTACAATACATTCAAATGTTTAAAAGTTTAGAGCTCCAGTTTATATAGCAAACTTCAGCCGTTTCTGACGCAAATTGTTACCATGGTAATGGGGGGAAGTCACCTGTGTTTCGGACATTCCCAAGACCTTGAACACTTTGAATGGCCGGTTTTATCTTCCCATAGTTAGGGAATCTCTATCTCGCACTTGGAATCTCTTATCAGTAAACTCCCATCCCTGCCATAACTCAAGAGCATGGAATGTTTTGTAGTAAAAGAAGTCTTTGTGCAGAAAGAAATCAGTTAACCCTTTTTTCACATCTCATATGTTTCTTCATTATAATATAATATATGTCATACTTTCAGTACTGCCTATTTTGTACACAAACAATGTAAGGGCAGATCTTGCCTTTTTAGGAGTACAGGCATGCATTACCATGACTTTGTGACTTACACGATTACAGCAAGATGTGATTAAAGTCTTAGCGCAAGTGATGATTACAATTACACGTGTAAGCAATACTAGCCCTACAAATAGATACTGTAACAAAGTTCCGTCCCAGGACCCAAACAAAGGCCTCAGCCATGTGTAGATACCCCAATCATCAGTATAGCAATACAGACCCAACATGAACTCTGATTATTATTTGTGACTGATAACTATGACAACGCCAAGAATGTATTGATACTATATTCCCCAATATCAGAGTGATGTTCTTCAAGCCTAACAAGCACACTGTTGGCCCCCCTTAGGAAGCCCTCCAGACACAGAAAGAATAGCAACAGCATTATTTCTGTTCACTCTATCTCTGGTGCTGTGGCTCAGAAACAGTGTGACGAGTGGATCCAGCGATCACGTCCTGGATCATCGTCCGATGTCGGTAGTCATAAGCAGTTGATATGGTCCCTCCCAGCAGGGATACAATGTCAGGCAGGGTATCTTCTTCACCCACACCCACTCGTCAGGTATCAGGTCATGTCCTCCCTCTATTGGAGGTTCCCAAGCATCCAACACCTATTTATGAGCCCCCTGCACCTGTAGTGTGCTCTCACAAGGCACCAGTTCTGTAGGGGTTTGGGCAATTATTAATTGTAGCAGTTAGTCACAAAATGATTCTTTTAATGGTCTTAGAATCCAACCATGCGATATAACTCAACCAACGCACACACACAGGTACTAATACACAAGAATACATTTATTAATACATAAAAAACGCATATAAACCTAACAGATCTTATCGTGAGGGTTATCAGAATACAAAAGATATATATTCATTCAGTTACGAAGAGTTACGCATATCAAGAGGACATACGTTCAGTATATCATTCATTTAGAGCGTTTCGAAATTGAACTTGGTTACAACTTTTACATTAGATACTCAAAACAAGTACATAACTCTTAGGAATTAAATTGATATCAACTGGTTGGGATAACAATTGAATTCTCGAGCAGTAATGCAGTGAAGTTGAATACTCATCCAATCTCTGGGGATTCAGATCTCCTGCAGACACAAAGAAACAGTTGCAGGCTTGTTGCTGTCCAATCCACGCTCTCTGGCTCCGTGCCAAGCTGTGCTGCGCGGCTTGCGACGGTGCGCTGCTGATGCTCTCTGAAGACCGGTTAGTTAGTGTTGGCTTTAACTAGCGAAGTTTGTGCACGGAGAAAAGATGACTGTGGGTCCCAGCGGGTCAGGAAGAGGACCGGTTCGTTCCTGATGAAGCTAGTTCTGAATACTGATTCAGCTGTCCACAGTTCTGACCTGTTCACGAGGCTTGCTGCTGATGCTAACCTCTGGTGGATCATTTGGTCACTCGTGGCAACCTCCACTCTCGACTCTTAGAACAAAGGAAAGTTCTGGCACTTGGACACACTGGCCGTTACATGGTTGTCCGGGCTGAGTCTCAGGATGGTCAGGAGGCGAGCTACGAGAATGTCCTGCCCTTGGGAGCCTTTCTGCTCCTTTGCCGTCCTGCCCTGGAATTCTTTAGAAAGTCTCGCACCCCTGGAATTCTCCTTAGAAGCTCTGTGTTGCCTGTTTTTACCTGGAGGAACTTCAGCTCGTTCATTGGCTGAAAGTTTCGTGGGCATCAGAGACCCACGTGGGTTACTCGGCCCTACCAGTCCCTGATTGGTTGATCAAGGTGAGATATGAGTCACTTACTCCCGACACTGGATGTCACTGGATGACAATTGATCATGATAGCCAGGCTTAGCTAAGTGCATCCCCATTTGGGAGCTGTACCTCATCAAAAGAAAACATCTTTAAATCAGCCTGCACAGCAACACTTAATTCTGTCTTATTAACAAGCATTGCCGCTACACACCTCTTCAGTAAACAACCTTCAAGACTACAATAAAAAAAACAAGTTAGTTAGCTCAACAATCCATTAGCCAAATTTGCCCCTCCAGGGAGTTTCACTGGTCGGCCTGTGATTATCTCAAATGGGCTCAGTCTCACAGTTCCATTTGATCCAGTCTGCAGGCTACACAGGGCCGAAGGTGGAGCACCTACCCACAGTGTTCCTTCCTTCCATTTCATCACTCGGTCTTTCAGAGTTCTGTTAATTTGTTCCACCATCCCCGCAGACTGAGGGTGATGGGGTCAATGTAAATCCTACCTCATTTCCAGTGAGGCGATCATAGCCTGACTCACCTTCCTAGTCAAGTGTCCCTTGATCAGAATCCAAGCGGCAGGGCAGTCCTCACTTATTAAGTGTTTGGCAGTCATGGAGGCAGTGGCTTAACCCACGGGAAAACAGATCCGCCATCATTAAGAATCCAGTTTTCCCTTTACATATCGGCAAGCTACAATAGTCAATTTGCCAGTGCATGAAAGGTCCCTAAGGGGAAGGCCTTTTGAGCCTTCGCACCCGTACGTGAGCTGTAATTGAGTTCCTCTGACAAGCATCACATCAAACTACCACATCAGTGGCTACTGTTTCAAACCCGGTCCCCACCCAGTTTGGGGAAAACCGGCGCCCTATTTGACTCAAACCCGAGTGTCTGACGGAATGCACTTGTTCGGCAACAAAGGGCATTAGGCTGTGAGGCCATGCAGGGCATCCAGTGTGCTGGCAGCACCACACCCCATCATTATGCAGCCCCAAATTATTTTCTAACCATGTCCAATTCTCTGTTTTTGAGGCCTTAGCCTGAATGTCCTGTAGCTGTCCCTTTTCCACCCACAGAGTTCTCACAGAGGTCTCAGACACCTGCTATACCAGGGCCCCTTAGCCTCGCAAAATGTCTCACAATTCCCTTTGTGGATTCCTTATCTACGTTTTGCGAGGCTAAGGGGTTTCAATTGATTTGTCCCATAGGGAGATATCCAGGACACTGGACAAGTGAGATGAGGTCATGTGCGGATAAAATTGGATAAATGATGACACTACATCATGTAGGTTTCCAGAAGCAAGCGTCAGTGACTGGACTGGCTCCTGTGGAAAAGGGGAAAGGAAATGAGATGAGACACAAAAGACATTGCTAAGGTTTTCAGTGGCAGGGTAGAATGCCTCACAATCATGGAAGGTAAAAAGAAAAGAAAGGATGAAAAGAAAGGAAAAGGGATGAGTCAATCGAGCAATGGCCTTGGTAGGATTGAGAGAGTGAAAGGGTGGCTATAATGCGGTGGACACAGGGTGAGTTCTGTGATAACTCTTGATAAATGACAACCTTTCCAATTAGTCAATTTATAAATCACCTAGACAATTATACTACAAATAAATAACCACTGTGTACTTTAAATAAACAAGCAAAAAAAAAACCACCTACTTACAGTTTAGTCAATGATCCAGTATAGTGACCAGGGGGATATTGTGCTGCAAGAGGTGCTATCCTTTGGAAGAGCCATTAAACCAACTGCAACTTGCAGACTATTTGTTCATTTACAGATGCAGCCATTCAAAATGCGCGGGCGATACCGCATTATTTTGCGGTGCGCTTTACGCGGTCTACCGCGAGTTACCATAAATTCTCCTATAATACCGCAAGCAAAATAATAGTATCCGGAATTTCCGCAAGGTGGAGCTAATAAAGCTCAACATCTCATGTTTGAGCTGTCGCCATCAAAGTCTTTAACGAAGATATTACTAATAGTATTAATAATGAATGACCTTGGACAAGCTGTAAACAAAGTATTGCCCTGGTCCACATTCTTTTTTTCATTGACTGTCTTTGTAAAAGTAACACCACAGCAGTTCGCAATCACGCATTTGTTTCCAATCATGCAAAGTACAGTAATTTATGAGAATCGATTCACCATGCCTTTCACATGCTCATAAAAGAGATTGATTTAGGACCATAAACATATTACCGTATGCAAACTGTACTGTATACAGTATGTATATGTATATTTAATGTCTTAACTGTGCCCGTTTAAGTATTGAATATTTATATGGAATTTTACCACTGAAGGGAAATCTTAGTACCTGAGCATAAAAAGAATAGGAGCGTACTGTAATGCGTGTGAAGGCCATAAACGATATTAATTTTGGAACTTGGAATTTTGGAATTTTTGAAACATACAGTATATGGCTGGTCTCGGTACTTTAAAGAAAACATACACACCAGTATTCCATTTCTCCCTAAACATTAAGCATCGAAGTCTTTAACTAACGTGATACCGGAGTCAACAAGCAAACTTTTAGAATTTGATTAAAAGGGAATATAATATTGAATCACGTATCTAAACAAATTAATAATGATATAATTATATTCATGTACCGCAACACAAGAATAGTACACGCTGTACATTGTCTGTTGATAATGTTTCTGTAGTGCTTTTTCAGCACTCTGCATGTGACCGCGCCGGCGGCGCTGTGGGTTAGGTTCCTGACTCCCATGTCACATGGTCTATGATCAAATCCCACTGGAGCAATGAATTTTTTCTAACAAACATTTCTTTGAAAAAATGAAACGTTTCCTGAGTTAGAGATTAATTAAAACCTCAATCGCACCAAATTTATATTTCTAAATATCACAACATGATCGAATTTAAGTCATTTTAATAACAATGAATAGTCACCTAGGCATTACAATATAAAAATTTATATTCATTTAAATCGCATTTAAATCGCCTTTATTTAAAACCCATAAAGCTGATACTGTTTAGACTTCTTATTATTTAAAACTGTATTACAGCAGCACAATGCACAATGCAACGTAAATCGCTATCTTTGTCTTCTGTGTAATAATGTTCACCTCTCTGTCCAGCAAATTAACAATAGTAATAATAAGGAACTTTATTGTATATGGCGCCTTTAAAGGTGGCTCCTCAAAGCGCTTTACAGGTTAAAAACAATAACAACAATACTGTTAGGCTGGGCAAACGATTTTTTTTTTAAAGAAATACAAAATGAGATATAATGATGTGTTCCGGCTTAGACATTAACGAAGAGCATAACACGTGGGCGGCGTAGAGGTCGGCTCTGGCTTTCCCATCTACTGTATACACTGCAAGTACAACCCCCCTCTCTGCAGGAGTGCTGGCTGTGACGAATTAAACCGGTTTCACAGGTATTTTCAAAGTAGAAGGTGGCAAATTTCCAGCGAAAGACACCTCCCCCCCCTCAAAAACCCAGTAAGTACAGTACTTACTAGTTAAGAAAGCTAGGCTCCTCAATGAAATCACTTTAACATGCTAATGCATTGGTGTAACAGTCCGGGTGTGGCAAGCTTCTAATTTCAACCCGACTACGGCGAAAGGAACCCTTCTTTCATTGGAAGACAATGAACATATTTTAGCCCTGAATGAATTAATAGCAAACATGGTTTACATAAAAGACATTTTTCCAAGAAAGTTTAGCCTTTGTCACTAATGAAACCACTAAATAAAGACATAAATATAGAAATCTTAAGATTTTTAAAATACATGACTTTGCTAAAATTTATTTGAAAATAAAAACGATAACAAACGCCAGGGGAGAGAGAGAGAACAGGGGAGGGATGTTGGTTTTGCATAAGGGGCGGGGCTATGGAAATGAGGTCTGTTTGGGAATGTGGAGTTACATGTTCTGGCTGTTTGTGAATTATCGTTGTTGAGTATGGAGTTTTGAGGTATTGATTTTGTGTAATGCTTTATGTTGAAAATTGAGCTGGATTTTGTTTATGATAAAGAGGATAAACTGGGATGGGAGGAGGGTTTGGTTTTGCATAAGGGGTGGGATTATGATAATTGGAGGAATTTGCGAGAGTATAATGGTTTGATATATTTGATTTTGTATTGTGGTTGTTATCTATGTTTTTGGTTGGTATTATGTTTATATGGTTGTTTTTGTTGGTTGGTTGTTATTATGGTTATTAATAATACGATCTATAGTTGAAATCTGAGCCTAAATAAAAAGAAAAAGCAAGTGATTAGGTTTATGAGCAATCTAATTACTTATTCATTTAAAACGTTATATGAAATAAAGTTTATTATTAATTTGCTGGACAGAGCGGTGAACATTATTATGCATAAGATAAAGATAACGATCCTGATCAGTTTAGAAATCTGTGTACGCTGTAAGGTTTTTACTTAAACTTTTAAAATACATGTTTCGAATAGAAAGAAATCCTCTTCCTGGTACAGTACTGTATGTATAGCAAACCAGCACGTCTTTTTTCTCCAATCAGAGGGGTGTCAGATGGTGTCAGCCAATCACCATTCTGAAGCCCTACCATAATCTCTGGTATGGGGAGACCCCAGAATTCTGTCCCATAGTTTAGACAGATGATAGATACTTTTATTGATCCCGTGAGGGAAATAAAGTAAATCATTTTCATTTTAGGAAATTATTAAACGCTCGGTTAAAAGCAAAGGAGATTGTCTGTTATAGTGGACATAAAAACAAGAGTTCGCAACACAACAGGAATAATATTATACATCGCCTTTAAAGGTGGCTTCTCAAAACGCTTTACAGGATAAAAACAACAATAACAGCAACAACAACAATATTGTATTTCATTGCACTTTGAAAACCATGTAATAACCTAACTATATGTGCAAACGTTTTATGATATGTCGCTGTTGTGAATGTCTGTGGAGTGTATCTTATTTGCCTGTCTGTCCTGGCTCTCTCGCTCGCCCTCCCCCTCTCTCCCTCAATTCAATTCAATTCAAGGTGCTTTATTACCATGACAGATGGGTACAATCGGTGTTGGGTATTTACTTTGCTTTGAGATTCCACTTTTAAAGGTGATATATAAAATCAAGGCTTTAACTTGCTTTAACTCCGCAATGTATTTAAAAAATAAAAACGATTACAATCTAATCTTTCCACGTTTGATCCCAAGATCCCAAGAAAAATAAATCTAAACGGGGAGAAAGCTATGCTGAAAGTTTAAGATACTTAGAAGACGAAGATATCAATTTATGTTGCATTTGTCTGATTGTGAATAAAAAAACACATATATTTAAACCCGCGTTTGCGATTAAAATCAAAACGCGATTTAAATGAATATAAATGTTTATATTGTAACGCCTAGGTGACTATTCATCATTATTAAAATGACTTTAATTCGATCATGTTGTGATATTTAGAAATATAAATTTGTTTGGTGCGAGTGAGGTTTTATTTAATCTCTTACCAAGGGCAACGTTTCATTTTTTCAAAGAAATGTTTGTTAAAAAAAAGTCATGGTTCTACAGTGGGATTCGATCACAGAACATGTGACATGGGAGTCAGGAACCTAACCCACAGTGCCACCGGCACAGTCACATGCAGAGTGCTGAAAAAGCACTACAGAAACATTATCAACAGACAATGTACAGCGTGTACTATTCTTGTGTTGCGGTACATGAATATAATTATATCGTTATTAATTTCTTTAGATACGCGATTCCATATTATATTCCCTTTTAATCAAATTATAAAAGTATGCTTGTTGACTCCGGTATCACGTTAGTTAAAGACTTCGATGCTTAAAATGTTTAGGGAGAAATGGAATACTGGTGTGTATGTTTTCTTTAAAGTACCGAGACCAGCCATATACTGTATGTTTAAGTTCCAAAATTAATATCGTTTATAGCCTTCACACGAGTTACAATATGCTCCTATTCTTTTTATGCTCAGGTCTAAGATTTCCCTTCAGTGGTAAAATTCCATATAAATATTCAATACTACAACGGGCACAGTAAAGACGTTTACTGTAAATCTTTCTACAACAGACCAACGGACCACGAGTGCCCCTGTCGGTCAACCAATCACGTACGGCGGCACTGCGTGTCATCGTGCGTCACAATGCGTGACGCCGTAGCCAATTACCTCCGGTACGTGTGTGTACCGCGCACTTTGAATGGCTGCATCTGTACATTCTAAGAAGTGAGTATTGCTGCTGTTGTGGCTAATTCCAGTCTGGTTTTATATAGTCTGGCCTTCCTAAATTTCCCACTTCAGCTGGTGAATAATTTTTTTCAGTTCTCATCCAGATTTGTTGCTATCAACAGAAAGCTACCTCTTCTCATTATTAAGTAATCTCACATATCATTTGACAAATCTTTCATTTCAAAACCAACAACACAGTAGATATACAGCTTATTTAAACTGTTTTATTCCACTATCATTGTTTTTTGTCACTTGTGTGAATAGTAAGAGTTTGAATAGTGCTTCCCTAAAATCTTTAGGGAGTTACAGTAAGTAAGCAAATTAAAACTTAATTACACTCTGAAGGACAACTTTAAAATTTGGGTTAAAACTGTTAAATCGCCAGAAACACTTACATAAAAAATTACTCAAATATTTAAATCAACATATGCAGCTACAGTTATCAAAACCCATATAGTATTCATCTGTAAATTGATGAAAATTATTAATGCATAATTGGACTATAATGTTCTCTGATTTTGTTCCTATGCAGACTTGCATTTGTTGGTTTATATTAGCTGTTGCGATGCAAATGTGGCAAATTTTAAATCTTATATCAGTTTATTGTTTCTTTTATTTTCAAATAGGGGATATTATTAAGTTCTTTTTATCTTTCATCATACCTTTAGTTTTTAAATGTACATGAGAAGAAAACTAAAATATTATGCTACCAAATACTAATATTATTCTTCTTATATTTCACATTTGTATGACTCAAAATAAAATTGCCTAAAATGCATTAACACCATCCTTTTAAACCCTTAATAAAACCTGATAATGACAATTTTTCAATTTAGCAGAATTTCAAAAGTTGAATAAATAAAAGTTAAAATTACTAATATTATAAAAGTATAAGGAATTAGACCTTTTTAGTTTTTATCATGTCTAATGAAGGATTATCATTTGTCAGTAGTTAAATTTGAGTAAGTACTGGAATTTCATCCATAGGCAACTAATTAAAGATAATTGTGATTAATAAAGGTCAACTGACGTCTGCCACTAATCCCTCAGTAAAGTCATACATTAAGATCAACGATATTCCTTATCTTATTTGCTAAGTGTTCCTCAGGCTTCAAAGACAATTTGATAATTCAGATCTTCATGTTGCCAGAATGTATTGACTTATGAGGTGTCCATGGAGGTTAATTAAAATCAAGTTCAAACTAAAGGAGCCATTTATGAATAGAGTATGAAATGTGATTGAAAGGGCAATTCTTGTTGCCAAGGGACATTAAAAAAATGTATTAACCTCTGAAGTCTAGCACCTTGCAAATACAATAATAGAAAAAAACAAACAATACAGAGTAATATCAAGCTGTATAGTAAAAAGAAAAAAGTAAAATATATACTTATGTATTTTACTTTTTTGCTTTTTGTATTTGTGCTCTACAGTGCTCTCAGTTCTTCAATAACAAGAAAATCTCAATGACCAACATGAGCATGTGTGCACACACTCACACACACATAATAAAAATAGCACTGAGCACTTAGTTAATTTGGATTGTACTGCCTTTTTTCCACTAATTGCTAACTTTAGCAGTGCTGTCTGTTTCAGGTTCAGCAGAAGAGCTAGTGTCATGGCTTTTCCCGGCCATGTTCGCTATTTTGATCCTTATATCTCCATCCGTGGAGGGGGAAATTTTCAAATATACACAAATGTCAGAGATTTTGACCCCATAATTTTCACCATGAAGAATAATTAACAAAAGTTATAAAGATAGTTAGAAAGAGAGAGAATTTCTTAACTTCTCTAGTTCGCTTCGCGACATACATTTTAGTTATACAGTTAGTCTAAGAATACAGTTAGTCTAAGCTTTATCAGCTTATTTAAAATAAATTTTTTGAATCCCGGGCGGAACACATTCCATAGGAATCAGTGCTTTTATACAGTATATCGCCTTTAAACACATATATTTAAACACGCGTTTACGATTTAAATCAAAACGCGATTCAAATCAATATAAATGTATATTTTGTAACGCATAGGTGACTATTCATTGTTACTAAAAAGAGTTAAATTCGATCATGTTGTGATATTTAGAAATATAAATTTGTTTGGTGCGAGTGAGGTTTTATTTAATCTCTGACCAAGGGAAACGTTTCATTTTTTCAAAGAAATGTTTGTTAAAAAATAAAGTAATAGTTCCATGGGATTCAATCACAGGCCATGTGAGATGGGAGTCAGGAAACTAACACACAGCGCCACCAGATTTAATAACGCTATAAAAACGCTATAAAATAATGTGACTAGGCACAGAACAAGTTTACAGCACAGAACAATAATAAATGCTGACCATGACTTTAGAAGCATAAATTACCTTACACTCAATTTAAACACAAGCTGTCTTTCTGTATGAACCTCTAAGCTGGTTCATACAGAAAATGTAGAAATGCATTAGCCTGATTATGATTAAAAAACACATATTTAAACACGCGTTTGCGATTTAAATCAGAACACGATTTAAATAAATATAAATGTTTATATTGTAACGCATACTGTTCAGCCTCCATTTCTCTATAAAAATTTACTCTATTGCACACACACACACAATAGAAGCAGGGACCGTTGTCAGAAGGGAAGAAGGTGACTATTCATTGTTATCAAAAATGACTTAGAATAGATCATGTTGCGATATTTTGAAATATAAAAGTCAATTGATTTTCCATAATATCGCTATTCTATTTTTTTGAAGAAATGTTTGTTAAAAGAAAAGTCCAGCACCAGCTGGATTTGAACACACAACCTGTGCATTGTTAGTCACGCACGTAGACCAGTAGGCTACAAGACAACTCGCATGAACAGGGAGGCGAAACAGCCCTACACAGCCCTGTCGCAGTACACGAATATAATCATACCGTTATTAAATTATTTAGATACGCGATTCCATATTATATTCCCTATTAATCAAATTCTAAAAGTATGCTTGTTGGAAAATATCACGTTAGTTAAAGACTTCGAAGCTTAAAATGTTTAGGGAGAAATGGAATACTGGTGTGTATTTTTTTTTAAAGTACCAAGACCAGCTATATACTGTATGTTTATGTTCCAAAATTAATATTGTTTATGGCCTTCACACGCGTTACAGTATGCTCCTATTCTTTTTATGCTCAGCTACTAAGATTTCCCTTCAGTGGTAAAATTCAATATCTACAACGGGCACAGTAAAGATGTTTACAGTAAGTCTTTCTACGACAGACCAATGGACCACGAGTGCCCCTGTCGGTCAACCAATCACGTACCGCGGTACCCAGCGTCATTTGCGTCATGATACGCGACACCGCAGCCAATTACCTGCGGTACGTGTCTGTACCGCGCACTTTGAATGGCTGCATCTGTATAATCCTCCTTGTTCTCAATGGGTATGCGTGATCTATCGGAGCTAGCATCAGTACTCTTGGCGCCAATTCCTTTCAGCCATAACATAATGCTTGATTTTTGCGAG
Source organism: Lepisosteus platostomus (assembly GCF_059453375.1). Classification (NCBI taxonomy): domain Eukaryota; kingdom Metazoa; phylum Chordata; class Actinopteri; order Semionotiformes; family Lepisosteidae; genus Lepisosteus; species Lepisosteus platostomus. The sequence continues at coordinate 52,922,706 of NC_142614.1, forward strand.
GTATTCATTTTCGATCACTTGTTTTGTGGCACAAAGAGGAGCTTGAGAGGAGTATGAACGCTCAAGTATTAGCGAACGCTGTGTGACCATTGCGGTTCTGTGCGGGCTCGTGCCCTCGCTGCTCTGCCCTGCCGGTTCATCCCTCACTACCTGGGCATGAACCTGGGTCTCCAGCGTCATGCAACAGAGAACCAGCCGGCTGAGCCCAGGCTTAGGTCCCTGTTATACGCAGGGAGGGCGGTGACGTCACCGCGCTGTAACCAGCTCCGCTACAGCTGTAATAACGTAGCTAAATACGTAGGGTGCGTATTTGACACATAAACTAATTTTATTAAAATAGAAAATATGAAAACCTGTCTCAAGCTTTCTGAAACCAATTAAATAAATTGCAGATTAAAATTTTACATATTTTTTAAGTATTCAATTTTAAATTCCAAGTTTTTCAGTGCACACAACAAATTGCCAGGGTCATCTGGCATACCACCTAGGGGCAGTCCGTGTACCACAGTTTGAGAACCACTGGGTTAGGGGGTAGACAGTATGAAGATATCCTCATGCTGCTCAGCATTCAAGTCCTGGGTTGTTGACCTGGTTCACAACATAGTTGTGACATAGTTGAAACATAGAGTTTCTGCTGTTCTAACTTTTCCAACTCCTTTCATCGTCTTATGGTTTCAAAGTGCTGACATTCTTTCAGCATACACTTCTTTATTTTGTCTCTTGTCTAAAGATTGGCCAACAATAATGGTGGCATGTAAAAAGATAACACTCAAGTCTGTATGTGAAATCAAAGTGATTATGAGACGTAAGTGAAACTAGGGTGCTCCTTGTTGAATATTATAGATTAATACCTTGCTGAAATTTACCAGTAGAGAATATATAAGAAATTGCTTTGTCAAAATGTTTTACTCTTCTTGAAGATGTCACACGGATGATGGTGTAATTATGCAACAAATACTGTATGTACATGATAACTTTTTCTGCCCTTCAGGAGTGATGATACTTATTTTTCTACCTGTATCTTGGATACATTTTTTCACATACAACCGCTGTCACTGGACATCAATTCAAATAAAATAAACGTTTTGTTTTTCTACGAGATTCTATAAACACACAGCATGCAATCCTTGTTCCTTCTTGGTAATCTGTCTGGTTGACAGATAAGGTTGATGTGACCAGGGTAGTCAGGCAACCCTGAGTCCCTGTTTTGCACACTGATGCATCTATATCCTTGCTAACCATTTTTTTATATAATGAAACATATATTTAAAGACAATATTCCCCTTGACTCAGAAAAGAGCTTTGAGTCATAACTGGCTAAAGAAACTTAATTAAAACTGTTTAATTCCTGATTGTTTTAAGAACTTCAGTCCCAACTGCAGATGAAATCTCAAATCAGCTTATCTCCTACAGTATAACATGTTAAGCTGTGAGTGCTGCTCATAGCCAACAAAGCATCTCTTCAAGGTTTCTGTATTACCTTTTGGTAATTTCGTTTTATTTTAATTTTTGAGATGTAAGCAATACCTGTCAGATTGAACATCAGCTATAAATAGGGCTAGGAAGTTTGAGGGTTCTTAGAACATACAAATATAAAAATAGCTACACATGAGAATAGGCCAGTCAGCCCACCATATTTCACTGGATCATGTGTGCATGTAATTTAGGTGATTGACAAGTCAGTTATAATACAACAAACAGGTTTTCCTATATTAACATACATATTTCCAAAAGCATAAATCATCAAAACCGAGATTAAGAATGTAAAATACACAAAATGAACATAAGATGTTTAGTACTACTAAAATAGTTAAATAAGGACATTTATTTAGCACAGAATCTGTTATTTTGCCTTTCAGATAAAAATGCTAAAAACTAAAAGTGGAATAATGATTTTAAAGCTTTGGTGAAAAAGCTACAGGCTAGTGATCATATTTTTTGTTTGAGAAAACACACATGCAATGAGAAAACATTTTAGAAGTCTAAAAGGCCTAGATTATTTCTGTGTTTATGTTTGCTGTTCATCTTTTCTGGACCCAGTTAATTAAAAACTGCCACCCACTAAAGTTCCATAGCAAATATTTTTCTACTGTCAACCTATTTTAATGTCAGCTATGATATGAAATAGGATATAAGTAACAATTCTGAGACTAAAGAAAGAACAACAACAAATAACATCCGAAAGCTGGCAAACAAAGCATTCCCGTTTTACTGTGGATGAAAGAGCTACAGCTGTGAATCTGGCAGCAAGCCTGCCCCCCCAAATGTGCATGCACACAATCTCTCATATTTATTACACGTACATTAGGCAATTATATTTCATTTAAGCTTCCAGATGCACAAGTCTCACTCTGGTACCTAAGTGCAAACTGTGGATCCACTGTTTGTCATCTAATTATTGAAGTGTGTGAAATGTTTTAGACAAAATAACTAAATGAACAATTCAAATGTGTATGTATGAATGTGACAAAATGTGCATAAAACAGTTAATATTTTTAACTTGCACAAAACACAAGGGCATTTGGCATGCAATAAGTACCTGTCAAAAAGGGACTGCATTTGCCTCTCCAGCAACAGTCCTGTTCCCCACTGCACTGATGATAAATAACTGAAACTGAATGCTAGTCATACACGAGACTTTTCCTCCTTAATAGCAAGGACACTGCACTGTACCTGTGAGTGACAGAATAATGATCAACATGACAGTTTTTGACAGCATGTAGCTTTTAATGTGTTTTAATAGCAAGGTATTTGTAGCACTCAGTGGTGTTAACCTTTCTAACATTAATTTAAATGACTCTCCAGCAGGGCAAAGACCTTTTACGTTATAAACTGTGTAAATGTATTTTTTAAACTAACAAGCTCTATGGGAATTCAGATGAAATTGACTTTTGGGCAAAGACACTCTGGAAGTCTACACTAGCATGCGTTACATGATTATGATTGAGAAGTGCCTTAAAGCCTAACAGTACCTTCGTGATGCAGAATTATTCCTGTTTAGTGTTATTTTTTACAAGACTCTGCCAGAAAATTAAAAAAAAAACATGTTTGGGACTCTTTAAATTAAGAGAAATGCAATTTGAGATTACACAATTAGTCAAATCTAATTCTTCAGGTGCATACATTTTTAGGTATTCATTCTTCTCACATAAAAAAGACTCTGGGTTTAATGGCTGAGTGATTTTTCCTTCAGAATGAGTCAAGCAAAGTGCTATATAAATCTGAGTGAGTGACAACATAAATAATAATTAAACAGCAGATGTTCAAAATCAACCTTAACAAACCAGACCAGCCAGATCTACTGTACATGTGTAGGTTACACTGTAGGCTGTATTTCAGAAGAATATGTATTTAATGAACAATTCAAACTAATCCCACTTTTTTGTATATGTATGTCTTTCTGTAAACAAATAAATCTTTCAACTTGTTCTTTCCATATTGGGGAAACAAGGGAAGGTGGAACACTGCAACAGTGGCACTTCTTAATAATACACTTTAAACAAAACAGGGATACTTAGGTTTTTGGCTTACAATATTCCAAATGCTGTAGTACTTATCACTGTTAAAATAAATATTTCCAATTTGATTATATCTAGAAAAATATTTCAGAGATTTAATTTAATCTGTGTTAAAAACCCTTGTTTATTCCAAAAGATAATATATCACATATTTTTTTGTTTGACTTGGTGATATAAAATCATCCTTCTTGTAATTTGAAATTAGAACTCCATATTTTCCATTCACCTGTTTTCACAAACATATGTTTCACAGCAAACTGGAGCCCAGGGACACTAAAGCCAACAGAGATATGCAGAATCATGCAAATAATACGCACATAAAGTACCCCAGTTTGGTATCAAACTAAGGACCCAAGAGCTATGAGGCAGCCACTTCACTAGAGAGGGTGATCCTACAGAAACCAATGGAAGGAAACCAGAGGAAAAGTTGAAAATATTGTGTGCTAGAGCCAATAACTATGTTTTTCTATTTTAAGAGAAAATTAACTTCCCTAAATCAGTTAATTTTTAAATATAAAAGTCCCATTAAACATCCTCTTTAAAAATGGTCTTGAGCAACTTGTTAGAAACTACTGCATTAGCAGCTGATAATAATGTAATTGGAATCACTGAAGCATGTTTAACAGAGATATGGTGATGAATACAACATTAGAGAATACTGTACGTAGAATTTTAAAGACATAGGCACACAAACCTAAATGAAAAAATTAAATTCTGTAATTCAAAAGACATTATGTAAGACACATGCTACACACCACCCAATTAAAATATACATTTAATCCATTCTTAATAACATATGAGAAACAAAGCACTTTATACATTCAAATAACACAATCCTTTTAAAGTAAAGGTATGTAGTGAACTGATAACATAGGTAATAAAAAAGAATTAAAAAACAGAAAATAAAATAATATTGCAGTGGAGGTTAACAGAAATAATAAAAGTTATTTTTAAAGAATTATAGATAATGTAGAAATGGTGAACCTTTAGGCAATAAATGACTGAAGTATTACATGAATATATTTTACTCTGGTGTTTACCAAGGAAGTAGTCAACTTCCCTCAGGCTAAGGAAAGATAATGTTCTATAATAAACCAATGTAAAATAACCCCTAGAATCTTAATGTCAAACAGATGATCCTCTAGTTTAGTTCTGATTGTCATTTGAACAACCTCACATACAATAGAATTAAGACCCATTGGTCTATAATTAGCAATTTCCAATTTGTCACCCTATTTATGGATGGGTGCTACTTAGTTGCCCTCCAGTCCATGAGTATTACCCATTTTAAGTATATTAAGTCTACTGGAAGAGTTTGGCTAATATTCTATGAATAATATTATGTTAATTGGAGGTCTGTATTTTTTAAGTGTGTCTAGTTCCTGTTAAACTGCTTTCTCTTCTATGCTAATATTATTTAGGAAAGTAAGGTTTATCTTAACTCTGATCAAGCAACAGCAAAAATACATATAAACAGAGTTTGTGATATAATATACTTAGATTTTCATAGGCTTTTACAAAATCTTCAAAAAGAAGGCAGTAGGCATTCAAGGTAATGGATGTACTTGTATTCAGATTTGATGGACAAATGGACAAATTACAGATAAAGGCTAAAGGCCCAAATTGGGATGATGTGATAACATGAGAAAATATCATAAGAACTATTTGAAATGGAAGGATAACTGTTTGGTAGGTAATTGATCCAGCAATTTCAACCAGTTGATCACCTTCAACAACATGGCTACGTCGGCTGTTCCATACTCGCACAATCCTTTGTATCTGCATAAAGACCAGTATTCTAATTGATTGAAATCAATGTTCTATATACTGGCACATTTAGTTAAATAACACAGTTTCCTGATGACACCAAATTATAGCCCATGCAAAAGTAAGCTTCCACAACAAATTTTTGAAACTGAAAAATAACTGTTAGGAAATAAATTTTATCTAAGACTCATGAGAAGCTTCCAGACAATGAAACAAACATTTAGTACATCCACTATTTTTATTTCATTAAGGTTTTCAATCAGGAAAAAGTAAACAACAGACCTAATACAGTGAAAAGACTAGGTAGCATTCAGGGAAATGAGTGTGTTTGGAATGAAAATTGGTTAATAAATAGAAAACAGATAAGGGGTGAAAATCAAGTTGATATAATTACTAGAGTGCCATGGGGAACTGTACTAAACCACTGCACTTCCTAATTTATATCCATGATATAGATTCTGACATTGTTAGAAAACTATTCAATTTGCAGATGATGCTAAAGCAAGAGGATGAGCAAACAATGTAGAAGCAGCAAGTCAGTACTAGGCAAACAATTGGCAGATGGAGCTGAACGTAGAGAATTGCATGCAGATACTAAAAACAAACTAAATACAAAATGAGAAAAATAGAGATAGTAGAGGCTACTTAAGAAATACTTTTGGTATGCTGACACACATATAAATGACATGGGGAAGCATTAAAAAAGGAAAAGAAAATGTTAGGATAATATAAAAGGGCAAATGGATCTGGAGTGTCAAATAAAGGGTTAAATCACCAGAAGGTGAGACATTCTAGCTATATGGAGAAAAGCATGAATAATACATTTGCAAAAGGTTATGAGAGAGCTCACCTCAGCTGTGTGAGGTCAGACTATCTAACCAGAATAGTCCTGCTTGACTACTCACAACAAAAATACTCACACCCGACAGCGAGTAGCAGAACTCACAGGGAAATCCTGATGATCACCTCATAGGAAGCTAAACCCTGACTGTCACAAGGACAGTGAGAGACCAGGTCACAAGGTGAGGTGCCAAGCTAGCAAGTTACTCAGTGGCAGGTATGTCAGCGAGAGACAAGTATACAGATGCAGCCATTCAAAATGGGTGGGGTATTTCGCGATTTACCCCGGTGGGCGTGTCGCATCAAAACGCAGTATCACGCAGTATCACGCGGTATATCGCGTCATTTGACGTCATGCCGGAAAGTATCCAGCATCACCTTGTAAAACCGCCAGGAGGAGCCAATAAAGCTTAACCTCTCATGTACAGCATTTGAGCTTTTAAATTTAAACTGTGAATTACAGCATGTTTATCATCAGTCATTAAAAAGTTGGTATATTTTATGAAAGCAAGATTGCTCAGTTGGACAAAAGTACACAACCTACCTTTATCAGAAATATTTATGCATCAAAGACTTTACTGAAGATATTACTAATAGTATAAATAATGAATGACTTTGGACAAGCTGTAAACTCAAAGTATAACGCTGGTCCACATTCTTTCTAACCGTCATTTTAAACGAAAATACTTTTAGTTTTTTCTTTGACAAACACCACAGCATTTCGTAGACCTAACTAACGAGGACAGGATATTAGCTAGCCAATACAATAAAGGAATGCCTTTTTTTGCTAATTTCTTAAGCACATTTGTACAAGCACTTGGAATCTGTCCAAGCCCTACTTTGTCAGGCATTTTCTTTTACTGCATCGGACATAAAAACTCCTTTGCATTTAACAGAGCGTTTCATAATTTCTAACTACGAAAATTATTTAAACTGCGACACTTATCATTCAACCAGAGCTCAAAATATCACAAAGATCCTCAAGAGCACATCAAAGACTGTATTAAAAGATACTTGTATCAGATACATGAGAATCCAGGCTTCTTTATCAACGCTTTCTTTTCTGTATACCAGATATTATGGAACCACTTCAGAAGGGTGTCAGCCAGTCAGATTCCAGGAATCGGTACTTTAAAGAAACAATACACTCCGGTATTCCATTTCTCCCTAAACATTTTAAGCATCGAAGTCTTTAACTAACGTGAAATAGCATGTAAAAAAGTGGTAGTTTTAAGCTTTTCTGCTAATATAATATGGAATCGCGTATCTAAAGAAATTAATAATGATATGATTATATTCGTGTACTGCGACAGGGCTGTGTAGGGCTGTTTCGCCTGTCTCTTCATGTGACTTCCCTAGTAGCCCACTGGTCTATGTGCCTGATTACTAACCTGCAGGTTGTGTGTTCAGATCCAGCTGGTGCTGGACTTTTCTTTTAACAAACATTTCTGCGAAAAAATAGAATAGCAATATTATGGACAATTAATTGACTTTTATATTTCTAAATATCACAACATGATCGAATTTAAGTCATTTTTGAAAAGAGAAATGGAGGCTGTACAGTATGCGTTACAATATAAACATTTATATTGATTTAAATCGCGAACGCGTGTTTAGTTATATGTTTAGTTATATGTGTTTAGTGTGTTAACGTGTTAACACACGTGTTAAAAGTGTTAACGTGTTTAGTTATATGTGTTTCTGGAATCATAATCAGACAAATGCAACATAAATTGATACAGTATCTTTGTCTTCTAAGTATCTTAATAAACTTTCAGCATAGCTTTCTCCCCATCTAGATTTATTTTTCTTGGGATTTTGGGATTAAACATGGGAAAGATTAGATTGTAATCATTTTTATTTTTTAAATACATTTTAGAAAAGTGTAATCTATTCTAAAAAGCTGTACACCACCTGCTATACAGATACATATTGTAATGCTTTCGGGTTTGGATAGGACGGACACAAGAACTCAAACTTGCGGAGTTAAAGGAAGTGAAAGACTTTATTTTTCTTCTCCGTCACCACCTGCTAGCCCGGCTCTCCCGCGGCCCCGCCTGCCAACACCGCGAGCCAACACACCGCCCGCGCTCCCGAGAGAGAGAGAAAAGAGAGAGAGAGTAAGACCCAGGGGTGCAGAAGCAGGGAACTATTAACAAGGAAAACGGATACCTCCCCAGACTGTACGCCCGATTCACTGTGGGGCAGCCGCACTGGTCGGCGGCCTTCCTAAACCCCGCCCTGACCACTTTCACTCCTGTCCTGCTCTTCCCCGAGCACCCCAGCCGGGCGCTCTTCAGCCTCTGCCCGGGGCGAATGTATATTTAGATATTTAGACCCGGCGCGGCACCGAGAGAGCGTCTGCATTTATATCTTAGTTTTTAAAATTAGTCAAGCAATATGAAGCATCTCTTTTTACTTTTAAGTCCCTTAATTTTCATTAAGCACAGCTTTCTCACCACTTAGATTACTTTTTGATACCATCCTTAGACAAAGCAGAATCTTCTTGTATTTTCCGATGACATACAAGTGGAAAGATTACAGATTTTAATCTTCTTTAATTTTGTTACGTAATACGTTTTAGGAACGTTTCATCTATACAAACACCACAAAACTATTCTCGATTGTATTTCTGAATGTTATGTTACACTTACAGTAGTTCACTGTTTTAAATACATCTAATTAAGAAAGTTAGGTGTAAGCATAAACTATTAGTAATCAATAATATTGAATTTAGCACTGTAATAAGTTGTTGCACTTTCACCCACATCTTGTAAAAATATATTTTCATTGTTCAAATGTACGTTAAATCTGACTATCATATAATAAGTTAAATACAATATAATTCATATATTTTAAAATATAATTCAAAATATTTTGCTAACAATGTTAACTGTTTATAAATAATCAATTGTATTAACTAAGGAATAGGATGGCACAGTTATTAGTATGCTTTTTGTTTTGTTTCTTTTTCATAAATACAACAGTAGTACCTGATGTCTCAGTGGCTTTCAAAATTAAATTATGCATGCAAACCTGTGAACTGGCCTGTGATACTGGCTATGTAATACCCTGCATTGTGGAATAATAGTTTATTTTAGATAGAGAAAGCACAGGAAACAGGCAGTTAGATTGATCAGATTAGTACTAGTATACTTTAGATCTTTTTTTCTGAACCAGGGAAATCTGATCATGTTTCTCTATAACAATAATAAAAAACTTTGATTACAAAGTAAATACCAAGACAAACGCAAACACGCGTTTAATAAAATGCTTTTATTCATTCAGCAGAGAGAGAGAGAGACATCCAGCAGAGAGACACACACACACCGGTTTTCATTGACAAAAAGTAATTTTTTTTTTACATTCCTCTTGTTTAACAGGAATGTTTTGTCTCAGACTCACATTCCCGAATGTCCCCCGCCCTGGTCAACAATCCTAGGAAGAACACGAAACAGCCTGTTAATAAAATTGTTACAATTTTGTTCGGTCAGTTCTTCCTCCCAGAATTTATAGATCGCATCGATCAGTTCCTGCTTTGTGACGAACATAGTCTTTCAGCGAAAACCTGGGAGTAACAGCTGTTCCTTTTTCTGATCACTCACTCTCTGGATACACGTCTCACCTGTCCTGTTCTTTGTTTTCCTAATTTGCTGATTATGCCTGGTGCGATCCACTCCTGCCCTCACACCTAAAGAAGACTATTTTAAATTTCTTTGCGCCGTCCATTGTGCAATTAACCCTTGTATGTGCTGTCCTTAAGGTGATATCACATAAAGGTAATATGAAAAATAATGTTTTTTTTTATTGTTATAGAGAAACATGATCAGATTTTCCCCGGTTCAGAAAAAAAGATCTAAAGTATACTAGTTTGTCACTCTTCTCATCCCCTCTTTGCTAGATGGCTTTTGAATAGAGTCATATGAAGAGAGAGGTGAAACAGCCCTACACAGCCCTGTCGCAGTACATGAATCTAATTATATCTTATTAATTTCTTTAGATACGCAATTCTTTTAATACAGTCTTTGCTGTGCTCTTGAGGATCCTTGTGATATTTCGAGCTCTGGTTGAATGATAAGTGTCGCAGTTTAAATAATTTTCGTGGTTAGAAATTATGAAACGCCCTGTTAAAAGCAAGGGAGTTTTTATGTCCATTACAGTAAAAGAAAATGCCTGACAAAGTAGGGCTTGGACAGATTCCAAGTGCATTTTTGCAATTTACGTTGCATTGTGCATTGTGCTGCTGTAATACAGTTTAAAATAATTAAAAGTCTAAACAGTATCAGCTTTATTTATGGGTTGCAATTTAAAAAAAGTCAAAAACTGCACTCAAAATGCAATTTAGAGCTTTCTGGCAAGAGGAGACACCCAAATTAATAATGTAACATGTCACTGTTTGTGCATGAACAAGGTTATACTGCTATTTCCTTAGATACGCGCTTAAAAAAAATAATAATTTTTTTTGAATCCCCGGCGGAACCGGGCATCCATAAGAATCAAGTAATAGGTTTATTCCATGCTGAAAAAAAGAAGAAAGAAAACACATTCCATAAGAATCAGCGCTTTTATATATCGCCTTTAAAGGTGGCTTCTCAAAACGCTTTACAGGATAAAAACAACAATAACAACAACAACAACAATATTGTATTTCATTGCACTTTGACAGATCGTCCTTAAATCAATTGTTGACTCTTCTCTCTTTACTACTTGTTTGGAGTGACTGAGCTCCGCTCTGTACCACACAATGATCCCCCCAGATTCTCTGACCCGAGTGATTTGGGTTTTTTTGACAGAGGGCATAAAAACTCTCTCTCTCGCTTGCCCTCCCCCCCCCCCCCCGTGTATTGTCTGTGTTTTTTTTGTGCTGTCCTTTGACAAAACAAGGCTCGCCAGATAATGTGAATCCAAACCTGGTTTTCTAGCTTTTAAAGTCGTGCGATGTGTAAGCGGGAACACATCATTATATCTTACATATGAAAAATACATAATATAGCTCCCAATCAAACGCAAACGTGTTTTTAATAAAATGCTTTTATTCACTCATAATCTGACAATTTCAGGAAGACTAAGGAAGGACTACGGGAATTGTCATCTGTTGTTGAAGCTCTGTGAGCTTCGTGACTTCGAGACCACTTGTTATCCCAAGTTGTTTGAATCGCCACAATTCAAATAGAGAAAAAAGAGCTGACTGACAAGATTTAAGATGTGGCTGTCAATGTTGGATTAAAAAAAACACGTTGCCCGACGTTAGTTGCATTGCTTGAAAAATAATTTTATTTCGAGAGGCTGGATAAGTAATTCAAGTGTTTTTTTAACTTCCTGAAAAACAAGTAATAATTTAACAATATGTGCAAACGTTTTATGATATATCGCTGTTGTGAATGTCTGTGGAGTGTATCTTATTTGCCTGTCTGTCCTGGCTGTGCTCTCTCGCTTGCCCTCCCCCTCCTCTCTCTCTCAATTCAATTTAATTCAAGGTGCTTTATTAGCATTACAGATGGGTACAATCAGTGTTGGGTATTTACTTTGTAATCTGTATTGCTTTGAGATGCCACCTTTAAAGGTGATATATAAAATCAAGGCTTTAACTTGCTTTAACTCCTCATGTCTGAGTTCTTGTGTCAACCCAAAAGTACCCAAAACCCGAAAGTATTACACTATGTATCTTTATAGCAGGTGGTGTACAGCTTTTTAGTATAGATTACACTTTTCTAAAATGTATTTAAAAAATAAAAACGATTACAATCTAATCTTTCCACGTTTGATCCCAAGATCCCAAGAAAAATAAATCTAAACGGGGAGAAAGCTATGCTGAAAGTTTATTAAGATACTTAGAAGACAAAGATATCAATTTATGTTGCATTTGTCTGATTGTGAATCAAAAAACACATATATTTAAACACGCGTTTGTGATTTAAATCAAAACGCGATTTAAATCAATATAAATGTTTATATTGTAACGCATAGGTGACTATTCATTGTTATTAAAATGACTTAAATTCGATCATGTTGTGATATTGAGAAATATAAATTTGTTTGGTGCGAGTGAGGTTTTATTTAATCTCTGACCCAGGGAAAAGTTTTATTTTTTCAAAGAAATGTTTGTTTAAAAAAAAGTCATGGCTTCAGCTGGATTCGAACACTCACTGTGTGACATGGGAGTCAGGAACCTAACCTACAGCGCCACTGGCAAGGTCACATGCAGAGTGCTGAAAAAGCCCTACAGAAACATTATAAAAAGACAATGTACAGCGTGTACTTTTCTTGTGTTGCGTTACATGAATATGATTATATCGTTATTAATTTCTTTAGATACGCGATTCCATATTATATTCCCTTTTACTCAAATTATAAAAGTATGCTTGTTGACTCCGGTATCACGTTAGTTAAAGACTTCGATGCTTAAAATGTTTAGGGAGAAATGGAATACTGGTGTGTATTTTTTCTTTAAAGTACTGAGACCAGCCATATAATGTATGTTTACAGATGCAGCCATTCAAAATGCACGGGCGATACCGCATTATTTCGCGGTACGCTGTACGCAGTCTACCACAAGCTACCGGTAAATACCGCGAGTTACCGTAAATTCTCCTATAATACGACAAGCAAAATAATAGTATCCGGAATTTCCGCAAGGTGGAGCTAATAAAGCTCAACCTCTCATGTTTGAGCTGTGGCCATCAAAGTCTTTAACGAAGATATCACTAATAGTATTAATAATGAATGACCTTGGACAAGCTGTAAGTGTAAACTCAAAGTATTGCCCTGGTCAACATTCTTTTTTTCATTGACCGTCTTTGTAAAAGTAACACCACAGCATTTCGCAATCACGCATTTGTTTCCAATCATGCAAAGTACAGTAATTTTTGAGAACTGATTCACCATGCCTTTCACATGCTCATAAAAGAGATTGATTTAGGAACATAAACATATTACCGTATGAAAACTGTACTGTATACAGTATGTATATGTATATTTAATGTCTTAACTGTGCCCGTTTAAGTATTGAATATTCATATCTAATTTTACCACTGAAGGGAAATCTTAGTAGCTGAGCATAAAAAGAATAGGAGCATACTGCAACGCGTGTGAAGGCCATAAACGATATTAATTTTGGAACATAAACATACAGTATATGGCTGGTCTCGGTACTTTAAAGAAAACATACACGAAACATAGTTTCATTATGACCAGAATCGGTCTTGAGATATTTCTAACTTGATTTACAGTATTTGAGAGGTATGTCTTAACACCGATACTACAGTGCTTAAGTACTGCTCACGTATATGTTTCTAGGTTTATATTATGCATTTCATACGGTCAAATTACTTTTGAGCAACTAATAAGAAGCGCAAAACGGTATGCCTTTTAGTTTCGTTTTGTGCTGGGACCCGTGGATTGATTAGAGATATCAAGTACATACAAGTCATTTTTTAAATGTTGTAGTTTGTCTTGAAAAAATGTTACGAGTACATCATCCATCAACAATTACACAGGTTCTGTTTCCATATTGCGGATTTTGGTTACATACTATTATTTTCTAGATTTCACGTTGTGAATATATGATTTGGGCAAACAGAGCCGCAAAGAAGTACATTATGGGTTGTTGTTTTTTTTTTGCAGTTTTATCTAGAACAAGCGATGCTTAAACCTTTGTCTGATTCTTGTGAAACTATCCACATGACAGTTACAGTACCTAGGAGTTGACTTCAGTGATGTCACTGATGGGATGTTTCTAAAAATCCATCCTCTGTAAAACGTCTTCTCTAGTTGTCCTGCATATGTATTCGCTAATGAAGCTGTGTGTTCTGAACCTGGATCTCTACATTTCTGTATGAACCAGCTTAGAGGGCTAAAGACAGCTTGTGTTTAAATTGAGTGTAAGGCAATTTATGCTTCTAAAGTCATGGTCAGCATTTATTATTGTACTGTGCTGTAAACTTGTTCTGTGCCTAGTCACATTATTTTATAGCGTTTTTATAGCGTTATCAAATCCGGTGGCGCTGTGTGTTAGTTTCCTGACTCCCATGTCACATGGTCTGTGATTGAAACCTATGAAACCGGTTTAATTCGTCACAGCCAGCACTCCGGCAGAGAGGGGGTTGTACTCGTAAAGTAGAAGCAGGCGAGATTTCCAGCGAAAGACACCTCCCCCTTCTTCAGGTCTGAGGGTCTTCTGCTCAGAATGAAACGCTAAAATGTAATGTAGGCTCTGAATGGGTTCAATTATGATTTGGGCTTGATTAAGGTCGCTGCCTTTCATCTAAAACCCTACTTGAATCCTTCTAAACTAAAAATCAGTGTTAGTGAGTTCTAAATAAAGAGGTATCCAGGTAACAGTGAAACGGGCGGACAGTCTGGGGAGATCGCCCGTTTTCCATGTAAATAGTTCCCTGGTTCCGCACCCCTTGGTGTTTCTCTTGCTCTCTCTCGGGTCACCTGATCATTAGCTCGAAAGATTTCAGTGCTTTGTGTATATTCTAATGGTAGTGGGGGCAGGGTGTGTGGGAACAGGTTTGGTTGAAATTGCATTGGAGATCTATTTCGCTTTGTTGCTGATAGGTTAAGCTTTCGAAACTCTGCCCCAAAGTCATGTGAATGATTTTTCGCCCTGTTTCGTTGGTTAAACGCAATGATCACAAGCACCACCATGGTAACTGGGATGTGTAGTTTTTAATTCCGTTTGAATTATAACTGTACGTACTGTCTTCATATTTGGCCAGGGCCAAAAAATGTCGGTGCCGCCGTCTCCGCTTTAAAGGAACCCCCGTGCTGGAAGAATTTGACCTCAGAACGTTTGCCCAGCGTAGTTATAGTGGACATAAAAACAAGAGTTCGCTGGCATTATATCCTAGAAGACACAAACCGGCGCCAGACCGGTAAATGCTTGATGAACTAGGGATTGGACAGTTTCCAAGTGCTTGTACAATCGATGGAAATGTTCAAATAAATGTGCAAAAGAAATAAACAAAATAATCATTTATTTCTTTATCATATTGGCTAGCTAATGTCCTCTCTTTGCTAGTTAGTGGCTGTGTTTCTGCGTTGGGTAGCAACGGGTGACTGTTCTCAGGCGGAAGATGTAAACAGCTTAATTTTCGTGTTAAATAATTTTTAAAAATTAAAATTCATTCTATACAGCAATCACATATTTGGGTACCGTTTCATAAAACTTTCATGCTTAAAATGTTTAGGGAGAAATGGAAGACTGGTGTGTATTTTTTCTTTAAACTATCAAGACCAGCCATACACAGTACAGTTTATGTACATAATGTTTATGTTCCTAAATTAATATCGTTTATGACCTTCAGATGCTTTATGCTCCTCTTCTTTTTATGCTCAGCTACTAAAATTTCCCTTTAGTGGTAAAATTCCATATAAATATTCAAAACTAAGCGGATAGAAATGTGCACAGTAAAGACATTAAATGATTAAATCTTTTCACTACCAACCAATGCACCACGAGTGCCCCTGTCGGTCATTTTGGCCAGCCAATCACTTGCCCTGCGGTGCCCTACGGTGCCCTGCAGGTTGGTTACTGTACCGCGGGTTTTTACCGCTCATTTTGAATGGCTGCATCTGTATGTTCCAAAATTAATATCGTTTATGGCCTTCACACGCGTTACAGTATGCTCCTATTCTTTTTATGCTCAGCTACAAAGATTTCCCTTCAGTGGTAAAATTCCATATAAATATTCAATACTAAAACGGGCACAGTAAAGACATTTAAATCTTTCTACGACCGACCAACGCACCAGGAGTGCCCCTGTCGGTCAACCAATCACGTACCGCGGTATTTTGCGTCAACGCGCGTCACGATGCGCGAGGCCGTAGCCAATTACCTCCAGTACGTGTCTGTGCCGCGCACTTTGAATGGCTGCATCTGTAGAAGCCATTGACACTGGCAAGTGTCAGTGAGATACTGACTGTCAGGAGGAGACATGGAGGTTCCATCTAAAAACCCAGAAGGAGCAGGTTCTAGCACAGTCCCATAGGGGATCGATCAGTGCAACAGACAGCCTTAGTTTAGGGCGCTAACAGGGCTGTCTGAGTGAAAAACCGACATCCCACAGTGAGATGTCTGACTGTATCCGCTCAGGTGAGTGAGTCTGGTTGATAGCTTCAGGTAATCTCCATTTCTGAGAGAGACAACATGTGAATTATGGTTAGTAGTATAAAGTTGAAAGCTTCCAAGGTAAGGAGTGAGCGGTCTGGGAATAGTGAGACTCCATAGTTATCGAAAGCAGGGAAGCTCACATGAATAGCAGCCTCTGTGACGGGTCACTAGTAAAGAGAAGACAGGAAAAGCGTGAGATTGTACAAACAGAAACTATTGGTTCAAGCTTATTTCCACCCCTACTCTATCTTAATGTACTTCACTGTTAGTAGGGATACAATTGCGGACTGACTTAAGTTCAAAACCCAGTTAAAATATAATAACTTAGGTCAAGACACTGCCTTAAGTGGGTTACATGGATGTTAATGTGGCAGATTTCCCCCACACTCAGCTACCATCCAGGGGGATCTGTTACAGATATATAGTTAAAAGTGCAATAGTACTTGCATTGTAAAATGGCATTTTATGCCCGATTTAGAATATTGTGTACAATGTTTGTCTGTGTGGAATTTGTCAATTGCATTTTGAAACTGAAAACAGGAGGCACATCTTTACAGTGAAGGTTGTGGAATAAGGAACATCCTATATTTAGTCCAATACCCTAGCTTCTTCTAAGAATAGGTGGATGAGATTCTTGGATCAACTAGCTACTAACTACCAAATGGGCTAAATCGTATGAATGGCCTCTTCTAATTTGCAACTCTTTTTATGTTCTTTGCATCCTATAATATTAAATACCTGGTTCAGGACAGTGAATCTTACATACGGTATGTGCATAATGTGTCTTATATTTATTATGTTTCATTTATTTCTCAATTTAGTGTGTTTTGTATTAATAGTATTTATGTAGCTTAGCATATTACTTTTTTACACCTGTTTAATATGTCCACCTTCAGTTAATTACAATAGGATGTTGTTTTCACAATAACATTATCTCTGCTGCAAAGGGTGTTGATGGACCTGTGTCACTCTTCCCTCTATATGTTTTGAAAACTAATGTCACAGAATTGGTGAAGGGGTTGACTGTGCTTCAGATGAGTCATCTTTTGGATGAAATGATAAAATGAGGTCCAGACTACTTGGTCTGGATTCAATGGCACTATTAGTAGAATATGGTGTTAATCCTACTGTCATGATTAAATAGTACTCTGGGCGTGCACAATATGGCCCACCTAGAGTGCTTTAATTCAACAGTTCAAGCAGCTTCATACTTTTTCAGATGAGTGTTGCACTTCAGAAGTGTATGGGTTCCTTCCTATTTGTAATGCATTTTGTACTCCCTTGGGGGAATTGGGTGACTTCTATAATTCTGTTTTTATTAAAAAGAATCTAAAAATGCATTAAATTATTGAAAAATAAATTATCCTCCCACCCACTGCTGTTTTCTAGGTTACACAATGATTCAAGCCTCAGCTTCATACATACCACAAATAGAGTGTGTTGTCTTGACCTGATAATAGCAATAACTGATGAAGAATTATATTGGTGGGTGACATGATATTCATAAATTGTGTGACCAGTTGACAAATATATGAACCAAAGAGCTATATTATACAGTAGTATAGCTTGCCTATTAAGAATATTAAGAGAAACTTCTGTTCTTGAAGTAACTTAGGCATTATTGAGATAGCTATAAGCATTAATTTAACCTCTTTGGACAACATCTAATTTTGCTGGAAAAAAGAAAATGTGGAGCTTAGCTTCTCCTTCAGCATTTATTACAACAATATAAATTCCTATAATAAGATTAAAGGTAGGTCACATATTGTACAAACTTCAAGCACAGATATTTTCTTCCAGCACAATGAGTTTAAGAATTAAAAACAATCCTTAACTGGACAGCTGACTGTCTCATATTATTGTATTTTAAAGTAAAACAGGTCTGTTGTACATGTGTCCTTAGCAAGTGAAGTTTATGTTTTAATATTGTGGTGTCTCCGGGGGAATAGTTTATGTAAACGAAGGTCGTACTTACACCGCACTTTACTGTCCTCCGATCCGTGGCGTTTCTTCCAACAACTGTCTTCCTAATACAGTCCGTAATCCGTTTCCTTAGTCCTGATTCGTTCCGAGTTCCAAAAGTTCGTAATAAAGACAATCCGCGATGTATCCTAAACCAGTGTCCGTAATCCAAAATCATAAACCTTTCTCCTTGCAGTCGTTCGTTAGCCCGATCCTTAACATCCACTTCTTTCCACTCTTTTCCTCCAAAACGCATTCACCTTACCGGCTTCCGCGCTGTTCACTGCCTCCGGGCCACTTATATCCCGGTTCCTGATTCGTCTCAGCTGTGTCTCGTTGTCTCTTAAGGTAGACCCTTTCCATCTACTGGTCAGCTGATTCTTTTTGTCCACCATCTCGCTAAGGTCCATCTCTAGCATTTTCAGCGTTTCGTTTCGGAAGTACCTGTTAGAGATGACCCTTCCCCGTGTCCTCTTACATTCCCTCCCCCTGAGATCAGCCCCGACCCCGGGCGATCTAGAAAAAAATAAACAGTGCATTCGGGAGAGGGCGTCTACATTTCCTTGTTTCCTTCCGGGTCTATAGACCGTCTGAAATTGAAATCTTTGCAGACTGAGACCCCACCGCGTAATTCTATCGTTTTTATCCATATTTTGTAACATCCATGTTAATGGCGCATGATCTGTGTATGATATAAATTGTCTTCCCAATAAATAATACTTCAAATAGTCTAGGGCCCATTTGATTGCTAGACATTCTTTCTCTATCGTGGAATAGTGTTTTTCGGCCGGATTCAACTTACGGCTGATATACAGAATAGGATGCTCCAGTCCTTCAATCTCCTGCGACAGAATGGCTCCAATCCCAGTGTCTGAAGCATCAGTTTGTACCATGAAAGGCTTACTGAAGTCTGGTACCTGTAAGACGGGTTGAGAAGTGAGAGCTGCTTTTAAGTCTTGGAAAGCCCTCTCTTCCACGTCGGTCCATTTTATTTTCTCCGGACAGCTCATCTTCGTCAGATCGTGTAGAGGGGCGGCCATGGCTGCAAACCCTGGGATGAAACGCCGATAGTAACTTGCCAGTCCCACAAACGTTCGAATTTGCTTCTTGGTAGCTGGTTTGGGCCAGTTCTTGATTAATTGTACTTTCTGATCTTGGGGCATGATCAATCCTCTCCCGATCGTATAACCCAGGTAATTGGCTTCCCTAGCCCCCAGACAACATTTATTTGGGTTAGCCGTTAATCCTGCTGCTCGCAACGCTCCAGTCACTGCTTCCAGGTGATATAGATGTTGTTCCCAGGTCATGCTATGGATTACAACGTCATCCAAGTAGGCGGCTGCAAAATCCCGATACGGTCTCAGAATTCGGTCCATCAATCTTTGGAATGTTGCGGGAGCGCCATGCAAACCGAAGGGTAGGACCCTATACTGATATAGTCCTTCAGGTGTGGCAAAAGCGGTTTTGGCTTTATCTTCTTTGGCCAGCGGCACTTGCCAATATCCCTTTGTAAGATCAAGGGTGCTGATGTATCGAGCGTTACCTAATCGCTCGATTAGTTCATCTATACGGGGCATGGGGTATGCATCAAACCGCGAGATCTCATTTAACCTTTTGAAATTGTTGCAAAATCGAATAGTTCCATCCGGCTTGGGGATCAGAACTATCGGGCTAGCCCACTCACTATGGGATTCCTCGATTATTCCCATCTTCAGCATTTTACCCACCTCTTCTTTAATCAGTTTCCTTTTGGCTTCTGGTACTCGATACGGGGGTAGCCTTACCTTTTTCCGCGGTTCCGTGACGATCTTATGTTGTATAAGGTGGGTTCGACCAGGTGTCCGGGAAAAAACATCTTTGTTTTGGGACAGGAATTCTTGTAGTTCCTGTTTTTGTGCCGGAGCCAGGTCTCCCACGGCTACCGCACCTGTTTCTTCTTCCAGAGGGTCTGGGGAAAAGTGGGTGAGCAGAACTTCGGAGCCATGCCATTTTTTCAGCAAATTGACGTGGTAGATTTGATGCTGCCGTCTTCTGTCATGTTGCTTGACCTTATAGTTGACTGGCCCCACCTTTTCCACCACTTCATAAGGTCCCTGCCAGGATGCCAAGAATTTACACTCTGGGGTTGGAACTAGCACCAGTACTCTGTCCCCAATCTGAAATTCCCTCGCAACTGCTCCCCTATTATAAATTTGTTGTTGTTGAGCCTGGGCTTTCTCCAGGTTTTCTTTCACTAAGGGAACAATAACATTTATTCTTTCTCTCATCTGTTCCACATGCTCAATGATAGTTTGTAGAGGGGAAGGTTGATGTTCCCACGATTCTTTGACCACGTCCAATAGGCCCCGTGGTTTCCGAGAGTATAATAATTCAAAGGGGGAAAATCCAGTCGAAGCCTGCGGTACTTCTCGAACCGCAAACATGAGATACGGGAGCAGCTGATCCCAATTTTTTCCATCCTTTTGCATCGTCTTCCTAAGCATGCTTTTCAGGGTCTTATTAAAACGTTCTACTAGACCATCGGTTTGAGGGTGATAAACAGAGGTTCGGATCTGCTGTATACCCAGCAGCTTACATAAGTCTCGCATGACTTTCGACATAAAAGGTGTTCCTTGATCAGTTAGGATCTCTTTAGGAATTCCGACTCGAGCAAACAGTTGTACTAGCTCCCTAGCTATGTTTTTGGCGGTGGCAGCTCTCAACGGAATGGCTTCGGGGTACCTGGTAGCATAGTCTACTATTACTAGAATATATTGGTGAACCTTGGTGGTTCTGATCAGGGGCCCCACCAAATCCATCCCAATCCGTTCGAAGGGGGTTTCAATAATTGGGAGGGGAATCAAAGGGTTCCTATAATAAGGTTGTGGAGCACTTTTCTGACACTTGGGGCATTCCCGACAGTACTTCTCGATGGCCTTATAGATCCCTGGCCAAAAGAACCTAGAGAGGAGTCTCTCGGATGTCTTCTTTACCCCCAGGTGCCCACCCAGGAGGTGGCTATGGGCCAAGTTGAGGAACTTCATCTGGTAAGGCCGGGGAATAAGGAGTTGTTCCACTTCTTCCTGTCCCTTCTGCTGCACTTGATAAAGGAGATTATTCTTTGTCATAAAATATGGGTAACTCACTGTGTTAGGATCAGTACACCACTCCCCATCAATTTTCCTGACATGTCCCCACGCATGTCTCAAGTTCCCATCTTCTAGTTGGGCCGTCCCAAACTTACCCCGACGTTCTGGGGGTTCCCAGTTCGGTAGTTCCATATTTCCAAACTCAACTCCAAGTTCAGTTCCGCTTTCTTGTGGGTCCGTCTCATCAGGGTCGTCGGCAGGGGCGTCACCACTGTCTTCAGGCCAGGGGATTGGTCTTGGCCTAGCTGATTGGATCGTGTTCCAAATCTGGAGGAAATGGGGACAGTCTCGTCCCAGTATGACAGGGTATGGCAACTGCTCAACCACTCCTACCGTTGAGCGGTAGGTCCCCTGTTCTGTAGAGATGCTCAATTCGACCGTCGGATAGTCTTTGGTGTCCCCGTGAATGCAAGTAATAGGTATTCCCTTTGTTCTTGGAATCTCTAGTCCTCCCGGAAGTATTGTAGGGGTCACCAGGGTCACCGCACTGCCAGAGTCCAATAAGGCCTCGATGGGTTCTCCCTCTATCTTGATGTTCGTAAGATGGGGATCCTCGCGGGTCGGGATCCCCGCTGTAAGGTAGTTGCATAGGGCTTCATCTCTGGGGTCTACCTGCATGGGTTCGGGCAGGCCAGGGCAATAGCTGGCTAAATGCCCTTCTTCCTGACAATTAAAACATCGCCGGGTTTCTTCCCATGGCCGGACCCTTGAGTCAGACTGCTCGTATCGCCATGGTTACCCCTAGTCTTGCCAATATTTCATTTTTCAGAGTCTCATAATTCTCTGCATCTTCTTCTTTTAAATCATAATATGCCTTTTGGGCTTCTCCAATTAAATAAGGGGCTACTCTCCCAGCCCATTGCTCTTTGGGCCATGCATTTCGAGCTGCAGTTCTTTCAAAAGTGGTTAAATACGCTTCCACATCATCAAGCTCAGTCATCTTTTCTAGCGTAATTTGTTCTTCCTGAGCGGTGCCTCTCCCCGCTACTGGGGCCTGCCGGATTTCTTCCCTTAACCTGCACAACTCTGCGCGTATTAATTTTTGCTCCTCTATAATTCGTTCGTTGGTTTCTTTTTGGATTTGGTTCGCCTCCAGTTGCGCTTCGTTAGCTTCTCGTTGTCCTTGCAATGCCTGGAATTGGGCGAGGGTGGCCTGGGACAACTGCTGTATTAATTCTTCCATAGCGTTTCTTCACACGCGCAAAGCGGAACCCGCACACACACACACAAAAAAAAACTTGCTCTCTTCGATTCTCAAACCCGAGCGGGAGTTGCCCGCATCCTCCACCAATTGTGGTGTCTCCGGGGGAATAGTTTATGTAAACGAAGGTCGTACTTACACCACACTTTACTGTCCTCCGATCCGTGGCGTTTCTTCCAACAACTGTCTTCCTAATACAGTCCGTAATCCGTTTCCTTAGTCCTGATTCGTTCCGAGTTCCAAAAGTTCGTAATAAAGACAATCCGCGATGTATCCTAAACCAGTGTCCGTAATCCAAAATCATAAACCTTTCTCCTTGCAGTCGTTCGTTAGCCCGATCCTTAACATTCACTTCTTTCCACTCTTTTCCTCCAAAACGCATTCACCTTACCGGCTTCCGCGCTGTTCACTGCCTCCGGGCCACTTATATCCCGGTTCCTGATTCGTCTCAGCTGTGTCTCGTTGTCTCTTAAAGTAGAGCCTTTCCATCTACTGGTCAGCTGATTCTTTTTGTCCGCCATCTCGCTAAGGTCCATCTCTAGCATTTTCAGCGTTTCGTTTCGGAAGTACCTGTTAGAGATGACCCTTCCCCGTGTCCTCTTACAATATGTTTTAATCTTAGAAAAAGAAAACACTTAAAACATTATGCTATACTTGCTTTTAAACAGTGCCAAGCTAAACATATACATGGCATACACTTTATATGGCATTGTAAAATAACTTTAAGACTTCGTTATCCCTTTGCTCTAAGTGTACAGAAGTGGCTAGTGTTCTAGACTGAACACTGGAAGACTGTAGGGTTTAATCCCCAGTGGGCTGCTGTTGTTGTACCCTTATGTATAAAGTTAATGGCTAGAAAAGTAACATTCTTTTCAATAGTACCTTTTGTTCCCTGTGCAATCAGTTTTTCAGAATTTGTTTTCATTAAAGGGCATGCTGTATTGTCAAATCTTGTCCTTTTTCCTGAAGCATAGAGTGAATGGTACCCTGCATTGGTATGGCATAGGTATGGCACACTGCATGATTGTTACAACATGTATGAAGTGCTAGTCTAGCCTTGTGAGGTAAAAAAGCACACACTGCAAAATCCGGGGGTTTTAACCTAGCCGGCATGTAAGATAAGATAAGATCACTTTATTAGCCATATATAATTTCTTGCATTAGGAATTTGTTTTTTTGCATACCCATCCTGCTCTCCAAGATGTCGTTTGAAAGTTGGAAGTTGGAAGAAGATGAAGTACCCAGAGAAATCTTACATGAATACTCTAAGTACATACCAACTCCACATAAACATCTGAAAACCTAGGACCTACAAAACAACATAACCACCCCAGAACACTGTTCCACTGTGCAATTAATTCAGCGATATTACAGTTTCTTTTTGATGCACAAAACATCCATATTCATACTATGGGTGGAATTTATAGATTGAAATAGCAGGACTGATTATATGCTTTTTGAAGATTCAATAAAAACTAAATCCCAAGATGAATCCTTCATAATGATGGATGATTAGTTTATTTAGATGTGAATTTTCCAAAAATAGTTTTATAGTTCACACCTCTATTTTTTCGAAAATGTATCCACATTCAGTGCCTTATGTGAAAGCATAATAGCAGAAGTTTTTAATTCCTTAAGTTTAGTTTACTGCATTAAAGAGTGAAATAATTTATTTATTAGCAGTCAGAAGACAAAAATTGTATATTTTAGCCTATTACAATATTTTCTCTGTCACATTTCATTTTGTTCCCTGGTGGCAAAGAAAACCGCAAGACTACCTTCTCTAGCACAGAGGGATGATTTTTACCACTGACAGTCTCAGTGATTAGAATTTTAATTGGCAAGCAGAGAGTAGAGAAAAACAGCATTGGAAATTATAAGACAGATTCACAGTAGCACAGACATGAAGGGCCAACTGAGGCAACGTCACAGGCTGATTGCTAGATTAGTAATTCAAAGCTGACATTAAATCCATTAGGCTTGAAACAATACTGTGCATTAACCTTCTGTCAGCAGTAGGCAACATATTCAATGAAATGCATTTATGGACCCTTGAAAAAAAATTGAAGGATATGTTAAAAAGATGGAATGCTTTTTTCTGTGTATTTATGTAGGTCATGTATGTTTGGGTGAATGATTTTTTTAAACTGAGGGAAGGAGAAAAAAATCCTACAGTACAGTACTGTATATTACAGACTCCACTAAAAATGATTTCTGCTAAGAAACTGCAGGCTATCACATAATTCTGGTATTGCAAGCAGAACACATGTACCATGTGCTATAAACAATAATGGTACATTCATTAAAATATAAACAAATGTTAAAAACTACATTTTGTAGTAAGTGAAGCATAGATTTAAGTAGAAACTATGATTACAAACTAATTTTTGAATAACACTGACAAATTAAAATATTTGTAACTCTTACGAATGCATTACATTCATATTAACACCTTTAATTTGAGAAACCATCAGCTGTGTAAAAGTTGTAACTGTTAGTTTCATTAAAACTACACAATATAACCTGACAGTTCTAAAAGAGACATGAAAAGCACTTTGTTTTATTTAACAACTTCACTAATTTATTTAATTGTGGTATTTTAATTTCACAGGGAATAATGCCTTCCAAGAAAGAGATGCTTCACAAAAAGTTTATTGAGTATAATAAGTATAATAAGATTTGGCTTAACCCGCTTGGTTAAGAGATAGGCTCCTGGCCATAGGATGAGGATGCTTAACCCTCAAAAAGAGGTTGGAACGCACCCCACCCTAACCCTAACCCAAAACCTGTTCTGTCCTGTTTTAACACTCCTGCTTGTTGTTGGAAGTACATTCCACCTATAGAATGAATGTAAGAAGTGAGGTGAACAAAAAGCATATTTTCTCTTATCCTTTCCTACCTGTTGTTTGAAGCATACAGTAGTTCGCATATTAAATGCAAAAGCAACAAAAGTGAGAGGAGAATGTGAAACAAGAAACATATTTTCCTTTTTGTTTCTCAACCTTCTTCTTGTCACTTGCCTACCTGTTCTTTGAAGCATGATTCAGGTAATGAATGTGAAAAATGTGTGAAGAGGCTTGTGCATCAGTTACATGCAGCAGTAGCAAAAATTTGGATAATGATTGCAATTAGGAACAGCTGGGTGGCATGTCTGCCACTGTTCGTCTCAAACTTCACTTTACAATTTCCGTTTTATGTTTACATCAATAATTAAAGTTAAATAATAATAAAATATGTATGCATAAACTATGCAGTTTAACCATCCAATGGATTAAGGATTTTTTTTTAAAATAACATAATTATGTTCATTTTAAACAATATATGATGGAAAGTCTGACTGACAAGGGCTACAGATACTAACCACGTGCATGAAAATGGAGTCTTGCCCTGCTCATTTGAAGGAGCCAAAGTTGAGGCTTAGAGTTAGTAGCTGTTTTTCATTTGATTCTGAGCTATTAATAATCCTCTGACTTTTCAGCTGGGTTTTTCTGTGTAGTGGTGTTTTCCTTGTTGGGCGTGTAGATTGGTGTGGACAATCTCTTCAACAAATTTCCAAATTTCATGGTTTATGACCTTAGTAATATCCTTTGGAGTTACCATTGGTGACTATATCAGAGTGGTTATACAAACACGATTTTGCATCAGAATGTTAGCAATAAGGAAGCTGTGGTATACTACAATTTGATTTGGCATACCAACATTAGCACTCAGTGCTCGGAGATCGATATGTTGCACTTGTATAGTGCTAGATAAAGTAGTAGTAGTGAAATTGTAGCTTTATGCAATCTGTTTTTTTAGACTTATAATCATATTTCTTAAACATATATCATTCCATGTGTTATATAAACATATAACTTACATAGCCTAGCAACCATTTTAAAATGTAACATGGCTGTAGATTATTTTCTGAATTCTGTGGAGTAACTATGAACTAAACAAAACAACTCATATTGTTAAGACTGAAGTTTGTCTTAAAGTACCACAGCTGTGTGTGGTTGTCAGAAAAATCATTAGCACATTAAATGCATATTAACTCAATAATGCTGTATGCATACTGTACTAGTGCCAAACAATTTAATCAAATATTTGTAACTCTTAAATTACTTGTAACAGTAAAATTGTTGAAACATGCTATTGTTAACATGTTGCTACCACAAATCTTAATGAGATAATAAATGTCATAATACTGTATAACACTAACAGAATAATAATTTGTAATGGAACAAGTAATAGGTTTATTCAATGCAACATTTTGGCTGTGGAGCCTTCTTCGGGCGACACCCGAATAAACCTATTACTTG
This sequence comes from Lepisosteus platostomus, assembly GCF_059453375.1. Classification (NCBI taxonomy): domain Eukaryota; kingdom Metazoa; phylum Chordata; class Actinopteri; order Semionotiformes; family Lepisosteidae; genus Lepisosteus; species Lepisosteus platostomus. Next base: position 52,949,540 of record NC_142614.1, read on the forward strand.
TATATTTTTTTATTATACTTATTTTATTATTAGAGACAAAGAATTTATTGTCCCCAAGGAGCAATTTGTTGAAGAAAGTACAACTTGTGCATTGGCCAGGAATTGAATCCTCCTGCATGAAAAGCTAGTTTCTTACTTTTTGCACATGCTAAATTAAAAGAAGCTACAAGTGTTAATAAATGATGTTTTTGGTAGGAAGCTTCATTTTCTATTACACTTCAAAGAAACATTATATAAAATATAAACAAATAATTAAAATAACTGATGTTATAATTGAATGCAGAAGAAATGAAACCAAACGAGAAGTGTTTTGAAAATAAATTGATATGAATAAAATAGCTGAACAAAAGCTAACATGAAATTACACACAATGACTGAGAAACACATAAAAAACAGCATATTATAAGTCACAAACATTTTGTTATAGCAAGAGTGTGGTTTCTGCTCTTTTAAAGAGCAAAATGGACTCAGAAAAAAAGAGAAGACAGAAGAAGGGACAACCAGCAACTTTTAACATCGAAGACATTTGTTTTTTCAAAACATGTAGCAAGTCACCAAGAAAAGGTGGGAAATCAGATGAAGATTTCAAGGCCCCCTGTGTCATCAAAAACATCAGTGGAAAACACATTATCCTTTTACAGAAGAGTGTGAAATCTACACATACAATTAATGTGGATCATTTAATTCATTGTGTGGAAGCATCTGAGAGGATCTCAAAAACTACAAGATAGAACAAAAGGCACAGGATCCGTGACTGCGAGTGCAAGCAAAGAGCTCTATGACACAAGATTACTGGAGGTCAGTGCAAGCGAAGAGCTTTATGACAAGATCTGTGGAGGCAAGTGCAAGAAAGAATCTGTATGACACAGAGCTTTAGATTGTTGTCTATAGTTAATAAATATATGTATGTCTTCTCCGAGCCTTATTTAATAATCACATCACCAGAACTATGTTGTTATTCAGATTATTCCCTGTTTGCACTTTTTTGTTATAGAATTGTCTTTGCCCTGCATGAAATCATCTACATGTTTGCTTATTATTGTTTTAAACCTGTAGTTAATAATTTAAAGAATGTATATGTTTTATGTTTCAAGGGCTTTCATGAGAGGAAAGTGCTGTTTCTCACTGGGCACGTTCAACTGTTCCTCCCCCAAACCAATTGGACAGTGTCTCCTGTGGTGTATTTGTCTGGAAGGTCACAATGTCTATAACTGCCTTTGATTTAATGTGAAATTAAATACAGTATGTACGGTATGCCATACATTTTTTAACACATACATGTACCGCACAAATGCTTAATTAACTAAGTAGTATAAATAAGTATGGTACTTTGTTGTCTTTGTTGTTCTGCAACTTATGTAAACATTTTTACTTTTTAGATTGTGGGAATACCTTCTGAAAGAGGAGTCCATTCAGTTCCTACCAAATAGGATCCAGAGGAACATAGCACTATAACTAATGACAGAATCAGGTATCAAATTTTTATCAAAACTTGCCTTGTAAACATCAGGAGAATCAAAGTATGATTAAGGATGGTATTCTCAAGAAAAATGATGCAAAGAGAGTACATGTAATTACTCGCAGAGTTTCTAAAACTAACACTTTAATTCACAAAATCTGAGAGACCTGTGCCATTTGTGTGGTGAACAGAATATGTTTGGAGATGATATGAGTTGTCAAATATATTTGATAAAAATCATCTTTATTTTGTGTGGCCTGTAGGTTGGGTTCATTTAATTGTCAATATAACTTCCAATAAAGTATTGAATTTATAATGCAAAGGAACAAGTAATAGGTTTATTCCATGCTGAAAAAAGAAGAAAACACCTATCGACACCTGAAGAAGGCTCCATGGTCGAAACGTGTTTTCTTTCCTCTTTTTTCAGCATGGAATAAACCTATTACTTGTTCCTTTGCAGCCTACGCATGCTGACGCAGCTACCCACTTGAATTTATAATGCATTTGTTCCAACCCTGCCTCTGAAATATGAGATCTACCTCATATTCATTATTAAAATGTGGATTTCAAACTAAATATACAATTAATTCAACAGCAACGTCAGCATCTGATTTATTTTCCACTTGTTTTAATGCTCCTGTCCCCATTCTTATGCATACCCACCATTGGCTTGATACCCTCCCATGCAAAGGGTTTCCTGCCCTCATCAAAGGCCCTCTTTACATTAGCACCAGGCAATTATCACACCATTTAGGGGTAATGTGTGGGGTACAAACAGGTTTGATTTTACCTGTGATTGAGAGGGAGGCCTTAGAGCAGATAAAACAATGCATGATTATATCTGGCCATCAGGGTAGATAAAGCCATTTCCTGAAGGAACACTGGGAATTTGACTCTACCCACACAAGGCATCGCAGGGATGCTTCCACTCCCTCAGGAGAAGAGCAAGAGCCTTTGTTAAGAAGGCTGAAAATGCCCCACTCAAGACAGACCTGGAACTCTTTAGAGGAAGGATGATTTGTGGGTTAGATCAAAGCTTTGGTCCCATGAGAGGACGCTGACACAAGGGACTCTACAAGAAGCAGCCAAGGAAGGCTGCGGCATCATCTTCCTACCCCCCTCAAGATGGCCAGGACTGGAGAGATGCCTAAGAACCACCTAAGGAATTGCACACAGGACACAAGTGCTGGACTGAATTACTGTGGGACATTTGTTTGGAAACTGCAGTACAAAGAAGTACTTGTGTCTGGTTTAGGATGTATCTTATATAGTTAGTGTTCATACAATTTGCTCTGGGTGGTCACTGGACAGTGCTGAATATTGTGTTATCCACTTGAAAATAAAAGGGCACTTTTGTCATGCTAGTGTCTGTGGCTGTTCTGTGTTGTCTTGTGATTTTAGGACATAAATGGAACATGTGGCAGGAAAAGGAGGGTCTTAGGTCCTTTTAAAATTTCTAGGTGATGTAGTTATGCACAAAGGAAGAATAGTTCTTTTTCACCTACCAATACCATTACCGCAACATTATCTTTATACCTTAATTTAACTTATTTTTTAACATTCTTTTGAGTCTCCCTACTCCGAGCAGCATTCCCCTGGTGAAATGTGATTTTTGTTTTCCTATATTCAGTGCTGACTTGAGAGATTTTGTCACCCAAGGCTTGTTATTAGGGAATACAGTGCAAGATTTCAAAGATATGACAGTGTTTATATGAAATATAACATAACTGTTAACTGTATCTGTCAGTTTGTCAAGATCAGAACTTGAGATGAAACACTACTTGCACAAAACTCATTTTCCACTTTTTCTATTTGACATCTGCAGTTGCTGGTTTCACATCATTTATTTGGGCATGAAATCATATACAGTACAGCAACTGGCGCTTTTTTGTGTGAAGCATGTAAAAATAAACATTTAACAAACTGTAATAATTTTCTGTGTCTAAAGTGTAGTGTACATTACTATGTGGACAGGGCCATTACAGATGTTATGTATGTGTTTTGATATTACTTATGAATGTGAAATGAACAGGGGATACAAAAATCTACAGACAGGCACTATCTTTGTAAAAGCATATCCTCTGGGTATCTTGGGACAGACAAGCAGAGCTCTTCAAAGTGTGCAAGTCCAGCTATTGTGGGAGTAAGCTATATTTAAATCTGAAGGGGATACCAATGTTTGCAGATTTGCAGATAACATGGCTTAGATTAATCTTAATTATGGATGAATTTCAATAACAGTCACAGAACGGGATTGTTCCTTTGTCCTTCACTGCTGAAGAGAATAATAAAAAGAATCCATTGTTTGTGCATGTTAAAAACTGTCTCCCAACATATTTACATATTTCTACCACATGAATGAAGGCTTATGTTATTGTTACAGGTACAGTATACTGTAGGTGACTAGGAAGTGTCTCTTAGAGTTTAGATCAAGTTTGTGACACCTGGTAGAGTAAAAACTTCTAGCTTCAAAGCAGAGGGGATGTTTGCTGAGATCTGGGGATACCCCTGATCAAAAACAATTGCAAAGTTTACCTTTGTATGTATACCTAGGTAATTAGGTCGTAGGTAAATAATTATCAAGGAGCAGTCCAGAGATACCCCATGTAAGACCACAGAGAAACAACAATAAGAGGAAGAGGAGAGAGAAAGAAGATCAGACCACAAGAAAGAAGTTGGAACTTGAAACTTGCACCAGATGAGAGCCCCTACTTCATGATCATCCAAACAAAATCTGACTGAAGTATCTGACCTTGTTAGGGAGAGCTTGCTATTCTGTCTTTTTAGGGAACTTGGGTTTCTGGGGTAAAGAGATACCTTGGTTAGAGATGTGTTTCCATGCTTTTGATGCATTTTTAGAATAGTGAGATCCAATATATTTAGTTAGGGCTCCCATTTATTTTTTGGCATCTGGGGTGCAGAGAGAAAGATTTAATTTCAGGTTGTATTATATTTATTTAGAAGGTATCTTATCTCTTATTTGGCCTCTATGGGCCTTATGTAAGAGTTTCATACTTAGTAAACTATTTTTTTTCTGTATGATTAAAATGTTAGGGCTCTGAACCTTTTAGTTTTTTTGTGTGTAGTGTAGTTTTGTGTCTTGTCATTGTCAAGACACAAAGCAAAAAAATGTCAAGACGTGTTTAATCAAGTGTGGATTGCCTAGATTATTACTTCTTTCACCAAAGCTGTGCCAGAGAACAAAGAATTCATATGCCTCTAATTATACCAATGGCTCTGGTATATTCTGGAGAAATCAAATACCAGGTGGGGGTTACAAATAATTATTTTACTTATTGACTAAACCGCTAAGTCGATTCCTGATTTTCACTATTTCCGTAACCCCCCATTTGTAACACTATCTTTAGACAAGACAAAGAAAGCCAAAAGAGTGTTGACAATGCTTGTGTGAGTCTCTTTATCTTGTTTATTACATACAAATCATTGTAATAAGTAAGTAAACCTGAAAAGAAGATATCACATGTTTACTACAGACTGTTACGGGCCTGTGCATGGGCAGACAGAAGAAACATGTAGTAGATTTCTGACACCTGGCACATTCTGGATGGCTGCACCTGTAAGTTAACATTAAACTTCTTTCTCAAATATACTCACTTTTGATAAAAGTTACCTAACCAGTTGAAAAACTTCCTTTTAAAAATTATGCTTGACACTGGTGTAGTGGCAAAGCATATTATTACACTTAGAATTAAATGTTATTAAAAATGTCTAATAATCTTTGTGTTGCCTTGGCCAAGCAGCTTGGCACCTCTCTATGAATGCAGAAGAATGTAGCTAAGATGCCCCTTTTATAAGATTCCTTGTAAAGCTGTATCTAAAGCTGAACCATCTAAATATATATAGTGTAAATGGGCTCCATCAAGCGTGCAGTTCATCACCCAAATGAGGATCCACCAAAGGGGTATCTACAGGGTAGGTATCAGAACCAAGCCTGATGGCATCCTGATCAAACACCAATTGTGAATTCGCAACTTAAACTCACTAACTCCTCATCTCACTCCAACTAAATTGCCAAACTGACTTTTCTAAATATGTGACTGCAGCAGTCTAAGCCAGGTCTTAAACTCTTCTCTGAGGTGCCAGGCCAAGAGATTGAGTCTGTAAAGTACAGAATTCTGTCCAAGATATTCTTTCTACAACAGAAGAAATCTTGTCTTTGCAAACCAACTGTTATATTAAACTGATCAACAAAATAAGTCAGTTAGACTCTTTGTGTTGGCATCCTGAATATCAGACCATATTCAGTACAATATTCAATATTCAGTTCATATTAAGCTAAAACTGGGATGAACCAAGTTCTCCCACCTGTCTACTTTGCGACTGTACCGAAAAAGACAACTGTGCAAGACTCTTTTAAATACTACTTTTAAAAACAGTAGTTGAGTGATGCTTACATCTTGCAGATCTACCATGTATAGCCTGGCAAAGCTCTCTTCTATTGTCTGCACTGTGACACTCTCTGTACAGACCAAGCAGCTGCTAAGTCAGACCTCGGAACAAAACTGCCAAGCTCCACCTTCTCAACAAGAAGTTTGAACTCACCGAGGAATTCTGACCAATGGATCTTTGGATATAAAACTTCTTTATTCACTATTATTCCAAATATGTTTGATGTTTAGTTCATGATAGTAAACACATTTACTTATACCTGTTAAAATGAATGTGACATAATTAAATGAGACTGATACAACCGTCACGTTTGACCATAACACAATAAAGTTGATATAGTTTAACTCTGAAGCTGTTAAACTGTTAAACTTGTAATCCCTGAGTGAACGAACAGCTTTTGAATCACGGTAGATTGTTTAAAAAACATTCTATTAAGTTAGTTGTTTGCTATGCATATTTTTGGTGTTATATAAATAAATATTATGTATAATGCATATTTATAATTTGTGTGGGAAACTGTAAATTACTATGTTTGATTAATTCCTGAAAGTCATTAAGTAGTCATGCAATTTGCTATTACAATTTCTGATTGTCACAGTAAATTACAATTCTGACATCACTACACTGGGTAAAAGAAAAATATAAAGACTTGAGCATATAATATTCACTGTTTATTTTTTAGATCTGTATTTTTTCACCCACAGGTCATGCCCTTGATCCTTTAGTGGGAACAAGACTCTCAGAACATAAGGATATTAAAAATCCTCTCTACTGTATGTTTTTGATTTCTTATGCTTATATACTATTCTTGTTTACCTAAATCTTGTTTACCAGATAAAACTGTATTTATTAATCTGGTTAAGGAAATTTAATCCCTTCCTGGCAATATTCCAGTTTTTCTGATGAAATCTGACTCTGGCCAAGGATTTAACATAGAGGAATATTTGTCTTGGTTTCACAGTATGCTTCTCACTCTATCGCTGGTCTATATAGTAGTAAGTTTTATTGTGAGGTTTATAATGAAAAAGTTGTCACCAGCTTTCAATTGCCCTGAATGGCTTATAACCCTAGCCTCTGTGTTAGGCCTTAGGAATGTGTCTGAGGTGGGGTCTTTGATTAACAGCATGATCTGACTTTTACCGACCAAGGACATCATAAATTTGATCTATCCTGACACATTGAGTGATGGAGTGCCCAGCACTCTTTGCCTTTTTGTTTGCAACCCCAAAGGGGGAACCCATCTGAAGTGGAACCCTAGCTGCTGGTCACCTTTCAATCATCCAAGAATAACCAACAAATAAGCACCCTGCTGCTTGGGGAAGAACAGTACACCTGATGACAATCACCACACATGATTATTGGACTTAAAAGGTACTTTGAAACAGTGAAAATTTGCTCCTTCTCTCTCAATTGAAACCTGGTGACCTGACAAGCTTATCAATCACTGTGACTGTGACCCCTTTTGTTCAAGGTTCAGGGAATCAATATTTGTTTTAAAAACATAGGGTGAAACATTAATCAATATATAATCAGAATTCTGCCCAAGATATTTTCTGCATCAGGACAAACCTTGTCACTAACTTGATTGTAATTTCACTTAATCAACAACACAAAAATACTGTAATATCCAACTCTGGATAAGTCTAAGTTAAATGTTCACCTTATAAATCTTGAGTTAAACTATTATTCCAAACACTTTGATGAAGTTTAGTAGTTCAAAGCAGCAACTATTTACTTGTCTTTGAGTGTATTGATATTGAAATGATTCTATGAGAACTGAATTATTTATATTTGAATGATAAAAGACAGGGAGACAGAGAGAGAAGAAGGAACATCATCACTCTCCTGTTCCTCTTGACATGGCTTGTGCCATGTGAGATCTTGTTCTGATCAGTTTTCGAGACCAGATTCTGGCTAAATACTTTGAATCTTGTGATAGAGAAATTGCTATCCTATGTATTTTAATTCTGATTTCCTTTTTCTTTTTTGGAATCCTCAGGCTAAAAATGTTTTCTCCCAATTTAGTTACAGTGGTGCTAGAAAGTTTGTGAACTCTTTAGAATTTTCTGAATTTCTGCATAAATTTGACCTAAAATGTGATCAGATCTTCATCTTCATAATGTTGGGTTATTTTGATCAATAAATGAATAAAAAAGTATATCCTTTTGTGTGTTATTTGTTTCATTGGGTTCTCTTTATCTATTTTTATGACTTAGATATACCACTGTATGTATCTTTTTAGAAAAGGGAGATTTATTTTCACTTTTGGGCATCCACATAGGATATTTGGTCCTGGGTTCTGTTCTTTTACTTAGGGTGCAGTTTTTTTCTCTCTTGTTTACCTGTTAAGGTATTGTGTATCTTGTTTGTTTCAAGTTACAAAGGCTAGCATTCTGGGTTTCTGGGTCTTTAGAACATGAACCTCTGAGATGCATTGTTTTGTTTTTAGTTTAAAGATTAAAGTTCTATGTTGCGTAATGTTTTTTTGTTTTGTATTGTGTTATGTTGTTTGTTAATAAATATTTGTCAGTGCATTTTTTGACTGTGAAATTATAATTCTATTGGCAGAACTGTGCCAGGGAATAAAGAATTCATATGCTTCATATTATACTATCTTCTTTGGTACTGTATGTCTTTGACATTTGGATTTATTTATTTTATTTCCCAGTCCATCCTAGTTTGTAATAATATTATAGAAGTTACTTGTATAACAAGCAAAAATGTTATTGGTGCCTTCGATTTAAAGAATTAACTGGGAAACAAATCACATATAAATCATTCAGATAATAACAGAAATATTAAAACAGTCTTAATTAAAATGATCTTGAAATTCAGATTTTGCTACAATCTTTTGGAGTACTTTTTCTCATATTGTAGGTATTCCTCTGCATACAAAATGAATAATAATTAAATATCATAGAAGAGAAAAAATGTTTAGGTACAATACCAATATGTATTTTAAAAATATATTTGAACTTTTTATTTAATGCTGAAAAATGAGATTTGACATTTTGTTTAAACATATTCAAAAATACTGTATGCTCAGAGGCGTTTTTGTTCTGAATGGTCAACAATACCAAACTACAGTATGTCATGTTATACACAGGACACACTACCAGGATCAAAATCTGCTTCTGCTTCATTGGTAAATGAAAAGCTTGATCAAAGTGATAAATCCCAGAAACACTATTCTGCATGAATATTCTTCCTTTTTCTAATACCAATCTTTTAAACCAAAAAGTTGTGTTCCCATGGAAGAAATGGAAACATTAGATGGTCATTCTCCATTTTACTTCCCTATGATTGAAACACGTTTTTTAAATCATGCACCATTTTCCTTCACTCGAGTAACTCAAGTGGCAAAAACCATTTGAATTTTTTATGATTAATAATAAAAAAGCTCAGTGAAATGGTGTTCAGTCTGTTGCCATTTGTTTTATTACAAAGAAAACTGCACTTTAAACTACACGGCCATAACCATAAAGGTGTTTTAGATATCCAGAGACCAATATTTTAATTTTCTAACAATTGTTTTCTTATTTTAAAAAGGCTTAATATGCAGTAGCTTTGTATCAAGAAAGTACAAACTTGGACATCTACTTAAAATAACCAATCATTCTGTAGATCCCCAGCACACTTGGTGGATGGATTTGTTAAGCGCTCTTTTCATACAAAGTATTAACTTGCATTGTACTGTACATGTATGGGTACTTTTATTGACTGTCATTTTATTTTTATTTACTTTTATTATAAATGCACAATGTGCATATTATTATATGCACAATGAAAACCCATACTGGATGAAAAAAAGACCTACAACGAATATTGTTAGCATTTTGTGATATGCAAAATGGAATATAAAAACAGAAATTTCCACAATGGAGAGATCCACCCCAAAACATCTGTCAGACACTATAATGCATGGCTCATATTTTATCCCCACAGTAAATGTAATCTATGCCCCTTCCCCGACTTCCTCCACACACACAAAATATACTAAAAGGATACGCTGTTACTAGTGCGAAATTACAAAGCATAATGTTTTTTACATAGGTCCACCTCTGTAACTGACAAGCAATTGAAATAATGCATTTTTTCACAATACATTAGGTAAGGGCACATTTCAGGAAAAAGTACTTGAAAAAATCAGGTCCTGTGACTTAAAAAAAATCTATGTAGTAATAAAAATGTTAAACAACCCTTTACAGTATTCTGTCAGTTTGCAGCATGTGATTTCCTTTCTCCACAGGCTTTAAGCACGAATGAATAGGAGTCTTTGATTGTCAGGTCAAGGACAAAGACCTCCCTCAGCTGTCAATATTAAGTCTATAACTGATCTTCTCATTTTTATTTAATCTATCCACTTCCCCTGCACCAGCTCCAATCTATTTTTATGAAGCTAAATGTGAGCACTGTCAACAGTGCTTACAGCCAAAGTATAATGTTACATGAATCAAAGAACCTCCAGGCCATAATATGGACTGGCAATTTATTACTGAAGAACAGGGGGTGTTCAGAAAATTCTTTTAGCAGAGACTGTATGCTATGAATTAACCAGGCATGAGGGCAGCAGGTGCTCTCATTAAATTTACAGTCTCTGGCAGCATGCAGAAAAGAGCCTTTTCCATTAAAAATATGCAGCTGTGGTGCAGCTTCTGAAATTTGACTCTGTACTTTAGAAGATTAAATACAGCACTGTAACCACAATGTCTGTAGAATCTGAGATGGGTTCCACTTTGTTGAAACATGCCTGGATTCTTTTGTCCAGATTATATTTAATTTGCCTTTGCATGAGAAATTGCTCAGTGGTTTGGGAAATGATTATGTCAAAAAGAGAAACATTCATCTGATTGGCACAACGGATGTTAAGTAGATCTATACAGTATGCAAGTCCCATAAACATGGGAACTTTTATAGAAACTATGCCGTATCCTGCATTTGATGTTTTCAGCACTGATTTGCAATTCAATGTTTACAAATCAATGGGGTTATTATTTTGGACTCAGATTACACATTCACTGGAAGTATTTAAAAAAAAAAACAAGGTCAGGTAAACAATCTAACTTTTTTCTTCTATTTAACTGAATTTGAACATTGAGACAATAATAGTTATAACGTGCCCAAGAATTGTATTGCCCATGCTACTCTAATATATGTTTTGAAAATAGTTGCATAATGCTAATTGCATAGTGGTACAGTGATTTCAAAGATACATTTTAAAATCAAAAGTAATTGCCTTAGAATGTTCACATGAAGAAAAAACATGGTTTCAAAAACAAATTATGAATGAACACATTCAACACATTCCTGACATTTTTTCATTTTAGTGTATTTTAAGGAAGTCTTATAATATAGTATCGAAGTATTTTCTTTAAATAAATACTGGGTCTTCTTTCACAACATTTGAAACTATAGAGTAATGTGAATTCTGCAGCAGAAAGAATGCACTTATTTGTTTCACAACCTTGGAACACATTGTCTCCTCTTCCGCTGCTTATGGTGTTCTACTTCACTAATCAGGAATTTAGCCTTAACATACAGATGTAGCCATTCAAAGTGCGTGGCACAGACACGTACCGGATGTAATTGGCTACGACCTTGTGCATCGTGACGCGCGTTGATGCAAAATACCGCGGTATGTGATTGGTTGACCGACAGGGGCACTCGTGGTGCGTTGGTCGGTCGTAGAAAGATTTAAATGTCTTTACTGTGCCCGTTTTAGTATTGAATATTTATGTGGAATTTTACCACTGAAGGGAAATCTTAGTAGCTAAGCACAAAAAGAATAGGAGCATACTGTAACGCGTGTGAAGGCCATAAACGATATTCATTTTGGAACATAAACATACAGTATATGGCTGGTCTCGGTACTTTAAAGAAAAATACACACCAGTATTCCATTTCTCCCTAAACATTTTAAGCATCGAAGTCTTTAACTAACATGATACCGGAGTCAACAAGCATACTTTTAGAATTTGATTAAAAGGGAATATAATATGGAATTGGATATCTAAAGAAATTAATAACGATATAATTATATTCATGTACTGCAACACAAGCCGGAATCCAGCTGGAGCCATGACTTTTTTTTAACAAACATTTCTTTGAAAAAATAAAACGTTTCCCTGGGTCAGAGATTAAATAAAACTTCACACGCACTAAACAAATTTATATTTCTAAATTTCACAACATGATCGAATTTAAGTAATTTTAATAACAATGAATAGTCACTTATGCGTTGCAATATAAACATTTATATTGATTTAAATCACGTTTTGATTTAAATCGCAAATGTGTGTTTAAATATATGTGTTTTTTGATTCACAATCAGACAAATGCAACATAAATTGATATCTTTGTCTTCTAAGTGTCTTAATAAACTTTCAGCATAGCTTTCTCCCCGTTTAGATTTATTTTTCTTGGGATCTTGGGATCAAACGTGGAAAGATTAGATTGTAATCGTTTTTATTTTTTAAATACATTTTAGAAAAGTGTAATCTATACTAAAAAGCTGTTCGCCACCTGCTATAAAGATACATATTGTAATACTTTCGGGCTCGGATAGGATGGACACAAGAACTCAGACTTGAGGAGTTAAAGCAAGTTAAAGCCTTGATTTTATATATCACCTTTAAAAGTGGCATCTCAAAGCAATACAGATTACAAAGTAAATACCCAACACTGATTGTACCCATCTGTCATGCTAATAAAGCACCTTGAATTGAATTGAGAGAGAGAGAGAGAGAGAGAGAGAGAGAGGGGGAGGGCGAGGGCGAGGGCGAGTGAGCGAGCGAGAGAGCACAGCCAGGTCAGACAGGCACATAAGATACACTCCACAGACATTCACAACAGCAATATATCATAAAACGTTTGCACATATTATTAAATGATTACTTGTTTTTCAGGAAGTTAAAAAACACTTGAATTACTTATCCAGTCTCTCGAAATAAAATTATTTTTCAAGCAATGCAACTAACGTCGGGCAACGTGTTTTTTTTAATCCAACATTGACAGCCACATCTTAAATCTTGTCAGTCAGCTCTTTTTTCTCTATTTGAATTGTGGCGATTCAAACAACTTGGGATAACAAGTGGTCTCAAAGTCACCGAGCTCATAGAGTTTCAACAACAGATGACAGTTTCCTTAGTCCTTCCTTAGTCTTCCTGAAATTGTCATATTATGAGTGAATAAAAGCATTTTCTTAAAAACACGTTTGCGTTTGTTTGGGAGCTATATTATGTATTTTTCATATGTAAGATATAATGATGTGTTCCTGCTTACACATCGCACGACTTTAAAAGCTAGAAAAACAGGTTTCGATTCACATTATCTGGCAAGCCTTGTTTTATCAAAGGACAGCACACTCTCTCGCTTGCAGGGGGGAGGGCAAGCAAGAGAGAGAGAGGGGGGGCTGATATGTGAATATGATAATGTGAATTCCATCAAGTCAGGCGCCTGTGAATTTGCAGTATTCCCAGAAAGAGCCGCATCCCATCCATTGTTCCTCCAGAAAGCTTATGCAGAAGTGAAGGAATTAAATATGGAATTCATATGGAATTTAGTGTGGAATTAAACCAGATCACAGGTATTTTCAAAGTAGAAGGGGGCAAGTTTTCCAGTGAAAGACACCCCCCCCCCAAAACCCAGTAAGTACAGTACTTACTAGTTAGGCTAGGTGTTAACATAAATTATTAGTAATCAATAATATTAAATTTACCACTGTAATAAATTGTGCTAATAATAAATTCTATTCTACTCTGAGAATGTAGGGGGAGGAAGAATGCCTGTGGTCTTTTCACTTACTGCAATATTATGGACACTCAATTGACCTTTAAAAAAAAACTTTTTTACAGCACCCCTCCGCGCCCACGGGCCAGCATTATATTCTCATGTACGGGTAGAATATCTTCATTGTCTTCCAATGAAAGAAGGGTTCCTTTCGCCGTAGTCAGGAGACATTAGAAGCTTGCCACGCCCGGACTGTTACACCAATGCATTAGCATGTTAAAGCGATTTCATTGAGGAGCCTAGCTTTCTTAACTAGTAAATACTGTACTTACTGGGTTTTGGAGGGGGGGAGGTGTCTTTCGCTGGAAATCTCGCCCCCTTCTACTTTGAAAATACCTGTGAAACCAGTTTAATTCGTCACAGCCACCACTCCCGCAGAGAGGGGGGTTGTACGTGCAGTGCATCGGTATAGATGGGAAAGCCAGAGCCGACCGCTACGCCCCCCCGTGTTCGGGGTGCTTATCATTCTCAGTGCATAACAAGGAAGATTAATAAACATAAACATAATCTCATGGTTAAATAGTCAAGTCTAGCCATGTGTGAGTCTAGTCTCACAGAGCTTCAACAGCAGATGACAACTTGTGAGTTCGATTAAGAATGAATAAAAGCATTTCATTAATAACGCGTTTGCGTTTGTCTGGGTGCTGACAAAGTAAAAAACAATTACTTTTTGACAATGAAGAACTGTGTGTGTCTCTCTCTATGCTGGCGTTTGTAATCATTTTTATTTTTAAATACATTTTAGCTAAGTAATGTACCATAAAAGTATTGTGAGACATATTTGGGTTAACATGTTCAGTGTTCAGTGTGTGGTAATTTGTTTGGTGCGAGTGAAGTTTTATTTAATCTCTGACCCAGGGAAAAGTGTGGTGTGGACGGCTGAGGAGAGAATGCAGGCTCGCGCTGTGTCCGTTATTCTTTTTGTCTTCTTCTGGCTTGGTCAGATAGTTTTTGTTTTTGTTTTATCAATAAAGTTTGATAATCGGCCAGTGAAAGCTCTGTTGTTCTTCACATGAATGCCTGAAACATTGCACCGACCCCAGGATTTTACAGTATTTTTTCTTTAAAATACCAATAACAGCAACATACAGTTTACATAATTTGTTGATGTTCCAAAATCAATATCGTTTATGACCTTTATGACCTTCGTTATGCTCTTCGTTAATGTCTAAACTGGAACACATCATTATATCTCATTTTGTATTTCTTTAAAAAAAAATTGTTTGCCGAGCCTAACAGTATTGTTGTTATTGTTTTTATCCTGTAAAGAGCTTTGAGGAGCCAACTTTGAAGGCGCCATATACAATAAAGTTCATTATTATTACTATTGTTAATTTGCTGGACAGAGAGGTGAACATTATTACGCAGAAGACAAAGATAGCGATTTACGTTGCATTGTGCATTGTGCTGCTGTAATACAGTTTTAAATAATTAAAAGTCTAAACAGTATCAGCTTTATTTATGCGTTTTAAATAAAGGTGATTTAAACGTGATTTAGATCAATATAAATGTTTATATTGTAACGCATAGATGACTATTCACTGTTATTAAAATGACTTAAGTTCGATCATGTTGTGATATTTATAAATATAAATTTGTTTGGTGCGAGTGAAGTTTTTATTTTTATGAATTTAATCTCTGACCCAGGGAAACGTTTTATTTTTTCAAATAAATGTTTGTTAAAAAAAAAGTCATGGCTCCGGCTAAATTCAGGCTTGTGTTGCAGTACATGAATATAATTATATCGTTATTAATTTCTTTAGATACGCGATTCCATATTATATTCCCTTTTAATCAAATTCTAAAAGTATGCTTGTTGACTCCGGTATCACGTTAGTTAAAGACTTTGATGCTTAAAATGTTTAGGGAGAAATGGAATACTGGTGTGTATTTTTCTTTAAAGTACCGAGACCAGCCATATACTGTATGTTTATGTTCCAAAATTAATATCGTTTATGGCCTTCACACGCGTTACAGTATGCTCCTATTCTTTTTATGCTCAGCTACTAAGATTTCCCTTCAGTGGTAAAATTCCATATAATTATGAAATATAAATACTTAAACGGGCACAGTAAAGACATTAAATATACATATACATACTGTATACAGTACAGTTTGCATACAGTGATATGTTTATGTTTCTAAATCAATCTCTTTTATGAGCATGTGAAAGGCATGGTGAATCGGAGATTCTCAAAAAGTACTGTACTTTGCATGATTGGAAACAAATGCGTAATTGAGAAATGCTGTGGTGTTACTTTTACAAAGACGGTCAATGAAAAAAAGAATGTGGACCAGGGCAATACTTTGAGTTTACAGCTTGTCCAAGGTCATTCATTATTAATACTATTAGTAATATCTTCGTTAAAGACTTGATGGCGACAGCTCAAACATGAGAGGTTGAGCTTTATTAGCTCCACCTTGCGGAAATTCCGGATACTATTATTTTACTTGCGGTATTATAGGAGAATTGATGGTAACTCGCGGTAGACTGCGTGAAGTGCACCGCAAAATAATGCGGTATCGCCCGCTTGTTTGGAATGGCTGCATCTGTACATCCTTTC
The DNA here is from genome assembly GCF_059453375.1 of Lepisosteus platostomus. Lineage (NCBI taxonomy): Eukaryota > Metazoa > Chordata > Actinopteri > Semionotiformes > Lepisosteidae > Lepisosteus > Lepisosteus platostomus. The sequence goes on from NC_142614.1 coordinate 52,965,761, forward strand.
ATTCATTGTTAACACGGAGACCCCCGACCTACTCTCTTAAAGAATCCAATTACTCTTCCTATGTCAATCACCCTGGCTTGTAACCAATTTATCAGTATGTTTACCATTTCACTGTCTGGGCTAATCTATTTTCACAAATTTTTTCAAGTTTTGGAAAATTAATTTTAACCATATTTCCTTTGGTTTATCTTACTGTTCTTTCCTTTTGTCCCCTCACTCATATTTTTGAATGTCTGCTCTTGTATTTATAATGTCCGTTCCTATTGAGACTGTCTTAGTGACCTCCATAGGGATGGCCTAGTCGCTGCTGAATGTTTAAGGTGGATCAATGAAGAGATGTTTTTTTTTAATAAGTGCTTATTGCCTAATCAGATAATTTATATCGTTCTTTTTAATAAAGCTGCTATTAAAAATAATAACATAATAGAACCAAGCGCAAATTGTGTGTAATGAAGAGTGACAATTAAAATAAAATTGGTTCTGAATAGCAATTAATTGTTTGTAAAACTACTTTAAAATTTGCAAGTCAACTTTGTATCATCTATATTGTAATAATCATGTCGGAATACTCCCCCCTCTAATCTGTCACACAGAAGAATAACTTTCAAACACTATAAATAAATATATATTTATTGTCTCGGCTCAGTTAAGTTTGACCTACTCCATCCAGGCCAAGCTGCTGTAGACACAAGGTACTTGAAACACATTACACAGACAACATTAGCAAATTAAAAACACAAAGCTGCCAATATGCTTCACTGCTGTTTTTCTACATTTAAAACTTTTATGTTTTTACATTTTGTACTATAATTCGGGACAATTCATGAAGAAAAAAAAGTATGATATAGTATTATTCTTTAATCGGTAGTTTGTTCAGATTTGAATCAGAGTTGTGTGCAACCAATGAGTATTTATACATAAAAGAGCAGAAGTGAGAAATTCTAAATTGATCTTCAGAATTTGAGCTCAGTAAAATTCTAATTGAGTTACAATATGCTGATGAATATACAGTAAAGGGATAGTGTACTCAATACTTTGGTATTAACTCACCTGGCTGAGGAAATGATGGTCCTGGCCAATGCCATCACAACTCCAAAAAATATTCCCAAAATACCTACATAGATTTCTTCTAACACAGAGATAAGAGTGAGTAGATTTAGCTAAACTATGTTCACAGATTATGCGCAGTTGTGTGGAATGAATGAAAAGTGTATATATTGCATATGTGAGCTTTGTTTAATGGAGAAAATTGATATGCAGTGTTTCAGGGCAACAGCAATGATTAAAGAAGTGAATGACAAGCAATGGAGTGCAGATGAGACAATTGTTGCCACTACAGCCACCAAACCATAGCTCTCTTGAGATTAGAATTCTCTTGGATACTGGAAGACACTAAAATGACCCAGAAAAATCAACCTCTGGTGAACTGTATTGACGTGGAAGTAGGATAGGATTTGGCAGTGACTTACTGTATCATGTATTGATGTTTGCTAGGACTGAACGGTTGAGGATTGCTAGTTGAACCTCAAAAAGACAAAATATCAAGGTTTGCAATTGGAGTCTTGGGAAGTGGAAAAAGTTGAGGATTGACACAGTACCAATGAGATGCCAAGAGAGGGGGTAAACCGTCACCATAGAAACATGGGTCATGACAGAGAACGGAAACCAGGGGGTCTGGACCCAGAGCAGACTGCATGGTGCCATGCGCCTGCACATTTGGGGTGAAGTGAGCATCAGTGAAAAGGGGGGTTCCAATGGGGACAGCGAAAATTAAGAGAAATGAAAATACAAAACAATGAAGACGTGGAAAGCTATATGATCAATCAGAAACAGTGAGAAAAAAGGAAAGTAACAAAGGTCTTAGCAATGCCAAGTATGAGAGACCAAAATACTGAAAAAAACAAATGTAAAGTATTAGGCATCCTGGGAGCATTTGTGTAGGAGAGCAGAAGTATAAGACTAGAATTTGACTTCCTCCTGAACGTCTGTTAAATAACAACATTAATAATTATAATATTATTAATCCAGCTTCCAACATTTCCCCTTTGCTAGAAAACTACCCTAAAGGCAGCATTAGTCTGTTGCTGAGGCACCACATGGGAGAAATACATAAATGCTATTTTTGATTGTGCTAATGAGCACATAAACACCAAGTCATGACTTGAACAATGTAAATACCATAATTCCCTAACTCAGTCCAGCATTCTGTGAAGAAATCCAATGAAACATGTTGATATAAATTGCTCTTTTGGCCAATGGTTTATGGGTTTTTTTGTAATGTAAAGTCAGCATTTTTTTCCATACATGTACAATAATTATATCAAACAGTATTAACATATAATACTTTTCTCATTATAAACAGGTACTTACTAAATCTAATGAATGTTGCATTTGACTGGAATACAAGGTATACTGTAGTTTGCATTCAGTCTATATTGTGTTTTATATATAAACATTCAAAACCTTAAAAACCATAACTGGTACTGGGTGCAATATATAATATTACGTGCAGAACTAAGCTTGGATAAAAACTTTAATGTGATTATATGGAGTTTTTGAAAAGCCCTTGACCCCTTCCCCCTTAAGACACCAGATAACCAATGATCTATTGTAATAATAGTGTGCAAAATCACATTATGTGCAACAAAAGTTGCATAATAAAGGAGACGAGTTAGTGTTCTTAAATGTACTATTTTTTTAGTAGAAAACTTTTTTTACTTTAAATTTTTAAATTAGTATTAAGAAAATACTAGTGCCAATTAACAATTGTTTACTGCTACATAAAGACATAAAGAGACTTGTACTTTTGAATTAACTTGGGTTATATAAATAATGTTTTAAATAAACTTTGGCTGTAAATGCCAAATACATGTGTACCATTCTATTCTCTATTCTTTGATCCTGAGATGGCTAGTCTACAGCATGTTTAGCTGAGAAGTAAGCTGACTAAGGTTATCTTCACTAACCTCCCCAATCTATATCAGATTTGGCAATGTTTGAATGTAATAAAGGGATTGCATTTTTCTTAGGCACATTAAAAAATAGCAAAAAGCATAATACCAATCATACATGTTAGAATTATTCAGAGAAGAGGATGTACAATTCTATTTATTGTTAATGTAAATTGAATAGTTTATGTTATCTACTTCTAATGACAGAAATCATGTACAGACGCAGCCATCTATAAAGCACAAGGCATCAGTAGGCATACTGTGGTAAGCACAGCGGTGTCACAGTCTTACGTGCAGCATCATTTTAATTTTTTGAAAAAACTGATGTACAGTACACTAGGACTGCACTTCTCTGTAAAACTGCCACATGGTACAGCAAATTCTTAAAGCATGAATATGCATGTAGCTTTTAGTGAGAGCAAGTTGTCACTATTCCTAACTAAATGTGTACAGGCAAGGTGGGTTCAGATTATGGAGTCAGGCTCAGGTGGAAATATGTCACTCCTACTTCCCTTGTTACGCAGCCAGTGGATACACACGTGGATTGTGAAGAAAGAAAAGGGGGTAGTGGGGAAACTAAAAAATGCCTATTCTCACCATAAAACAACAAATATTAATAAAGACATAGTAAGAAAAGCCCAGTTCCTATTTGCAAGAGGGGGTAAGTCCTAAGAAAGGGCCATGCACAGGTAGAAAGCTAGTTAGGTCGTGTCCTAACTGTGACACCTGTGGTCTTGCGTCCTTTGTCTTTGTGTTCCCGCTCAAGTCTGCAAGGGCTTAGGGCCTCCCATTTCTAAATTTGTGTTTCACAAGCGCCCCCAATGTGCCCTTAATGCAACTTCTCTGAAGTCTGCATCAGTGGAGAGAAGGAGAGGAAAGAAGTTGCCTTGGATGTTAGTAAAATTATTTTTTTTTTACAGTTTTAAAATTAATTTTATGTAAGAACAAAATTTCATTAGGCTTCTTTAGATTCATACTGTATGTATTCTAGGTACAAGATTTCAACATTAAGCTTTTATTCCATCACTTCATTTTAACTAATGAATATTCATTTAACTGCAATGTATTTTGTTCACGGAATATTTAGTAGTACATATACAGTATTTAATAGTACAAAGCTTTGAGCTTTTGCAAAGTTTACCATATTTAGTTTACTTAGAACTTGTTGTATTCCTTGTACTGTCATTTTTGTACTGGGACAGATGTTATGAAATGTATTTAGTGGTACATGTACGAAGCTTTGAATAAACAGCTGTATTACTAAGTTTTACTGAGTTTGCTTTGCCCACTTTGAGTCATTTGAGTTGAGCCTCCTTAACATGAATGAACAGGGATAGATGAAATGAAACTCAATTTAATCAAACTGTGAGCAGAGAATGTAAAAATCAATTAGAAATTGATTAAAAAATTATCTGCCGACATGCACTTCGCCACAGGAAAAGAAGCATCAACAACAGGTACTGTACCATTTTGACCCTGAACTGAGTAACCAGCGAATGATGGCAAGGTTGTCAACATTCCATTTCTAGTAGGCCAGGGGAGAGGAATGTCTAAATGTCCAGATATTAACTGAATACTGAAATTATTATTGTTTGTACTGTCTGTATATATGTGTCTTTGTCCAAGTAGTCCAGACTACAACTGAATGTAGTATGTGTTGTCCTGTGTGCTTTTTTTCTCTAGGTATACTGTATCTAAGAAGTTGGGAAGTATTCATGGTTGTTGGAGATAGGAGTTGGATGTGTTGGTGTAAGGAGGTCAAACAGTAAGAGCAAAGTGCTTGTGAAGAAAATGGTGTTTTACTTCAAAGCCTATTGAGCTTGTTATTTTTAGTGTGATATCAAAGCTCTTTTTTATGTGTCCAGGGCAAAAACAAAGAACTTGCAAAGAAAAGGGGAGGTATAACCTATAGTTTCTTTGTTATCATTTTGGATTTTTCCCCAGGGGAAGGAACTCAGAGGTGTTTTGGGTGGTTGAGGAATAACCCTGAACAAACCAGGACTTCTTATTTTATTTTTATTGTGCGTGTTTTTCTTCAGGAATTGGCCTACACTACCCACACAGGAGGTGTTGTGTAACAGTCAGACAAATCGGTACACGTTTAAATGCTTTATTAGCCAATTTGTACATTCATGTACTAATCATAATGTATGTATACTAGCGAGAGTTCCATTAAATACATGTTGCAACTACGTTGCTATGACATCTCCAACTGAGATATGTCACAATAATGTACTACAATGTCATAATTTATGTTTTTTAATTAGAAAAGTATACATAATTATTAATAATTGTGTATAAATAGTAATTAGAAACAAATATTTTTTATTTTGATTCTTAAATATATATAGTGGTTTTAACATATATTTAAAAGCAAACGAACATGTAAAAACAAAAAGGGGCCAGGTTTGAATAAAAGTTTTAGGTCGTGATTTAAATAACTGTCACCTACTGTAAGTTGCAAGTTAGCTGATACACTCTGATTCTCACTTTGCTGAAATTAATTGAAATCTGCCTTATGTTTAGATCAATATATTTAAGTTGGCAATATAGCAATTTACCACTGTATGTCACGGATGTCAGAAGGGACGAACTATGGAATGTCAGGAGAGCAGAAAAAGACCCTATGCGAAGCGGCGGAACGGGGGTTTAGCAGTGCAGGAGTTCAGGAAATGCCATATAGAAACCTATGCCCTCAGGCCACGGACGGAGTGACGACCTGGTGCTGGGCGGGTCTCAGGACATCTGAACGTCAATGTTGGAGTGACCCAGAAATATATAGCCCCAGACAGAGAGACATCGGAAGGACAGCAAAGCACAGGAAACTAGGGACAGGACAGAGTAGGAGTGACCTCTGGCTGCAGAGGGTGACATTGTATTGTCTAGGAACTATATGCACCACTCAGAAGCTTTTAATATCAATTTAATGACCTCTTGCAAAACAGTGGTAATTAAATTAATTTTATACCTCAACAGTATAATGGCAAAGTACAGTATTTACAATTTCAGATGCTTGAATTAATTTATACTCACTCCATGAAGATCCTTGTTTTCTGAAACTTTCTGTGAAACCAGGCATATTAAAAAATCAAGGTCTGATCCAGCCTCTGCTCATGGCAGGTACTGTAATTCGCTTTTCAGAAAAAAATACTGTATGCACTTATGCAAGACTGGTTCCTTTCATGCAAGACAAGCAGAATGTGCAATATACGTAGGCCATTGATACTCAGCCCAGCTGCACCCTGATTATTCTCCTTGCATTTACTTACAAAGTCACTCATCTCTGTTTCTGTTTCTTGGCAATTGTGTCATTATGCAATATTTTAATGCTTTCCATTGTAAAAATATACCACTTCCCAGATATTTGCTCTTTTGTGTAAGTTCACCTGTACAGTTTGTCAGATCAGACCACACATTCTAAAAATGACACAAGACACACTTGCATCAGATAATGAAGATAAAGGCAAATTGGAAGTCAAGAGACACTGAAGAGCATTTGGCTTCCGTGGACATCCATGTTTCCAAAAGTTTGGTAAGACAACATTATAAAGAGAGGAGGCAAAGAGAGAGAGTTAGATTGAGAAGAAATGTCCACAGTTACTCATACAGATGCAGCCATTCAAAATGGGTGGGGTATTTCGCGGCATACCCCGGTGGGCGTGTCGCGGTATCACGTGGTGTCACGCGGTTAATCGCGCGTCATTTGACGCTCTGCCGGAAACTATCCGGCGTCACCTTGTAAAACCGCCAGGGGGAGCTTAACCTCTCATGTACAGCATTTGAGCTTTTAATTTTGAACTGTGTATTACAGCATGTTAATCATCAGTCATTAAAATGTTGGTATATTTTATGAAAGCAAGATTGCTCAGTTGGACAAAAGTACACAACCTACTTTTATCAGAAATATTTATGCATCAAAGCCTTTACCGAAGATATTACTAATAGTATTAATAATGGATGACTTTGGATGAGCTGTATACTCAAAGTATAATTTCTTTAGCACATTTGTACAAGCACTTGGAATCTGTCCAAGCCATACTTTGTCAGGCATTTTGTTTTACTTCAACGGGCATAAAAACTTCCTTGCTTTTAACAGGGCGTTTCATAATTTCTAACTACGAAAATGATTTAAAATGCGACACTTATCATTCAACTAGATATCACAAGGATCCTCAAGAGCACAGCAAAGACTGTATTAAAAGATACTTGTATGTATCAACGCTTTCTTTTCCGTATACCAGATTTTATGGAACCACTTCAGAAGGGTGTCAGCCAGTCAGATTCCAGGAATCGGTACTTTAAAGGAAAAATACACACCGGTATTCCATTTCTCCCTAACGATTTTAAGCATCGAAGTATTTAACTAGCATGTGAAATAGCATGTGAAAAAGTGGTAGTTTTAAGCTTTTCTGCTAATATAATATGGAATCGCATATCTAAAGAATTTAATAACGATATGATTATATTCGTGTACTGCAAAGGGGTTGTGTAGGGCTGTTTCGCCTCCCTGTTTATGCGACTTCCCTTGTAGCCTACTGGTCTACGTGCCTGACTAACAACTCACAGGTTGTGTGTTCAAATCCAGCTGGTGCTGGACTTTTCTTTTAACAAACATTTCTTCGAAAAAATAGAATAGCGATAGTATGGACAATCAATTGACTTTTATATTTCAAAATATCACAACATGATCGATTTTAAGTCATTTTTGATAACAATGAATAGTCACCTTCTTCCCTTCTGACAACGGTTCCTGCTTCTATTGTGTGTGTGTGTGCAATAGAGTAAATTTTTATAGAGAAATGGAGGCTGGACAGTATGCGTTACAATATAAACATTTATATTGATTTAAATCGTGTTCTGATTTAAATCGCAAACGCGTGTTTAATTATGTGTTTTTTAATCATAATCAGGCTAATGCATTTCTACATTTCTGTATGAACCAGCTTAGAGGTTCATACAGAAAGACAGCTTGTGTTTAAATTGAGTGTAAGGTAATTTATGCTTCTAAAGTCATGGTCAGCATTTATTATTGTTCTGTGCTGTAAACTTGTTCTGTGCCTAGTCACATTATTTTATAGCGTTTTTATAGCGTTATTAAATCTGGTGGCGCTGTGTGTTAGTTTCCTGACTCCCATCTCACATGGCCTGTGATTGAATCCCATGGAACTATGACTTTATTTTTTAACAAACATTTCTTTGAAAAAATGAAACGTTTCCCTTGGTCAGAGATTAAATAAAACCTCACTCGCACCAAACAAATTTATATTTCTAAATATCACAACATGATCGAATTTAAGTCTTTTTAATAACAATGAATAGTCACCTTTGCGTGACAAAATAAACATTTATATTGACTTGAATCGCGTTTTGATTTAAATCATAAACGCGTGTTTAAATATATGTGTTTAAAGGCGATATACTGTATAAAAGCGCTGATTCTTATGGAGTGTGTTCCGCCGGGGATTCAAAAAATTTATTTTAAATAAGCTGATAAAGCTTAGACTAACTGTATTCTAGACTGTATTACAACAGAACATTGGACAATGCAACGGAAATGGAAAAAATGCACTTGGAATCTGTCCAAGCCCTCCTACAAAAATTATTTAAACTGCGACACTGATCATTCATCTCTAAATAAACTTTATTTTATATAGCGTTTTAAGTGAATAGGTAATTAGATTGCTCATAAACCTAATCGCTTTTTCTACATAAACACAGCGTGATTGCTCTCTGAAAATGCTTTTCCTTTATATTTAGGCTCAGATTTCAACTATAGATCGTATTATTATAAACTTTCTTGGAAAAATGTATTTTATGTAAACCATGTTTGCTATTAATTCATTTAGGGCTAAAATACGTTCATTGTCTTCCAATCGAGTCGAGTTGACATTGGAAGCTTGCCACACCCGGACTGTTAAACCAACGCATTAGCACGTCAAAGCCCATTGAGGGTATTGAGCCAGTATTGGCTTTAGTATTAGCCATACAGAACATTAAAGTGCCCCTTTTCCATTCAGCGGGTGCCTGAGCCGCTGTGTCCTATCTTCTGACAGTCGCCGTTGTGAATGTCTGTAGAGTGTATCTTATTTTTAGTACTATATTTTTGTATTATATTCCCTATTAATCAAACTCTAAGAGTATGTATCGGCTTGTCCCCTCCTCCCGCCACTCTCTGTGTACAGTAGAGCCTCCTGTCCAGCCAGCACATGTCCACAGACATTCACGACAGCGACATATCATAAAACGTTTGCACATATAGTTAAATTATGAGTTGTTTTTCAGGAAGTTAAAAAAAAAACACTTGAATTACTTATCCAGTCTCTCGAAATAAAGTTATTTTTCAAGCAATGCAACAAACGTCGGGCAATGTGTTTTTTTTTAATCCAACATTGACAGCCACATCTTAAATCTTGTCAGTTGGCTCTTTTTACTCTATTTGAATTGTGGCTTACACATCGCACGACTTTAAAAGCTAGAAAGACAGGTTTCGATTCACATTATCTGGCGAGCCTTGTTAACAAAAAAACAGACAATACACAGGGAGGGGGAGGTCAAGCGAGAGAAAGAGTTTTTTACCCTCTGTCTAAAAACCCAAATAACCCGGGGCAGAGACTCTGGGGGGATCATTGCGTGGTACAGAGCGGAGCTCAGTCAATTCTTATGGAATGTGTTTTCTTTCTTCTTTTTTTCAGCATGGAATAAAACTGTTACTTTTTTTTATTTTTTTTTAATCAGGTATCAAAGGGAATAGCAGTATTAATAATGTAACATGCCACTGTTTGTGCATGAACAAAGTTATACTGAGATTTCCTTAGATACGCAATTTAAAAAAAATTAGAATCCCCGGCGGAACACATTCCATAAGAATCAGCGCTTTTACAGTATATATCGCCTTTAAAGGTGGCTTCTCAAAACGCTTTACAGGATAAAAACAACAAGAACAGCAACAACAACAATATTGTATTTCATTGCACTTTGAAAACCAAGTAATAACTTAACTAAATGTGCAAATGTTTCATATGTTGCTGTTGTGAATGTCTGTGGAGTGTATCTTATTTGCCTTACATCCTGGTTATCTCGCTCGTCCTCCCCCCCTCTCTCCCTCAATTCAATTCAATTCAAGGTGTTTTATTAGCATGACAGATGGGTACAATCAGTGTTGGGTATTTACTTTGCTTTGAGATTCCACTTTTAAAGGTGATATATAAAATTTTAACTAAAATAAATCAATGAAATCACTTTAACATGCTAATGCGTTGATGTAACAGTCCGGGCATGGCAAGCTTCCAATCTCAACTCGACTCGATTTGAAGACAATGAACGTATTCTAGCCCTAAATTAATTAATAGCAAACATGGTTTACATAAAATACATTTTTCCAAGAAAGTTTATAATAATACGATCTATAGTTGAAATCTGAGCCTAAATATAAAGAAAAAGCATTTTCAGAGAGCAATCACGCTGTGTTTATGTAGAAAAAGCGTTTAGGTTTATGAGCAATCTAATTACCTATTCGCTTAAAACGCTATATAAAATAAAGTTTATTTAAAGATGAATGATAAGTGTCGCAGTTTAAATAATTTCCTTAGATACGCGATTAAAAAAAAATTTTTTTTGAATCCCTGGCGGAACACATTCCATAAGAATCAGCATTTTTATACAGTCTATCGCCTTTAAACACATATATTTAAACACGCGTTTACGATTTAAATCAAAACGCGATTCAAATCAATATAAATGTTTATTTTGTCACGCATAGGTGACTATTCATTTTTATTAAAAAGACTTAAATTCGATCATGTTGTGATATTTAGAAATATAAATTTGTTTGGTGCAAGTGAGGTTTTATTTAATCTCTGACCAAGGGAAACATTTCATTTTTTCAAAGAAATGTTTGTTAAAAAATAAAGTCATAGTTACATGGGATTCGATCACAGACCATGTGACATGGGAGTCAGGAACCGGCGCATTCGTCACAGCCAGCACTCCGGCTGGCCACCCACGTCTTATGCTCTTCGTTAATGTCTAAGCCGGAACACATCATTATATCTCATTTTGTATGTCTTTAAAAAAAAATTCATTTGCCCAGCTTAACAGTATTGTTGTTATTGTTTTTATCCTGTAAAGCGCTTTGAGGAGCCAGCTTTAAAGGCGCCATATACATTAAAGTTCATTATTATTACTATTGTTAATTTCCTGGACAGAGAGGTGAACATTATTACGCAAAAGACAAAGATAGCGATTTACGTTGCATTGTGCATTGTGCTGCTGTAATACAGTTTTAAATAATTAAAAGTCTAAACAGTATCAGCTTTATTTAAACGTGATTTTAATCAATATAAATGTTTATATTGTAACACCTAGGTGACTATTCACTGTTATTAAAATGACTTAAATTTGATCATGTAAAAAGTCATGGCTCCAGCGGGATTTGAACACACAGCATGTGACATGGGAGTTAGGAACCTAACCCACAGCGCCACCGGCAAGGTCGCATGAAGAGTATTGAAAAGCCTTACAAAACATTATGTAACATATGTTCTTGTTACATTCTTGTGTTGTTGTACATGAGTATAATTATATCGTTATTAATTTCTTTAGATAAGCGATTCCATATTATATTCCCTTTTAATCAAATTATAAAAGTATGCTTGTTGACTCCGGTATCACGTTAGTTAAAGACTTCGATGCTTAAAATGTTTAGGGAGGAATGGAATACTGGTGTGTATGTTTTCTTTAAAGTACCGAGACCAGGCATATACTGTTTGTTTATGTTCCAAAATTAATATCGTTTATGGCCTTCACACGCGTTACAGTATGCTCCTATTCTTTTCATGCTCAGCTACTAAGATTTCCCTTCAGTGGTAAAATTCCATATAAATATTCAATACTTAAATGGGCACAGTAAAGACATTAAATATACATATACATACTGTATACAGTACAGTTTGCATACAGTAATATGTTTATGGTCCTAAATCAATCTCTTTTATGAGCATGTGAAAGGCATGGTGAATCGGAGATTCTCAAAAAGTACTGTACTTTGCATGATTGGAAACAAATGCTCGATTGCGAAATGCTGTGGTGTTACTTTTACAAAGAGGGTCAATGAAAAAAAGAATGTGGACCAGGGCAATACTTTGAGTTTACAGCTTGTCCAAGGTCATTCATTATTAATACTATTAGTAATATCTTCGTAAAAGACTGATGGCGACAGCTCAAACATGAGAGGTTGAGCTTTATGAGCTCCACCTTGCGGAAATTCCAGATACTATTATTTTACTTGCGGTATTATAGGAGAATTTACGGTAACTTGCGGTAGATTGTGTAAAGCGCACCGCAAAATAATGCGGTATCACCCGCTTGTTTTGAATGGCTGCAACTGTACATCAACTATCATGGTCGATCTTGCAGACTGTCTTCATCAATGTTTTGAGTGGTAACTCAATTATTAACAAATTCTGTTGTTTTGTATATAATCACTCCATGAAATTACTTGTTTTCTGTCAATTGCCATGAAACCAGGCACAGGCAAACCAGGCAAATCTGTTATTTTTATTTTTCAAAATTTCCCTTTACTTACATGATTTCATATTAAGTGGATTTTAAAAAGTAGGCTTCCAATACATGCATGTTACAGTACAGTCATTATTCCTAAAACATTTACATTGCACAAATTGGATATAGTGTGATTAAATAACTGAATATTAGTTATTTTGTGCTCTCGTCTGTTGGATATAGTCTCATTCTGGAACTAGCACTTCATGCATAGGAAAAGTCGCACGCGCAGCGTAGCAGCATATACTGCAGCTGTCTGCCCCTAACCCTAATTTCCCATTAAAACAATTTATATTGTGTGGTTTTAAAAAATCAGAAGTATCACAGGAATGCAACTATGGCGTCATGGCTGAAATGATTATAATGTACATCAAAGTGCCATATAATGGTATAATGCGAGAGCTTTCAATCTAATGGATCCAGGCTTCATTCATGGTATGTAATCCCCTTTTCAGAAAACATGTGCAGCCATGTTACATTTTAAAATGTTAGCTAGCCTATGTATTTTATGTGTTTATATAACATATAAAATATGTTATATACTCAAGAAATATGATTTTTGGACTTCGGAAAAATAAATCAGATTAAATTAAGGTAAACTTTCAGAAACATCTAATGCAACACAAATGCCACCTAGCAATCTGTTTTGAACAGTAAAATACTTATGCTGGAATGCTAGAAAGGGCTACTGGAAAGGGCTGTAGATTACCACAAAGTACTTTCCACTAATGTGAGTTTTGATGGGTATTTTAGAAGGCTGCATCTGTATATAGTTGTAAAGCATTCCACACGCACCTTTATTCCCACACGCTCGCATTCCACTCATTCTCACTCATCCACCCGCATCTGCTTTCACAAACACTCACTCCATAAGTGATTAGCCTATCACTTTTCCCTGACTTCACTATTTTAGTTCCCCTCTTCCGCCTGTTCCTCGCTCACTATTGCTGTTAGTCCCCCTGAGCTCCCATAGTGGGCGTGCTTCTCCAACTCCTTTCTTTTTTTGGATTATTATTGACCTTCGCCTGTTTCCTGGTTTCTCGCTCTCGCCCTACATCTTCAGATTTGTTTGCCTCGTTCTATTGCCTTCTACCGTTTTTGGATTTATTGCTCGTTTATTGGATTTGGATTTTTTTGCCTAGTGTTTTTGGACTTTGCTACTTCCCTTTTAGCCCTGCACAGGGTCTTTTTACTCTACCATTCCTGACAATAGTACTGTATGTACGCTGTATAATGTATAGAAGTTATGTTATTTACTGGAGGTAGACCCCATATTTTGGTTTTTCCTTTACAATTATTTTAAAATACTTAAAGTTCTGAAACATACTTTTGTATCTGAAACAATATTGTTAGCATACTGGGCAGTGATCAGTGGGGGAAAAATAGCACAATGAACATTTACATATTTTAGTGTGAACAGTTATTTAAGTTATCTTTGAAATTTCTTTCCTTAAAGTTCCTGAAAAGAAATTGAGCACTTAAGCACTGCTGGTAGTTGAATACAATTGAGGGTTTTTCTTGTGAGTGAATGGCTCTTTGATGGTTACCAGTTGCACTCCTGGTTGCTCATTGAGATGTACAAAATAATAGGTTTCTTCCACTTTTCATTATAGTGTATTATACTTTGAGAAATCTAGACTGATCACATCCTAGCAGTGTTGTTGACATTCTGTTCACTATCTTAAGTGATAAACAACGGAATTAATAATGCATTTACTAAATACATTGCAGTACAACTAATTAAAAAATATGAGCCTTTAAATCCAGTAAAAAATATATTTTATATACTAAAAGTCTTTGCCAAAACATAATTACTAAGGGCAGACCATTGGAATTTTTTCTAGCCACAAAGCTACAGTAGGTAAAGCACTAAATTAAGCATTAGGTTTGAGAGACTACCTGACTATTTTAAAAGTCAGCAGCTTAATATCCTTGCAATAATAGAAAACAAGGCAATTACTAAAAAGGAGATCACAGAGGGCAAACTGAACAGATCAATATAATGAACTACAGGAAGCTCAGGAGTATTATGCACTCAGCAGTTTTCCTGTGCCTTTTCTTGAAATATTGCAGAACAATGCACCTACAAAAGCCTTCACATTTGCCTCAGCATTTAGCATTTATATTTTTAAAAGTATAATTTAGTTTAGAGATTACTCCTGCCAATATTTAATGAAAGTGTTTTTGCAGTCCAACTAAAAACGTATACTGTATAATTTCAATATCAACATATTTAATAAGTACATTTGCATTGTCATATTAATTAGTCTCAGTTACCTAATTTAAATGGATTTGTCAATTAGCAATCAATTAAAAGGCTAAGAAACTAAAGAGAGGTCTCGCACAGCTTATTGAATTTCTGGAGCCATATGTATAAAACAGTAATGAATGGGGCATGACCTATAAGTCATGTATTTAACACATAACATTTTCCACCGTCCATAGATTATAAATGGAAACAACCTATTAGAGATCAAAGAATATCAGTGTCGTTTGTAGACCACAAATGACAAATACATTTATAAGTAAAGTGATTTATCTAGTAGTATCTACATATTGTATACATTTCTTATATGGATATTATTGAAGTATAAGGCCATTCTAGAATTTAATGCCAAAGCTGGAAACATTCAATTTCATTTTTTAAGGGACTCCTGTGTATTTTGATCAGTAAAGTAAACAGACTTTCACAGAGTAGAGGTGGAGCACCATAGTCCAGATATTGCTTTTGCAATCTGTCTATTTTGTTATGCATGCATCAGCTAGATTCCAAATAGAGAAGGTATAAAAATAAAATCATCAAACTTATCCACTTTAGTTGAGGTGTATGCATGACCCTGATTTACTGTACACTAGTATTGTGTTTTTGTATCCTTGTCTTGCTGTGAGGAATATAAACACTGTGCTTTCTCCACTGTGATGTTAGTATAAAGAAACATATTAAAATGATTTAATGAGAATGAATGCTTTGGAATAGTATCAAAATAAACTTTTATGGCAATAAAGTTAGTTGTTGCCTGCAATAATTTAGTCTCGTTTTACGAGAGCCATGTTATTACTGGCAGCATAATGTTATACAAACTTCTGTTCATATGCACCATGCATATACTGTAGGTACAGTATATACTGTATATATATTCATAGAAAAAGGCTATTCAATTAAGAGTGCTATACTGTTCTAAAGCCACTGACAAGACTATTGTAGTGTACTGTGGATTTTTCTTTGTAATTTACAATAATGAAAAATAATTTAATAACACACATGGAATAGCTTATTTGGTCACCTTCGGGATAAATAATAAAATATATTAAGCAAACAACTTTGCCGTATGAAAACACAATGTTTCGGCCATGGAGGCTCCATGGCCGAAACGTTGTGTTTTCTTTCTTCTTTTTTTCAGCATGGAATAAACCTATTACTTGTTCCTTTGCAGCCTACGCATGCTGACGCAGCTACCCACCTGAGAGCAGTATTTCTATTGTACACAATAGAATTGTGTACACTGTACACTCACCTGAACTTTGCAGTATGACTACCACATTTAGTATTATTTCCTGACTCATTTTTTTCTGTTTAAGTACATTATTGTCTTAGGATTTGTAAGCAAACAAAATTGTTCAGAGTTAATATAATCCCAGGAAAATATTAACTTGCTTTTTCAGTATAAGCTTTTCCACGTGAACATGCCCTTCTTTCATATGCTGAAAAGTTGTGTGGACAGTGTGCATCTCTTTTGCTTAAGATCAAACCACAATTAAAATTAAATCATATAATGATATTGCTGGTCTGGAATCCATCCAGAGAAGATATCTAGAGAACTCGATATTTTCTGGGGCTTAAGGAAATACAATACTACTAAAAGTCTGTACAAGTAGAATTAATACAAGTACCCAAATTCCTCAAAGTCATTGACAAAGACAACACACTGGATTTCTTCCAAACAGACAGTGAAATATTAATCAGAGAACCCAACTAGAGAAGTGGAAACTGTGTGAAAGATTATTTAAAAAGAGTACAAGAGGCACTTCTTTACCCAAAAAGGTTGTGGTATTATGGAACAAACTACCCAGCCATATTTATCAAGCACTATCCATTTTTACATTTGTTTTACAAAATGGCTGAATGAGATATTGGGCTACTAACAAAAGTGTTAGAATATCCTCCTTTTGTTTATAACTATTCTTACATGATTCTATACCTTTTTTGGTACTTCCAGCACACATGCAGACCTTTTGAGCTACCATCTGTAGACAGTGGGTTAGTGGAGACATGATGGTGTAGTGCTGTAGCCTACTTTGAATGGAGACATTTTATAGATTTAAAAAGAAATGTAATGGACAACAGGTTGCTGTTATTTTTCTAGCCTTATAGGATAGTACTTCAGATTTCTTTAAAGGGGAACTACAGTCCTAAGTTCTCAGACCAGTTTTAAAACATAGTAACAAGGGAAATTGATTGACAGCATTACAAATTTTTACATATGCCGTTGTTATCACGTAGTCACAAACCGCTGGTCTTACCATGGCCAAGAATGAGAATTAAACCACCCCTTCCTGTTAGCTAGTCAAAGTAATGACTAATGTAATATGATTTGCAAGAGACTAAGTAGAGGTTGTACAGTATACATTTCACCGCCGAAAGGTTCCAACAAGATCCACTTAGTATTAACAGGTACTTAGTATTTGTCAGCAAAGCCATCTCAAAACTGAGAGCAATATTTCTATTGGATCTGCTTGTTTAAACTACAATAGGGCCTTATCACATCACCGGGATTTTTGTTGCCTCATTCTGAATCTCAGACAATGACGGCAGAAGGTTGCTTTATATACCTGAGAATTTAATTTTGTGATGTAAATTAGAGGTTTAACATGTTACTGTGTCTATTTTATTTTCATTTTCATTGTGTTTTGAAATGAACTCATCAGTGCCTATTCTTTGTAACCCTGAAATATAAAAATAGTGTTGCTGTTCCCCTTGAAGTGTAGCACACATTGTAACATGACATTTCAGATCTTCACAAGGATAGTGTGATTACTGTAATTTCAGTGTAAAACTAATCAAATTCTTCTTTGCAAGTGTTGCAAATAATATAAGGTATAGACTGAATGCCTTTTAGAATTATTCTTTATATCAAGTGATGTGTAGGAAACTTACTGAACAATGGAACAAAAATTCATACTCTCCTGATCAATCAATTGTCACTGTAAATAACGAGTTCTTTCAGGACCCTATGCAGGCGACACAATCCAGGAGTGGGGAGAACACGGGGAAAAAAGGCATGCAGGATACGGGGATGAAGACAGGGGGGTGTGTCCATCGTGTGCTGGTGTTCGTGGGAGGTGTGGCCGAGGCAAACAATCCAGGAAAAAGTCCAAGGGAGAATCCAAAGGGAGGCAAAAGTCCAAACCCGGGCGGTCCATCCTAGACAGACGATTAAAAACGGGAACCGGGTCGGAACTGGCACGGGAACGGGAACAGAAACTAAAACCTTAACGGGACCAGGCGCTTCCAGGTCCCGGACTTGCCTGGTACGGAAACCAGAGCAGAGCCCCAAACTAAGTGGGTGTCTGGCTTTTAAGGTGGGCTGGGAACAGGCTGAAACAGGGGGCAGGTGCACAAAATCAAGTCCAAAGTGAAAGAGCCGGAGCGCCCTTAAGGGGGAGGACTACAATCGTGACAATCACTCTATAACCTACATCTACTGATGATCAGCATTTTATTTTGAATGCATTTAGATAAACCCTAGGCAATTTATTCAATGATATTATATAATCACAACTATACCATACTCAAAAACATATGGTGTTTTTATTCTTTTCATTGATTTGGAATTAGACATTTTAAAAATGAAGTTAGAAAATAATAATAACAGTAATATGAAGGCAATAAAGATAAAATAGAGTCCCCCTAGAAACATGGTGCAATTTATTCAATGTGAAGGTTTTGTGACATGTAGGTGTGCATTTTGTTCCCTAAATGTTTTTGGTGGGTGGGAAAGCATGAAAAACTTTACAGGTTTAAATGCAGCCTAAATTGGGCTGAAGTTAAAAGATTAAAAAAGTATTTTGTTTTCAATATTTAAAGTACAATTATAAGTGAAGACAGAGTTTACTTATTCTGACCCTTGCTCAGCCTGAAGGAAAACCAGGAGAAGCTATTCTAAAACATTATGAGAAAAAAAATATAATAGAACCAATGTTCTATAGCTTGTGCAGGCATTCCTTTTTATTTTTCAGAAGAATCAGTGTATTGTGAAAGCACTGTGACAGACATGAAGGAGAATCATGTCAATTTGTTAGTATGATGCTAGGATGATGTCATTAGCATATCACACGCTGATTACAGGGATACAGATGTAGCCATTCAAAGTGAGCGGTACAGACACGTACCGCAGGTATGATGACACGGGGTACCGCGGTGCGTGATTGGTTGACCGACAGGGGCACTCGTGGTCCGTTGGTCTGTCGTAGAAAGACTTACTATAAACGTCTTTACTGTGCCCGTTGTAGATATTGAATTTTACCACTGAAGGGAAATCTTAGTAGCTGAGCATAAAAAGAATAGGAGCATACTGTAACGCGTGTGACGGCCATAAACGATATTAATTTTGGAACGTAAACATACAGTATATAGCTGGTCTTGGTACTTTAAAGAAAAAAATACACACCAGTATTCCATTTCTCCCTAAACATTGTAAGCTTCGAAGTCTTTAACTAACGTGATACCGGAGTCAACAAGCATACTTTTAGAATTTGATTAAAAGGGAATATAATATGGAATCGCGTATCTAAAGAATTTAATAACGGTATGATTATATCCGTGTACTGCGGCAGGGCTGTGTAGGGCAGTTTCGCCTGCCTGATCATGCGAGCTGTCTTGTAGCCTACTGGTCTAGGTGCGTGACTACCAACTGGCAGGTTGTGTGTTTGAATCCAGCTGGTGCTGGACTTTTCATTTTTATTTATTAATTTTTTAATCGCGTAACATAAACATATTACCGTATGCAAACTGTACTGTATACAGTATGTATATGTATATTTAATGTCTTAACTGTGCCCGTTTAATTGAATTTAAAAAAAATTAAGTTAAATAATTAATTTAAAAGATGCACCTATTGCTCGTCCTGTCTGTTTTGTAATATTTTTGAGTAGCCCGTACAATAATTATTATAATTATTATAATTTCAGTATTAAAAACCTCATACAAATGCAATAATTATAAACAATGCTAACATAGATGTTCTTATTAGGAAAGACTTGTACCATAAGATATAGTATTATTCACTTTTATTACACATTTCTTATATTATATTTGTCCTCTCAGTTTGATATACTTTACAGTCTTCAAGAAAGCCATGTGCTATTTGATAGAATGTTATCACACAAATGAAATTGTTTTATTACTGTATGTGGTAGATGGGTCAAGTGAAACCTTAATTAAAGCCATTCTCGGCATTGTGGTAGTTAAGTTGGAGATGTTTTCATGATTCTGTTATAGACTCATTATTATTTTACTATGTTGAAGTCTTATACATTTTTGTCTTTTCATGCTCATTGTCAAATTGACATGACATGTCACATGTCAAATCATTTTCTTTGATCATCAAAAGATCGGAGTGTTTCTGCTGAACACTGGAAGACAAAGAAAACAGACCATTGAGGAGTGAAATAAATTAATGGGGCCAGCAGGGGGTGCTCACCCCGCAGTCTATGTGGGTCCTAATGCCCCAGTATAGTGACGGGGACACGATACTGTAAAAAGGTGCGCTTCAATGGTGGACTGTCAGCTTTACACCTAGCTGATGATGATGCTGCTTTCTGGCTCGGCATGCAGTGCAAAAGCTAAAGAAAGAATAAGAGTCTAAACAGTGTACAACTTCAATTCTATAGTTCGAAAAGATTGTCCCTATGGGGCTCAGCATTGAATGGGATTCGAAACCTGGCCCTCTTGGGTGACAGCCCAAATGCTTTCATGTGCCACATTAAGCATTCACTACGCCACCTAGCGGTTTTACAAAGTAGTGCAATCCTGAAACCGATTTTTTTTTTTAAAGGCGCAGTACGGTATGTACACCACATTCTACTGCATTATTTGCCATACATTCTGAATGTCAGAATCTGTACATCACTTGCAATCTCGCTGGTTACATCCATCTTTTCACACCCTCATCAAAGTCAAAGATGTTAGGAGATGCATGCTAACATTTGACCTTTTTTAGGAAAAAATACAGAATGTCACCTTTTATTTCTGAGTATTGCTGCTACACTTGTTAGCAAATTTTAGTCTGATCGTCTGATGAGACGTTTGCATCTTACAGTGTAGACTTGCTGCAAACAATATATTGTAATACCTTCACACATGCACTGTGGAGGCTGTTGGTGATTTCAGGAAGTTATTTTATATTTTTTCTTCATGGTTCTGATACTTTTTCTATCATTGGCTGCAGCAGTTTTCCTCAGATGAATTGGTTATTGCATATTGCTAAGTACACCAATGGTTTCTTTCTTTTTTAAGATATTGCAAATGGTTAATTTTGCTATTCCCAGTTTCTGTGTTAAGGTTATGTTTGAATTCTTCTTTCAGCAGCCAAATCTCTTGTTGTTCTTTCATAGACAGTTCTCTAGTCTTAATGATTTACTGACTCAAACGACAGACACCAAATGGAAGCACATTCACAGCTCTTTTATGTATACACAGTCAATGCAACAGGAAATACCTGATCAATAAGAAACAGCTGGCATCCAATGATCCCAATACTTACGCTCACCTGAAATGGGGGATTGAACACAACAAATCCTAAGAATATTAAACAGTACATGTAAATACATAAATATCCAGAAATAAGAGTTGACATTCTGTATTTTTGGCTCAAATTCATATTTTCATTTTAAATTCAAGTTGCTTGAGTATGCAGCAAAAAAAAAACAAAACATTTTGACTTCACTGTCTCAACAGGGCACTGTTTATACAGGAGGCAATTGAGGTTAATTGGCAGTGAAGAGTGCTGGGAATGATGGAGAATAGAATGGAAGCATGGATTTTGAACAGGGGGAATTCACATACGTCCTTGACTTACAGTACATAGGAACAGATTCAAGGTCTAGAATATTTGGAACTGACAGTGAGAATTGGCATTCTGGTTTGATAACCTGGTATATAGGCAGCGTGAATTCTGAATTAAATACTCCATTGAGGCATATTGATTTCTTAAGGAGGAGATGGGAAATGAAAACGCCCTGTAAGATGGTGATTACAGCATAATTGCAGTGAGCAATAAGAGTAAAAGCTTGTGCTTGTAGGAGTGCAAGAGCGAAAAGGTTGAAGAGATTTTGTGGTGCTTCCAAAGTTTTGTGGTAAAATGTGGAAAGCAAGACCAATCAGTCAGGTCAAATCATTTTTGTTCATTATTTAATGCTCAATTCCTCCATCAGCCCTAACAAATCCTTTTGCACATATATTTTTCTTCTTCATTTCCAGTAAGCCACCCCATCTGTCTTTTAGTTAATTGATGAAAGCCTGCAATTTGTCAACATTTAACCTTTATTAATGTGAGACTAAAACACCATGTATTAATGTTGATAACCATATCAATATGATAATTAAAAGAGAAATGTATTTACAATATCATACAGCTGCAGTACAAACCCATTACTGTTCAAGGATTGTGTTCTTATTTGCATTAATTTACCTAACATGATCATTAAGAGGCTCCACAAAATATGTGTGGATCTCCAATAAATCCTCATATATATGGTTAACTAGACAAATAGATGACTTGCATATGTAGGTTTACAGTAAAGCACACTAAACAGAACGCTTTCATATAAAAATGAATTCCAAAATTAGGTCCCCATCAACAGTATTATTCTTGTGGCAAAGTAACCTCTTTGATCAATAAAATGAATCTACCATTAGGGATTTTAAAGCTGTTCTTTTATGTTATTGCTTCTACAAAACATGCTTACTGTGCAAATGGAGCTCAACACTTTTAAGAATAGTCCTACATTATAAAATATAGTTCTTCTTTCTCCTTCATTTGCCTTCTAGTTCCCAAAGTAAATTGGGATAAAATGGTAATTTGTTTTCTTCATGTCTCATTAAGCATTTATTCACACAAAAGGTTGCCTCCTGTTTACTGTAAGTGCTTTGTTACATATTGTCAAATTAGCGAAGAGTTGTTTTTTACAAATCCTGGTCTCCTGACAGTATAAAAATGCTCTAAACATTTATGCTAGTAATGACAGTAATAGATACATTTCCCACTAATCTATCCTTTTTTAGTTCAGAAATAAAAATAAAATGTTAAGATTATTTTTTGGTTTCTATGGAGACTGCTAATGCATTATGGAAATGTTTGGATCCAATGTCAAACTTGGATGCTATATATTGTCAGTCATTGTTTAACATTTTAGCAAAACATTGTTCCTTTGAAAAGTGCCAGAAAAACTGCAACACATCTCTTAACTACTCAATTAAAATGCTGTATGTTATTTTATGAGTTTATATGCATTTGTTTGTGTAGTGCAATGAAAAAAACATTTTTTTTTTACAGTTGCAAGTATGCTTGTTGTGACTTCTCATTTACAATCTGCTTTTAAAGTTAATCTCCTGAGCTACCAGGATTTGGCTTTGACAGACTGTCTAACATATACATGTAAAGGTGAAAAGACACGACCCACAAAGCTGTGCTATATGTATTTCAATTAAATAATGAACTAATCTTTAAGGCCTTATTGCTTGGACTAGTTTTGATCTTGAAAACTCCATCTTTTTCTTGAAATATTTCTGTTTTTTATTTAGTTATTTTAATATGTCTAAAGTCATAGAGTAACTGTCCCAGATTTTAATGTGCTCTGTTTAATTTGCTCCTTCTAAAAGTCTGAAAAATTGAGAGCATGGTTTGAAGAATGACATTGTCATGGGGGTGTGTTAGTGATAAAATAGCTTGAACTCAAACTTGACCTAGAATTGCTAATTAAAAATGGATTAACTCTGCATCTCTGTGAGGTTAAAAATAAATCACACAGCAGTACTACAGATTGTTTTTAAGGCCACCAGTAAGATTTTTACTGGCAGCTTCTTGACACTTTAACACCAGCTGGTTTAAAAATTGCTAAGAGAACTCATAAATATGGATACTTGCCCAATTTAACACTCACTAGCAAAACATTGAATTTCTAAATATATATGTATTCCTACAGTTAATATATAAATATGAAAAGCAGAGAACATGACTTCTGTCATCTATTTTTTCTTAGTGATTCAGATTCCTTACTCTAGGGAGAGAAAGAAGGAATATAATCCAGTTGATAAAAAATGATAAAATGAGAACAGTCATAAAAATGAGATTCTGTACACACAATTTATCCTGTAGCACCTTTAAAATATGCATTATGTATACATATTTATATTTAGAGGCACCTTGGTATAAGCTTTATTGCTTTTGACCAGGCTGTAATTTTAAGATTTGAAAACATTTGTTTTGGTGTTTCACTCTGACTTCAGCTGACATATTTTAAATTATTCTATTTTATGTCTATTTTAATAGAGGCAAAGTCTTCTATGAAAGATCTCTATTAAGCAACTGCCTCAGGTAGCAAGACAGATTCATGATTTAACAGCATCAGTAAACAGACATGAATATTGCTTGTTAATGGGCTTGTTAAAAGCCTTTGGCAGCTGTATAATGTAAGGAGATTATTGAGCTTTATTTGTTATACTGTCTTTTTCACAACTGCCACTGTAATTGTCATAAACAAGTACTTCTGTTTGAACTAATTAGTGAAATGGAACAAATACTTGACATACTACTCTAGCCAGCTCAGCAAGAACCTCTTTGAAGTATATATGCCTGGGAGATAAACCAGTCCCATGTTTGCCATGTGTGAAACTTCTGAGTAGGTGTATTAAGAAAATAAAATGAAATATGATATTACATAGATTTAATCCAGTGCATACTCATTGTCCTGATCAGAGTGTAAGATAAAAATGAACTAAAAAGAATCATCTTCAGCTGCTTCAATTGATGAAATTATTAGGGTTTATATTTAAAAGAAACATATTACATCCCCAGTTGATTCCCTGACAGGTGGATTTTGTACTTAACAAATTGCTTCCTCCAGCACTGTACAATCTTTAGAATTATACTGTTATTATGGCTTGTTAACTTTGATTTTCTCTTTGGCAAAGATTGCATTTTACAGACAAGTTGTTAGACAATTCTGTTTGTTTTTATGCTAATGATACTTTTTATTTGCAAGCGCTTTTCAAAACAATTAAACAAGTAACATAAAACGGACGTAAAAAAATCACACAGTTAACTGGCTAAATAGTCAAATAAAATTATATATTAAAAAACTTTAGTAAACAGATAAGTCTTTAAGCAAGGCTTGTAAAAATGTCCAGAGTGCGGGGGTCCTGGGGACCCACAGACCATATTGTTTTTTAACTAATATGTTTCTTAGGTAAATTAACATTTCCAACATCTGAGTAGAAAAAAAAACTTGCAAAAGTTCTAAGCAAACAAGTTGTTGAGTCAAGCAGTGATTCATTTAAGTAAAGAGTTCAGGTGCTATGAACGCCAGTAGGTTTGTGGGTTTAAGAAAACCTGCCAGAGAAGTTTCCACAAAACGAAGACAAAACATAGAGGCAGCTCCACTTGTAAGGCAGTGGATTTGCATTTTTTTTATCTGACTGAGCAGAGGAATCTGGAGTGATGGACTTGGCTCAAACTGGAGTGAGTAAGCACTCCAGAAGCAAAGGAAATTATAAGTGAGCATACTGCACAAGGTGGTTAGAGAAATAAGCGTCACTTGTAGTGAGCAGATTTTTTCTTTATAAAAGAAAACTACAGTACATTAACTGTACTCCCAGGGAGTTAGAACAGTGACATCATGAGAGAGACATTTTAAATGTTACTCAGAGTGACTGTTAATAGTCTGTTCAATTAATAAAAGCAACTTAAAAACATGCCAACGGTTGCTGTACCAGATTTTCTAACTATGGTTAGACTAATGGTTAGGTCTCGATTTCAGGCCAAACTGGATCCACCAGTGCTTTAAACAAATTACTTTAAGATCTAAAACAAGAGGAATGGCAAGGGTTAAGGACCAAACTTGGGCAGCTGGTCGGACCTAAGCTCAATGGGCACTGCTGCACTTGGTATGAGCAGAAACAACACTGTTGCAGATGTTAATTGTCATGAGTGGTGTGATGAACCCTATGCAGGTCGGGTAGCGAATGAGTCCAGTAGGGCTATGCGGAATCGGGTATGCAGGCAGGGTCGTATCTGAAATATAAGCAGTAAGTTCACCAATGAAATTAGATGGGTGCTAACTTTTAAGGTAAAACTTCACCGTTAGTGATTGATTAGGATGTTATCAGATAGTCCATGTACTGTACCCATCCTGCAAATGGATCTCTAATTGTTGTCCTAGCAGAAAGTGCATAGCAGATTCCCGTTACTAAAATAACATGCCAGGATATGCTCAATTACCTGACCTATTCTATAACAATATACATATACCAGCCACATTTAATATTATAACATGAAATAAAGGCTTCACCTTAAATAAATACATTAGCTTAAATTAGTAGTACAGTATAGGGTGCATATAGAAAGTGACTCCTCTGTAAATATAACCAATGGTTACCATGTGAATAAGGAAAGACTCATCACCCTGCTGACTAATGGGGTAAACCCACAATGGACATACTTTTCCTTGGAGATATAATGTATATTTTAATCTGCCAAGGCTTATTTACTTACTCACAGCATAGTGTGCTTTGAAGTTTTCTTCTTTTAAATACATATTTCCAAGAACATTTCTTTCACTGTTTGCATTGAGACCTACTGAGGTAGGTGTGTTGTGTAAGGATTTCAGACTTTTACAGTACATGTGACTTTTTCGGTAGTGTTGCAGATGTGTGGAAAAAGTAATACGTCACCATTCCATAAGAAAATATTGCTTGAATGTTGTTTTTTACTATTTTGGATTGCTGAAAATACTGTTTTCTTCTTTAAAAAGTGTTCTGTTCACAATAAAACATTCTTTATTCTCTTATTCTTAGCTCTTGGATAATCCAGTTTTAAGTAGGTGTAATTCCTTCTCAGAAGAGAAACAGTCCTGCCAGATCTTGGCTGCCTGAGACATCACTAAGGATTCCATTTACAGCACAGCTGCAGTGAATTTAAAACCTAGTTCTGAGCCAGAGCTCCATACCCACTGAGAGCTGTCTGTAATGATAAACATAAAGCTGCCTTCAGCAATGGGCTGAGGCATAATGGATGGCCTTATCTCAACCAGACCTGATCTAGATCTACACAAACCATTAATCCACTGGTTGTGTATTAAACATTGCAAAACATGTTTAAACATACAAACACACATACCAATACCATACAGTATAGCAAGACTATTGTTTTCTTGCAACTTTATGGGGAGAAATTATTGTAAATAATTGTCACTACTGATTTATCACCTTTGTCGTATTTTGCAAAGAGACTAAAAAGTCTTTGTTCTGCCTGTTCAAGAACGTGGAAACATCAGCATATACTTATTAAGCTTTATGACTTTCACCAATATCTAATTAAAACTGCCATTATGGAATATAAATAAGGATTTTTTACCTGCATTGTGGGATTTTAAAAACAGCTGATGCAGTGTTTTATCAGCTTGTTTAGCAGATGTTGTGGAACTTCTTTAACCACAAAGCCATTCATATACAAATTGTATCTTAACTAAGCCAATAACTCACTTTAAAATCTGATCATGATCACATAAGTATGGATTATATTACTGTATTTCATTTACTGCATTTTCATTATAGTTTTAAAATATACCGAGGCAGCTCTTTGTATTCCCACACAATACTCAAGGCCAATTTTTGGCAAGTGATAAATCATATTTGTTTAGGAGAAATTTAGAACAGTTACATTATTATTGTTGTTGTTACTATGTATGAACTTAATACAAAGACCTCTCAGTTTATTTGAATTTTCATTAATTAATAAGGTACATTATTATAAGATTCTTTCAAAGATAGACATCATAAATTCCCAATTTAATGTACAGATGCAGCCATTCAAAATGGGTGAGGTATTTCACGGCATACCCCGGTGGGCGTGTCGCGGTATCACGCGGTATCACGCAGTTCACGTGTGTCACGTGACTAACTATCCGGCGTCGCCTTGTAAAACTGCCAGGGGGAGCTTAACCTCTCATGTACAGCATTTGAGCCTTTAATTTTGAACTGTGTATTACAGCATGTTAATCATCAGTCATTAAAATGTTGGTATATTTTATGAAAGCAAGATTGCTCAGTTGGACAAAAGTACACAACCTACCTTTATCAGAAATATTTATGCATCAAAGCCTTTACTGAAGATATTACTAATAGTATTAATAATGGATGACTTTGGACAAGCTGTATACTCAAAGTATAATTTCTTTAGCACATTTGTACAAGCACTTGGAATCTATCCAAGCCATACTTTGTCAGGCATTTTGTTTTACTTCAACGGGCATAAAAACTTCCTTGCTTTTAACAGGGCGTTTCATAATTTCTAGCTACGAAAATGATTTAAAATGCGACACCTATCATTCAACTAGAGCTTAAAATATCACAAGGAAAAATACACACCGGTATTCCATTTCTCCCTAAACATTGTAAGCTTCGAAGTCTTTAACTAACGTGATACCGGAGTCAACAAGCATACTTTTAGAATTTGATTAAAAGGGAATATAATATGGAATCGCGTATCTAAAGAATTTAATAACGGTATGATTATATCCGTGTACTGCGACAGGGCTGTGTAGGGCTGTTTCGCCTGCCTGATCATGCGAGCTGTCTTGTAGCCTACTGGTCTAGGTGCGTGACTACCAACTGGCAGGTTGTGTGTTCGAATCCAGCTGGTGTTGGACTTTTCTTCGAAAAAATAGGTAAGCGATATTATGGACAATCAATTGACTTTTATATTTCAAAATATCGCAACATGATCGATATTTGCGATATTTTGAACATATCTTCCCTTCTGACAGCGGTTCCTGCTTCTATTGTGTGTGTGTGTGCAACAGTAAATTTTTATAGAGAAATGGAGGCTGGACAGTATGCGTTACAATATAAACATTTATATTGATTTAAATCGTGTTCTGATTTAAATCGCAAACGCGTGTTTAATTATGTGTTTTTTAATCATAATCAGGCTAATGCATTTCTACATTTTCTGTATGAACCAGCTTAGAGGTTCATACAGAAAGACAGCTTGTGTTTAAATTGAGTGTAAGGTAATTTATGCTTCTAAAGTCATGGTCAGTATTATTGTACTGTGCTGTACTGTGTCACATTATTTTATAGCGTTTTTATTGCGTTATTAAATCCGGTGGCGCTGTGTTAGTTTCCTGACTCACATTATTTAAACTGCGACACTGATCATTCATCTCTAAATAAACTTTATTTTATATAGCGTTTTAAGCGAATAGGTAATTAGATTGCTCATAAACCTAATCGCTTTTTCTACATAAACACAGCGTGATTGCTCTCTGAAAATGCTTTTCCTTTATTTTTAAAGTAGGCTCAGATTTCAACTATAGATCGTATTATTATAAACTTTCTTGGAAAAATGTATTTTATGTAAACCATGTTTGCTATTAATTCATTTAGGGCTAAAATACGTTCATTGTCTTCCAATCGAGTCGAGTTGACATTGGAAGCCTGCCACACCCGGACTGTTAAATCAACGCATTAGCACGTCAAAGCCCATTGAGCCAGTATTGGCTTTAGTATTACCCCCTTCTCCCCTCAATTCAATTCAATTCAATTCAAGGTGTTTTATTTGCATGACAGATGGGTACAAGCAGTGTTGGGTATGTATATTGTAACGCTTACGGCAGACAGGCACTGTGTAGGAGCCGACGCACCAGAGCAGCGCACCGAGGGAGCGTCTGCATTTATAACTTAGTTTTTAAAATTAGTCAAGCAATACGAAGCATCTCCTTTTACTTAGTGCCTGAGCATACTGCAACGCGTGTGAAGCCCATAAACTATATTAATTTTGGAACTTAAACATACAGTATATGGCTGGTCTCGGTACTTTAAAGAAAACATACACACCAGTATTCCATTTCTCCCTAAACATTTTAAGCATCGAAGTCTTTAACTAACGCGATACCGGAGTCAACAAGCATACTTTTAGAATTTGATTAAAAGGGAATATAATATGGAAACACGTATCTCAAGAATTTAAAGACCAGACAATCGCAAACTCGTTTTCAATAAAATTATTGTATTCATTCAGCAGTTTGTGAGAGGGACATCCAGCAGGGAGAGACACACACACCGGTTTTCATTGAAAAAATTGTTTTTTTTCAATTCCTCTTGTCTAACAGGAATGTTTTGTTTGTGGACAGACTGTTAGACAAGAGAAAAAGACAGCCTCCTCCTACGAAGCATTTCGTTGATCCGATCACGAATTCTTTTCCAGTCGTACACAGCAAGGGTTGAGAATCTCCGATTCACCATCGTACTAATGGTTTCCCGGAGATTGCAAGGCAAGGCACTTTTGCCTCTGGACCCATCGAAATTTACAGACGTGGTCCACCCCCAGTAAATTTCAAAAGTCACAAGATTTCGAAACACGAGGGCGGCGTAGCGGTCGGCTCTTGCTTTCTCGTCTATGCCGATGCACTGCAAGTACAACCCCCCCTCCATCTCCTGGGTGATGGGTGGCAGTTGGACATCTGGGAGAATTATTTGTCCCACTGGCATCTGTGAATTCCGCTGTGCTTCCTGGGGGGAGATAGCCGGCGGGGACAGCATCAACAGATTCCTGCGCGGTGGTGAACCGGGATGGAGTGTCCTGAGGCGGTGTGTGCTCTGCGGGGGGCAGAGCTTCCGCCAGGCATTGCAGCCTGCGCGGCGGGGAGAGGCACTTTTCGGGAGACAGCTGCTCAACTGTTTGACTGCTGGAACTCTAGCCTCCCAATCCTCCCCAGTAATGCAACGTAATGCTCCCGCTGCTGCCGAAATGTCTCCATACAGGTGCTGCTTCTACAGGTTGGCACCCTGGCCAGTGGCCGAGAGCAGAGACCCACGGCCTGTGGCAAAATAACATAATTCATGTAAGAAATAAAGTCACACAGTAGTATTCATCAGTCGCGGAACAGAAGTCAAAATAAACTTTTCTTTTTTTCCGTCTTACCGCTTTCTTTTTTACTGTCCTGGTGGTAGATCGTTTCGCCCGTGCGGTGTTTTCTTGAAGAACAGGCTACGAAGAAATAATTATAATTGAATTTAAAATTCAAAACGACAATAATACCTTGTAATTTGCGCTGTAATCGCGTATTTCAGATGAAGTCTGCTGTATTTGCTTACCCTTCGCTCTTTGGAAGCTGGGGCGGCAGAAGCACCCCGTCTCTTCCCATAAAACGCCTTGGTCTCCATACTGTACTATGGTCGCTGTAGTGCAGGTTCGCAGTTTTTTTTTTTGTGATGGGAGCTCACCCAATCCCTTGGTGTCTTTTATGCGTCACACATACTGTATTTCAGCGCCATATATTTCATGGATATTATGGAATATAATGGATGGATATCTTAGTTATCTTTCTAGTTCACAAGTTTGCATGCATAATTTAATTTTGAAAGCCACTGAGACATCAGGTACTACTGTTGTATTTATGAAAAAGAAACAAAACAAAAAACATACTAACAACTGTGCCATCCTACTCCTTAGTTAATACATTTTATTATTCATAAACAGTTAACATTGTTAGCAAAATATTTTGAATTATATTTAACCCCATTTTTTCTTTAGTTTTGTATTTAACTTATTATATGATGGTCAGACTTAATGTATATTTGAACAATGAAAATATATTTTTACAAGATTTTACATTAAGCACTTAAAATTAATATGGTTAATAATAGTAAACTGTAACATGCTGTAACAAGATCGGTTAAACTGCGAAGAAAATGCTTTCAGAGAAAATGTTTCAGGTGTGAAGAACATAGATCTCCAATGCAATTTCAACCAAACCTGTTCCCACACACCCTGCCCCCACTACCATTAGAATATACACAAACATTTTAGCGTTTCATTCTGAGCAGAAGACCCTCACACCTGAAGAGTGCTGGCTGTGACGAATTAAACCGGTTTTACAGGTTTCAATCACAGACCATGTGACATGGGACTCAGTAAACTAACACACAGTGCCACTGGATTTGATAATACCTAACCAAAATCCGCAATATGGAAACAGAACCTGTGTAATTGTTGATAGATGATGTACTCGTAACATTTTTTCAAGACGAACTACAACATTTAAAAAATGACTTGTATGTACTTGATATCTCTAATTAATCCACGGGTTCCAGCACAAAACGAAACTAAAACGCATACCGTTTCGCGCTTCTTATTAGTTGCTCAAAAGTAATTTGACCGTATGAAATGCATAATATAAACCTAGAAACATATACGTGAGCAGTACTTAAGCACTGTAGTATCGGTGTTAAGACATACCTCTCAAATACTGTAAATCAAGTTAAAAATATCTCAAGACCGATTCTGGTCGTAATGAAACCATGTTTCGTGTATGTTTTCTTTTTCATCTTGAAATAACTCATTTCTAAACCCGTTGTTTATTTATTTATCCCGTATTAATAAATAATAAATTTATTTTATTATAAATATAATAAATATAATAAATTTAATATAACGTTTATGTTTATTTATTTATCCCCTGCCAGGGGAGAGAGAGAACAGGGGAGGGATGTTGGTTTTGCATAAGGGGCGGGGCTATGGAAATCAGGTCTGTTTGGGAATGTGTAGTTACATGTTCTGGCTGTTTGTGAATTATCGTTGTTGAGTATGGAGTGTTGAGGTATTGATTTTGTGTAATGCTTTATGTTGAAAATTGAGGTGGATTTTGTTTATGATAAACAGGATAAACTGGGATGGGAGGAAGGTTTGGTTTTGCATAAGGGGCGGGATTATGATAATTGGAGGACCTTGCGAGAGTAAAATGGTTTGATATATTTGATTTTGTATTGTGGTTGTTATCTATGTTTTTGGTTGGTATTATGTTTATATGGTTGTTTTTGTTGGTTGGTTGTTATTATGGTTATTAATAATACGATCTATAGTTGAAATCTGAGCCTAAATAAAAAGAAAAAGCAAGTGATTAGGTTTATGAGCAATCTAATTACTTATTCGTTTAAAACGCTATATAAAATTAAGTTTATTATTAATTTGCTGGACAGAGCGGTGAACATTATTATGCATAAGACAAAGATAACGATCCTGATCAGTTTAGAAATCTGTGTACGCTGTAAGGTTTTTACTTCTTAAACTTTTAAAATACACGTTTTGAATAGAAAGAAATCCTCTTCCTGGTACAGTATGTATAGCAAACCAGCACGTCTTTTTTCTCCAATCAGAGGGGTGTCAGATGGTGTCAGCCAATCACCATTCTGCGTTGGGTAGCAACGGGTGACTGTTCTCAGGCGGAAGATGTAAACAGCTTAATGTTCGTGTTAAATAATTTTTTTAATTCAATTAAACGGGCACAGTTAAGACATTAAATATACATATACATACTGTATACAGTACAGTTTACATACGGTAATATGTTTATGTTACGCGATTAAAAAATAAATAAATAAAAATGAAAAGTCCAGCACCAGCTGGATTTGAACACACAACCTGCCAGTTGGTAGTCACGCACCTAGACCAGTAGGCTACAAGACAGCTCGCATGAACAGGCAGGCGAAACAGCCCTACACAGCCCTGTCGCAGCACACGGATGTAATCATACCGTTATTAAATTCTTGAGATACGCGATTCCATATTATATTCCCTTTTAATCAAATTCTAAAAGTATGCTTGTTGACTCCGGTATCACGTTAGTTAAAGACTTCGAAGCTTACAATGTTTAGGGAGAAATGGAATACTGGTGTGTATTTTTTTCTTTAAAGTACCGAGACCAGCTATATACTGTATGTTTACGTTCCAAAATTAATATCGTTTATGGCCTTCACACACGTTACAGTATGCTCCTATTCTTTTTATGCTCAGCTACTAAGATTTCCCTTCAGTGGTAAAATTCAATATCTACAACGGGCACAGTAAAGACGTTTACAGTAAGTCTTTCTACGACAGACCAACGGATCACGAGTGCCCCTGTCGGTCAACCAATCACGCACCGCGGTACCCCGTGTCATCTTACCTGCGGTACGTGTCTGTACCGCACACTTTGAATGGCTGCATCTGTATCTGTGAACTACGAGTGAAATTAAGTCATTTCATATCTGTGTCGATAAAGCTGGGCTTAGACAAACTGTTGCTTATGCAGTAACTTAATTAGAACAAATCTGAATCTTCTAACAGAAATCATTTTTTGGCAGTTTCACTTTATCCTTTTCCTTTTATCCTTTCATTAATACCAAAATATTGATTGATTACAAACTAATGGAAAGTCAAAAATGATATACTTTCTATTTAAAAATGGCTGTCATCAACTTACCACGAATTCCTTGGTTTAAAGCCACAGTTGAAGTACATTTGTTAAGAATAGCACATTAGTCACATACCATGTAATATGATGATTAGTTCAGATTAACAGGAGATTAAAAGAAGACACATATGTAAAGACTGTTACATACTCAATTTAATAATATTTAGTTCAAACTGAGGAACACTGTACAATTTCTTTTTGAAAGCTGTTGGATTGTTCAAATCTCTTATTCACTTCTTTACAAAGCCTTGAAATAAATTAAAGAGCTTTCAAAATGTATTTTGTGTGAAGGTCTAGATATATTTATATATTTGACTTAATGCTAATCAGGTGTGTGCTTGTTCATTTTTTGATTAAACATGGTAGAAATTGGAGTTATGGACAATGTTCAATTAAATTTGATTATTGGTCTGGCAGGTGACCAAATGGAACAAGAAGCCGCAGGATGAATTTGAGTTGTGATGATTGCACATAATTAAAGCAATTCATCATTTCTGTTTTTTTCCTCTTGAACATTTATTTAATCATCTACAGTGTTTCCTGAGTACTGCCTTCATTTACTAAGCTATGGAATAAATGAGATTAAGTGGCTATGAAGAAACAATGATAAGAACATATTCCAGACCACCAAACAAAGAGTCTGAGTCAAAAATAATAGGGTTATGAACTTTTCCTGCACAGCCAAAAGGATCTGTTAAAAAAAAGCAGCTTCACAAGTACTGAGAAAGATGTCTGATTTATGGTAGATATTGAACAATGTATTTAATCAAAACCCCAAATAATTTTATTATGCTGACCAACTTAATATGGGGAAAATGAATCACTATATTTAACATTTTGTTGTTGTTGTTATTATTATTATTATTATTAGTAGTAGTAGTAGTAGTAGTAGTAGTAGTAGTTCTGTTATGCTGTGCATAATATCCTATTTTTGGTCACAAAAAAATATTATAAGCTGGCTTTTTAACATTGCTTTGACTGAAACATGTAAAAGGACCAGATAAACAAAAAATAGAAAATATAGTTATTTTGTCTCTTTTCAAGCCTTAACTGGACTTAGGAATGCTGGCTGGATTTTGATGTTTATAGTTACAGATGTTATATGATATTTATGTTATGTTGATGTTAAAGCACAGGAGTTAAACACTCCTTTGCTATCTAAACTCACTGCAATTCAGGATACCATTTATTTTTTTAATAAAGTTTTGACAATTTACAGTTGTACAACATCAAGAAAAAAAAAGAACATAAACATTCTACACTCCTTGTGTAAGGCAGGAAACATAGTCTCCAACTTGACCTGCTGAAACATAACTCTAACACATCACAAACTGATTGCAATATACTTGGACCATAATACCAACTTCCAAAAGCTATCAGTCTCTCTCTCACCAAACTTCCTCCAATGGATCAGGATTTAGTCCCTCAAAGAGTACAAGGCCTTTGGCATCACTGATAGAAGCAGGATGTTTTTGCGTTTTGTACACCAGCACATTTCTGTCTTTCCATAAGGCTTCCCTTAGGCAACAAATTACCCTCCAGGCTCTGTTTTTTTCTGTTTTTGTTAGCTTCTCCACCCATGTCCATAGAGTACGTCCTGGGGGTCAGTTATGCCACAGTCCAGGAAACACCTTATCCAGCTCTCTGCCATTGTTCATACCTCTTTTGCAGCACCACACTCCCACAGCACATGATGGATGGTTTCTTCTTGCTCACATCCATCCACTGGACACATTGATATCTTCCCCGTGCTCCTGGAGCGCATCACAGTCCTTGTTGGCAGAACCCCATGCACAATCAGCCAATACATATCGTAGTGTCTGTTCAACAGATCAGGAAAACCATCTCAGTTGCTGTCCCCAGCTACAAGGCTATGAATAAGACACACTTGCTCCCTATCCTGCACAACAAGTTTAGATCTCCTTGCATGTGTCAACACATCCACTGTCACGTTTTACAAAATCAATTTCTTCAGAAAGGTCTTTATTATGGTACGTGAATGCAGGGGGTTAAAAGCAACAGGTACCATTAAAGGAATCTCTAAACCTTTTAAAGTCTTCAAATAAAAACCACACAGAAAACGAGACATGAAGGATACCTTCCCCCTATTTCCCACAGCTAAAGACAGATGCACTGAAACATACTTGTACATTAGTAAAGTAAACAACTCAGGCATCCCTTTCCCACACATCTCCACCTTCTTTGCCACAACCTCCCCCATCAACCTTTCCCACTTTGACCTCAAAGAAATAAAAACATAACCAATAAAACAGATCTCGATGGCATAATGACAATACCAATAAACAATAGTAAGGGTACAATTACAGCTTTAACTACCAAAACCTTACCCTCCATAGTCAATTGTCATAAACTTCACAGTCCAATATTCCTTTTGACCTTCCCCACCACCCCCTCCCAATTCCTGTTCCCCATCCCATTACTGTCCAATATTACTCCCAGAATCTTGATTTCATCTCTACAAACTGTAACTCCCAAATCTTCCTTTTCACATCAGTTTCTGAATTGCATTAACTCAAATTTATTATTGTTCATCTTAGCCCCTGATGCTCTGCAGAACCGATTTGTTTCTTAATCCCCATCCAATCTGTACAGAAACCATTTACATCATCCATGTACAGTACAGTTCTCACCTCCAAGCCCCCATTCCAAGGAATCTTAATCCCATCAATCCCAGCCTCCATTCTCAAGGACTGTGCCAGTGGTTCTATACAACAAACAAAAAGGACAAAAGGAGTGGACATAACAGACAGCCCTGATGGACCTCACAGTTCACATTTACTGCTTGTGACATAAATCTGTTAACCATTATCCTTAGTCTGTGAACTACACCCTTATAGTATAACCTTATGCAAGCAAGAAAACTGGATGAAAGCCATATCATTTGGAGTACTCTTATGAAACACAATAATAAACCTTTTTTAAATCCAAAATTAGAACAGCTAGCCTAATATGCCTATCTCTCGTAAAACAAATGGTATCACTGATCAGTGTCAGACTGTCCGTTGTCTTCCTCCGTGCCACACCACAAACTTGATCTGGATGAATGACCTCCCCCAAGACAAATTTCAATTTAAGTGTTAGACACTTACAAAACAATTTAAAATCATAAATCAAGAGAGTTATGGGTCTCCATGTCTATCTATGGTAGCCATGTCTATCTATTGTTTAAAAAGATCATTCTTTTTAAACAATAAAATCACAACCCCTGTCTGGTAGCCAATCTAAATACTCAAATTCTTAAGAAATATTCAGCTTCCACACATCCTTCCCCACAGTAACAGCTGCTGGCATCGAAAACGTACATGATTGTAAACCATGGTCAGAGAAAAAGATGGGTTAACACTGTAGATGTGCTGGTAAAATCGCATATAAAAACAAAATCTATGCATGAGGCTTGGGGCCCATCAGCCTTGTGCCATGTAAAACATACTCCACCTTTACTTTGAATCTTAAAAATATATTTTAAATTAAATTCCTTACATTCCTTACATAAGATTAATGACTTATCAGATTTGTTGTGCTTCCCTACACTCATTCTACCATCTTTCTCTAGAAAAAAATTAAAATCACCTGCTAAAACAGTGGTTCGCTCCCCAGTAAGTATTCCCTCAAATCCTAAATTTGAACACCGTCAGTCACCAAAGATGTCCGACTATCAGGAGAAATACTGCCAATCAAATCCAATTCCACTTAGCTTTCCAGAGCACTATCCTCCTTTTCCTCTACATATTCTGCCCTCTCAGTACTTCCTGAACTCTCCACATCCTCTCCGTTCTTGCTGCTCTTTCCATCATCACCCACCACTAATTCCTGTTCTTGATTCTGTTCCATAACCAGTATTTCAGCTCTCAATGCCTACTCAAACATTTCCTGTCTTTGTAATGGCCTTCCCTGTTTTGCTTTGTTTGCAAAGGAATTTGGTGTCACTAAACAAATGATCTTTACTCCCACACAGATTACATTTCCTTACATTTGTGCATTCTGCATATGTATGTCCAATTTCCCTACATTTTCCACATACAACATTTGTGTAGGCTTCCACAAAACGACCCAACTCTCTACACTTCTGCTCAGTTTTGGCAACCCTAGGTAAAACACCAAGTCCTGATTTTCACAATACAATTGAAGTAAAAGTAAAGATGGGGGTTAAATTAAGTCCTTTCTGCTTGAAGATTAGACTTCTAAGCAACAGGAGTTTATGGCAGGAAAGGGAGAACTGATAAGGATTCCAGATGCGAGCTAGGAGAGCTAGGAAACCACTGGCCAGTTGGCCAAAAAGCTGTAAACTGGCCAAACACGTGACCTCCCCCCTTTACTATAATAACGAGTGAAATCAGAAGTGGCAAGGAAAGCATATATAAACCTAAAGTTTGTACCAGCACTTTGAACAATATTTGGTTTTGTTGTTTTTTTTGCGGGAAACAAGACTTCGGCTTTATTTTTCCTTGCATGCAATAAACTCTTCTGTTTAACTTCATCTAGGGATCCAGAACCTTATTATTTCTGTTACAACACAATTAACGAAGGAATATGCTTTAAACCACCATAACCATTTCTGTCTTCATATAATGAAACAGGTATTCTCTAAGCACAGGTTTAAATGCCATCATCATCCAAGACTTTCAGTGGATCACCTTTAACTAAACAAAACTTAGACAACCATGTAAGAAACCACCCAGAAGAAATCAGGCCATAAGCCTTTCCCTTGTCCCTAAAGCACTACAGTATCTACCATCCTCTCTCCCTGAACAGGCACATCCCTCTACCCTCTGTGTCTGAATGCTGTTATAGTGACTGCAGCTACTTCTGGGGAAAGTCCCAGTTAAGCACAGGGCCAATCAGTTGATCCCTTTTCTGCCTGTGGAATTAGGACAAGACCAATATATACAGTATGCATGAGAGTGGGAGGATCCTGCCCACATCTGTCACATGTTGGGTCCAAATAAGGAAAAAGTTTAGCAAGCTTAAATTTAGATATATGTAAGCGGTGGTTTTAAATTTTGTGAGACCATCCTTGTCACAGATGGAAGAAGAGTGAACCCAGGCTAAAAGAGACTCCCACTGGTCCTTTTGATTAACTCTTGTTCTCACAAAGTTTCATCTATGGAAAAGAATGGATAATGTAATGAAAGAAACAATGATAATGATAAGGTAATCTATGTCAGTTTGGGGGGGGGGGCAGAGAAGGAGAACAAGGCAAAATATATATAAAGAGTCTTACTTGTTAATGTAAAAAAAAATTGAGATTGGGGGAGATTAAAATTGTAATATTAATTAAGGAATATCTGGTTATTGAATGAAGGGGGGAACAAAAGATTAGTAGGGGGATGCAAGGAGAGTGACATAAAGCCAAACTGCTTCTGAAGTGGTTTCCAAATACGAAGGGTGTGTTGCCTTGCAATTCACTGGGTGAACTGAGAAATAAACAGGGACAGAGAAGAC
Organism: Lepisosteus platostomus; assembly: GCF_059453375.1. Classification (NCBI taxonomy): domain Eukaryota; kingdom Metazoa; phylum Chordata; class Actinopteri; order Semionotiformes; family Lepisosteidae; genus Lepisosteus; species Lepisosteus platostomus. The sequence continues at coordinate 53,005,243 of NC_142614.1, forward strand.
CACACAAGGGCCAGAAGGGATGAAGATTTACAAGGACTAATTTCAATTTTTCAGGACAGATCTAGTGATCAAGATGGATGCCAATATAAAATATAAATATAATATAAATATTTGCTAATTGTGTTTGGGGGAAGAAGGTATAATGTTTTAAAAACATGTTTAAAATCATGCCATTTAAGCATACTGAGAAATCGAGTTAGCCAGTGAACAGAGGGACTGTGAGATTTACTGAGCATATAGACTCTTGTGTGTCTCAACACCACATAATCTTATTTTATTTTAACCCAGGGTTTACTTTGAAATTTGGTTATATTTTACATACCGTAGTTTTAAATATTCTAGTCCATTGAAATGCATTTATTCTTCATAAAATAATATTAGCTTTAGTGGAACTGCTTAGAGAGATTAATTTTCTCTCATTAACTGACCTTGAGGCAGAGCATTATCAGTAAACAAGACTACTCATTTAATATTTTTTATTATTAATTACATCCCTTTTAATAATTTAGATATACAAATTTAAAGGAAGATTATTTATCTCAGATATGAGATATTGTCCCATAATTCTGAAAACCAGATTGATGTTCTAAAACATTTAAAATCTAAACTGTTTGCTGGATGTATCACAAGGAAGAGTCCACAAACATGTAATTAGACTGCAGTTGCACATTAGTTATTCCACCCACATTACTAAAATTAGTTGTATGTTTATGAAGCTCTGTGCCTTGAGGCTTAATATTTTTTTATGCCTGATTATTGTATTACAACAACAACAAAAATCTTCTAATTAATGAATTGCACTGGCCTAGGTGTGATACCGGAAATATTCATCCACAATGAAGGAAAACTAATCCATGAATCATTTGTTAAACCTGGTACTGGTATCTAACATATTTTTATTTGCCAAGATCATTAAGAAATCTTGTACATTTCATGTTGGTCTACTTTTTACATTCAATGTTATTCCAGCTTTATGGAAAGGCAATTTTATAATTATCTCATAAATTTCCAGCCAGTTGTCTTCAGCTTACAATTAATCCTGATCTGTACGTTTTAGTACAAAACGTATACATTTAGATTTATTTATGTTTATTGTAGAGGATCAAACTATGCCAAAATCGTCTGGCATTGAGTCACTTAGATTTGATTGGTAAATGTAATGGCTTAGTTACTAAATTGTTAGATTTATCCATTAGTCACCCAAGACAAAGTGGCTGGATTTGACTGATAATTCTAAATAAATTATTTCTCTGTGGCTCCTGGTAGCCTGCTGTCCATGAGTCCCTGATTAGAAAGCATATGTTTTGACAAAGCAAAATTTCATGGTATTTGTCTCAATTCAGACAACAAACTGAAAACAGAGGCACGAGCAGATACACAAATAAATATTTCAGTGTATATACAGCTTACTGTCAGGAACATTGTAGCTAGCATTGTATAGTATAATATTATTTTTCTGTATTAATCTTAAATAAGTATTAATCTGCACAGTTTTAGAAGTCACCCAGTGATTGTATCTTTTATTTTATTTTGTTAACCAAGTAAAGGGCAGCATTGGACTAAAAACTGACCAATTATTAATCCCATTGCATCCTTTTAGTGAGGTACTGTATGCTACTTAAGCTATAGCTTAAGTTACCTACAGTAATTGTGGACCAACATCGATGAGAAGCAATACTTGGGATAGACCAGCATCCCATCCAAGGGGGAGTCACATGTACTCTATTCCACTTAAAGCTATAGAAATCTGGCCCAGTGAGTTCCTGTGGCTCTAGTGTGGACTTTACCTTTTTTAAATAGTGAATTAATTTCACATCTAATTCATTCAGTTAAATTATGCTGTCTTGTGGGGTTCAAGCCAAGGCAGAATGCAGTGTAGCAGTATAGTAAAACTAGAAATACACAAATTCTAGCTGAATTTTAGCTGTTTTGACTGAAGTAAACACTTTGAAATTAAAGTTATCGTTTTTTTTTTTGCTATCTATGGTCTCCAGAATCATTTCTTGCCCCCCCCAAATTAAGCACAGCATGTGTCCTTCATCTGTATTCTAGACTGATGAAGTATTCACATTAGAATGAATGTATCACATGGAGCTGTAAGAAATGAGATGATCATCTTAATTGGGTTCAGAAGGACAAAGAAAAAAACCACTGGTGAGCAGAGAAAAAGTGATAGCAGACTGAGGTATTCTTACAGCCTGAGGCTTAGAGGCTAAAGTGATATTACAGTGGCCCTAAAAACATGGGGACCTTAAGGCCACTACAAACAGCAGGGGATGGAAGGTGGGGTGAAAATTTGTTAATTTTCTTCCTTTCATTTCTCAAGAAAAATGTGGTGTCATATTGATTTTTCAGCGTGTTGAGTTAATCAATTCAGGTGCAGAATTTCAGAATTAATCCAAATGCTTTATTAATCCAGGTATTGTGTCCCAAATTAACTTTGATGGGCTAATTCAGGAAACAATTCGCTAAAATTAAGAGAAAATTATTAGAAAAACAATGCCTTTTTTGGACAGAAAACAGACTAGTGCACAACTGAAGTGTATATTCACGTGCATATGTATTTAAATGTACCCGTGTATTTAAATGCAATACAATGTGCATGGTACTGTCTTTACAGTATAGTAATCTATGCATGAAATAGTTTATAAAAAAGACATTCTTTTAAATTTTAGCAAACAGTTTAGCCAAAGCATTTAATAGGGGGCATGAAAAGCAGACAGTGCATACTTTTCTAATAAAGCTACTAGATCATAGGGGTCATCTTTTTAGTAGTCTTTTGGGAAATAATCCAAGTTCTGGATTTTCTAATATTATAGGATCAGATTATATGAGACTATAAAAAATGAAGTAAACACAAAAATATGAAATCTTTACATATTTCTTTTTTGACACCAGAAGATTAAACCTCCATCAACATAATCCATGCATTGTAATAAAATGCAGATGCAGCTGCTTCTGTAATGAACTACATGTATTTGATTAAGGATGGGGCTCAAAAGCTAATTCTCTAAGATTTATATGTCAAAATAGTTGGCATTTACTTGAAAAGGAACAGAAGTTCATTTAATGTGTTTCAAATACATACTGAAGTCAATATTCTAAATAATCTATTACACAGCTTTGGAAATCCCTACACTTTTCAGTGCCAAAAGTTTAAGCATGTGTGACAGCCCAATGGGTGTGCCATAATGGAATATTTAAAGTAGGCGGGTCCAGGCTAACAGACACATACACGGCCATAAAGCTAAAAAACAACCACTGCACTTCATTTTTCAGTGTAGGGAATAAAAAGACACCACAGACCAAACATCAAAACAAAAGTCTGAGCCCCTTTTTGAGCTACTGTTCTAACTTCTTCACAACGTCCCCAACTATTATAACCGGTCAGCTTAGCTTAGCTTACCTGCCTTCAAAACAAACTATTACACTACATTAGTGTCTCCCAGAGACTTTTCTCAAAAACTTCAGTCTCTTCACAAAAAAAACTCTTCCAATGTTCTCAATTAAACAATAGTTTCCTTTGTCCCTCAGTCATTTCCTTCTCCCTTCCTTCTAGTGAATTTGTGAGGGATCTGCCCTATGTTCCTATACCACAGACTGGCCAACTCAAAAGGCCTCTGCTTCCAGATTTTTTAAACTGTCACCTGACTGGCTGTTCATGTGTGGCTGTGCTCTTCCACATGCTTAAGATACTATCCAAGGCACATTGTCTCTGATATCATTCTAAACAACATCATGACTGGAACGCTGATTGAGTTTACAGAGTATATGAATGTAAATAACATACAGTATACATTGAAATGAAGAAAACAAACATGAAATTTTAGAACTAGATCTAAATAGTTCTGGAGTGGAGTGGGTTTGGGGAATGAATGAGGTATCAGAGGGATCATTTCTACTATGACTGCTTTTGTATATTAATTTATCAATATATAAATACTGAAAAATATTGACTTAGCTAAAATGACTCCAAGAAAAACAACCAACAACCTAAGAAACACTTTCTTAGAACTGTATGAGTCTTGAACTAGCTACTATAACTTTTCTCATTTTCATGAAATACTTCATTGCAGGAATTTCCTTAACATGCCATAATATAATATTGTAATATATTAGTGTGGTGGTGTAACCAAAGACACACACACACTCACACCTAGGGCCAGTTTTCCCAGAAACCAATTAACCAATTATGTTTTTGGATTGTGGGAGGAAACCGAAACACCTGAGGGAGACCACACACACAGGGAGAACATTCAAACTCCAGGCAGATAGTATGCCACATCTGAATTTGAACCCAAGGCCTAGGAGCTGACAGCAGCAATCCTAACCATTGCATTAGCGTGCCGTCTGCTTCATATATGGTTCAATTAAAAATCTATTTAACAGTTCCATATGTTTTCTTACAATTTTATTGCAATACTACATAATATCTTCCAGGGTTTTATTGATTTTTCCATAGGTTCAGAATTCAAAAAGAGGATTTTCCACTTCTGTATACTATATACATTTCTTTAAGAGGGAATAAAATGTTAGGAAATTTGTGTCATATTTTCTATTCTGTCTTTCCAATTTAAATAGATAAACCTGGACAGATTTTTCCCTGACACTTTGTATAACTGTTCTTTAAAAGTCTTTATAAATGTTGAAATAGTATCAGTAAATCCACTACAATATTGTGCAAATATTATTATTCAAAAATGCTTTAGGTATTACTTTATATGTACAGAAATAGTGGTGTCTAAATAGTATGTGGAGCTTCAGAACACGTTCAGATATATATCCAGTCAGTTATTCCTTCAAACATTTTATAAAAGGGCCTATTTATTTTGGACCTATAAATGTAAAATATAATTTCTGATAGTAAATTAATGCAATAAGAAACATACATTTGCAATGTGACATTTTAAAACAGCTTTTAAAAACAACACAAAATCATGCATGGCTCTTTGATTTTGGTATATTATTCCCAATAGATGCATATTTCACAGCTCAGATGAAAAGTAGTTTACCTTGGTCCTATTACAGTATGTTACTTTGTCTGTTGTATTTCCATTATGTATTACAAACAATAAACACAAATAAACAAAATGACTTAGCCATAACAGCTGCTGAAATATTCTCTATATAGCTGTATTTGTATATTTGCAACCTACACACTACATTTATTTATAAGCAAACTAACCATAATGCCCTTTGTGGAGATTATGATTTATTGCTTTATCACCTACAGCTTTGTAAAGAAAGAAATTATTTTGAAGGGTGCTGTCTCTTGCTTTCTTTCACTTCATGTTCTTGAAACCCATCCAGCAGCCTTGGAGCAGGGTTAATATTTTTCCTGGCTCCCATGCAAAGCTCCAGTTATTAATACAAGAGTTAGTTCTGCTGGCTGACAAAGTAAGATAAAGTAAATTGGAAGTGACACAGATGAACACGTGGGTGTTAACATACGTGACTGTGTTTTTTTCTAACATCCTGAAAGGTTTCCTCTACAGGGCAGCTTTTCCACAATGACTCTGGGTCACTGAAAGCCACACACTCTCATTGATTTTTAAAACTGGCAGGTGCAGTACTGGGGTTATAAATTAACAACATGAGGAGGACCTGATCCTTTACAGTTCCTGGCATTCTTTCTTCTTGTTGGGTGATTACTAGGTGTTCTAAATCCTTAAATGCTAGAAATCCAATATTTCAATAAGAACTTTCCGTTTTGTTATACTTCAAGAAAATAAAAGAAAGTGCTCTCACATACTATTAATAGATTTTACATAAAATTCCACAGTCATTGTAATTCATTCATACTCCATAGAACCATAGAAAAAGTGTTCAGACATCATTACTTTGCTTATCTAAGCAAAATCACAAACACCAGAAAAGATCAAAAACTGTTCAGTTGTTTGAATTTAATTACTAATAGATTTAGCAATACAAAGACTTTATTGATATTTGCCATGGTGAAGCATTGTATTGTTGGAGGCTTTTAATTTAAAAAAAAATCATTTTTGCTATCAGAGATGACTAATGTTCAATTATTAATATCCCAAGGTTATAATGGGTTAGATCACATCACAGCTATTTCAGATCAATATCTTTTTTCTACATAGTATGTCTATTTTGCTACAGCTACATGCAAAGGTTGGAAATAATATGGCATTATGGCAACTCTACCGTTATTCAGCTTATAAGGAGTTGATGTTTTCAACTTCACCATTTTTTATTAAAATAACCATGATAATTCAGTTATACAGCTGAGTGTGGACTGGTAAATGGTGTTATTGAACAGAAGTCTGATCAAATTCTAATCTCACACTTCTGCTTTCAGCTCATAAAAGCTCCCTAGCTGAACAGAGCGCTGTGCATATATTTCTAATACTGGCCCTCCACCTCAACATCACTGTTGTAATGGTTCTCCCTGGGCTTATACCTCATAGTTAAGGGGAATGTGATAGTGCTGATCTCTGACCAGCACTGTCATTTCCTCAGCCAGGAACATTAAAGCTATCCCTTCACATTTGTCAGCTCATTTTGTCATTATTAGAATTTGACCGAACAACTGAAGACGTATTACTAACACTTTTGTGTGCTCCTTACAGATTCCTACCAACATGACATCAAACAATTATATCCCAATATCAATTAACTGAATTAATCTCTTAATATCAATATTACATTTTTCAAATCAAATTCTACAAATATCATAATATTAAAGAAATCCTTGATAGTTATGAATCAACAAAAAGTTATAGTTTTATGTTATATAATCATAAATGATTATCATTTTCTATTAATTTCTATATCATGTTCTCAATGGCTAAAAGGCTGAAACAGACATTTAATCCCAACAGTCATAATAAAAAATATTCACCACCTTTTTTTTAAAAACAGAAAAAATAGTAACAAATAACTATGAAAAAAATACAATAGTGCTATAAACTAATCAACAGGAAAATATAAATACCTTATTTAATGTAGTCTATTACTTGCTGACATTTATCTATGCTGTGCATTTCTCTAGAAACCCCATTTCATACTGTAGATAAAACTATTTTATATCATACATTTGCTTTAGAACTCCACTGTAGCATGTTAAATTTATCATTTCTGGCTATTGCAATTAAACATATTTTGAAATAAATAAACATGTCATTCACTTAAGGAATATTTCTTTAAGCACTTTACAAGATCATAACCTTTAATAGTGTAAGATATATTTAAATAACATTTTAGATAACTTGCATATTTTACATTTTAAATATCACAGAGTAATTCCTATTTCTATTTTATGATATCTGAATTTCTTGCTTAAAGTTTGTTTCAAGATACCTAAAACAGCTTCCTGTTCTTTTTCAGATATTGTCAACAATATATTTCAAATATAATGTATAATCAAATTAGGAGGAGAGTTGTTAAGTAAAATGTACACTAGCTGTAGAAAATAATTTTAGGCCCGTCTTTACCTGACACGAGAAATGCCACAGTGCAGAGAAATGGTACTTAAACCAGAAACAGCCTGGTCAAACAATTATTTATTAACCAGATGATAACACCACTATGTATAGAAACATAGTATACTAGTCTTGTAACCTCAATGTACAGTACAGAACCTAAATAGGTTATAAAAAACACCGCAACTTACAAAAGAGTATTACTCAGGACTAAATTTCCCATCCTAGAGCACAGATGCCCAAAAATAAATGGGAATCAAATTTGTAATTGTAAATATGCATCACCAACTACGAGAGAATTTTTTTTTAATCAGATGATTCCACAATAAAGTCAACTTTAGCATTTACAAAAGTAAATAGAACTTCAAGCTCTCCAATCTAAGGTTCAGATTACTTAATGGTCCACAAGACTGATCAGAACAAAGACTTCTCACATGGCACAAGCTTAGAGGAAATGGAGGATGATGGTGTATCTTCTTCTCTGTTTGTGTTCTTATCTACTTAAGGCTTTTTTCCTGAACATTGTCTATGTATTTTGTGCTGTGTTCTATGTCTGTTAAAGGTTTTAAAAATTTATGGTGAAGTTAACTAACCAGAGTAATTTACCAGAAAACTTCCTTTTTTGTTCTGTTCTTTACCTAGGTCATAACTCACCAGCACGTCAAAGTTGGACTATTATGTATAATTCCTGAAGCATCAACCATGCATAATGTTCTCATGTGCAAGCCATAACAAGTCTTGATGAATTTCAGTATAGAAAGTACAATGATACTAATTCAAATTACTTACATAATTCTTCAATTACACTGCGTGTATTTTTAAAATTTTTCTCACATTGAGGATATTATTTTTCTTGACAGCTTATTCTTTTTAAAAATCCCCTTTCAGAACAAAATGCTGGCTGTTTTGGAGAAAAACATACTCAATGACAGGGATGTGATAAGATTCCAAAGGACTTTTTCAGTTTTGAAAGAATGGTAATGGATTCCCTTGGCATCCTCCTACAATATCCTTGTTGTTTCTCCAATAACAGTCCTCAATCAGGAATGTAAATGCTACCTTTTCTCCTCAGTAGTTCACTACAACAGACAAATCCCTAAATTGCACTTCATCATACAAAAAACTAGGCTAAAATACTGAAATCCAGATAGTATACTTTTCAAATCCCTCATTACATGTCAAACTGACAACACTTAATATATTTATTGGCTTTGAATCAAAAATGAACCTGGATACTAAGGTAGAAATGCACAAAGGGAATGGGTATGATTACTTGCTTCATGGCTTTGATAAGAGTTTTGGCTGAATTGTGTGACAAGCTTAAAACAAGGGTAATTATAATTTAAGAGATTTACAACATGTTTATAGTTATTGTAGTTATTTAAATATAAGAATTTAGACTCAATTCATCTTATTGGTAAAATGCCCTAATGGTATGTTTTGTTTTTAAATTAACAGTTTTTAATTTTATGTTATACAATACATTGCATACTGTACTTTATTCTCTGGTGTACCTATTATCCATAACACATACATAACACATTGTGTATTCAATCCTCTTGGGAAGTTAAAAGTCTCTAGCTAGGAGAAAAATATTTTTCTGTTTTGGAAGCAGATTAGTAAGTGTGTTGCAGAATAACACAAACACAAACTGCAGCATTTTCTTCTCATTGTTTTTCTTTCAGAGTGAAATGAGTGGGTTTAACTAGAGTGCCGTCATTTTTAACATCTCAAAGACAAAGATGAAAAAGAAAATGGGCCTGTAATAAAAATCTACCATCACTGCAGAACATCTTTCCTTTCTGCACGTTTTTTTTTTTCATTTTAGTTCACTGATTATTTGGATTTACAGGGTAGTAATGCCAAATTGCACATCAGGTTCTGCCTGCAGGTGATTTATGTTAATCAATGGAGGTCATTTTCTCAAATGCTTTGACTGCAGTCAACTCAATACCACTTAATGCAACATAATATACTTAGGAAAGTAGATTCTGAATACTATAAGCCTTTTGCAAAGATCTTTGAAATTAAATCATATGTTTACGAACTAAAAACACTTTAATTAGTAAATCCTTTTATAGTTTAAGGATGTGATATAAATAATGATGGATACTTCTTTAAAAGTCTGACCTCAAATATTTCAGGGTTTTATGTGAGGACACAGGAGCGCCATGGAGGGGAAAATTAAATGACAGCAAAAAAGCTTTCATTGATCTCAAATGCTCACTTTATTCCTTGCTTAGACTATTCGATCACTATGTGAATGAAATTCTTCTTTGTTGCACCTACAGAAACAAGCCTGGAAGACCGTACTTTCAGTCCAGGTTATAACCTTGCATCTTCAATTTATCTTGGCTGTACAAAGAAACAGTAATTTATATCCTGCTTACTCTCCTCTGAGACTGTGCCAGCTGTCTAGCCAACATTTTAGAGAACAGGTTGAAAGCAAGAAAGGGATTGTTGGGAAGGGGGGATGGGCAATCTGCTTACTGCAGTCCTCATTCTTTTTTTCCCCCAGCATGTGTCAAGAACTTGTAAATGGTTATTCTAGCTCTCAGTAAGATTATCACACTGCCAATTTGTAAATGGCAGTGTGATAATCTGACTGAGAACTAGAATAACCCTTTCTCCTTTTCCCCTTTTAAGTGCTATAGTATGTGCCCCGAAGATTTTGCTCTTTTCTCTTTAAGCAGTCCAGAGTCAGAACAGAATGCTACAGCTTTAGCTGCTGGGATGTGATGAAGAATATAAATGATATGACTGCAATTCTTTGCTCCCTTTCCTTCCTCTATACTCTTTGAGCAGAAACACAAAGGCTTATGTGCATTTGATGTTGATGTACTTGACATAGCTTTGATTTATGTTTCATTAAGCACCCATTCTTGATGTGATACAGTCATGCTTTTAAACCCCTCTGTCAGACCTCTTTTAGTTTTACCTTGCTGGATTGCAGGGACTAAAAAGATTTGTTTTCAGCACTATCAGTATGTTCCTTGTCAGAAGTAAACTCTTGTCATGAAGACTAGTCATGACCAAAGACCAATGCATAGTGTGTATGATTTATATAATATCTTATAGGGCATTTTTATATAAATATTGTATTACTTTATCTTTGTAAATATGTATTTTCATGTTTTGATATCCACTATTATGCAATGGTAATTATATTTTAGCTGCTAAAAAGAAAAAGAGTAAATCATGATTGAAGTTAATGAACAAGTTCTAGGACTCAAGAAAAAATACTTAATGTGAACGTATAGCTAAATCACATACTCATTTGCAGGATGTCAATTATCACCTGACACACAGGTGTGTACTCAAGACAGCTGTCTGTATGGTATTTATCACAGCTAAGTGTGATGCAGTAGAAGCACTTCTACCTCCATCCACCTGTTGCTGTATACACCTGGAAGTTAGTCAAACTAGCAGAAGCTTTGAGGATATAATTATGAATGAATAAATAAAAAAACTGCTGCTAAAGTTATTAGAAATAATGTCCATCTCATATATTGCACATTGTAATGAGATTTTGATGAGTCATTGGTCCTAAAATGCTAACACAATAGGTCTTTTGTGGTAGTTTGTTTAGAAACATTTCACAAATGTTTCTGATCATTAAACATTTTTGTTGATTGCCATTTATCTTGTATTTTGGTATAAGTTACAGCTACATAATATTTCCACCAGTATTTAAAAGGTAAAGACACTAAAGCGTGCAAAACCATGAATGGGTATTTAATTATGAGCTCCTGGAACACCTTTGAAATGTTTCCACTACAGATTAGACACATCAAACTGAAGCAAAAAAGATCTCCAACTCAAATTGACATAATATCATAATAATAAGCCTTGATGGGTGAGATAGTGTCATTTCCAAAGAAAACACATGCTGAAATGACATGTGACACCACAAGGAAGGAGAGAAAGAAATGAGTAATTATCTTCCAGGAACATTCTCTGAGAGGCGGCAGGCATGATTGGAATTTATTATCTCTTAACTCTGCATATAGTTGAGTTGGATTCTACATGCATTTCTCCTTATAAATTATGGATGCAGCCACATTACAGGCTTGCCGTGAGAAGAGTATTAAAGAATAATATGCCCTCTTCTCATAAAAGACAGATAGCCGTGGGCTTTTTTGTTTAATGTTTCTGAAAACAACAATGGCGACTATAACCACATTTGCAAAGTTATAGAATACAAAACAATAAAAAAACAATCTCTCCTTATTGACTTTGGGTGTAAGGTGTCTCCGTGAAGCAAATGTGATTAATCCAATAAATGTATTTGCTCTACTGGAGCTGCTATATAACCTAAAGCTTGTCATCTCAATTTTGATATTAAACTGTGGAACTCATCTGATTAATCAAAAATAAAGTTGGATTTCACCTAGCCTGAAAAAAAAAATGCACATTAGTTTTAAGTCAAAAAATAAAAAACAAAATTAGGTAAAACTAGTGTAATGTAATACAAGAACAATAATTGGACATATTTCTGAATTTTTATTAACATTTTTATTAACTTTAAACTTTTCAAAATACAAATCATATTAAAAATATTTTGTTACACAAACTCCCTCCTGCCAGCTTCAATGGTATCACCCTTTGAGTTTCCTTATAAAGAATGGCAAAAGTGAAATTAAATTAAATATAAAGTCCAATAAAATTCAGTTTGCACCAGCAGTAGCACTCCATGCCTCAAAATTCCTCCTGCAATCCCATGTATCCAGGTACCTCCTAGTACCTTTATACAAAGCTCTGGCTTTTTATTTCACACAGGTAAAGAGAATTTGTGGAGTAATGGGTTAGTAATATTTCAAACAAAGGAATAAAACTTGAAATTAATGATTAATTTAACTTCTACTCTGTGCTCAACGGTATAGAAAAAAGCAAACATAAATTAGGTCCAAAAGATTGATATATCTGTAACAAAAACAGCCGCTAGATTGTTGTCTTAGTAAGAAATGGAAAAGGCAGACTAGGAGTAAACCTGAAAACCTTTAGTACTGGAGTACTTACTGTACATCCTACATTGTCCTACAGCTGTGTTTTATAAAATCATTTAATTTCATAGCTTTTGCAAGAACTGAATTAAGGTCTGATATGTGTTCTTTGTTCAGTTGTTAAAAGAAATAATCAAGACACTCTGAACAGTCTACTAGTATGTACACTACACAACACAAGACTTTGAAAACTCCACAGCCACAAATTAAGATTTGATATAGCTTGTTGGCAGTCTTTTTTGTTACAAGTTGTTAGTGAAACGATTGCTTCATTTAATCTTTTTACTATGCATGTTTAAATCCACTTAATATTGAATATGAATGTGGAATTTTACAACTAAAGTGAAATTTTAGTAGCTGAGCATAAAAAGAAGAGGCATCTGATGATCATAAACAATATTAATTTAGGAACATAAACATATCATGTAAACTGTATATGGCTGGTATTGATAGTTTAAATAGAAAATAGACTTCAGTATTCCATTTTCTTCACAAGCATTAAAGTTTTTCAATTGGTTGCATACTGTGGTTATTTTGGAAAAGTTTTTACGTGCTCCTTCTGACCATATTAAGTTTATATACTTAATAAAAAGTTATAATGTTTTAACCTTTTCTATGAATACTTATCGTTATCACAGTAAAAGAAACACATACTTTTTAGAATTTGATTAATAGGGAATATTATTAATGATATAATTATATTAATAGACTAGCTCAAATAATCACAGTAGTACACTTTCATTGTAAACATCTGCATGAATTTGACTCATTCACCTGTGATTACTTTGAACTTTTTTGCCTGCCCTTTTCAGCTACAGCTTAAATTGTTAAGTGGTGCATTGATGTAATGGCTTAGGCATGTGCCTTGCATGCTGGAGGTTGGGGGTTCAAACCCAGTTCTTGCCATGAGTTTTCTTTTAACAAATAAACATTTCTTTGGAAAACGAAATAGTAAATATTATAGAGACTATATTGAATTTGTTGGTATCTCTAAATATCACAACACATTCAAAGTTAAGTGATTTATTAATAACAACTAATAATTTCAAACTGCTTGTATTTTAAAATTGTATTTTGTTCAGGGTGATTTTTCACTGTTTTCACAAACTTCAATTTTTTAATAATCTATTTTTGTGTTCCAGACCTCTGTGTAATTTCTGAAACTCACTCTGTATTCCATGTCTTAACCTTTTCTATCAAAACTTGCACTCTAAATAGGGAATATAATATGGATTCTCTTATCTAAAGAGATTAATAACAATATTAATTTAAGGATTTTTAATGTTTAAATATTAATATGCTGTAATACACAGTTTAAAATTATTAAAATTCTAAAGAGTATACAACTTAAATTCTTAATTAGAAAAAGACAGTCCCTCAGCAATGACCGGGTGTTTTCTGGTGACAGCTCAAATAATGTACATGAGACATTAAGCTTTATTAGCTCTACCTGGCGGTTTTACAAGGTGCTTCTGGGTACTATTATCATATTTAATTACATGCGGTATGATGTGGTATATTGCACCATGCCCAGAGCGTTTAAATGCAGCGTACCTCGCACATTTTGAATGGCTGGATCTGTATGTCTGAAAATGTAAACATTAAAAAGTTAAGATTAGGAATGCAATTCCTGGGCATTAAAACAAACTATGTAGCAATGACTTGCAGACTAGAGCTACCTTTGGATTGATTGTTGAGGGATGTTTTGTGGCTTTACTTGGAAAACTGTCTGTCTATAAACATTTTGTTTGTTGATGGCATAGGTAAGTTTTGTCCTCGGGTGTTCTATGAGACTCAGATTGTGAAAAAAAAAGTTAGTGTGACAAAAGAGGCTGTATTAGAAAGCTGTAGGTCACCAGAAAGGCCGAAACTCTATTTAGTCAATAACAAGGAGATTGTTCTACAAGACGTTTCCTGTGTGGAACTGTCAGTCAGTTTATGTACTCAGGGGTGAGAACAGTTTTGCAAAAACTTTTGTAGCTTCGGTGGCTTAAGACAGCACCATTAAAAATAATTCTTTGAACAGCAGTGACTAGAGACAGCTCAGTGCAAAATTATTAGTTTTTAATAGTGTTAGCTAAAGACAGCACCATGACAGTTAAGAAATTTTATTTAAGAAGAAAAATGATCCAATGTATCTTCTTAAAGGCATCCAATGTGATTTCACGAAGAACAAATATCTTTTCCTGAGTGGCACTCAACCTAAGAACCACGTTTGTGTTTAATTTCTGATCCATAAACCATGAAAGGTTTTTAAAAAGAATATTTACAGAGAAGTGGGCTTACTGGCATAGGAGAACAAGCCTAATCTTTCACGCTGGCCACCAAAAACCTCAATATCATTTTCCTGAAGTTGTGCCTTTTTAATCCTTCTTGATCAATCAGTGAGGAGTAAGGTAGATTTTCAAACTGTACTAAAAAGAAGATTGGTTCAAACTGTTTCAAAGAAGATTTCTTTCTATATCATTATTCTTGAATCAGCTCACAACACAACAGCCATTAAATCACTCACCGCAAACTTCACCACACACACTGTCCTCCGTCAAATCTGTCAAGAGCAATTTAGTGAATAAAACACTCAACCACTCTCAATATTACCACTTCAACTGATGTACATAATATAATGATTTTGTCTCTCAATTTATCATGAAGGCCCATCAGAGGAAACCATGCATTTAGATATTTTCATGGACAGTAGCAAACACCAGTCTTTGTGCTAATTTGTAGATTTTTTTTCCTGGAATTTCTTGTGCACAAGTCACTGAAGTCTAAAAATGATTAGTGCTGATAGATCAAAGAGTGATGATGGTCCTTGGCTAGTGTGGTGGTTCCTCTACCTTCTAGGTTGCGGAACAAACCTGATTGCTATTAAAATGTACATAATATCCAGGAATCTATTGTTATACCATTTATGTTGTATTTTAATTGTGCTATAGTATAAATTAAAGAAATCAAGAATAAATAACAGTTTATAATACCTGTGCATTTTTCACAATGTCTGTATTTTGTAGTTTTAGAAAGACACAGCTACATTTAGAGCTAAGAATTATAGTTATTTAGTTATAACTGAGTCATCTTTTCAAAGCCAAGAGTTTATGTAGCTAAATAAAGAAAAACAATCCCTGTACTGTCTGTTGCAAGCCACAACGAACAAATCACAGGATGAAGACCAAGATTTTTATGCCAAATAAAAAGCTAAATCAGGCACAAAATCCAATTGTCATCCGATTCATTTAACGTCACAACATGATGATTCTTTTTTTTTGGAACAAGTTACCACATGGAGTACAATACAGAAAAACTGCCCTTGTAAGCAATTTTTTTAATCATTCGATAAACAATAGACATGATTCCTGTAATGTTCATTCACTCTTACTGCTGAAGTATATGAATATTAGGCTTTCTCAGTATAAATATAAATAATTACTAGAAATAACACTAGTATTAGTATCTACTCTTCTCAGAAAAAAATATTTTAACCAGTCACTTAGGAAGTACCTTATTCTGCAAGTTTTTGTTTGATCTTTTGGCACAGCATTTATAACAAATATTCATTCCATCAGCTTTCTAACAGCTGTCTCCAATACAGGGCCATAGGGGAGATGGAGTCTATCTATTTGATTAATAAAAAATATGATGACAGCATATGACTTTTACTTGCATGGAAACTACTACACACTTAACTCTTGGCAGTAGTAATTTGTTATTATATAATATATATTTATTATTATAAGTTATTTAATTCTGTTTAATATAATGTATGCATTGATGTCTATATTTTAGATCTAACTAAACAGGTTAGTTTCCAGTTTTTTTGTTTAAAAAAAACAGTATTGTCCCCATACCTTTAACCTACAAATTACAACATAACCTTTAAACTCCAACATTATTATTTGTTTTTGATCATAATACAAAACAAAGGTTTCCGATAAACCGACAAAAGAACTTTAAATATTGGTCAGGCGCTGAGCAAAGAAACAAAGAGCAAGCCTATTAGAATTGTAGATTTCATCTGCTGGCAAAAATGTCCTTTCATCCTTGTTATTGGATCATTACAGTTATGTATGATATTACATTCTGGGAAATGACACACATTTTCATAGTGATTTCTATTGATTACTTGACACTTGCCAGTAATTTTCTGTCACTTTTAAGATGCCAGTATGACATGATCTTCACATTGTTAATCCCAACAGTTATTATTTTAATTGATTATTAATCCCCAAAAAGCTGTTACAATGTTTTAACTGGGAAAACTAGACATACTGTATTTATAAATGACTCTGAAACTCTTTTTAAAGCTTAAGAGTCATATACAATTTGTTCTGCTGATGATTTTTTTTGTCCTCTACATTTCTTTTATGAGAGTTAAAATCTAGCTATGGTCCAGAGTAAAAAAAAAGTATTACTTTAAATAAATGGGGGATGGAGGAACAAATGTATATAGATCATCAAAGGAGTGTTCGTCCTGGATTCTGTCTTACAAGCACTCACAGAATAATAACCATAACTGAGTAACATAGATGGACAGATACAACTAATAGATTAAATGTGTTGGTTATGTTTTAAGTTTTTTTTTTCTTAGTAGTTGTTATTATCTTTTAAAGTAGACTATGGATTACATTTTATAAATATTTGTTTGGTTATGAAATATAAACTGCAATTATAGAATTGCCAAGAATAATTCTAAATGAAAAAGAACCATGTAACTTTAGTCATTTCTTCCGGAATTTCATTGACTGAATTAGTCACAGATACAACCACTCAGAATAAGTGTTAATCCTCATTATCGTGATGGCAGTACTGCATCGCGGCAGGGTGTGTAGTTCATTGGCCAAGGACATTGATAGGTTTAATTGCGGTGCGTTAGATTGTAGTGAAACAGTTGCTTAATTTAATCAATGTTCCTGATAAACAATCTTAGAATCCACTTAATATGGAATATTAATATTGAATTATGTAACTCAAGGGATATTTGGTAGCTGACCATAAAAATAACAGAAGTATAATGTCTCTGAAAACCACACACAATATTAATTTATGAATATAAAAATACATACTGTACATAGGTGGTAGTGGTAGTTAAAAAATAAAGTTCATTAACATTTTCTGCATTAAAGTCTTTAACTCGGTCACTTACTGTGGATATTTTGGAAACGTTTTGACATGCTTGTTCTAGCTATATAAAGTTTATATACTTTATAAAACGCTAATATGTTATAAGTTGTTCTATGAATACTTGCTGTCACTATAGTAGTAAAACTAAGGTGTCGTTTTTTTAAAATCCACTTAAATAGGGGATATTAATAGGAATCATGTAAAGGGAAATTTTGGTAGCTAAAATAACCAAAGTATAATAATGTCTCTGAACAACATTAATGATTTCAATTTCAGAATAATCAATAATAAAAAATAATATGCATACTGTATATAACAGGTAGTGGTAGCTGACAACAGTATTCCACCTTCATCATAGATATTTTCAACATCTTTAACTCAGTTACTTGCTATGGTTATTTTGGGAAGGTGTTTACATGCTTCTTTAACTAGATATGTTGTAATGGAAACTCAAAGACAAATCAGAGTGATGCGTTTGTGGCTCAATGATAAAATTCTGCACTATCACGCAATAGGGACTGGATTTAATTCCAGCCAAAATGCAAGTTGCCTTTTTAACAAATTGCCCCTTGGGCATAATAAAGATTTCCTCTAAAAATAAAACAATATGCGAACTATATTAACATTTTAGATAATTTTCTATATATGCAACAATATGTCAAATCTTAAAATAAGATTGCAATGTCTTCTCACATTCTCGCTCCTAGGGGATAATAAAGACACTCAAAATATTAAAATAAATGTATTATATAGAATGTACTATAGTAACCTTTTTATTAAATGATAGATAAAAGGCAGGGCAGTGTCTTTCTCTCAAAGCTATATAGAAACTGTTTCATAACAACATCAACAACAATAATAATATCTCATGTCACGGCCTGAGGATCAGACGGTGCAACTTTCTCACAATAATGTTGAATGTTTTATGTATGTAAATGTCCAATTATACTGTAGGTATATATTGTGTATAATGTAGACAGTATAAACATTACAATATATACTGTAGGTATATACGATAAATATCTAGTTGTGATAATTGTATATGCTTTTGGCAACACATTAGAGATCTTGTTTAGAGTACAAACTGAAACAGCACTTGTTTAGCTGGCCTGTTTGACTCTCAGAACCTGTTGAAAAATGAAACAAAAAATCAAACATAGCAGTCTTCTTTACATAAGTAGTTTGAAAGATCTGCATGCTCTGCAGCATAACACATATATCATGCCAGCAGCATAACTGACACCACCAGTGATACTTTCTACAGCATATTGTTTATGCAATTATTGGTGGTCAAATACTATTATTATAAGATTGTATGGTCTCTTTCCTTCACAGCGTGTACTTTAGTTTTAAAATGTCAGCAACTTGAATCAAAACATGACCAAAGACTACAATTCCCCACTTGCCTCAGATGCAAATCACTTGAAATCATATCCACAGTTTGTTTTATAAAACAGCTTCTATCTTTTTAAATATTAATTTAATATTTAACATACTGTACTATGCATTATAAAATTAATGAAAGTTGAAATAGTATATAAATTAAATTCCATAGCTGGAAAAATATTGTAGCTTTAGGACAATTTGGCAATTAAAAGTGATGAAAAAATATAATGGAAACCGTTTGTATCTCACTAAAAGGCATCCATAACAAAAGTTGTGTCCACTGTTACTTATGTCCAGTGTGGCCAGTGGTTTTCCTTCAAAAGAAAATTTTAGACTAAATTTCAATAATCTTCCATTATCAAATTATTGTGGTTTATCTGTATCTTATGAAACCTTCATTGGTGACTCCACAAACACCCTTGTTATACCATTTTACCAATGTGCACATAAAAATGAGAACATTAACTACACGCAATAAGGACATTTGTTTTTCTAACTACCAAATTACCATGATAGACAATGTATTTTCTATTACAACGGGTTACATAAATAACTGAAACATATCAGTGGCTTTATATTATTTAAAGCATATATTTATCTTGATATCTTATTTCACCATCTTTTTAGTTACAAAATGCCCATGTAACAATTACATTTCTGTCATTTACAGAGAGCATATTTTTAACTCATTTTTAAATGCCAAAATGTCACTTTTCTTACCTTCCATACCTTACCTTTGTTTTCTACCTTCCTACCTAAACTGTTTGTTTGAAGAGGAATTATTGTAAATAATTTCTCATAGCACCCAAGGCACAATCAAGCCTACATTCAGACATAACTAATTCTGAATTACAAATACCAATATGTGTTGCTCTAAGAAGGACAGTTTAGCAAAATAAAAATTTTAATAATTAAAATCAATTAAAATTAACTGATTTTATTATATAACTACAGATGTTTGGCAATGATGGTAAATTCTGTGAACTGCAAACTCTGCAAGCAGTTCCCAAGCAGTTTTCTCCAATTGTTTAAATAAAAAATACTAGTATATTATTGAAAGTATTAAAAACTAGATAATTAAGAACTTGCATGTCTTTTTACAGTTTTATTAAGAGTGCTTTGATTCCTTGTGCACATCATAACTATAGAATCAATGGGTGTTCTGATATTTGTTTTACTATGCAGTATTATACAGTACCATTGTTTTTTTCCGGGTGTTACATAAACATTATTTATTGTAACATACATATGACAATAAAGGAGGGGAATAGTCCAGTGGATCTACAGTATAACAAAGAACCCTTTCTGTTGTAGAAAATGGGTGTCACATTCTCACAGAAAGGGTTGTGAATGCCCACAAGAGAACTCTTTACACAGATGGGCAAATATGCAGGCCAAGTATACAATTAATTGTAAATTTCAAATGTAACCGATTCTCACACACAGGAAAAGACGTGTTAAGAATTAATTATAGAAAACACATTCTGAACAGCAGCAGGGTGCCTCTGAGTGACCTTTATTTACAGCCAGTTTAACAGAAGTGTGACTGAAAATGCCAAGAAGCAAATCAGATTATTAATATTGATCGCCTTAAGAAAATGAATAATTTAGAAGCAGCATCAGAATAAATATCCCTTGACAGAGATGAAAGAGCACAAGTTGCTGCATTTCTAATGTTCATCTATCATCCTGCAGAGCTCACGGTTGGAAATTGAGAGTTTTCACCGCCAAAGAATACAATTAGTTTTATAGTAAAGTGTGACTGTCTTAAGTATACCAATATGAACACATTTTATGAATTGTACATTTGACAAGCTTGTGTGATCTGTGCTATTAAAATGTTCTGAATTTCAAATATAGACTTATTATTCTGAGAAGATAATGAGCTCTGAGATTATTTTTCAATTCAATTAAACTTCAGCGATATGGAATTGAGATAACTCAGAATACATTGTGAATAGTATATTTTCTATGCTTCCTTAGTTTTTCACTGTGAAAAAAAACCTACATATTGTATGCACTGTCCTTCTTCTTCTGTTTTCATACATATAATCTATTTGTTGTGTAATAGCTTGCAAAGTGGACTGGCATCGAGAAACAGAGCCCTTCACTTCTTAGCCACAGCTGAGATAAGAGCCTGTGGAATTAGCTGAGATTCATTTTGTCATTATAAGGAGAAATATTGGTATTATCAGCTGTTTTAAGAATGGAGACAAGTCATACAGTATATGGGAGATACATACACCCTTGCTATTTGATTTTATGCTATTTATTAATTAAATACGATGTATTTTATAGGAGTTTCGTAGCCTTCTTGTCATGGTACCATACAGGGTAGTTCTATGAAGTACTATGATATTACTGAATGATGCATATTTTCTTCCATCACAGACATTTAACTCTGTAGCTTTTCCAAAGTTCTCATTGGCTACAAGTAGCATCCCTTACCAAGCCTTTCACTATTTTAAGTGTCTGGGTGGTATGATGCCGCTTCCATTTTCTGATGACTGAGTTGACTGTGCTCACAGGAATATTGGGTTTCTGTTTTACTTTCAGGAGCCCTGTAGTCTAAATGGTTGGGTCTTTTATTGAAATTCATTACCTGACCTATGTAACTCACCCTTACATGTGCTTTTATTCTGAGATCATGAGTACCTCTCTTATTGTAAACAGACAAAATCCATCCAACTGTGTAACTTTTTAACCCTTTTTTGAATGTAAATTAATGTAATAAGTTGGAATACTTATCCAATCATAAGTTTATCATTTTTTCATTATCTATGTATTGTTTTCTTACTTCTAATGTATGGACTATGTTGCATATGCTGTATACCAAATATCTTTATTTTCTACAGAATTCACTTACAGTATACTCTTTACATTAGTGTTTCTAGAAATGCTTTTGAAACAATATAGCATATGTTTATGATGGTAATTCTTCACTTTAGAAAATACAACACTGTAAAACATTAATTATATTCTGATTTCTGTAAATATTTAATTAATCTTGGATATGCACATTGGTTAAATGAATCATTTTTACAGTACCTGTAGTAAAACATTCAGAATGGTATAGTGTTACGGATTGGCTCCGCTGTCCGTCTCGGGTGTTGTGTTGAAGGGCTGAAGGAAACAAGAGACGTAATTTGGGAAAAACACACAGGGGTTTAATAGTGCAACAAAGTAACTGTGACAGTTCATGAAACAGTGAACAGAGAAACAAAGACTAGCGTCCAAATCTGAATGGGTCCATAGGTGGCAAGGATGTTGGAAAGGACGAACCGTGGAATGACAGGAGAGCGAAAAGACCCTATGCGTAGCGGCGAGATGGGGGTTAGCCCGGGCTCAGCTGTTCAGGGAATGCCGTATAGAACCCTATGCCCTCAGGTAGCGGACGTGGGGCAGGTCGCCTGATGTCTCAGGACATCCGAACGTCAATGCTGAGCGAAGGCAGAATGAAAGACTCGGAAAGATATAGCCCCAGAGAGAGAGAAACACCGGAAGGACAGCAAAGAACCGGAAATGAGAGACAGGACAGAGAAGGAGCGCCCTCTGCAGCCAGACAGTAGGAGGGTCAGGGCACAGTCCATGAGTTCAATACTGTTAGAAACACCCTGAGACGACACAAGATTAAAATCCCCGGGAAGTGAAAAACATGAACACAGGAAGTTCTGGGATCATAGGGCGAGGTCCCCCAGGCCCCGGGCTCAAAAGGTCAGGCGATGTTGGAGATGAGGCCTATACCCTCAGGCATCCAGCAGCCTAGTGATAGGCGAGCCTCGCGACATCTGTACCCTAATGCCAAGCCCTGAGCACTGGAGGCACTGAGATTAAATAGAGGGAGACTAAACAAGGCACACCTGGAGAACATACCAGCAATCACACAGAACTAATGATGGGAGAAGTGGAGCGCCCTCTAGGGGAGAGATGTTGACCGTGACATATAGTAGTATTTCTTGACAGTCATTTTGTAGGTTAAAGGTTTCATTACATTTGAATGTGGAAGCAGCCTAAAAAAAAAAACATTATGGACAGCAAAAACACTCTTTGCGAGGATGCAGGAACTCTTATTCGGCTTCAGCCAAAGGCATCATCTTCTTTAGCTTGACTTCAATTGGTATTAGAGTAGACAAGAAATTATGATCTGGAAGAACAGTTACATTTCAATGTAGTATTTTTTTTATTTGTAGAAAAGATCAGTTCTCTTTACTTAGTAGTCATTTTGCCTTCTTTGAATTATTTGTAATTTTTCCAAATTGTTCTATGTACTTATAGAAGAACCATTCTACCGCAAACTACAGCAAGGAGAATTCTTGACTGCATCATAATAAGCCAAATTTTGGTGCACTTAAACAATAAAAAATGCTAACAGAGAGTGTCATTTTTCCTCATACTAGCTGATAGACTAAAAATATACTGGTGCTCCTCAAATGTTTCTGAAAATATATTATATATATATTTATAATCAAAAAGGATTACAACATTAAATATTTTGTCAAGGTCACGCCTTACAAGTTACAATGTTTATTTTTGTCCATTCTTGTCCAACTATTTTCTACAGCACATGGTCACTTCATTTTCATGGATATTTTCACTTCTTTGGATATACTTAATTCTAAAAAATATTAGATTAAGGGACTATCTTTATTTATGTTGCTTAACAGAATTCCTAATTCAAGCGTGCTTGTGAGTGATTGTGGCACTAATAAGGACTTCGTTGATGAGTCTGCTATAAAATGTATTAGTATATTATAGTATACTAATATTATATATATAAACAATTGTAGGGTGTAACATAAATCTGGAAAATGAGTAAACAGGAAATCAAGTAAAAATATGAATAAAGGCACTTTACCATTCTACATGGGCAAACCATTATTAAATAGTTAAGGTATTTGTTAAATTATAATGGTACTAATTAATAATCACAATATATTTATAAAACATTATTCATGTTACACTTTCTGCACCTTTCACATTAGTGCTGCATGCTGACCCTGTGCCATTGTATTAAAGTATGCAGTGTGTAGTGTTGGGATGAAGAGCTCAGTGAACAGGAAAATTCTGCAGCTTTCATTGCCAGTGTGACAGGTTACTTTATTACCATGCCTTTCACAGCAATTTAGCAGTTACCCCGGTAACGGCTACAGAGATGTAATGGGATCACATGCATTAGAGTGGAGGGAATGCTAGCACCAAGAGCCGACCATCTGCTGGCTTATGTTCTGGGGCTGTTTGCTCACCAAGAGCTCCTTGACAAGGGCTCTGCTTTTATGTAAATGAGGCAGGTTAAACCACAGGCCTGTCCTATTAAGCTATACTCCAGTGATTTGTCTTTCTAATTCTATTGAAATAATAATGAGGATTTGCTCCTGATTAATTAACTAACCTTTTCACGAAAAAGAAAAAAAAGATTAGCTAACAAAATTGGTGCTTATTGGAGAAATAATGAGGTTTTTATTATCATGACAAAGGTAAATTTCTCAAACTTGTATTGAAACAAAAAATATACATATACAGAGTACAGCAGAAAACATAGATGGAAATTTAAATAGTAACTATGTCTGTAAGAGCAATAACAATAAGTGTTATCTACTGATGCCTAATTAGATGATTTTGTAATAAATTACCGTGTGCAATGTTCAGGATACACACATTTGATAATGTTCCTTTTCCTATATAGGTTGTGATTTCTTTAAAGAAAATGTGGGACTGCAAAAAAAAATCAATATCACATAAACTGGTAGATGGCTGTTGCTAGGATATTCTTACAGGTTAGTTGTGAAGGTTGGAGGTGGATATTGAAGAACAGAGCAGCAGGGCTGAGAGGAATATGTGCCGGGGGGTTAGCTACCTCATGTGGAGTCACCCATAAAACTCGTTTACATGAAAGCCCTGTCTGATCATGGCCACCTGACGTCTACATATATGTCCAGAATGAAAATGACTATTAAACATGGAAACATTACTTCACCTTCCGTATGTTCATGTAAAAAACAGAGTAAATTGGTGTGACTATTTGCTTAAAAACTACATTTACAAAATAGACCCCTGTCTAGATGTTGTTAACACATTTTTTTACCTGGAATAAATGAATTGAAATAAATGACAATAACATTTTCACATACATTAACACTGTTCTTGCAAATGTGGTCATAAAAGCTTACTATTACAATATTAAAAACAATGACATGTTTTCGTATTTACAGTAAGATAGTGCAGTTGCTTCACAGCTGTTGGACCCTGGGTTCAATTGTTGCCTGAGGTGCCTTCTTTGTAGAGTTTGCATTTTCTCCTACTGTTCATGTGGGATTTCATCGAGTGCTCTCGGTTCCATCCACCATCCAAAGACATGCTGGCAAGGTTAATTGGTGTCACAAAATTGCCCCTATGTGTGCCCTGTGATGGACTGGCATCCCATCTGGGATGTAGTCCCCAATTGCTTCATACAGTATGCTTCCAAGGTGCTGTGACTCTTAACTAGAATGAACAGATTTTTAATAATCAAATGTTTATTTAAAAATATATGTTTTTATTTTAACATAATATACATACACATATTTTCACTTTTAATAGAAAGTCATACAAGTAAACCAAGTAAAAGAAAAAGCAGAAGAAGAGAAGAAAAAGATTCTAGAAGGCTTTTGCTGCTGTTTTTCATCACAGAGCATCTGCTCCTTCAAAGAGGAAATCCTTCTTTGTTGTAACCATGTTTGAAGAGAAAAAGGTTATTTCTGATACCCTAAATCTTTCTCTAAAGAAATGCCTCTTAGGTGCTTTTGCACCACTACAACCATTTTTCTTAGTTTATCTGTGATATATTACAATATCACCAAGGATGCCAACTGTTTTTATGTATCCTTGGAAAACGTTTTGAATCTAATCTAAATTTAAATTTTACAACTGAATTTGTAAATAGGATCAATAACAGAATAGAAGCAGCAATAATTAATACTCAACATTTTCTTACCTTCATGAACTAAAAAAGTATAAATAATATGAATGTATTAACCAATCATTCACAAAAACAATTCTTAAAGTATTGAAAATGCAACTTGTTCCAAGGACTTACACACTTGGTTGGAGTACATGAATTTATAGTGTTATGGTTTACAATCTCCAAGTGTAAATAAAATGATTTTTAAATATACTGTATGTTGTGCATGGAAGATATGTGTGAAGATATGAGGAGTACATGATGGTACAGAAGCTATTGTTCCATTTTACAAACACTCACTAAATTTAAAAAAGGAGGTAACAGACAAATGTCTAATACTTTCAACACTCTTCACAATGTTAGATAACATACTGTATGTGCTTTAACTCTAACAATTTTTAATAGCTAGATCTCCTGGGGTTATACCTACTGCTATAATGAGATCATGCTTGAAGCATACAAGTGCAAGGAAATGAATTGGAGCAGCATAGGGTATGCTTTGTTTGAGGAGTGTGTGATAAAGTGAAGAAATGACATAAGCCAGATTGATACCAAACACCATTTATGACTTTGTTAGCTTTGCATTCTGGTATTGTAAATAAACATATCTGAAGTAATCTGATCATGAGATATGAATTATATGGTGTGTGTTTGTATGAAAAAGCATGTCCTTGTGCTCTTTGTAGCCTCTGTTTTCCACAGCATCTCTAAAAGAGATCTGTGAATCAAATCTCATTGGGAGCTGTTACAATCAGGCCGCCAATGAGATGCAGAGCAAGCCACTAGGCTTTTAGCAATCAGTGAACCATGAAGCTGACCTGCTTAGTTTTTGTTGTAGGCTATTAAGTCTAAGACTGGGACGTTAACATGTTTCAGCCTTTCATTTCCTTCTGGCCTGGTTAAACACACAGTCTCCACTCATTTTTTATCTACTCAACATATGCTTTGTGCCAAAGAAAACATACGAAAAATAACGACAAAGATTAGTGTTCTGTGTTTATTCCCATAAAGATATAGACAATAAAATGTTTAAAACGTTTTTTTATTAAGATTAATCTTATATGGCGATCATATTTATTATGGTTTTCCATTTCAATTTTTTTCTTTAAAAGTGTTTGTCCTTGTCCGATTTATTAAGCAAATTAATTGAAGCTGACTTCTTAATAATATGTATAACAAGATCATTTTATTGTGT
Source organism: Lepisosteus platostomus (assembly GCF_059453375.1). Taxonomy (NCBI): domain Eukaryota; kingdom Metazoa; phylum Chordata; class Actinopteri; order Semionotiformes; family Lepisosteidae; genus Lepisosteus; species Lepisosteus platostomus. The sequence goes on from NC_142614.1 coordinate 53,032,327, forward strand.
AAGATTATTCACACCGGTAGATTGAGAGTGCTCGGGGAGGTATGTCTGATAGTGTTACATGGGATTTAGCATTACAGAAAAAGTAGTATCATTCATAAAAGTATCATTCTGCAATTCAGTTTGACCTCTTCCTGAACGTCAAATTTTAATAATGGTGAAACAAGCCGAGACATTTAGAAAGGATACCATACTGAATACTCTATTATTAAGTCACCTGGCTGAGGAAATGGCAACACTAGGCAAAGATCACTATTGTCATAACCCCACAGAAGTATCCCTGAAACTCTGACGCAGATTTCAAACATGGAGATAAGAGTTAGTTACTGTGGTTTTGAGAAACCATGCAGAATGTGCATGTACTGTAGCATGGAATGAATGGTAAGTAGATATCTTACTAAATTTCTTGAACATAGCTCTAGACAGAATTATTAATAGTCAATCATGTAATTTACAAGATTTACCTTGGAGCACCTCTGTCTTTCAGCTAAACAAGGTAGTTAACTAGATACATCCTTTGCCATTGATGGCCTCTCACCTGAATATTTACCTGGCTTTTTGGACCAATTATATTCCCTTGTATTGAAAACAGTGCCTACAATTGGCAAACTACTGCCCCATCATTTTAATTTCCTTTTACATCAATTTACTATATATGCTTAGATGGCTTTGCTGAAGGTATATATGATCAAGCGCAGCTTGTACCTCGATATGGTACAGGCTAGTACAGACATTGTACACCCTTATATTGGGATAGATTAAACAGTAGTATTTCGAAATTCAAATTAAAAGAGAAACATCTACATATCAAAGTCTCATTCCGCATGGAATATCTGTGATATCTGTGAGTGTAAGTGTGAAACCCTTAATTTGTATTTCTATACCTCTATTTTGGAAGCATTCTGGTTTAGTCCTAACACTCCTGTATCTTAGTGCTTGTATGATAGCATTCTAATGCTGTTCCAGAAGTCATTGATATAGAAACTTTATGATGGTACCACAGACAGATTAACTCCAGGTTAATGAAATCCTAATCTTGATTTTAGTTAATGGTCACTCCTCAATTTAGGTACCCTTTATAAATGTTATTAATGAAAAGAAAAATTGTTACATAAATTATAACTATATATTATTCTGCATATAAAATATAACTAAAGCTATATTTAGGATTAGGTATTAAAATTCTCTACCCCATAATCTATGACTTAATAATATGTTATAATATAGATTGTCCAGAGCCAATAAGCCAAAGAAAAAGAATAAAAGAGCAGAGTCGAAAAATGCTGAGACAGTATATTTTTTCTCTACCTGTTACAGACGTGTTACAGATAAGAGGATATTTGTTTGGTAAATTTAGAAACAATTTGACACAGACTATGACATATTTAAGCAAACAATGTAATAATTGATATGCCATGATTTCAAAATGTTATCATGCTGTAATGGTTTGATGGGTTTACTGAGACAATTATTAATTGTAGCAGTAATCACGAGGTTGTTCGTTGGGGCTTTTAGAAAATCAATCGTCAGAACAACTAACAACGCACACACACGGGTTCAATACACGGGATACATTTATTAATATAACTGTGCACCAAACATATACTAGTCTGCCTGGATACGAGCGGCAGACCTTACGGTGAGGGTTATCAATATACAAGGTATATAATCTCGAAGAGATGCAAACACAAAGAGATACACAACAGAGAATATATATCAATATATATCGTTCGGTTACCAAATCGCTAATCAGTGTTATTACCCACTGTTACTCTAAACTCGGAAGTAAATACATTACTCATGAATTAAATTGATAACAACTTGTGTTGAGGTACAATTGAATTCTCGAGACGCAATGTAGAACATGGGGTTTACTTATCCACTGTGTTTGGATTTGGAATTTCCCGGCACGAACACCAAACCAGCTGACAGGCTCTGTTGCAGCCTCTGTTCCAGCGGTTGTCCAATGGGCGTTGTGTCGGCGTCCTCTGGCTACCGGCCAACCAGTTGAGGTGCAGCTCGGAGTAGGACGGGCGGAGGAATCTAACTGCGGCGCGCAGGGCAGTTGTTGCTCCGAGGGGATCTACCAGCAGTCCGGCTGGCTAGTAGAAAGTCTCTATGCACAGAGTGTGACCGCGAGTCCTCACAAGTCACTCTTTTGCCTGGGAAGAAACTGGTTCGTTCCCGGTCCAGCGCTGCTTCTGAATAAGCTATTCAGGTTGTCGACGAGGGTCCAACTGTAGGCTGCCGTTGATCAAGCGGAGCATTCACGTTGGTAGAATTCTGAGTACGTACGGGATCCTCGGCCTCGCGCTTTGAACAAAGTCCAAGTCCTTTTGCAGACAACAGCAGTTGTCACGTGATTGTCTCTGAGGATGCGCGAAAATGGCCAAGGAGAGCCCAGAACTGAGCTTGCGCTCCCTTTTTGATCAAGACCCAGATGTGTGCTGATTGGTTGAGAGTTTGGCGGGCATTGGAGACCCACGTGGTATTACCACGCCCTGCCAGTCCCTGATTGGTTGGTCAAGGTGAGATATAAGTCACTTACTCTTGACACTTAGGAATGCAGTCCAGATGTCCATTCGGCACTCCCTAGACTGATAGGCGCCAATGGATGACCATTGATCATGATAGCCAGGCTCAGCTAATTGCATCCCCGTCTGGGAGCTTGGTTCTTATCACAAGAAAACACTCTTAAATCAGCTTGCATGAATTCTTTCTCTGTGGCTGCACCACAGAGATGGAGGGTGAGATGGGGCCTCTTTTAGGAGCATACCAACGCTTAATTCTGTCTTATTAACAAGCATTGCCGCTACAATGCTATAGTCTATAGTCTATACCTATAGTTGTGCTATATTCATCAGCAACACTGATGTTTGAAGTCAAGTTCACAGTGTCTATGTGGCTTACCATTAAAGCACATTTTTAGGCTGCAGCTGGAATAACATTACGAAAAAAAAAAGTTGAAATAGCTTCTCTGAACAAACTAAGCTTCAGAAGACCAAGGTCTCACAAGTCATCATGTTGGTTTACAAATATGCACGAGAGTTCCTGATGCTCAAGTTAAATCTGTCAGTGATTATTATCTGCAGGTATTGTGAAGTATTATCCCAGGAGCAGCTGTTGCTACTGTCACTGATTTAGGTTTGTGTGAAGACAGCAACACAGGTACAGCATCATAGTGTAGTGAAGACATGCCATCACTGTTTGAACCCTTTTGTAGGCACCTGTCATCAGAGGAGATTAAATGAAATCCAAAAGTATCTTCTTGAGCCTTCAACATTTCAACACAACACAGCAATATGCAACTCTGGATATCAGTGCATAAGAAAAAGCTGGTATATCAAGTATCAAAGGCAGCATATTCCAAAGAACATGCAAATTAAAGATGCAAATGACAAAAAGCATCTCCAGAAAAAACAACTTCCATAAAAAGTACTTAAAAAGTAACCTAAAATTGCTATGGAAAATACCACAAAACCCTAAGTTGACCCCCAACTAACTCCCTAACCTGGATGAAAACCATGAAATAATAACATTTTACCCATATTGCTACCTAATGTAGCTTTTAATATTAGTGAGCAGTGTTGATTTTTATTACTTGCTTATCTGGTTGACCCATAGCTAAACCTAAATTTAGAATTGCTGGATTCACTTAGTGGCCTGGCAATCCTTAGATTGTTTCTGATATACATTATTAAATACAATAAATTTTGAACACACCTAAATTGAATAGCACACATCCTTCGTGAACACTGCAAGCATGGCACATCATTAAGATCTGACATTTTCACACTATTATTGTAGAACTGATATACAATAGTGCAAAACACTAGTCTTAAATTACTTCACAGAACTGAAGAAAAAATCTGGTAATTTATAATTTTAAATAGTACAATATCCAAAACAAAACAGAAACTATTTTTTTAAATTCTGATAGTGACAAAATATGGTGATGAATATAAGAGATAGGTAGCATGCTTAGTATTTTGGCTTTAACTCTCCTAAATGAGGAAATAATGGAGCTAGTCAGAAATCAGCGATTTGTTATATCCCTTGCAAGAAAACCTCCAAAATATTGATACAGATTTCTAACACTGAGCACTGAACAAGTCACTTTTGATACAGTTTTGCAGGAACCTAGTCAAATGTGCATGTAACAAACTAAAAAAGTGTGGTTCCAGTGTGCAACAGGAGAGTGTGGAGAACCAATTATTGGGAGACATGATCTGAAATGCGATGGAATGCATTGTTAAAAACTAAAGCATTTAACAATGTAGCAATAAAAGACCATGTGGATGCAGCGGAGAGGAAAACAAAAATTTCCAGTGGAATACATTAAGTACCTATATAATTTGGACCTAAGAATACCTGAGAAGTGCTTCTGCTGCAGGTGACAGAATGTGAGTGTTACACCACGCCCCCGGAGGACTTGTCATTCCACCTCGCATTCCAGCACGATTCCCAATTAGCCCTTTTACCCCAGCCTATTTAATGCTGCTTCACACTCCCCCCTGTGCTCAGTATTAGGTTTTCCTGGCTAGAGCTACCCCGTCTTCCTGCAATTAGTTACGTCTTGGTTTTTGGCTTCCTGACCCTGGCTTGTTCTCCGACTACGTCCCCTAGTTTTGTTTTGGCACTTTGGTTATCATTCTGGCTTAGACTCTCGGCTTCCTCACGGCTTACGGCTCCGCTTCTGATTTTGTACTTTTGCACCGGTTTGTTTTCCTTTGGCTTTCAGACCTCGGACTGTTAAATCGACTTTGCCTCTGGAGTTCATCCTATTCATCTGCATAGGGTCCTCATTAATATTCCGTAACAGTGAGTCAGCAAAGAGCAGGCAGCACTAATGGTTAGCACCACTCTGTGGTGGGCAGTAGAAGATGCTGGGCAACAGGAAGAGTAACATGAAAGAGAGCCACTGATTACATTTATAGATGTATTTATTATTCAGGATTTTTTTTAGCTGTGCATATGTGCTTAAATTAAAGGTTTAATGTAATCTAAGCAAAAATGTTAATTAATGTTTCTGGTCACTAAACACTTTTCAAAGCAATTCACGTTCCTCATGTTTCATAACACCTTAAGCCTGAATATTTGATTATTTAGCCTTTACAGTTTTATATTATTGGATAAACACACTTTTATCATAATGTGAAAGTTAGAGATGCACACTGAATCAATTTCCAAGAAGGCTTATTGCTACTGTCTTGATGTCATACATAGTTATACATAATTAATTGATGAATAGTTATGTTTTTTATTTATAGAAGATAAACATGAAAAAAGCACTTTTTTATTCCCTTTAAAAATTAAACGAAAGGAGTACTTTTGTAAGTGGTTCTGAACTAAGCTTTTTTTTGTCTCTCACAAAGCTGTACAGCAGTGAGTGTGTAGTGTGGAATGAATAGCTTTCTCATTACTTCACCCTATTTTGCTGTCTCTTTTCCTGTCCTTTGTAATGTAATGGAGCACAGCTGTGGGCTAGCTGTGAATATTAACTACATACTGTAGACTGAGAGCAGATTCCATTGTACTCTCTACAACATAACAATAACACAGATAGCAAAAAAAAAACATTGAAAAACGGCATCGGTTATTTCTTGTTGTATGAGGAAACAGACAAAAAATCGTTTGCAAAAGGAAACCAAAAGGTTTGTTGCTGCTGAGGTTTTACAGCTAAATGAAAGGAACTGAGTCAGAAATTAAAAGCACTTGCTGTAAATGGAAATGGCACAAGGTTCACTGAACAGCACTTGCTGATAAGAAAAATAATTGTATTGTATTAATTAGATGCTTTTATTCAATTGAACATAGAAGATGATTCATCAGACTTTTTCTTTTTAATTTTCCATTCTTGCATAATTATATATATATTCCAGAAAAATTCTCTGATTATGAGTTGTGCAGCTTATCACTTGAATTATCATGTAACTTCTTTGGAACAAAAGGTTGAATTGATGCAAAAACAGTTTAACTAATCAAATAATTAAATTTAATTAATTTACCTTTGAATTCTACTACCAAATTAGCTACACTGTATCACACTCTCATTAACAAAGTTAACAAATATTAAACTTTAGTCTATTAACTAATAAATTAAAGAGTCTATTCGATTTTTGATTACATAAAATATTACAATATTATTTATTAATATTATTTTATTTTCAAATTAATTAACAATAATAGCAAGGTTAGATAAGTGCCAATAAGAAAATGCAAAATTTTAATTTTACCTACATTAGAAACTTAATCCCTTTGGCAGTTTTTGATTTGTCTAATCAATATGAATATGAAAAATATACAACTAAAATACTATAGTATTATCAAAGGGATTGGACTTCTGTCATATGTACAGCATATGGTACTCTAGCACGATCTAGTGTGATTTTTTTAAATGAAAGTTAAACCTGTCTCTTCAAAGACAACTTTATTCACCAAGCTGGAATTATGAGCACAAGGTGGGTTACATAGGAAAGTATAATACAGGAGAGAAAACAATGAACAATCATCCTGTCATCCATTTGAATCTTAATGTAGGCCAAATCCAGATTCAAATGCATTATATCATACTTGTGCTAATCTCCCTGCTGTCTCTACACTGGTCTGGAGTTTTAGGATGATGTTATAAATATTATTGACTATGTTTATATACTGTATGGTTAAAAAAAATGGTGTTTCCAAATAATACCGTCCACAATCTTAAAGAGCTGCCTTTGTGGGTCTGAACAGGTGAAGTGTTCTCACACTTTGGAATGAGCCCATGATAGCACACAGCCTGCAGTAAAGATAAGTATATGTCATAAGATTGCTGATTGTGTACAAATGAATGTGAAACAAACCCTGAGAATAGCAATGTGATTCAATTATTGTGTTGTAGTGATTCATAGCCGTTTCAGGGACGCCAAATAAATGTTAGTGGCTCTCTGAAGGCACCAGTTCTGTAGGGTTTGGGCATTTACTGAGACAATTATTAATTGTAGCAGTAAATCACAAAGTTGATTCTTTTGATGGCTTTAGAGTCCAACCATGCGACATAATTCAAACAACGCACACACACAGGTACTAATACACGAGGATACATTTATTAATACATAGAATATGCATATAAACCTAACAGATCTTATCGAGAGGGTTATCAGAATACAAAAGATATATTCGGTCAGTTACAAAGAGTTACACATCAAGAGGACATACGTTCAGTATATCATTCATTAAGACCGTTTCGTAAAGTGAACTTGGTTACAACTTCTACATTAGATACTCAAACAAGTACATAACTCTTAGGAATTAAATTGATATCAACTGGTTGGGATAACAATTGAATTCTCGAGCTGTAATGCATTGAAGTTGAATACTCATCCAATCTTTGGGGATTCAGATCTCCTGCGGGCACAAAGAAACAGTTGCAGGCTGTTGCTGTCCAATCCGCGCTCTCTGGCTCGGTGCCAGGCTGTGATGTGCGGCTTGCGACGGTGCGCTGCTGATGCTCACTGTTGGCTTTAACTAGCAAAGTTTGTGCACAGGAGAAAAGATGACTGTGGGTCCCAGCAAGTCAGGAAGAGGACCAGTTCGTTATGATGAAGAGCTAGTTCTGAATAGTGATTCAGCTGTCCACAGTTCCGACCTGTTCACGAGGCCTGCTGCTGGTTACTCTCTGGCAACCTCCACTCTAGACTCTTAGAACAAAGGAAAGTTCTGGCACTCGGACACACTGGCCGTTCCGTGGTTGTCCGGGCTGAGTCTCAGGATGGTCAGGAGGCGCGCTGCGAGAATGTCCTGCCCTTGGGAGCCTTCTGCTCCTGGGCCGTCCTGCCCTGGAATTCTCACAGAATCTTGTTGAATCTGAATCTGAATCTGAATCTTGTCTGAATCTCTCAGGCTCTCTGTGTTGCCTGTTTTTACCTGGAGGAACTTCAGCTCATTGATTGGCTGAAAGTTCCATGGGCATCAGAGTCCCACGTGGGTTACTCGGCCCTACCGGTCCCTGATTGGTTGATCAAGGTGAGATATGAGTCACTTAGTCCTGACACTTAGGAATGCAATCCAGATGTCCAACTCGCACTCCCTAGACAGATAGGCGCCAATGGGTGACCATTGATCATGATAGCCAGGCTTAGCTAAGTGCATCCCCCTTTGGGAGCTGTCCTTGGACCTTAAATCACCTTGCATGAATGGTTTCTCTGTGGCTGCACCACAGAGATGAACAGAGAAATGAGGCCTAATTTGGGAAAGCTCAGAAAAACTTAATTCTGCATTATTATTAAGCCTCACCGCTACATATCCCCCCTTTTTGAAGGCCACGAGGTCCCGAGGCATTGTTGCCTTCAAAACAAAACAGAGTTAAGTGATGTCCCTTGCCATTAGAACATTAACCTTAAATGTCTACATTACTCCTCGAGAATTCATACCGGAACCAGCATTGGATACAAACAGGATGAATAACATCTGGAGTATGTATAAACACGGTAGGAGACATTATCTCAGTCTAGGAATTACACATCAGGAAGTTCACTGTCAATATCTGATACCTCTGTGGTAGATATTTGGGGAGAAGTCACTTCCTTTCTTTTGACATGCTACCTTTGACTCATTCGTGCTACCCAGAGTACATCTTGATGTGAGAGTACAGCATTCAGAGTACACTGTCAGTCATGATCCAGCTTCCCGGCAGTAGTGTTACAATAACAACAGTTCCTGTTCCCAGCCCCCCGATAAACCACAACACCTGTGTTGGGTATCTGCTAGGGTGATTTGGAGGTTTGTTCCATTAAAGCAAACTAACTACCTGTACCTCTTCAGGGCTTACTGTTTCTTGGATTTCTATCCAATTCCTTAGTGTGGCACCTGAAGGCATCCATGACCTCAAGTTTGGTCTTATATTGTCTGGTTCCAGACCGTACAGTGTTAAGTTACCATGCTGTACTATGGCCTCCTCGGGAACTTACAGGAAAACTGTTTGATTAGGTAGCTGCATTGTGGTAGCTGTATCATGCCCGTCACAAGTCATAGTGTCAGTTAAATGTGGTGTGCTGACCAGCCATTTACTTCCCACCTGCTCTTCATGGGGTTCATTAACCTCCCTCTGCTCGTTAGTAGCTTTAAACCCTTCATTGGTGAATCGTTTAGACACAGCCAATGGATAGCTTTGGTAGCCATACCCATCTCAAGATTTGGAACCGAATTCAATCTTGGATTGCCTTCTGGGTGAGCTATGAGCGATGGGGTTAATGTCACACACTCCTCTACTGAGAAGAGTGGAATCAAGTGGGTTGGGATTTGTGCCGTGGTTAGACTGGCTACAGTGGCACTAAACTCCCTTAACAGGTCTTGTGTCAACATTCTGGCCTGTTGCACACAAGCATAAACCCACTGTATAACACCAACAATCATGTCCACTGGTTGGGGAATAAGATTTAACCCTGTTGCATAGGAAATTGCCTGTAGGGTATTCCCTAAGCTTTCCAACTTTTGCTGCTGTCGATACAGTCTGTCACTACCCTCTGGCATCTCTGACCCCTGCCTTCTTGGGGCAGTCAGGGTGAGAGTGCCAGTAGCACACAAACCTACCAGAAATAGCAAATGCACAACAGTGGTGGCAGCAATCAGTCCTCCCAAAAGTCTTTTCGGGTGGCTGATCCCAGTCATCTCCTTCTGAGTGACTGTTGCCTTTCTAAGCTGGCGCAGCGTGTACATGGTGTCTTTCTCAGTATGCCCTGTGGCATCTTGGGCACCAACATCCTGGAAATCTGTGGAGATCTGACGCAGCTGCTGATGCTGCTCCTCCTTTTCCAGGGCACTTGCTTTTTCGATTTGTTCATGCCTGTGCTCTAGGAACCCTGCAGGGGGCGGTGCAGCGGTGGAGCATGCCTGACCCTCGGCTGAGTGGTCATCTGGAGCACCTGAGTGATCTGGGATTGTTACCCTATTCTCACTGTTCAGGTTCACCCTGCACACTTCCTGATTGAGGAATCCCTCTATCGGCATGTTTACAATCTTTCGCTGGGGGTAGGTGTAGGACACCTGCTCGCTCCCCCCTTCCCTCGCTAGGGGTTCAGGGAGCTGCCCCAGCACTGGGATAGCTAGTTCACTGTCTTTGAACTCACTATCACTCACCAGGCCCATGTCAGTGCAGGCTGGGGTTCTGACACCCCTCTTTGCGATGTCCTGCACTGGCAGGCGGGTGGCTTGACCATCCAGCTCCAGTCTGGGTGAACCACTGTTGGTCAGACTCAGACTGACAGACTGAGCTGGTGGCTGTAAGAAAACCGTCTCGGCTTTCATTCCCTGTCCCTTCTGGGGGACTGGGTGTGTTGGCAACCCTGCCGTTGAGGCAGGAACAATCAGGTCAGTCTCACTCACTACCTGGTAGTTGTGAGAAATAATGTTACCTGACTGCAGGTTCCCTGGGTCAAAGCAGAGGGAATCGGCATCTGGGAACAGGTGTGTCCACAGCGCAGTAGTCTCAGCGTCCAGCTGGACCTCCTGTCTAACCTGTGAATGTTGCACCAGGGGCACCTGGCGGTGGCCCTGCGACAGCTGCTCAAGCAGATCCTCACTAATAGAGGACCTCTCAGGGCTAAGGGTGAGGGCTACATCACCAACCTGCTCTCCTGCCATCTGGATCCCTTCCACCACTGCAGGGTGGTGGTCCTGACCCCTCTTGGGTGCCAGGGTGTACAGGGAAAGCTCCTTTTCATCGCCAGGTGGGGAGATCTGCTCCTCTTTAGGGATGTAAAAGGTGTGTGCTTTACCTGGTGGATCAGGCGGCTGCTCGGAGCAGCGCTCCTGTGGCAGGGAGGCTGTTGGGACCTCAGCCGGGACAGGACTTCCCTGTATATCTGGTGAACAAGGAAATATTTTTATTTCTTGTCCAGAGGGAACAGAAGGAATCTCCGCATAGGCTTCTGTGTTCGGTGGGCTCTGTGTGAGCACAGTCTGCCTCTTGGCCCCCCTTTCCTTCTGTACAGAAGGCTTAGGAGCCTTGACCTGTTTCCACACCTTGCCTTTCTGGTGATCCACCAAAGGTTCCTCTCTGAGTCGCATGCCCTTTTCTTTTTCAACCCGTTTGAGCTTGCCGTGTGACATCAAACACCTTTCAACCTCAGTGTCAATCAGTGTCTCACTGTGTAAGACATCTCCCATGGCAGCCTTGAGGTAAAAGCTTCCTGCTTTTCCTCTGTGTTTTACTGCCTGCTCTGTGACTTCAGGGGTGGAGTCAGCACTCACTTGGGAGTGGCTGAATTCATCCAGGCAGGAACCCTTCCGCTCAATCAGATAGACTGAGGGAGGGAGAGGGGGCGGGTCTCCGCCTCCTCCAGTGGAGAGTATCAGCTCATTCACGCTTCCGGCAGCCTTGGGGAGCGGTTGTCCCTGTCCTAATAAAGCTTGTTCAAGCCTGGCCAGGCGGGCGGCTACTGAATCCTTTTGTTCAGCTTTTTCTAGCCCTTTCCCTCCCCCGGTGTTCTCATGGCACTTAGGACGCTGGGTGCGGTCCTGTGTGAGTGCTTTGGAACGGGGCTTAGCCAGCTCAGGAGCCTGTGCTCCTTCGAGCAGGGGGGAATTAACCCTGCTGGCTCTGACGGCGAACGCAGTCGCTTTAGCAACTTTTTGCTCAGAGCGACTTTGGACATCATACTCCCAGGCTTTCTGCACGAATCTCTTAATATCAGTCATTTTCATGGTCTGGGCATCTATATGCATTAAGATCATCTTTCTGACTGACGGGTGGAGATTCGCAATGAATAAACTCTTGAAATGTGTGTTCTCTTCGCAACCCTCATCATTTCGCCCTGCAAAATAAGTTCGTCTAAGTCTCTCGTAATATTCGCGAGGGGACTCTGCTCTCTCGTGCTTAATGTTAAGAGCGTCGGCTATCGCAGCAGTCGGGTCAATAAACGCACTGTATTCCTCGATAAGTACTTGACAAAGCTGCTCAAAGTCATTGCAGACTTCTTTCATCTGCCTAGCCATCCACTCATGTACAGCTCTGCTGGTAGTTTTCCTGACCAGAAACACTTTCTCCTGTTCTGTGGCGTTTGGCAGGTACTGCAGGGTATACCTGAGGTCTTTAATATAACTCTCGATATTATTCTCTGACACTGCTGGGTCAAATCTCTCTATGTCCTTCGCTAGCTCTCTCAGAGAATGGAGATTTATTCTCCTAGCTTCTCCGCTGACGGAGATATGGAAGAGATCGTGGTCAGACCTGTCGCTGCTAGAGAGAGTGCTTAATAGCGACTCGAACTCAGACCTTTTAGCAACCATCGTTAAACTTAAAGAGTATTACTTTTAAGTACGAAATCACAGTTTTACCACAGAAAACCACAAGATCAAGTGTGCAATCAACCCGGTAGATCGCAAAAGATCACAAAACAATCAAGCACTGCTTAAAGAGCAAGGGGAACTTTTTTTCCTTTCGGCTTTCAGCACACTGTATTGTCGTGTATGAAACCCGCGGCGTTTTATATTGAATTATTCCGCTTGGTTGACTCATTTCAGTCTTGCCACGCCCACCCAGGGACGCCAAATAATGTAGTGATTCATAGCCGTTTCAGGGACGCCAAATAAATGTTAGTGGCTCTCTGAAGGCACCAGTTCTGTAGGGTTTGGGCATTTACTGAGACAATTATTAATTGTAGCAGTAAATCACAAAGTTGATTCTTTTGATGGCTTTAGAGTCCAACCATGCGACATAATTCAAACAACGCACACACACAGGTACTAATACACGAGGATACATTTATTAATACATAGAATATGCATATAAACCTAACAGATCTTATCGAGAGGGTTATCAGAATACAAAAGATATATTCGGTCAGTTACAAAGAGTTACACATCAAGAGGACATACGTTCAGTATATCATTCATTAAGACCGTTTCGTAAAGTGAACTTGGTTACAACTTCTACATTAGATACTCAAACAAGTACATAACTCTTAGGAATTAAATTGATATCAACTGGTTGGGATAACAATTGAATTCTCGAGCTGTAATGCATTGAAGTTGAATACTCATCCAATCTTTGGGGATTCAGATCTCCTGCGGGCACAAAGAAACAGTTGCAGGCTGTTGCTGTCCAATCCGCGCTCTCTGGCTCGGTGCCAGGCTGTGATGTGCGGCTTGCGACGGTGCGCTGCTGATGCTCACTGTTGGCTTTAACTAGCAAAGTTTGTGCACAGGAGAAAAGATGACTGTGGGTCCCAGCAAGTCAGGAAGAGGACCAGTTCGTTATGATGAAGAGCTAGTTCTGAATAGTGATTCAGCTGTCCACAGTTCCGACCTGTTCACGAGGCCTGCTGCTGGTTACTCTCTGGCAACCTCCACTCTAGACTCTTAGAACAAAGGAAAGTTCTGGCACTCGGACACACTGGCCGTTCCGTGGTTGTCCGGGCTGAGTCTCAGGATGGTCAGGAGGCGCGCTGCGAGAATGTCCTGCCCTTGGGAGCCTTCTGCTCCTGGGCCGTCCTGCCCTGGAATTCTCACAGAATCTTGTTGAATCTGAATCTGAATCTGAATCTTGTCTGAATCTCTCAGGCTCTCTGTGTTGCCTGTTTTTACCTGGAGGAACTTCAGCTCATTGATTGGCTGAAAGTTCCATGGGCATCAGAGTCCCACGTGGGTTACTCGGCCCTACCGGTCCCTGATTGGTTGATCAAGGTGAGATATGAGTCACTTAGTCCTGACACTTAGGAATGCAATCCAGATGTCCAACTCGCACTCCCTAGACAGATAGGCGCCAATGGGTGACCATTGATCATGATAGCCAGGCTTAGCTAAGTGCATCCCCCTTTGGGAGCTGTCCTTGGACCTTAAATCACCTTGCATGAATGGTTTCTCTGTGGCTGCACCACAGAGATGAACAGAGAAATGAGGCCTAATTTGGGAAAGCTCAGAAAAACTTAATTCTGCATTATTATTAAGCCTCACCGCTACAGTGTGCACCAAAATAAATATATTGCCCATTCATGAGGATGTATAGACTCCTCTGCATTGAGTATTATATTGTTTTGGGGGAATTTACTTTGTGTTTCATACACTCAAATAATTTAACATTATTATTGTAACAATAAGTTTTATTACTATTTTGAATTCCAACTGGAATTACTTATTGTGTTTTTCTGAGGGACCCAAGTAATGTTTAAACTACATCATATAACTCGTCGTACGAAACTTGCAGTGAGTCTGAAATGTTAAACTTTATGGTTGTCCTACTCACATACTACTTAAAATACATACAGTACTTCCCAGAGTTCATGCCCCTAATGAAATATGAGTAAAGAACATTCTATAACAGAATGAGTTCAAAATTGGATAATATGTGTGAAAAATGTCTAATATTAGACAGTAATCATAATAATTTTGCAGAGAGAAAAAGTAATATTTTTAATAAATTGAATTACACTCTAGTACTCAATGTTTAAACCAGGCACTGTGATATTGAATAACATTAAAGGAAGACCCAACTCCTTCTGTCTTCACTAATTAAATAATGCTCTTTATCTTCATTAACTTTCCCAGCTGATCCTGTTTGGCCAGGGACATATCTCTATAAAATACATGTGTCTCTGACACAGCAGCAACCTGGTGTTCTGTTTTCTGTTTGTGGTCCACCAGACAAGAGACTAGAAATAGACTAAACCCATTTTCCTCCTGAATAGTCTTATAAGCCTCTTAATAAGCCCAGAGCAGTGGTTAATTCCACCTGAACCTATTCCAACAGCTCCTTTCCCTCAAATAGAATTTAATTTACTTTGAGTGCCAATTACTTGTGCAAACTGACTATGCCTTATACTGACGTTTATCCTAATTAGCAGGCAGCCATATTGGCTCAAGGTTACAACACAGGGCCTAGGTTTTGAGCCAAGATGGTGGCATTCTCGCAAAGCAACCTATCACTACCTTATCCTTCATAGTAATATCTTTTCCAGACAGATATGCACCATTGGATATTATAACCACCGTGCAGCACCTTACCCAAAGTCTCCAAACTCACCAAAGATCTGTTAAGAACAAAGAACACAGTCTGAAACCTGATATTACAAAGTCAATACTTTTCATTTGTATTGACGTATCACCCAATCTAAGGTTTAAAATTATGAGACAAAAAATGTTCACTTATTTATTAAAATATGTGTACTGTTTTCCTGTTTACTTTTTATTTTCAAATTTGTGAAGCATTAACATTTGTAATTAACCTTTGTATAATCATAGATAAGAAAACAAAAAGGAATTTAAATCAACAATGAACTATAGCTAAACATTTCTTGATGAGATTTAAGTAAAGGATTTGTGCCTTATGTGTGAATGCAGGTATAACATCTGCCAATGTCAGCTTCTGTTCTAAGCAGTTTGCTCATGTGGGACCAGTTAATTCTGAATCCTGTTCAAAATGGCACTACAGAATGATTTGAGCATTCTCCATTCATAAAGTCCATTGAGCACTGTGTATAATAATTTCATGCTTCATTATTACATACATATGGACACTGATCTCTATACTTTTCTGAGGCTGAATACCATGGTCAATTTGTTTGGAAATCTAATGATGTAATGTAATGATGCACATCATGTATTCCTGCACTTTTTTTCTGATTTTCTTTGATGGCACGTGTATAGTTAATAACATCTTCTCTTTCAATTTGCAATACCTTTTACAAGCAGATTTCAGTAGGAATGTCTACTTTATTTTCAAAGACTTGAAAACATAGGCTACCTACAGTATATATGTGTTCATCACTTCACCTTATAGCTTTAACCTTAAGCTTTCTCAATTCACAGTTATATTCTGAGAATGAATTGTGCATGGTGCAAGGGTTTAACTTAAATTCAGCATGAAGAAAAGAGGGGTTTAAGTTTATGGGACTGATGCAGCAGGATGTACTTGGACTTTTTAAATTAAAAATTCAGTTCTTTGATGGACTTCTGTAAATGACTATAGTGAGTGTTCTGGTGCACATCTGGTGCATCCAGGTGGATGCTGCACATTGGTGGTAGTGGAGGGGAGTCCCCATTACCTGTAAAGCTCTTTGAGTGGAGTGTCCAGAAAAGCACTATATAAGCATTATTATTATTATTATTATTATTATTATTATTATTATTATTATTATTATTATTATTATTATTATTATTATTATTATTATTCAAAGGAGCTCTCAACCGGAACTGGAAGCATATTCTGGAATCACAGTACAGTATGTGTTTAAGAAGGAGCTGAGATCACCTTCCCAGGTTAACTGCTGAGCAATTGAGCACAGCTGACAGTACTAATAATGCTGATTATGCAGAACAGGATGAGTCAAATATAGAATGACAAAACAAACACAGTTCTAGTTAGTGCATTATAGCATTCAAAAATTACCTAATTTGATTTAAATGCTAAACTCTCCCTATGTACCCTAGCATTTTCTTGACTTTGCAGCTAAAAGGTTGCTGGGATCCTCTGAATTCCCTCTTCTGGCATCACTGGATCCTGACATATTTTTATTTTAGTTATACTCAACATTTGACTGATAATGGTAGTGGTGGGACATATTTGAAGAACTGCATCTCACAGAGTCAAAGTCTTATTGTATAGGGGTTTCATTCTAGCTGTTTTGTATTTTGTGGATCCTTAGAAAATAAACTGGAAGACCTTACCACTGTGGGACTTAAGGGATAGACCAGATTTGAGGTGATACAAATGTTTTTGTGTTTAATCAAACAACTAGAATCTTTTTCACCATCATTACTTTTGACCTGCTGCTGTTTTTTTAATCTGTTAGTCATTGGATTTTTAATTTGTGCTATCATAAAGATCACCACCATCCCCAAAGTTATGGATTATCAACAGCTACACAACATGTAACTTTTTACTCTCCAGCACACCTCTGAAGCCCAAATTTATAGAAAATAAAAAGGTATTTACAATAAAAATGACTGAGTAGAACTTGATGATGGAGATAGAGTAAAGTACTGACAAATCATAGAGGAAAACATGCTTTAGATCTAAAACTGGGACAAAACATAACCTCTCAGTGGGACAATGGTCCAAAGCATATGCCAAGGATAGTTTGTAGAAAAACTTGAAATCCTGTCTATAAGCAATCCCAAATTTACTTGAGGGACCCTGAGAAAATCTGCCAAGAAGAACGGACAAAAACTGCACCAAGCCAATGTGCAAAATCAGTAGAGACTTACCCAAAAAGACAATTGCTTTCAAGGTATTTCCAGCAAATATTGAATTCATATTGAATTCATATTGGATTTTGCAATCAACATATACACAAAGATATAACAGTTTGATTATCACGATGGGTGATAGATTGTTCTCATGTAAAACACTACAGTATGTGGAACTTTGCTTAAATCCCTAGAGGCTCTGCAAGGGTTGACATTTTTAAAACTCACTTCAAGAATTTTAGAGTTCTCCAAGTGTAATTTAGTTTCATACATTTATATTTATTTTACTGAGTCAATTTGTAGTGGTTTATGTTTTCTTTCTTTTTACTTCTGTTACATGTGTGTTGTTGTACTCCATTTTCAGTTTCTTAAAAACAAAATATTTTCACAAAATTGTATTATTTTATTCTCAAAAAGGTCTTGTAACTTTGTCGCAACAAGCACTGAGATAATTAACAAAATCTCAAATTCCAACTGTTCTTATATAGTTTGTGGGAAGAAGATTACAATACATATACACAAATATACAATAGTTTCATTGCATTGTTTTTCTCTGGATCTCATAAAAATATATGTAGTGTTTTATAAATAATTTTTCATTTTATGTTTTATAATGAATGTGCATAGCACTAGCCATTTGACATTTTTTTCTACAATTGGTGCTTACTGAAGTTAGCAGTTAGTTAATATATAGGCTGTTAAGCTCTGACTTCCGGTTTCTAGTCACACTTTCTTACTTTGAAATGGTAATAGTCTCTTTAGCCTGGACTGTTTAGCCCAATTATCTGTCCCACCCTTCCCCCAGTCTTAAGTAGGAAGAAGCTGATAGTTTGTGTAGCCTCCCTTGCAAGAAGGCAGTAGTAATTCTTGCTGGCATAATGGTTATTAGATGCCCATAAAATATAATTCAGTTAAGTGTTTATGTTAAAAATATTTCTGTAGTGTAACTTTACAATATGTTCATTTTAATTAACAAATGAAATTTGATTGACAAAACAGTTTACAAATCATTGTGGTCACACGATTTATTAATAAAATGCATTAAAATGTCAAATGAAAAATCAAACGGGTTTAATATGTTTTAGAATATAGACGTTTTTAGGGTTCAGAGTGTTATAAGCAATTATTGTGAATTATTTAATAAGTGAAATATATAATTTCGCATAATAACATAAAATATGAAAAAATTAAATAAATGTATTGCAGAATAAAAAAATGTTATGTTGTTACCTACATGCTTGTGTGCAGGTGTATAGGAACTGCACACTTTAGATGTCTTGGTCTTTCTAACCTTGGTAAGTGTTAGTGAAAAAATGTAAAAATAAGTACCGCAATTTCACTTATAAAAAGGATCACACAGAAAATGGGTAGGAGTACTCTTTATGATGCATACTCTCTGGTACTGGTGGTAGGGCAGTGGAGAGAAAGTTGACACTGTGAAAAAGAGAGAGTTAGAAATGAGAGCCAACACAGATCCCCTGGGGCCTGCAGTAATCAACAGACAAATGGTCTACATTCACAGCATGCATTCATTCTGCAGCAAAGGCCTGCCAACAAGAGGCTGCCTGTGTCTGTGTGTGCTCTGTGTGAGGAAAGACTTGCCCGCTTCCCAATTCAGCTGCCTGAGAATAAAGAGTTGATGACAAACAGCGCTCTGGGATCCTGACACTGCTGTTTGATCTTGTTACTCAGGCACTGCAGAATGAACAAATTACGGATTTATAACAATAGAGTCACAGTCTCAGATGTGAAGGTCGCAGGTTTATAAAATGCCCTGCACTTTCAAAGAAGCTGTATCCCTTTTGTAAGCTTTCTATTGAAGGATTTCAGGGTACTTGTTTATATCCGTTGTAAGATTTGCCTTTCACTGATGAGTAAGCCTTAGAAATGAGAATCCCACCCCTCAGAAAGCACTAAAATCCAAAAAGAGCTCTTTTTGTTATTTTTACAGAAGGAAAAAACATAATTCAAGCGCTTTCTGTAGAAAACACTGAAATGTATTTCGAGATATCTTTTATTAGATATACCCAGACAAAAAGATAAAATAGTGCTGATCATGCATGTAACTGCTTGAAATTATATTACATGAAAGTATGTTTTTTCCTTCCAAAAAAGGGTAAATCATTGTACAAAGACTTTATTCCCTTGAAAGGAAAGCTTTTTGAATATGTTTGCGCCTCACTTCTGTGAAAAAAATCTAAATTTATATTTTTGTTAAAACGTTTATGAACTACAAGCCCAGAAATAAGAAAACAATAATGGAGTTACTTGAGAAAAAAAGAAAAACTTGTTGCTGGGACTGTTTTTTATTTTTGTTTTGAAATATTTGCCTCTAAATATTATTTTTTTTACAATGAGGTAGAAAATTAATGTAAGTTATTAAGCATGTAATCAAAGTTTGTTTTCTTAAGTGGTTATTATGCTAGATAAAATAGTATGTTGCTTCACCATGAAAGCATGTTTCATATTTTGTTTAAATAAAAGTGTACAGTTTAGAAATGGATCGACCATGACCTTATTTATATGCTTAATTTCATGAACATGTGTGCAACTGTATGGAAGTTAAAAGCTACACATACGTGATTTATGTTGTCACAACGTCACTTGATGATGGCTGCTATGAAAGACATTAGCATAAATCAATTTTATTTTAAGCCAATTTAAATAGGAGATCTGTTTTTCTCTCACAACTCTCTAAGGAAACATGACTCACTATACCAAATGGAGTCAACAAAGATAAATTACATGATGTTCCTTTATATATATAAAGAAATATTCTTTATATAAAAATGACATGTAAGATAGTAATTATAAGTCAATGCTCCTGTCTCTTTATGGCTAAGGATATTAATTTGCCCCAGGGGTCTGAATCCAATTTCTTCAGCTTTGCAATTGTGCTGTTGTGATTTATTATTAAAAAAACAAGACCTCCTTCTAGCATCAGAAAAGGAGAATAAAGCGAACAGTCTGATGGGAGTATTTATTTCCATACCACCACCCCCTTGCTTTGTTTCCATTTGCTTTATTCTATGGAGGAAACAAAAGAATGAATACAACCAGCAGCATTAAAGCTCTTCAGTCTTATTTTGTGACCCTCTGACATCGATCAGTGCATCGCATGTTTGATTCTGGAGGAACCATAATGGGTTTTGAACTGTCTGCAGTCACAGTGATTTCTCTGGAGAGCACAACAAATTTCACACAGACACCCCTGGCCCCTGGGCTGAACCAACGAGCAGCCGTTAAGATAAATTGAGGAGACTTTTTGTCTTGTGATTTGTATTTCTCTCTTAGAGCTCAGGATGTAGATACAGACATCTACCTGCACATTTGTCTGTCAGAATACTATATACACTTCAATGTCCATCATTTTAAGACTGATTAAATTGATAAGATCTGGACTTCAGATGCAGAAAAGTAAAATATTGTTAATTAATATTGCTGGTAACAAAATAGTTTCTGAAAAAAATAGATAATGAATTGTTAAAAATCAAACATTAAAGAGTTTGCTATAATACAAAAAAGGATGCATTTCTGCATAAAGGGAAACAATGTTTTAAGATTTGATATTTTACAAACAGGTCTAACTAAAATTTGACAAAAAAATCTAGGTTTTAGTATTTTTGGATGCCTTATTTATTAGCAGATTGATTTAATGTTAAAGAGGGTGATAGTAGTCTTGCTGTGTTATTCTTATCTCCAGTTCATATTCCTGAGTTATAATTTCTCCCATGGGATATAAAGAATAATCTGCCTGCAAGAAATTAAAATTAATTAGAACTAGAAATTCTTGGTGCTAATTGCAACAGACTTACATAAGTATAATGAAATTCTCAATTTTCAGTTGAGCTTTTTCATATCTGACAATTACATAGCTACACATACTGAGAGACATTAAAAACATCAGTCCATTGCAAGGCATATATACAGTACAGAGACACACACAGCGATAGTTTAGAGATACCAATTAACCTTAGCGGCATCTCTTTGGAAAGGGTGAAGAAACTGGATAACCCACTGGAAATCCATATGAACATGGGGATAACATATAAAACTTCACAACACCCAGGACCAAAGAGCTGTTAGATAGTAACCACCATGCCACCCATTTATCAATGTTTTAACTAACTATACCTCAGCCTAGAACCAATGAAATTTGAGCATTTATGGTTGTTTAATATATATTGTATTCCATTATATTCTGTATTGATTCTCCCCTGTTGTGATGCATTAAACAGGACCCTATGCAGACGGTATTATCCGAGAGTATGTGGAAACGGACAGCAGGGGGGAGACAACGAGAAACTGGGCAGGTTGACAAACAGGGGGGTGTGACAACAGTGCACTGGTGCTCGGGGGGGGCGTGTCCATGGCGAAGTAGTCCAAGGGATTCCAAAGGGAAAATCCAGGTCGAAGTCCAAAAGTCCTGAACCAGGTAATCCAAACAAGACGAAAACAAACCACAGTTAAAAACTGGAACTTGATCCAGTGCAGAGACAGGGAATAAAAGCAGGAGCACAAGGCCAGGCACTCTGAACCCCGGACTCAGCAGGGTCAGGACGCCGATAGGAGGCATATGCCCTCAAGCCACAAATGTAGGGCGATTTGATGGTAGGCAGGCCTCTGGGCATCCATATTCCAAAGCAGAGCCCAGAATAGTAAGAGTGTCTGGCTTAAATAAGGAGGGGCAGGATAGGAGGCAGGTGCACATAATCAACTGAAATGTGATAGAGCCGGAGCGCCCTTAAGAGGAGGGATTACGATCATGACACCCCCTTTGTTCATTGAGCTCTAATTGTGGAATAAAAGTTTTAACTTTCAAATTATTTCCTGTGTTGACTCTCATTGGCTAGTGCTTAATTCATCTAACTGTGCCAAAAGACTTGAATTAATAAAACGAATGACTCATCCATGAAAGGTTGATCAAATCTTTTGATTCACTGAAATTATTTGTCGAAAAAGAACGCATTGTTCACAAACTGCACAACTCTGTTTTCCAGATTAATCTATGGTAAAGTTAAAATTGTTACTTCCTAAATTGTTGTAAGGCTCAGAATATTTTGTGCATTGAACCTTCACGTTTACTACGCAGTCATCCACACATGCAGCTTGAGGAAACACACCAACCTACCGGCCTCCTACAACTTAATACTGTTGATTTAGCAAAGTTCTTCTAATTCAGCGGTTGTAAAAGTTAACTGAATTTTAAACTATTTTATTTTTGTTGTATTGATTCAGAAGTAAGATATTTAATGTTTGGAATAGATTATTTTGGTGCTTCTAATGGTTTGTAGATATTTATATTTATTTCTAACTTATCTGAAGCAAAGCCAGGCAGCAGGACTCCAAAACAGAGCCTTTTGTTTAATTAAAGCTGACGAATCGGGCTTTCCAAGGACTTTTGCATTTATTAAATTCTAAAATTCATAATTGGTTCATGCTTAGTGTCCCAAGTGCTAAAAGAGTCTTTAAAAAAAGATACTGTCATCTTCAACTGATGTGACAAGACAAATGCTACTCCAGATTATTAAAGACAGATTATATAGAAAAGCCTATTCATTGAAATTCCTGAAGCATTTTTTAGATAAACCCTGTGGGTAAGGATTCTCTTTTCAAGACACTTCTAACCCATGGTATGAAACAATAATCACTAAGATCTTTGAAAACTAAACTTGACTGGTACTTGACAGAATGTTTTGTATGTATTATGTCAGGAAAGGGTGATTTATTTTGTAACTTAGTGTCAAATGTATTAGAGTCGCTTTACTCTAAAATAGGTTTTTAAGTTTAATTCAACTCCAAACTTATATTTAATCACATAAACTTTATTGATGTAAGTGGTTTATAGCATATCCCTGATTTGAAAAAAAAATAAAATATATAAAATAAACTTGAGTAAGGAACATTTAATGCATTTGGAGACTATTTTTATGGACTTGCATAGCAAGACAGATTTATTGTTTTAAGAGGATAAACAAAATTCTGTCAGAGTAGTTTAAACCTGTTTAAAACATAATCTGTTTAAATCTGTGTAAAAAACATTCAAAATATGATGTTTGATCAAATAACAGTAGACATTTAAGCTAAAATAGAAAGGAAGAGAAGCTAAAGAAAATCCAAAAAGTGAGATACAGTATCTGGGAAGTAATGTCAAACCAGAATACAATGGATCATTAAATGCTTTTACTGTACATATTTACTGTAGGAGGCTCCTTCCCTAGGCCAAGGGAGAGTTAGCTGATAGGATCTAAGTGTTGTGGGACTCCTGGCTTATAACTCTCGGAGGAAGGATTTGTGTATTTTATTGTGTATTTTTGTCCTATTTTATTTTTTCACTATATATACTTGTTTTGTTGGTTTGTGGGGAGCACTGTCCAAATAAACCACTGCTTTTGCACCTAAGTGCTAAATGATGGCTGAGCCATAATTCTATTTTAAAAGAACTCACATGGTACCCCTCCAGACCTCCCTGTGATACACTCACTTCAATGGTCATGAAGTGCCTGGAAAGCCTAGTATTGTCATATATAAATTACACTATCCCAAACTCCTTATACCCACTTCAGTTTGCATATCACCCAAATAGGTCAGTTGGATGATGCATTATCTCTTTCACTACATACTGTCTGAGAAAATTTAGACAGGTGGGGTACCTATGTTAGGATGCTGTTAATAGATCACACCTCAGCCTTCAACACAACAGTTCCCACCATGCCGGTTCCAAAATTTAGGAATCTGGGCTTATGCAACTCAATCTGCAACTGGATACTGGATTTCCGGATGAACAGACCTCAGTTGGTAAAAATTAGCAACAATATCTCCTCTACAGTGATCCTAAACACTGGAGCTCCCAAAGACTGCTGTCTTAATCCTAGGCTATACTGCTTGTTCACCTACACCTGTACAGCCACTTACAGCAGCAACCACATTATTAGGTTTGCAGATGACACCACAGTAATTGGGCTGCTCAACAACAATGATGAGTCCGCTTACAGGAGTGAGGTGTAGA
Source organism: Lepisosteus platostomus (assembly GCF_059453375.1). Classification (NCBI taxonomy): domain Eukaryota; kingdom Metazoa; phylum Chordata; class Actinopteri; order Semionotiformes; family Lepisosteidae; genus Lepisosteus; species Lepisosteus platostomus. Next base: position 53,056,496 of record NC_142614.1, read on the forward strand.
AGATGGTGACTTGACAACAATCTGGCCCTAAATGTCAACAAGACAAAAGAACTAATTGTGGACTTCAGGAGACCCAGAGGGCGTCAAGCCCCAATCAGCATTGATGGTACAGCAGTAGAAACTGTCAATTGCTTCAGGTCCCTTGGCCTGCAGATCTCCACTGACTGCATTGGTCTCACAACACTGTAGCCAGTCTGAAAAAGGCAAAACAGGGCTTGCGCTTTCTGCAGTGCTTGAAGAAATTCACTATGGGGATGCCGTTCCTCATGAACTTTTACCGCGGCACCATAGAAAGTGGCATCACTGTATGATACAGCAATACTACAATGCATGACAGAGGTGCACTACAAAGGGTTGTGGCAACATCACATAGGATTATAGGACGTGATTTACCATCAATCGGTGAGATTCACACCATCCGCTGTCACAATAAAGCCCAATCTACCATTCAGGATCCCAACCATCTCAGCCACAAACTGTTCTCCCCCCTGTGCTCTGGCAAGCGGTAACACACTATTAAAACATGGACCACTAGACATAAACCTCTAGAACAGACTCTATCCCACTTCAGGACACATCCTCAACAGCTAACTGCAATGCCTCAGACTCAGTACACATCTGCACTATGCATTTTGTGCATGGTCTACCATGTTTTTTTTATTTTTTCACTACTACATATTTATTGTCCACAACATATTTATTGTTCCTGTTGTTATTATTTATTATGTTTGTAATGTACTGTCATTGTGTGGTGTTGTCTGTTTTACTGTGTATGTCCCGAGGGATCAGCGCGATTAAGAATTCAAATGTACGTGTACTGTACAAATGACAATAAACTACTCTACTACAGCTTTGGTGAAAAGAGTAATAATCTAGACATACTTGGTTAAACAAACTACACTGCACACAACTTACAAAAAACAAGTTAATCTATGTACAGTATTTACAAACAAGATGGTTCAGAGTCCTAACAATTCTAATCACCCAGTAAAAACCTAGACTTCTACTAAGTATGAAACTCATAATTAATCCCTACAGAGGCCAAAGAAGAGATAAGATGCTTTCTGAATATGTGCAATGCAACCTACAGTTTGATCTCTCTCTGAACCCCTGATGCCACGAAATAAATGGGAGCCTATCGTCCTATTCTATAAATGCACTCTAAGCAGGAAAGATGTTTCTAACTGAGGTATCTTTTACCCAGGAAATCCAAATTTCCTAAAAACACAGAATAGCAAGCTCTCTCTAGCAACGTTTTAATACTTAGCTCCAGTCAGGGTTTGGTTTGGATGATCATTAGGAGCACTTGCTTGAAGCAAGCTTCAAGTTCTACTTCCTCCTAACTCCTTTCTTGTCTCTCTCATCTTCCCTCAAGAATCCATTCTCCATCCTCCCAAAACTCCCTGCATCCTGCTCTTGCCCTGAAATGCCAAACTCCCTTCTTCAAAATTCCCTGCTCATTCATCAGTTAGAATCACAATATTGATTTTTGGTTGCTACGGATGATCAAGAAATGAAGCAGTCACAATAATCACTGTCTAATTGGCTAGAGCTCTTCTCTGTCGTTATTTTTTTAGAGAATTAAAAAAGAAAATGAACAGAGGTAGGTGTTTTTTTTAATGTATGCAAAATATATGAGCATAAAACTTTGCAATCCATTAACAGTTAAACTCTTGTTTTAAAGGGGTTGTTATTGATTTTTAAGTAAAAAAAATTTGCATTAGGATATCATGACATTTAATACTAAGCAAATACTGACAAGTGTACATTTTTACATAATGCACTTTTTTCTGTCTGGACTTTAATAGTAATATGTTTTTACAAACCCTATGTTTTTATGGATAAAGTAAAACATTTTAAACATTTTAGGATTAATCAAGAAAGGTTTATCAATGAAAATACACTCATTGTAAAGAAATATAGGAGTCCCTGTTGTGCAAAGTCTCCCTCTCAGCTTTTCAGTACATTTGAATTTTCTGACCATTATTTGCACATGCACAATTACAATGTGAGTCTGTAACACCAGTTACATGCTGAGACTGAAAGAACCCCTCCACCTTATGTAGATTAGTTTCAAACACTGACTGGTTCATAAGAGCACATTTTACTGTTAAAGTGACAATTGTTATCAGTAGGCCTTTAGCTCAAAATTGATTTGTCTTCTTTATACCTCAATACAAATTATAACATCATCAGTGTAGAATAAATGTTCTCAGGGAATTTATAATAATGTTCAATGACATCACCGAAAACACACCTTCATGAACAAAGTAGCATTCTCATGCATCCTTTACTCGAAACATTTTGTAATGAACCTGGTGTAGTCTACGCAGCTGGAAACATGCGAACAGTTGAGCTCTGCTACACAAGATGTAGTATTCTGTACTTACTTTGACAAACCTTGTAATTATAATAACAGTTTTTGTGTATGCTCTAAAACTATTTCAAATTTTACAGATATAGCCAAGCCTACACATGGCAGGGAATGAAGATTTTGTTGAAACATATAGAAGGGTCAGGGAAGGACTGGAGGAAGGTATACTACTTGGAGAGCACAGATTAGTTTCATGCAGGATATTTCTGATATTAATGTGATATAAATATGGTGCTCCAATGATTTTATTTTGAACGGACTGTAGAAGCAAAAAGAGGTCCAATGACAACGTGAGAGCTGCGCAATTTTTACATACCACTGCAAATGCACTCAAGAATAAAGGTTAAATTTTCTTACAAACATCGTCATGTTTGTCCATAAAAATGATATTTTTTTCATCACAGTGGTGTGTGTTTCACAACAATGCCAAACACTCAACATACAGAATTAGTAATAAATACCTGTGGTGCACATTTTCTCCCTAATTTGACTTTAAATCATATCATTGTTTACTGCACGCAAAAAGAAAAAAAGATAATTGAATTCAGGGACAAAAGCTATTGGAGAAGACACAAATTACTGCTTTGCACTGTTTGAGTAATTTCATTTTCCTCTAGTTTTGATTTTATAATGGTTTTTACCGTCTCCTTCTTATGGTCTTTCTGTTAGTTCATTGACTATATCCAAGAATAGGAACAAGCTTAACATGGTGTGACAGGCTTCAACCTACAGTACATAAAATGACTTATGAGGCCTGAGCATATTAAAATCCACAATGTCACACAGGATGCAGAGCAAGCTTTATTCAATCAAGACTCACATCAGTTTCTCTTAAACCGTACAGAACCAGCTTCCACTGTTAGCTATTTATATACAGTACCAAGTACAGTTATTTACGTGTATTGTAGCTTTCCTTAACCTTCACTAATTCATTGATAACTGAATGATTCGGATCAAGTGAAGATGATTCAACTCTAGGGGCAGGTCAGCTGAAGTTTCTGGCCTAACCTGCCAAATATGGATAGTTTTTAATTTATATATTGTTAAAATTAAAGACATATATGCATTATGGTGTTATTCGGGGTGTGTTTGGCGGGGAGGTGACGCTTTCAACAGAAAGTAATGCATTGCCATGATTCCCACTGATGATTGTAGTTTAAGAGCTTATGAGCCTTAGCTGTGGGAGGGCTTTAAGTGCAAGCCAAACACTTCCCTGAATGGAGATCAAACCAGGTTGTCATTCCTTGTGTAGCTGCAGTAGAGTGGGGATATGTAATCTGGTCTCCCGTATGTGGAGGCTTGGTAGTAAGACCTTCAGTCTAAATTGAAAAACATACAACAAAACATGTGCAGCATATTGTCAAAACATATTTTTTTCACCTCAGAAATATCGCTAAACTACGCACTATGGAATTGACTATTGTAATGCTTTACTCGCTGATCACATTTACATTGAACAAATTGCAGTATATCCAAAATTTGGCAGCCAGAATCCTGACCATGTTCATATTACTCCTATCCTGGAGTCCTTGCACTGGCTTCATGTCAAATTCCGTGTGGACTTTAAAATCCTCTTGCTCACCTATAAGGCTCTGTATGGCTTGGCACCTCAGTACCAATCTGAATTATTATCGCCCTACTCCCCACCTCACAACCTTCACTCTTCAAATTCTGGTCTCCTAACTGTCCCCCAAGCCTGTCTTCATTCTATGGGTGACAGGGCCTTCTCCTGTTATGCCCCCAAGCTCTGGAACTCTCTCCCCAAGGACGTCAGAGAGTCACCTTCTCTAAACTCCTTCAAATCCAGACTCAAAACCTTCTTCTTTAGAAGAGCCTATACTTAACTGGTTCCATTCTTTACCCCTCTACTCCTACTATACTTAGAACCACCATATACAGTCTCCTCTGTGTATTGTAATTGTGTTTTATCTTGTGTTTTCTTTTTATTTATCGTTGTTGTCATTCTGTAAACACTTTGAAAAATGGAAGAGAACTAGAGCACCAATTTCAGAGGACATTGAGAGAGTAGACTGTTTGAGAATGTGTGCTAAAGAGGTACAGAGTTTTTCGTGTCCTGGAGGGGAATGTGGAAGAGACATGTGGAAGGAATTGGTTGGGCCAGGGACCTCGTTTATGATCTTGGAGGAGATCGAACAGGACAGTGGCATGGGAGAGTTGGAAACTCAGCCTGAGAGTTCAGATGTCTCAGACTATGTGTGCCATGTGTCCTGGTGCACCAATGAGGGGGCCTAGTACATCACCACTCTTGGAATGCATGTAAATAGAGAAAAAAGTACAAAAAAGTTCCCCAGCAGGCTGTGAGGGCCATGTCCGGAGCATGAGATACACCTGTATAAGGTGGCGGCCATTTCCCCCGTGGCGTCACAGCACAGCATGTGTAACAGTAATTCATCTCTTTTATATAGATCGACCATATATAAAATGGCAATATCTTAAATTAAACATTTCTTAAATTTCCATGAAATGATCAACAAACTAAAGAATAATAGTAACGCAAAGAAGAAATATTTCCACACAAGTGGAAAAAATACACATTAATGGAAAATAGAAAGAACATCTATTACAAATTATATATCATAAGTGAACTTGTTCCTTTGTAGCCAATGCACAGTACCACAGCACCCACTCAAACCATTACTAAAGGTTTGATTTGTTAAAAACCTGAGTTAAAATATATATTTTTACTATATGTAGTTCACTATATAAACTTCTTGATTAAAAAGAGGCAGATGATCATCTGTTTTGAAGCCAGACAATACTTTGCTAAGATGTCACTATCTTGCTTTAAAAACTAAGCATCTTTACGAAATGAAAAACTTTTTTAAAATAACGTACAAATTTATCAGAATAACATTGTTGGTTTCTGCGTCAGGAGATTTATAGCTGTCTTTCCCTTGTCTATAATGTGTATATATAAACATTTTACCGTACATACATTTTTAATACATTACTAAACATTAATTTTAGTACAGAGAAATGACAGTATTTTACCATGTCTATGTCAAAATTGGTCTGATCTTAGAGTTACTGTAGTTACACATTTTAACATGCTGAATCAAGACCAAATTTAGAATTTACTTAATTTACAGATGGTTGTAAGTGAAAAGAACTTATACATCATCAACTGGTCTGGCCATTGTCAGAGACATAGTGTCCCTAAGACAAGGAAGGAAGATGTAAGACTGCATCAGTGGACTATATGGTGCTACAGTCATTTATACGGCTCCTTGGTATTTGATATATTAATCTGTATCCATATGTAAGACAGATAGATGTCTGTTGTTAGGAATTACATGCTTAGTAGATTGCAATGAGATGTGCCAGCTAATGAGCTAATGACTCCTCCTCACTCTTCGAGCCAAACTCCTAATGAGTTAATTGCATTACTGGTAACACACCATCAGCAAAGTTGTCAGTATCTGAGGTGGAAATTTACAAAAGCATTATGGGTACCCATGATAAATTAAATAATTAAAGAGCACTTTCATTATAATTAAACTCTATCAATGTCTCAGCCCAAAAAATCTATATCAGGATTTAAACATATGACTCAGAACAGCTCTTATGTCATATAACAATAAATGGCTGAAAAAATAATATATGAGAAAGACTTTCTACTAAAATAATTTTCCAATTAAACAATCAAGTAGTGAGTTAGGGAATTACGAATATAGAATACAAGTATAGACATACACATCATTTTTTATAAACTCATACAAGTCAGCTAATATTTGCAACACTTAAAAGATACAATGACGTAAATTTATAACAATCACTATTACATTGTTTATTAAAGAGGTTATTAAGCTTTATTATGTGAGCTATACAATAAAACACAGATAAGTCATTTTTATAGTTATTAATCAACAGTATGAACCATGAAAATGTATTTGCAGAAATATGCTCAACTCTAGACTATGTATATTTCACATCATAAAGCTTTGTGAGTTGAGTAAGCATGTCTTGCTTTGTTAATTCTTTCAGGTCGATTCTCTGCAGCAATTTATTAACTTTATGTGTGCATTCATTTTTCTTTTTGTAATGTTATACACCTCTGCTAAAAAACATAATATCTATGTTATCAAGGATACCATTAAATTACTAAGTTAATGCCAGATAAGCTGCCACAACTTTATTGACCGACCGTGTGTCTTGGATGAGAAGAAATTAAATGATTCTGAATGCTTCATTTACAACCATTTACAACAATGAGTGTAACATGTTTTTCACAAGCCAGGTTTAGCAGCATTTTCTATAAGATCCATGTCCTTGAAAAAATAATTGTAGAAATAATTAGGTACAAAAGCTACTTTTATTTTTGTAAAAATATATAAAAGTTCACCCTCAAATGTTCAATACAGTACAGATAAGATGAGCTCAAATAGAAATAAATAGAGATCAGAAACTGCTTGTTTCCTTGCCCTGAAATGTTACATTTAGCTTACTAAAAGAAATGTCTGATAGAAACCAAATGTCTTTACCTGGCATTCATGGATCACAACTAAATTTCATTTTCTGGACAGCTTTGTCATAGAAATCTGCATTTAATGATAAACTGTAAATAGGCTCCATTTTGGATTTGGGGGTCCTATTAGTTCTTTCCATTTTTTAGAATTCAACTTACAAGATATAATGTTACCTTAAACCAACTTCTGTTCTGTTTCCTATTGCCTACATTATTTTACTACAAATAATTTAAGTATTTCAATATGGAATAACTTGTTGACAGTCATTTAAGATTAATTTCAGCCAAGGCTCTGAATTATTCATTTGAGGAAAATTAGGTTCATTTTGAATAACTATTTTACTCTGTTATAGTAGAGGTATTGCTTCAGAGGCTTTGAATTCACTTGTATTAAATATCATGAGATCATAATGCAACTCTGAGTAAACTGATTCCTTTAATCCTTCAACACAGAGGGCTATGAGGCACCCTGATATAAGTATTTAAAATTCTCACAAACATTGACAAAGTCAACTCAATGGCTTTCTTCAGGTGCTTCTTTACACAAAGCATTGTGAGAGTATGGAAGCTACTCAGCCGTGTTGATGAAACCACTACCCTGGCTTCCTTCAAGAAACAGCTGGATGAGATCCTTGGATCAATGGGTTGAATAGCCTGTATTAATTCCCTATGTTTGTCTTGTCTCTACTACAAACTGTAAATATTTAAAATTTAACTGACTTTCCTCACACTTACTTTTTTCAGAGGTCACTCAAACATGGGCAGCAGTTACCCATGTTTGATTGTTACAGAGGATTATTGGATCACGATTACAATTAATTTTGTAATAATAGTATATGTAGAAATATGCAAACAGAACTATACCCTCATCCTCTGCAAAAAATTATTGTCACATCTCTTTTGTAAGCCACCAGTCACGGTCGCCGAGTGGTTAAGGCATTGGACTCGAAATCCAATGGGGTTTCCCAGCACAGGTTCGGATCCTGTCCATGATGTGAGGGCTGTTTGGGCAGAGCGGTGGCTCTGTGGCTAAGGATCTGCACCTGTGGCTAGTCAGTTGCTGGTTCAAATCCCACAGCTGGCAGAGGAATCCTACTCCATTGCACCTGAGCAAGGCCCTTAACCCCAACTGCTCCAGGGGTGCTGTACAGTGGCTGACCCTGTGCTCTGACCCCAGGTCTCTCTATCCCTATCTGTTTTTCTGTGTGTCTCATGGAGAGCAAGCTGGTGTATGCAAAAAGACAGATTCCTAATGCAAAAAATTGTATTGGGCTAATAAAGTGATCTTATCTTATCTTATTATAAGTGAGGACTGCTGATAGCCTAAGTTCATGAATTTTCTCTGTGGTCACCATTTGTTCAGCCTTTGATTTATAAATCAGTGTAAACTTCATTAAATTCTTTTGATTAAAGGGCATAAAGTGTAGCTGTGAGTTTGACCCATTAAACTTTTCTCCTTTAAACATTTAACAGTTATTTCTTATGGGACTGCCTTTTATAATTATCATTGAGCCTCCTTTTTTACATTAATTATTGATCTGTTAATAAACTCTTCAGAGACTTCTGATGTCACAGACCATTTTATTGTATTACACAGCTTGGTGAGTTATATATGTCAGTGACATCTGATTTATTTTACTACAATGAAAATGAAAAAAAATAATAATTAGAGAGCATGAAATTTAATTCATTTTTTACAATGCTGAGATTTCTAGCTATATGTAGAACCAAACCAAAATACTGAACAATCAACATATGAATATACAGTATCTGGTACTGTGTTCCCTGGTGATTAAAAATTGCAGTTTTATTTAAAAATATATGGTTACAGTTTTATTTTGAAATATATGGTTAAGTGAAATATTTCTTCAATGTACTTTAAAAAGAAAATTAGCCAGGCCAGATACATAGCCAGACTGTGAATGTTAACAGCTGAATTTAACAGGGTACCAGATTTAACACACATAATCTTTTGCAATTGAGATCTTTACTAATAGTTGATGTCCTCTTTGAGTTACAAATGTTGATGTTTTCATCTTTTCACACTATGCAACACTTTAAAACTTAAAACAATTAAAAAAATTAAACTATATGATGTTTCAGTTTTTGATCTGCAAATGAAGTCTATTTAAACTGTTGTGTTTTTTGTATATTTATAATAATAATAATTAATAATTGCTTACACTTATATAGCGCTTTTTCTGGACACTCCACTCAAAGCGCTTTACAGGTAATGGGGACTCCCCTCCACCACCACCAATGTGCAGCATCCACCTGGATGATGCGACGGCAGCCATAGTGCGCCAGAACGCTCACCACACATCAGCTATCAGTGGGGAGGAGAGCAGAGTAATGAAGCCAATTCACAGAGGGGGATTGTTAGGAGGCCATGACTGATAACAGCCGATGGGGAAATTTGGCCAGGATGCCGGGGTTACACCCCTACTCTTTTCGAGAAACACCCTGGGATTTTTAATGACCACAGAGAGTCAGGACCTCGGTTTTACGTCTCATCCGAAGGACGGCGCCTGTTTACAGTATAGTGTCCCCGTCACTACACTGGGGCATTAGGACCCACATGAGCTGCAGAGTGAGCGCCCCCTGCTGGCCCCCCTAACGCCTCTTCCAGCAGCAACCTTAGTTTTTCCCAGGAGGTCTCCCATCCAGGTACTGACCAGGCTCACACCTGCTTAGCTTCAGTGGGTTTTTCAGTGGGTTATTTGTGTCCCTTAGAATACCTTTCCAAGAGAACTCAAAACATTCTGTAATTACTCTCAATCTACTTACTGCAAAGCATCTAACCAAACACAAAATATATTTTTGGTTACCCTTCCTTGACTTTTCTTCAGCTTTTAACAGAATCCTACTTGACATTTCATTATCAAAAGTGATTCAATCAAAATAGTCACCATAAAATAAATTCACAATAAAGGAGTACAGGTTTATGGGCAAGTGCAATTAGTGATAATGTGCAAAAATGAAGGGGTATTGTGCAATTGTACAGGCTTAGGGTGATTGTGCTGGAATTCAATTTACAAATTCTGGTTAGCTTTGTGGATTCCTGTAGAAGTGGTGCATAATGACTAGGCATAGATTGATGTCTTTATGTAAAGTTATATTTTTTAATGTAATGTTTATGTATACTGTTCATATGTTTTTGTCATACAATAATATCTATATATATATTTATTTATTTCATATATATGTATATATTTTGTATATGTTTGTATGTTTTTGTCAATCTGTTTATGTAAAACATAGCTGCTTGGGCGCAAAACAAATTTCTGAGAAATCAGACAATAAAATGTTATTGTATCATATGTGTGGATAATTGGACTAAAGGTTTAATGGTATTTAAATTGTATACACACCTCTACTTGTAAGCAACACATTAAAATCAGAAGAATATAAAGATTAAAACAAAAAAATATATGGATTTAAATTAAGTCCTTCTCCTTAATTTCAGCTTATTATGAATGATAGGGTTTTACAACATTTGCTCTCTTATAAGAAACCTGTGATGTCCCTCAAAGGTCAGTTCTGCGTCCCCTTAAAATATAAAACCAACATATATATATATTAGACATTTTTTCATTAAGACTTTTTTCCCCAAAGATTTTTCTTCATACAAAAAATCTGCTGTACTTTGATAAAGAAAGATTCTAATTTTCCTGAAATTAATGTGGATGGCAGAAAATAAAACTAATATATCAAAAAGCACATATAAAATGTCTAAACAAACTCATGCTTATTCAAGCTTATTACATTATGGAAGGTTAATGTTTTTTTTCAGTGGGACAAGAGCTTTTTTCTTATTATCATATTTAATGATAATATAGTCATATATGGTATTTAAATGTATTTCACAAAGCATCTTTATTGAAGAACATCCTAAGATGCAAAGGGATGTGTTTGATGAATACATTACATAAGGTTGTGTTCTTTTCCAGCTTATGCACACTAGTAAACATAGATCTGTAACTACATTATTCAGCAGTTGTATGTGATTGTTTGTATACCAGACACTAAAATTCAGTAATTCAGGAAAATACATGAAAAATGTAGGGAGTAGGAGCAAGATCTAAACGTTCCACATTTTGCAAAGCGTTTTCTTTTATTACTGTCTATTGTTACTTTCAAAATATTGTATTATATGTTTCTTGTTCTCTGATACATGTAAAGCATAATCTTATTTATATATTGTGCATAAATATCCCACTGAGTCTTACAGCTAATACAATTCAAGAATCTAGTTAATTTCACATAAAAGCAGTATGCTTCCACTTTGAGAATGCCTGCTGTTTATCATTAGAATATTATTTACAATTCCATTCAAAAGTATTGAGGTAGTGAAGTCTACACTGGGATTTTCACCCCAAAACCTGACTGATGAATACAACTACTACATGTTTTATGTTGTTACTAATTGTAAATGTTTTGGTAAAAAGAGTAATAATTCAGGCGCATTTGGTTAAACAAATACACACGCACTTAACTACACACAATATAAACATAAAACACAAGTTCCTGTATTTATAAGTATACAGACAAGGCATTTCAGGGACCTATGTCTACCAAGTATGTGACTCTTAAATAATGCCTACAAAGGCCAAAGAAAAGATAGACTGCCTTCTAAACTAGAATACAACCTACCATTAAATCTCTCTAACCCAGATGCCACAAAAAAAATGGCTGCCTATCTCCCTATTTAAAAATGGACACACTGTCAGGAGAGGCAGTATTAAACCAGGGGATTCTTCACTAAGGAACTCAAAGTTTCCTAAAAGCTGCAGAATTGCAAGCTCTCTTAGCAAGATGCAAATACTTTGTTCCAGCTGTGTTTTCTTTTTTGGATGATCATGAGGAAGGGTCTATTGCAGGCACCAGGATTAAGTTCCATCTGCTTCTGTCCTCTCTCTTTCTCTCTCTTTGACTTTCTTTTTATCCTTTTTTTTCCTCCTCTTGTCTTGATCTGATCTTATATGGTGTCTTTCTGGATTATTGACTGACACTTAATCATTTACCCAGAATTTAATTAACCAATGTAAACTTTATGATTGCTTTGATCCTAGACTCTAGATCCCCTGCATCTCAGCAAACATCCTCTCTGCTTTGAATCTGGAATTGTTTGCATGCCAGATGTTACACACTTTTTCTAGATTCTTAGACACTTCCATTGTAACCTTAGCCTGTAACAAAGTCAATTCTATCCTCTTGTGGCAATTAAATGGATTGAATTAAACTTCTTTAATTTGAAGGAACAAAGGTGTTGGGACAACCTGTTTCGCTTTAACATTAGTATTTGGAGTCTGTTTTAAAACATTAAATGAAAACAAAAGAACTTTTTGAAAAAGGAAATAAAGAAATTTAATGATGAAAGAAAAGAAAGAAATCATATCCATATCACAAAACTTGGACATACTAACTTCAACAATTCAGAATATTCCAGAGGTAGAGAACATCTGTTTTTAAGGTAGTTGACGGTCCAAAAATTATCTGTCATTCGAAGCCCTGTATCAGTAGTCCATGAAAACACAATCAACCTCCAGACTGCAGGCTTAAAAATATTAAAATCCACTGTTCACAAAAATCTGATACAGTAGAATTACAAAGAATATCACAGTGCTGGAGCTCAAAGTGAACAGGAGAGAGAATTACGAGGGGTAATGTAGGTACCAATATGCTTAACTGTAATGTGGGCATAACTCTTAACATCCATGTAACACTTTCAACACATTTTCAACCTACAACTGTAAATAACATAATAATAGGATAACATTTTAAGCCAATATTTTGGCATAGCAGAGTTTACTCTGTCTAGGGAGCAATTCTGTGTCTACTCTGAACCTTTCAGCAACTGTTATTAAATCCTGGCAGGGGCAGTGCACAGTTATACACATTACATAAACAGGAAATAAAATTTTCTTTTTCATTATTTGTATTTAAAAATGTACAAATTGGTGTGTAACATGATCAGAGCTTTTTTCGTTCAAACTAGATTATAAGAATAGGCTGCAAAAAGAGGGTGTCATTTGAGTCATCTAGCTTATTTGATAGTTTAGTAGGTAAATGAATAAAACAGTTTGTCCAGACATTTTTTAATTGAGGCGCAGAGTTTTGGCCTCAACAACCTGACTGAGACGCCTGTTCCAGATATTCACTATTCTTTGAGTAAAGAAGTGTTCACTGTTTCTGTGTCCTAATATGAACTAGTGTACTTGTTTCACTACTGAATGTGAAAGAGTCCCATTAGTTGAACCTTTTCATATACCTTAAGATTTTGTATATTTGGATTAAATCTCCTCCTAATCTCCTGTGTTCTTTACTAATAAGATTTAGTATGAGGATGAATGATGGCCAATACTAAATATAGTATTCTAGAGGAGACTTACTAGTGCATTGTAGAACCTAAACATAACTTCCCTAACTTACCCCACAAAGCTCCCCATAACTTCCACATTTTTGCTATGGATCCAAGCATTCTTTTTTCATTCCATCCCCACATTGTCGTAATGAGTACATAGAGGATTCTACATAAATACCCAGAAAACTTTTCATGTATAAATGTCCCCAGGTCTGAATCATTCAAGTAATGTGTACTACCACAGTGGATCACTTTGCACCTATCTAATTATAATAAATAAATAATTGAATCTTTACACGTCTCTTTGAGACTGACTATCAATATCTTATCTTCCAATTTAGGATGTGAAAGCCTGTCAAAATTACATTTAAGTCAGTGTTTTTCATTTAATTTTTTCAGAAAGTAAAACCGGTAGAGAAACTGGCTAGTATTGCTCAGAGATGTTGCATTAGCTATAGGAACTACACTTCCTATAAACCTGCTTGGTGACTTCCTGAAATGTGTCTACATTGTGAGTTCTAAAGATGCCTGTCAGTTGTGATGTCCTGCAGGTCCCGCCCAAGACATTATATCACAACTGGGGAACTAACTATCACCCTCCTGGACATGATTACCTTACCTCCTTAAAAAAGTCTTAAATATACTTTAACATACATTCCATTCTAATCTTAACTCACGCCAAAACACACATTACCAACCTGACATCTTAACTTATTTAAATAACAAAGTTCAATATTTGTATCTGGCCTGCACAGCCTCCCATATACACTTGTGATACATTTAAAACAAATATGAACACTTAACCCTTAACCAATGAAACAGACAGTTCTAAACATTCTTAAACCTCATAACCTCAGGTTTGCTGTTCCTACCTAAATATGAAAAAATCCTGTGGGAGGGTTTCCAGACATTTTGTCAGGATGTCACTGGACACAAATACTACAGCTGGCCACAAAGAATTAACAACAGCCTGCGAGAGGACACTACCCCCACTACCATCAACCAATCACATGGTTACAGCTGCATATCAAACAAAATTCCTATTGGTTTATGCTTGTGTACATTGGAAGGGAACAAATCTCAACTGAAATACAGATCACTGGGATTATACACTTGACATTTGTACACATTAACAAGCTCCTCTAAAAAATGGTGCGACAGACCTTTACCCTACCAGGGCAACCCTAGAGTCTGCGTACAGAAGAATACTCCAAAACCACAGGAGTGCTTAGTTGCTGTCCTTAAGACCAACCCCCTTAAATTCACAAAAGACCACCAAATGTACTACTTCCACGCACCCACTTCTTATAGCCAACCAAGACTTACCAACACCCATGTGAGAATATAAATTCTTATACACTTATTCAATTATCTAATAATTGCATATTTCACCTTTCATGTGACTACTATTTAGAGGTTGAAAGCAATATGCAAGAGAGTAACAAAAACAAACATAATATATTGGTCACTATCTGTTGTACAAAAACCTTAACATTCAATGAGGAATTACACAGATTAATTATAACTTAAGTAATAACTTAAGTAATAATAATAAGATTAAGTAATAACTTTTTATGATTTACTTAATACTGTATGTTTATCAGTTTCATAAATACATTAAATTTATTTTCAGATATAAGTAAATATGCATTTACTATTGGTAACTAAACATATAACTTGTTTTAAATAATAGTTTATCTCTTGAGAATTAAAAGGTGAATAAAGAAGTTTTAAACTGAATGATCTGTTGGCCAAAAGTTCTTGATGAATTAAAATTCCCACTGGTAAGACAGATCTTGGTGGATTGGTCTGAGTTGCAGATGTTTAGTCTATGCTGGGAATGCCCTAATGCCAGAGAGAGAAGAGTAGCGCTTTGCCTTGTGTTGTTGGGCAGCTTGTGTTGACCCCCAGCCAGCTCTGCCAAAGTTAGCATCTTGCTGTACTTTGGTCTTTAAACACAGTCTGTGTAAGATTTGTCTTCTTGGGGTCTCGCCACAAGGTAGACTGGTGTGGAGAACTTACTTTGTCCCAGCTATAGCATGGTGATGAATATATTTGGATATTCAGTATCTTGAAAAAAAGAAAAGTCTTTTCTATTTTGTTGATCACCTAAAAATAATAGTGGCTTCATGAACACAACATTTCTTATTTTCTTATATCTTGGACAGAATTCTGTACTTTACTTACTCACTCTCTTGGGCTGGCTTTTTGGTCCTGTGTTCAAGTCCTGATTCAGAATGCTTGCAGTCATTTGGTTGGAAAAGTCAGTTTTCTATTTTACCTAGAATGATGATGAGGAGCTTTTGAGTTAACCAATGAAAATGACTTGGGTTCTCGCTTATAAAGCATCACAAGTTGGTGACTGGCTGAGATGCAATCAGATATAGGAGGTACCTTCCCTGCAAATCTCTCTTCCTTTGGATGATGGATAATGACCTTGGACCTGTAGTCTTGGGAAGAAACAGGCTACAAACATGATAAGAGTCAATCTGTGCTGTATATTATTATACTGTTCAGTTTGAAAACAGCTTTAAGATCACAGGGCATCTATAGCCACATATCTCTGCATTTAGAGAGAGGACTAAGCTGTCTATTTCAAGACACACAAAGATTAATCAAAATATTTAGTAACAAGTAGAGTATTTCTTAGTGAAATAATATGCATTGTCCCTACAGCTTCATAAATCAGACATTGGGAACAAAATAAAACAAATGAAAACAAAATATACCACTTACCACTATTAGGACAATATGTTAAGACATTTAAAACCACTGCATGTCATGTAGGTTCCTGATACAGGATGCAAATATGTCTTGCCACCACACACAGTGAGGAGGATGATTGAGGAGGTAATGAAGAATTCAAGTGGCACAGTTGGAAAATTACAGAATTTGGTTGTCTTGGGGTCACCAAATCTACAAACAGATGCTACCTCTATGCAAACAGACTATTTTTAAGGGTTGCCAGATTAAAAAAAAAACGTTCATTAAGAACAACAAATGTAAGAGCCTGGAGTTTTCTAAATGGTAATAGCACATATATTGGAATTGGGTGGTAAATTGTAGAGATAGAGTTCTTTAGCCACACACACCAACAGTGGGTTTGGCATCGTAAAAAGGATGCATATGAAGAAAAGGACTATACCTACTGTAAAATATGATTGATCTTTGATATTATGGAACTGTTTTGGTCCTGGAGCTCTTGTCAAAATGCCATCAGCATGATGAGCTCAACTAAGTATCATGATATTAATGCCCCAA
The DNA here is from genome assembly GCF_059453375.1 of Lepisosteus platostomus. NCBI lineage: Eukaryota > Metazoa > Chordata > Actinopteri > Semionotiformes > Lepisosteidae > Lepisosteus > Lepisosteus platostomus. The sequence goes on from NC_142614.1 coordinate 53,072,981, forward strand.
AAATATCATTTTAACCCAAACCTTGGAAGCCTCTGCCAGGATGTTTAAATTTGGCAAATGGATCTTCCAGCAAGACAACAAACTCAAATACACATTGCAATCCACAAGAAAATGGTTAATGATCAACATTCCATTGATTCCATTGAATCATTAATAGAGTAAAATATTTTCCACATACTGGAAAAAAACATAAAGCTCATTATCTGTGTTGTTTATTTTATACAGCCTTTACACATATCTTTATCAAGGGTACCAGTAATTTTAAAATTGATTATATGCCTATAGAAAATGTTGGAGCTCACATTCACTATGTGCACACCTACATACAAAAACATAATACATGAAAGTTCGTGAATTTATACCATTAATTGCATGATAAGGATTTTTTTTTTGTGATCATGCTAAACAAAGGTGAGGCATTCATGAAACCACAGAAGCTGCAGGTTTTGATTATATTAAGATGATGCCACATTGAAATGATGCCAGTGAAAGCGAGAAAAAAAACATTTCTGGAATTTCGCTGGCACTAACATCACAACTTGAAGCCAGCAGGGCATTCAGGGCCCATAAATCACAGAACTCCAGCATTCTACCAATGGCAGGAAGCATTAGTTATCTACTTAACTACATGTAATGATCCAACGATAGTCTCATCAAATATAGAAGGACAACTTGAAGGATTGCTTCCATTCAATAGCAACTACAGGTGCTAAAACAATTTAGCACCATGAAAAACCCATAATTTCAATTACAGCCATCAGTAACAGCGTGTCTTTGTTAGAGTGTAGATAATCCTCTGTCTCTATTGATAATCTTTTATTAATGGTTACAGATACCCTATAAAAGAGGGTTTCTGTGTCATAGGTCATCCATGCCATGATTAAGGATTACCAGATTAAGGAGGATCTGCCACTTTAAATGTGCAATTCTATTTCTATCAGTAATGATTTTCACAGGTGTCTAATATCACAGAGATTAAATGTAAAATTCTGTATACAATGTACAGTAGCCAGCAAATTATGCTGTTTTTAAATGATAAATAAAATGTGATTTCATGTCGGTGTGCAAAACTCATTATGCTGCATTGAGATGTAGCTTAGAAAACTGGACTCATATTGCATATTCAAGCCAACAACCACGTATCCTCAAGAAATCCTTAAGTAGTACCCACAGCTACTAATTGATTGGGAGAGTCTTGGGAGACAGTTGGTTTGGATGGTGGTTTGTTGTAGCTAGCTCTGAGCAATGGCAAAAATGTCACTTTATGGTTACTAAGTCCATGGCAGATTCTTGGGGTTTTGTACACTAACAAGGAGGTGAATTTCCATTATTACAACATAGTAGGGGTAACATTCAATATATTAAAAAAAGTAATTTTCCCACATACACGAATTTAATAATATACATAATTAACAAGTTTTGTGTTATTTGCAGATCACCACTTACACCAAGGTGAAGTTCCACATTTTTGTCATCGCCTTTAAAAAGATGGTTTGGTTCATTTAGTATGATAGCTTGCAAAAATAATTCGCAGTATGGCAAATTGGCAAAGGAGTTTGTGAATCAGTGTCTTCTTTTTCCTGTTATACCTTTGTATGTTTAGCTCAGTAAGGTGTACATTTGTCAACTTCTACATTTCCAATAATTCATTTATGTGGCTTTCATTAACTTCTGTAAATTCTCCTTCCTGCAGTAACTTGACCGTCTGTTTGTTATCCCCTCCCTAGTCTCTTAAACTCTCAAAATGAGAAAGACACAGTTAGACCTCTTTTTGTGCGCCATTAATGCCTTCTTAACATTATATTGTCAAGAAGTCGTGAACTGATGACTTGTCTTTACGTTCTGTTTCAGAGGTGAGATGTCTTGAATGCCCTGGTAAATTGAGTGAATTAATGATGTGATGTTTTGGAGGAATAAACACAACACAAATGTTATCAACAAAGTCTTAACAGTTCACAGAATGATCTCGGGCAGTATTCAAAATCTGTGAGCACTGATTTTCCTTTTTTTGGTACAGTATCCAGTAGGAAAGGGATAAATAAGATGAGTTCTTGAAAAGATTCTGCTGTCATTTAAGCTTTGACAGCTCAAACAACAAACCACAGGAAGACTGTCCTAGTCAAATCTCTTCAAAGACATTGGGTTCTCAAAGTAATAATCTAAAAATGACAGGGGTAATTTGCTCCTCTGCACTTACCACCTCTTTTCCCCCCATGCTTTCATGAACACTGCAGTATTATTTTGTTTTACCATGCACTGAAATACACAGTCAATTTAGTATCCTTAGTGCAAGAATGTCAGATTCATTTGCTTAAGTGGGTCTGATTTGATTTAAATGTACCACATGCAAGCCCTACATACCATAAGTTATCAAAATATTAGGCATAGCTATTACATAACATTCTGAGTAGTATTTTGATTTTTTATGTTTATTTTTCAATTAAATATGAAATAAATATCACTTGAAGCTGATTAATTGCTTTACAAATAATATACCCCTTTTATCCATTTATCCATTTTCAAAAACCACTTCAATAACCTCTGTCTGCTCCTATAAAGGTTATGACAATTAGCTATGATAAACGTAATAAAACATAAAGGATTAAGTTAAGAAGTTAGCTTGGTGTAGTTATAACAAAATATACTTTAAAACAAAAAGAAGGTGAGTGTACAAAAAACATTTTTTTAACTGTAATTACTAGCTCCTTTTTAATTTAAAAGTGTTTTCAGTTTTTGTTTAACTTTAGGAAGAAATACAAAAAAGTTTTCATTAGCATTTATACTAGCAAAAAAAATAGTTCTGTGTTTTCTTCTTGTGGGAATATAAGGCTTTCTAATGGTGTAATAAGGTTGAAATAAGTAAGATGGGAAAACCTGACTGGGAATATTCTGCTAAAATTGAAATAGAAGTCTTTGTAAATTACTGTTTTCTTACCCAATTTGTAAATACCTCCACATGAGGGTATATTTCATGTACTGACCTAGTTTCCTACAATCAATAAATAAAAATAGAGGAATTATGAGGGATAGGTGATCAAAAAGCTGTCAAATACAATTTAATTAAAGATTTTAGCTTCTAAAATGCTGGCTAAAATATGATGAAAACTGACTTTCAATCATTTGAGGGTTGTAATTTTCATAAATTGTTAATGTTTAAGTATATATTTCATTATTGAAATCAAAAACACATGATGTGTATCTATGATAAAGGTAAACATCTTTTACAGGGCTACACTGCATCAGAAGAATGCTTGGTGAAATTTTACATTAAATGTTAATTGAATAACAAATTATACTAAAATTAGCAAAATAATACAAGAGTGAATTTCGTGTACATTTCATTACAAAGAAACATGCGATAAATGCTATAATTAATATTGAGATGAATATCAGTTTGATTGTTTAGAATGATAAAAATATATGTAGGGCCATATTCACTAAAGAATAATAATTTCCCTTACAACTGTATGCTTGGGGAATGTGACACAATATAAAAAAAATAAATATTTTTTCCTATATTCTCTGATCTGAACATATCAGAAACTTGGCAGATGCACTTTGCTTATGGCCACTATACAGAAAACAGCTTGGAATTTACAGACAACAAAGTTGTCAAAAGGTAACTTAGATGCAAGTAACTAGAAGCAGCAACTTAACACTATCCCTCAATGAAGAGAGGCGGTAGTTTAAAACTAATACTTTCACCATTGAGTTTTCCAGATCATTTAAGGTCCTACAGAAACTTACTGGTTTGTATACGAAATTTGCATTTCACCCCATGAATATGTTCCCTTTTTTCTCTTCTGTCCATAATGTCTTCTTGGACTGAAGTGTCCTTGCCCTAATCCTGTTTACACCTGCTCTTTCTTAAAGATAAACAAATACAAACAAATGACAACAGCACAAAAAAAACAGAAAGAGGCAAACTAAAGGACATACTGTACTAACTATTCGACCCCTTATTTTTATATTCCATTTTGTGAAATAACAAAATTATGTATTCACATGTTTTAATCTTGGTAATTTTTGAAAACCTAAATGCTCAAACTGAAGATTTTTGTTGTTTTAAGGCAATACCTAAGCAAGGAACTGTATGTCCAGAAAGTATTCAGTACTACATAAAAGCTTTGTATTTTATAAGTCTACAGAACAATATTCAAATAAAAATATTATAGTACATAATATATTCACATTCTCTCCACTACGGATATAATTTCCACACCTCCTCCCTCCTCATCCAACTTCTCTGGTTCCCGTCTCTCCAGCTTCTCTCTTCTTAACTCAGCATCCCTAAACAAACTAGTTACGCACATGAAACCCACCACATCTATTTTAGATCCCATTCCCACCACTTTATTCCAGTCCTGATTCTCTTCTCTCTGTCCCATTGTCCTCAATATAATACATGAATCCTTGAGAACCGGCATTGTACCAACGGTCCTCAAAACTGCTGCTATTACCCCAGTGCCAAAGAAGCCTAACATGGCTCTCTACAATCTTAACAACTTTCGCCCCATCTCCAACTTACCCTTTCTCTCTAAAATTCTAGAACGTGCTGTCACACTTCAGTTACATAACCACCTCACGACAAACAACCTTTTCGAACCCCTCCAATCTGGCTTCCGTCAACTTCACAGCACAGAAACCGCCCTAGTCAAAGTCACCAACGATCTCCTAATAGCTTCTGATTCTGGTTCTCTTTCCATACTCATCCTTCTTGATCTCAGTGCTGCCTTTGACACTGTTGACCATAACATCTTGCTTTCTCGTCTCGAGACTGTGTTTGGAGTCTCTGACACTGCCCTCAAATGGTTTAAGTCCTACCTCACTGATCGCTGTCTCTCTCAATGGGTACAGGTCTGAAATTGGTCTTGTCAAGTCTGGTGTCCCCCAGGGCTCAATACTGGGCCCCTTGCTCTTCAGCATTTACATGTTCCCACTTGGTCAGCTTTTAAGATCACATGGCCTCAGCTTTCATTTTTACGCTGACGATACTCAAATATACATCCATACCAAACCCGACACTGATGTGGCTGTCTCTATTCTATCTAATTGCATCTCTGACATAAAAATTTGGATGACTCAAAACTTCCTTCATCTTAACTGTGACAAGACTGAAGTCATGCTTATTGGTACCCCCCATCAACTTCGTAAAGCCAGTCCTGTAACCCTGTCTGTAGATGGCTCTGTTCTTGAGCTTCAATCAAAATTGAAAAACCTTGGGGTTATATTCGATTCTGGCTTAACATTCGACCCACATGTACAGCATACTGTCAAAACATCTTTTTTTCACCTTAGAAATATCGCAAGACTACGCCCTATGCTATCATTAACTGTGGCTGAAAAGCTGATCAACATATTTGTATTCTCTCGAATTGACTACTGCAATGCTCTGCTCCCTGGGGTATCTAAATCTACTCTGAACAAGCTGCAGTATGTCCAAAATTCAGCAGCCAGAATCCTGACCAGGTCTAATGCAAGTGTTCACATTACTCCTATCCTGGAGTCCTTGCACTGGCTTCCGGTCAAATTCCACGTAGACTTTAAAATCCTCATGCTCACCTACAAGGCTTTACATGGCTTGGCACCTCAATACCTGTCTGAACTTTTATCGTCCTACTCCCCACCTCGCAACCTCCGCTCTTCAAATTCTGCCCTCCTTACTGTCCCCCAAGCCCGTCTACATTGTATGGGCGACAGGGCCTTCTCCTGCTATGCCCCCAAGCTCTGGAACTCTTTGCCCAAGGATATTAGAGAGTCACCTTCTCTAAACTCCTTCAAATCCAGACTCAAAACCTTCTTCTTCAGAAAAGCCTTTACTTAACTGGTTCCATTCTTCACCCCTCTGCTCTTCTTAATACCATCTTCCACGGTCTCCTCTATTGTTATTGTTGTATTGTTGTAATTATAATTGTGTCCTGTCTTGTGAATTTTTTTTATTTATTGTTGTAGTCTTCTTATTTATTGTTATTGTCATCCTGTAAAGCGCTTTGAGAAGCCACCTTTAAAGGCGCTATATAAAATAAAGTTTATTATTATTTATTATTATTATATAGCCATAATGTGTCAGAGAAACAATAAAATCCCAGTGCAGCTATATAGTTAATTGGTTATCTGATAGGGCAGAAGAGGTGGTCGTGATCTTAATATACATAAAGGTTTTAATGGCCCACCAAAAACAAAATGTTGTACAGAACATTTTGTTTATTCCAACTTTGAATTTAAAACACACTATCATGCTCTTTAATAGGCTAGCACAATAGATTTCTGCAGCTTGTGCTCGGGCATATTGATATATTTATTTTAACAAACATTTTTCTACTTGAATAAAATATAATGAACATAGACTTTTCATTCATAGATTTTCATTATTGAAATGTTCACATCCAAACTAATTTCATGTAAGAAGTCAAAAGAAGCACAATGTTTATTGTGCTTTTCACAAAGTATTGACTCACTGCTTTTGCAATTCATATAATTAACTAGTAAATTGCAAAAGGTTAGTCTAGTTCTTCATGAATATTGAAGAACTAAGAATACAACTGCATAAGCCTAAGTATTGTGGGTTGAACCATCTCCAATCAAAATTAACCCGTTAAGTATTTCAAAAACTCTTTATAGCCCTATTCAAAAACATGAGAGACATGCTGCCTACAAAATGAGTAACTTGGAAAAAATACTATAGATCAAGAGGTTTTTCAGACTTTATAAATCTGGTTCTCCTTGTTGATGGCTTTCAAACTCAGTGTTAAGTTTGTTTTTCCAACATAGTTTAGTGTGTTTTGTAAATATTTATTTTGGGATATTTCTTAGCTTTCTAATGCTGTATAATATTTCCTTATTTATGAATTGTAAATTCTCTCTATGTTAGGTAGAGTCATACGTATGAACATACGAAAATGTACAAACGAGAGAGGTAATTTGCTGATGTTGGTTGTTTAGTTTAACTTGTTTAGTTTAGTCAAACACTTTTAGCTATGTAAAATATTCACCGGCTGCAATGCAGCTAGGTGGTGATTAATTTCCTGAGATTCAAGATGTCTTTTTTTCATACTCACCCCCACTGGGGTGGTACAGAGCAAGCTGGTGTTACCACAGTAATCGGTGAATTCTCAGCACACCTGTCAGTCAGTTGTAATGGTTACATGATCGACAGGAAGTGTGTTCCACCTGTGTGCTATTTATGACCACTCCTGTCTCAAATGGATAAAGCTATTTAAAGGTATGCTTGAGCTTTTCTAGGGGCTCTCTGGTATAGAATGTTGCGCTGAGCTACAGCTTAGATCTGTAGCTTTGTGTCTCTTCTGTAGTGTTACTCTGGATTTCTGATCTAGCTTTGCCTTTGGATTTCCCTGTGCTTGCTCCAGTGTTTTCTGGATATTAACCTTGTTAGCTTGTTTCAGCCGTGTTTTTGGATCCAGCCTGTGCTTTGCTACTGTGCTTTCTTGGAAATGGACAGTTGGCCTGTTTTACTTGCCTGATCTTGGGTTCACCTCACAACCAACAGACCACACCTTTACTCTGGTATAAGCAGTGATATTATAGTAAATTAACTTTTCAAATTAATTTTGTTATTTTCATTAAGTAATGTCATCCCCACTGACATACATGCATTAAGATCCTACAGAAAAATAAAATACAGATACCATTTGTTCAACCCAGTGTTGAATTTGTTATTTATTTAAAAGACAATGGCACAAGTACAAAAAACAGTACAGTTGGGGGTTGTGAGTATGTTTCAAGCACTGTCTCTTCAGATATAGTTCGTTTATCTTTGGAAAGCACCTCCTGAAGAAAGTTAATTGAGTTTGACAGAAGCAGGGATAAAAATGCATCATGTCAGTCAAATTACCAGCAGTGAAACTGATTACCAATTATAATCATTCTCTGCCCTGTGACAGCACACTGAGATGGAGATGTAGAATGTTTCAGTGCATTTTTTTCTTTTTTTTCGGTTATCCTCCAGATTGTTTAATGCACTGACGTCCTATGCTGAAGGCAGCTGAGTTAATTGGTATGCATGTAGGAGCCTGCAGACAGAATACATCACTTATTTATGCAATCCTTTGAACTGTTCCTCTATTGAAGACACACACATGCAGATAGATAGATTAGATAGATAGAGTCCATTACAAAGTTGTACTTGTAAAATTAAATATTTGCTCTATAGAATGTATTAAGTGTTTTATCTCAGCCCCTCTTCTACCTTTGTTGTCCCTCGAGGTACAAATGAAGAGCAAAGATTCCATTTAATCTTTCCTTCCTTCAGAGTGAATATCCTGAAATGAAGATGGATGTGACATGGAACAGGAAACCACAGTGTATGACATGACTGTCATAACCTTCATATTTGGTTTACAAATTGGCTTATGGGGTTGTCAGAACAGCTCCCTAACAAACTGCAATGCCAGCTGCACTTTGGGAAGTAACACAATGACCTTCAGTTAGAATACAATAAAACATCTGTCTTCTGTTTTCATATTTGCATTCTTATTGAATTGAGTGTAATTTGTTAAACATTCTATCTTATTAGACTCCCTCTGGACACCTCCCCAGAAATATACTGTATAAATAAACACTGGTTTACTAGTAACTGGTTCTCAGCAAACACTGGCTATTGTCTTTACAGTAAATAAAGATTCATTTTTGACTGAAATGTATTTGAATGTATTTTCATTACAGCATTTCTGGGAATGCATCCTTTGGCTCAGCTATAGATAAGAAAGCTCACTAGCTTTTGTCAAACTTAGGAGACATTTTCTTCTTAGCACGGGATAACATTCATTTGAAGTACCCTTGGGGCTTCCATCAGTCAAGAAAAATATTATTTCTATTTGTGACAGTACACATCCACATTTCACATATTTGAGTATTGTTGAATCTGATTTATCTTTACCAGCCAAAAACAATTCATTTTAAATCTCTAATGCATTATTAGACATTGACTTTCTTTTTAAAGCATAATATATTGCATCTGATGTTTTTTATCTGTGCACATACAAGCATCTTTTTTATTGTAACCAATAATTTTTTAGAACAATGATATATTATATATTTTAACAGCTAACTTGTTACAGAGTGTAGTTTCTATCAGGTGAAATAAGTTAATGGAGTTTATGGAGAGGTTTGGGAGGGATGAAAACAGCCAAGTTCAATCTGCCTCAGCTGTTTGTAATTTGTAATCAGTCATGATGTCATTTCCTCACTTAAACATTATAAATCCTATAAACACATTCCCCTTCTCTCCCTCACATTCATCTTTTGCAGCCCTCCTCCTTCATCTCTGGATCTGCCCCTTGGTTACTATTTACTCTGCTGGGTGTTCTAGCTTCCTCATCCTATGGCCAGGAGATTAACCCAGGGCCTCACCGCTGTAAGGCAGCAAAGCTAAACACTGTGCCATCGTGCTACCATGCTTCCTTAACGCTTAACATATACTAATATAAACATGGCCTATTGTTTTTATGGATCATAGTAAATACTCTGTTTAATATGTTTTGTGGGAAATAAATGTAAATAACATAATAATATAATAACATAATCAAAAGCATTCTATTAAAGAGAAATCTGAATTTGAATTTTTGCAAAAGTATTCTGACATTGGCGGTTTTCACATTGTGTTGCTTTAAAGCTTACAATCACCACACTTTGAAGTAGAGCTTAATATTTCTTACAGTATATACACAACCTACTTCACACATTCAAATCCAAAAACAAAGAACGAGAAATAAAAAGATAATCAATATGAAAGTAAAATAGAAGAAACTTATTACTGCATAAGCATTCAAACCTTACCTTGGTAAACATAAATTAATTTAGGTGGGTAGCTACGTCAGCATGCATAGGCTGCAAAGGAACAAGTAATAGGTTTATTCCATGCTGAAAAAAAAAAGAAAGAGAAAACGTTTCAGCCGTGGAGCCTTCTTCAGGTTAATTTAACCTTCTTCAGGATAATTTAATTTAGATGCACAAAATTACCTTAACAAGCCAAACAATTAGTTGAGTGGCCTCTGTCTGTGTGCAATATCAGCAGGTCTCATGACTTCAGAATAATAGCACCTGTCTTTGTCAGATTTGTCAGTCAAGTAATGAATTTCAAGCAAAGACTCAACCATGAAGACCAAAGAGTTTTCAAAGCATGTTTAGGGTATAGTCATTAAAAACTCCAGATCAGGAGAATGGTGCAAAATATTGAAGTTGCTTAATATTCTTATAAGTGCAGTATACTTACTTATCAAGAAATGTATGATGCATCGTATCTTCCAAGCACTGCCAAAATAATGATTTCCCTCCAAAATGAGAAATCAATAAATATATGTATTAAATATATTAAATGTATATTAAAGTACAGTCAAATACTAGAAAAAAACCTGTTTGAGACTGCTTAGGACTTAAACTGGAAAGACCTTCACCTTTCAGCAGGACAATGATCTAAACCACAAAGTCAAAGCTACACTGGAGTAGATTAAGAATAAGACAATGAATGCTCTTGATTGGCCCAGTTCAAATCCCGACTTGAATTCTGTTGAGAATCTGTAAAGATGTGCCAAAAGGAATGGTAAAGAAAATTGCACACTTAGTGTCCAAAGTTGAAAGATACTTACTCTTAAAAGCGTGTGGCTATAATTGCTGCAAAAGTTACTTCCACCAAATACTGAGGTCTGAATACTTAATCAACATATTTATTTTTTTTCTCTAAATTTTTTGCTGACATTTACTTGAACTTATTTTACCCTTTGAAGTCTTCATTTGGAGCACTAAGGTTTTGAATAAAAAATGGGCATGAATTCTTTTTTTCATTTCACAAAATGGGACACCAGAGAAAGAGCTTGAACATGTATGAAGCACAGAGTACAAATCAAGACTGGGAGTACAGAATAGTTTTTTCCTTGTAAAAACTATTGATTGTCAAGCCAGTCCATTGCAGGAGAATGATAAAAGAGACCATGGAAAAAAACACCTGGAAAAAAGCAGGAAAAAACAGTTTTGCCAAGAGTAAAAATACACCCAGGAGCCTGGGGCTGCAGTACCAACCATACCTCCATACTGCCCTGCCTACTAATATATGTAGTTCTTTTAGTTTATATATATAGAATTAAATGTATATATTAAATATATTTATAGATTAAATTAACCAGACCTTATTATCCATAGAAAACTATAGATTAATGCATGGGTTTCAATGTTAATCTCTCTCTTCAATCTCTTAAAACTTTGTCTTGCCTTTACTGTCTCTTCCTTTACATGTGTTTTCTACTCGCTGATACTAATTAAAAAGGAAAAGACCCCGTTAACATAATTTATATTGCAAAAGAAGAGCTGAAACCAATTAGGCCTGACATCTGGTCCAATAATTAAAAGATATTCTGAGGCAGGTTAGGTAATTTCACTCATTGTTATCCATAAATTGACTACCTGTAAGTATTAAACTAGATTAGTTGGGCAAAGAATATTTCCTTTTTTTGGTTGTAGAAACTTCTGAGCTAATTTAATATAATGTGCATACAAGTAAAAGTTTGGTAATATAAATAAATGTGGTTTTGGAAAAGCATGCTTGTATTTTCTTTAGTGGAATGAATACAAAAGAAAAGCTAATATGAACAGAATTAAATTGAAAGAAATGTTCTAGTCTTTATAAGAAATTTCAAAGACAGTCTGAGAAAACTCAGAAGACCTACTGTATACCTGACAAAAGTACTATCTCCAAATAAATCAATTAAAGCTTCATAAAGACTTATACAGCATGCTTCCTTTTTTATCTGAATAAATATATTCCCTCAACTAATATTCTCATATCTGCCTTTTTAATTAGCAATATTTGTCATATTTGCCATCTTAAATGATAATCAGCAAACAGAAATGAAACAGCTATGAGTCAAATAAACAGCCAGCTGGAAAATGCACTAGCAACTTATTGAACAGTTAAAAACATTATCTAAGTAGACTAATTAATACCAGGGGGATATAATATGTAAAGGCTGCTCAGTACCATGGGATAATAAAGCAAAACATTTAATATTGCTGAATAATAATAATTATCTAACTATATTTCAGTATATTCAACATAATAATTTAAGGTAAGGAATTAGCATTGTAAAACAACAGTGCCCATCTAATTTAACTTTAGAAGAAAGTGATACAATAAAAAGACTGACACATAGTATAATAGGATTTTTGTACATAACAAAATACAGACCACATTCTCTCTCAAAATAAATTGGGAAGCTGTGTATTGAATAGTGTTAATGAGAAATATACAAGTGTACAAAAACAAAAATAGATTGTTTTATTGGACAAATGCATGGAAAACTGAATGTGTTTGTATTTACTCCAGGTTTATAAACACCATCTAAAGTGCTCATTTTACTACAAGAGCAATATTTTCAACAATTGTGTTGATGCCAATTAGTTGAAATGGTGTTGATGTGTTTGGTGTGAACTTTGATCTTCTTAGCATTAGTCTTGGTTGAGCTGAGGCCCCTGGATGATTAAGACATTCCTTTCTGGGTTAGGTTTTCCCTGAGGTTATAGTGGTGTAAACAATCTCTAAACTAACAGACCTGAACATCTTTATGCTGCTCAGTTTTACAACCTCCTGGATCCTAAAAGTAAACTACTTCCTCAATAAATAAAAGTACAATCGCAGTAAATGTCCTTTCCATATATGATAATTTTGAATATCCAAAAGATTTTTTAGCACAGAAATAATTAAACATTTGTGAAAAGAAAGAAAATGTAACTATGAATCACTTCAATTTACCATAAAATAAGGAAATCTCATCTGAAAGGAAAGAGTACTCATCAGTAACAACCTTTACTCAAACAACAGATTCATAGTATTTTTTTCTTCTGAATATACATATAGTAGAACGGTACATTAAGCTTATTCACGTTTCTCATTTCCAACATGCTACTTTAAAAGTAAATGTAATATTTAGAGTCCCAGATAAATGTTAATAATTATTTAACAATTTTATTTATTTAATAGCTGAATAATTAAACCCAAACTATAAAAATATGGACCTTTCATTCTGAATATGGAGAGGGACTAAAAAATGTTTCTGCTGTTATCTTACCTGTCTTGGGAACTGAAGATGAAGTCAATGTATAAAGAATTGCTATGGATTTCTGACCCCAATTAAAGTAATCGGCAATTCAGCGTCTTTTAATTTAAATCTGTATCTGCTGACATCAGCAGCCAACGTCAGTTCCATTCCACTGAATAAGTATTATTTTATACACCTATGATAAATACAAGTGTATTGACACCCCGCCAAGGCTATCTGGAGAAAAACACAGAAGTGGTTTATAATGACACTGTTACCATATTGTGTGACTGTAAATAATTCATTAAGTCAACCGCCCTTTGTTTTTAAGCAAACAAGAACAGATGCTGTTTTAAATTGAAAGCAGACAATAGTTTAAGCTCCAAATAATATTGTTATTGTAATAAGATGCGTTTAATGGCAAAGAGCAATGCTGTGTTTGTTATTGATTTTTTTTCCAGTAGCAGCACCAGATTGCTTTTCTATATGTTAATAATATTTCTTGATTACATGAGGCACCAGCGGATTGTAATATAGGTTTGCTCTGGCTTGCTCAATTTCTGTTTCTATAAAGCCTGCTGTGGTAAGTCTTTCCATTAGCAACTGCGCTCTTTGAACTCAGTCAGTAAAATATGGGCAATCAACTAAATCCATAAACCTGGATGCAAGGCAGGACTATTTCAGCAACCTCTTTCTGCCACAACTTGTCATGTTTACCTTCCTCACTAGTGAGATACATGGAAATTATTCATTTATTTTTATAGCTTCTGTTTTTAAATAGCCATTGTATGGAGGAAGGTAAATAATTATTAGCCTGAGAGAAGAAAGTATGACACATTTGGTGATTACAGAGTACCTGACAAAATAATCTCTATTATATCTTTAAAATGAAACTGCCTATTTAAAGAGAATTGATATTACCAGAAGAAATCTCATCATTCTTTTCTGTAGGTATGAGAAGTGATAATAACCAGATGTCCAAAGAGCTTGAGAAATAATCATTATGATTTATGTCATACAGGTAACTTCAAGCTGAATTTAGAGTTACTATATTGGAACATTCACAAAAGAGGACACACCATTGATTTGCACAGTATTTATTAAATTACAATATAATAATGTTATATAACATGTTATATATACTGTGTACTACTTTTGATCTATATTTCTATATTTATATCTGCAAAATAGCAAAACATTATATGTCCTCAAAAATCAATAGTTGAATTATTCAAACTTCTTCTCTACTACTATGTGAACAAGGGAAGCTTCTCTTTAGTTCTGCAGTGAATTTGCACTTTCAGTTTGTAACGGACACGGACTGGAATCCGTGTCAGATATTGTAGAAGACCCTATGCGATGCGGTAAGAGCTGGAGAAAACAGGAGGCGTGGTAAAAAGGAACACACAGGGGTTTAATAGTGCACAAAATAATAGTGACAGTCCGTGAGACAGTGTACGGGGAAGACAAAACGGCATCCAAATCCAAACGGGTCCAAGGGCAGGTCAAAGCACGGTCCGAAAGTCCATAAACTGGAAATCCATCCTGGAACGCGACAAAGTTAAAATCCCCGGGAGGGGGGAGCACACAGACAAACGAAACATGGAGGTCCAAGGGTGACGGGGCGAGATCCTCCAGACCCCGGGCTCAGGAAACGGGAGGTGTCGGGGATGAGGCCTATGCCCTCAGGAGACGGACGTAGGGTTTCCTGGTGCTAGGCGGGCCTCGCGACATCTTTTCCTAATGATGAGCCCCGAGGACTGGAGGAGCTGGTCTTTAAATAATAACACTAAAAGGGTACACCTGGAGAGCTAAATGACACGAACAATAATGAGAGCAGTGGAGCGCCCTCTAGGGAGGGATGTCGGGCGTGACACAGTTTGGCACTGTGTTTTGGGATAGCAAAATATAAAATAAAAGTCTCATGAAGAAACTACTCAACACTTTTTGCATCAAAACCATTTTGCATCTAAAACCTTTGGGAAAGAAGAATAATGTCACTGTCAATTTAAGATATTTGAAAATTCCTCCTGGACAAAGATTTAAGGACCAAATAGCAAGACTTCTCTGGAAACAGACAATCAGTAACTACAGTTTAATTTGTAAAAGTGCTGTATTCAAATCATACTGTATATGACAACCACACTGTTTCACTTTAATGGCACTAGCTTTTAAGGTAACCACAGAATGTCTTTAACATCGTATTTAAAATAGCCAAATGAAATAAAGCATTTGATATTTATCTACATAAGTACACATTTATGTATATATAAATAGCAACATGCACACATTTTGTGTTGATATCATTAAACCCTATTAAGTACACATTACCAATTGCACACTGCAACAAAGAAAATAATGTAAATCATGGCATTTCTGTTTGTTATAGCAGATTTTGAGAAGTGCTGACATTTAACTGAACACAACTGCTGCTATAAATCGCCATGCTGTGAATGTTCATGCACTGGGACCAAAGCTCCTTGGTAACTGTCTTTAGCTATCAGCTCACTGAGTATGTCAAATTAAAATGTTAGACTTTTATTATTTATCAGTCATTTACTGCGTATGAAGTTTGTGCTTTACAAAATGAATAAAACATTCACATTTATGTTTTGAAAACTTAATGCTGTTATTTTCATATTCAGAATTCACATTCAGAATGTAAAACAATTTCAGTGTTTCTTGCAAAACCAGCAGCCATTGAAACAGAATATAAGAACTCAACTAGGGCTACAAATGAGAGGAGCCCATGCAGCCTATCTGTCTCATTTGGTTACTAATAGCTGATTGATCCAAGGATCTCATCAGCCTTTTTTCAGAGGAAGCCTAGGTAAAAGCTTCTGCAATCTAGCAGTGCAGCTTTTTTCATACTGCCACAATCCTCTGTGTTAAATAGTACCTACTGTTTATGTTTCATCTTTAAAAACACAAAAACTTACCAATTGTGAAATTGTGCAATAGGTTGGCTTTGAATACTTTAATCAAGTGTGTTCATAATAACATGGTGACCAAACTTGTACAAGACATTCTGAGTAGGATCTTGCCAGTGCTTTATACAGTTAACATAACATACCTTCGATTTAAAAATAACACTTCAAATAACTTGTTTTCTTTAAATTTTGTTTTTATTTACAATTTTTATGTAAAATAACAAAAGATCATTTCACATTAACTTAGTTTACAACAACTATCTCTCGTTTTTTTTAATAAACTGCATAATTATATCTCAACTATGCAATGTCATAATAAATAATAACAAGAGGAAAGTTAGATCCTAATCCACATCCCATAGCATATTTCTCTTGTACGAATATTCTGTGTCTTTCTCCATTGAATAGAAGTGTCTCACATTTGTGTCTCACTCATCTTACATTCAGCTCTCCCGAGACCTTACCTACATCAGGTTAACCTGGACTGGAGTCTCTCTCACCTCTTTGGCCCCACTACTTCAACCAAAAAACATCTGCTTTGCATCTGTCATGATCGTAATCCCTCCTCTTAAAGGCGCCCTGGCTCTTTCACAGTTTTGATGATTTCATACACCTGCCTCCAATCCTGCCCCTCCTTATTTAAGCTGGGCGTTCTCATTATTTTTGGCTCTGCATTGGAAGACAGACGCCCTATATTCGCGGCTTGAGGGCATAGGCCTCCTATCGGCGTCCTGACCCAGCTGAGTCCGGGGTTCAGAGTGCCTGGCCTCGTCATCCCATTTTTATTCCCTGTCCCTGTACCGGATCCCATTCCGGCTTTTAACTCTGTTTTGTCCCATCTCGATTGGATTACCCGGTTCTGGACTTTTGGACTTCGCCCCGGATTTCCACCCTGGACTCCTTGGACTTCACTTCGCCCTGAATACGCCCCCCGCGCACCAGTTCACCATTGTCACGTCCCCCTGTCTGCCAACCCCTCCTGATCCTCGTTGTCTCCTCCCAGTCGTCCTGTTCCACTTGCTTCTGGATTATACCGTCTGCATAGGGTCCAGAACTATGCTTCCTTACAGCATCCTCTATACTGCTGTATCTGTGTTTTCCTTTCAGGTCTCCTGATGTCAACAAACCTCCAGAATGTCCATTTTGGACAGAATATCCAATCTCCAAAGTTTCCCCTGTGGCAGTTTTTCCTCCCCTTTTTCTGGAGACAGTTTGCCCAAGACTTGGTTTTTCTTGTTCACTCCCATGCTGTCCCTAGTGATGAATTCTCCTACGATCTGATTTGGGCTGGTGGTACCACCCCTCCCATACCTTTAGCCTCACACATTGGTGAAACGACTTCTTTATTTTGGGAATAATGCTTGTACTTCACTCCAGTCTAGTTAAATTCTGCACGCATCAGTTCTCTTCTTGGCCAGAAAATCTGTCTAAAAATCTGTTCAATTCCAACAAGACCACAGCCAAACTAACTCTCTCTTAGCTCAGTGTTTTGAACTTTTATTGGGGGGGGTCTGGGCTTGTACTCATGGTGAAGCTGTCAATTTCTCAGCCATGCAAGCTACACCAAATATACTCTGCATTTGTCATCTGTTTATTGCATTTATTAGGTCTAACCAAGCCATTGAAATGTAATCCAGCATACTTCAGAACTCAGCAAGGGAAATCAAGGGCAAAGATCACACTACATGGCAAGACATGCATGTTAATGTACTAATTTTAGATATGATTATATTCTAATATGTTAATATTATTATTTTGTATTAGTCAAAATGTAAGTGGGGCTATTATTGACATTTAAAAAGTATCAATGGCACACAAGTCCATAAAAACAAGTGCATGTGCTACCTCTTGGCATGCCACCTTCTGAAAGGTTACCGACCCCTGTCCTAGCTAAATGCCAATTAATGCCATTTATTTAAATTGTAAAAGTAAAATGATGGCTTAGAAAATCCAAATTCAGTTATCCCTGCCTTTATACAACTTTCATATAAAAAAAAACATTTTACTGAATCTTCTATTAATCTGGCAAAACATTTTATTACCCAATTTCCCATACTTGCTTAGCTTCAACCTTCTACAGGTATTGCAAGCAGGTTTGGAAAAAATGGAAGGTTTTGAATATGGTCAAGAACAGAAGTTGATTAGGTAACTGTGCCATCATAACTATTATAAGAATAATTTATTTGCTTTCTAGTTAGTAATTAATCTTTGTATTTACATTTCATCAGATGTGTAGGCATAAAAATAATAGTTATGTTTTCAGTTAAAAATGTAAAATAGCAACTAACTAATACTTTTCTTTCAAGTGGATTACAAAGTGCTAATACTTAATGTTAATTCACATTAAATCTAATACAAATTTATTGGAGACTGTATATGGAGAGATGCGATATATCTTAATGTTTCTATGTTTTTCCCATATGTTATGAAAGTCATTGTTTTTCTTTTTGCTTTAATCATGTAAATGGTGATGCATACAATCTTTAGAAAACATAATTCCTTATTAATTTGTTGAAAAAAATCAATTAAACTCTTCTGTACAAACAACAGGGCAACATACTTAAAACTGGCTGTAATTACATGTTCCACCATAAACAAATGCATCGATCAAGAACTAAATCTTTGCTGCTTGGGTTTAAATTCTTGTTCATGTGATTTAACTCAAGCAAATACGATTTCTGAATAGACTCTAATTGGACTGCTACTACCATATTTTGCGAGGTAAACTTGATCAAATTTGTTTTTTAATTTTGAAATAGGCCATTGAAATTATTTTTGTCCAAACATATTTTGTCCAAGAACAAGGAAAGACTTCCCCAATACAAGTGAAATCTCAGACTTCTATTAATGTATGAGAGATGACTAAACCTATATTGAAATAACTGCAGAAATAATTGAAATAATTGCAGTTGCAAAGCTTTCTTGTGGATCAGACACTTAGTGAATGACATTAATTAATTTACTAAATTCAAATAAAAAAATCATTTGACAGAGCCTTCTTCAACATGCACTTCAACTTCATTAAATCCTATTAATGTTGGTTTTTTTTTTGTCTAACAATGTTTTTGATCAGTGGACTTAATTTTGGCTTGTTTTTGAGTAAAATTAGTTCTTGCTTAAACTTCCACATATTATGCTTACAAAAGCATATTAAATATAAATGCTTTTTAATAAAACTGAAGTGCTTGAAAACCTCTGGGCTCCACAGGGAACTCTGCAGCATTAAAAAATCTCACTCTTTAGTTTTAATACAAGCTTTGGTTATGATGAATTGTGGTCCCTTGCTGCAGAAAGCAATTTTCACTAAGCCTTCCTGCACCCTTTTTTACTAAGCACACTGAAAGTCATTGAACCACTCTGAAGGTTTCAGTTTGCAACACCATTTTAAAGTCAAATGGGATGCAGGACTGGCAGGGAAGACAAAATAAGACTTAAGATAGGCCCATGGAATGGGATCATATATTATTTTTTGTTCAAGAGATAGATGCTTAAAAATCCTATATTCTGTATGTACTGACATAACACATTTTCAACCTAACTACTATACTCTTACAAAAGCACCACACAACTAAACTGGTAGAAAAACAGCTATATGAAATCAGTTCTGACAACAATGCAAGGAATTTTCCCTTAATGACTGGTTAAAAATGTGATTTCTATCTAATCATCTTTGGGTTGAAAATTTATTTAGAAATTGGTCGAACTGTCAGGAACTCTGTAATAAAACTACATTTAAAAGGTATGAAAAATGTCAGTTCATTATTATAATAGGGGGATATTTATATTAGGTTCTTCTCCCTGTGGGAATTTGTTCCATTGCATATAAATTAGAATAAATGTAAATATAAGCTCAATCTTTTACTGAACCGCTTTGTACAAGTGAAATCCTTACAATTTCATGATGAAAACTTCACATTGAAGAAATTACATCAGTAGAGATGCTTATTATAAAGTTGTCACTAGGTGGGTAACATAGCAGGTTACCGAATAGCACTCTACTCTGAGAAGATACAGTTATTGCAGACAAGATAAATATTATAGAATATGCTTTTCTTGTTTTATTATTTTTTCAATTGCAAAATCAATGACTCTTTTTCAGTAGCTCATATTGAGTACTGACATAAAAAATCTTCAAAATGACTTTTCAAACCTTTATGATACTAGCTTACACATAATATATTACTAACCCTTAATTTGGAGAGCCATACCTGCTTCTGAGTGGAAGTACATTTGTTAAAGTGTGTTTGGACAGCTGAGGCTTTTGATTATATAAGTATCCCACAAACCCAGGGATATCTAAGTAGATAAAAACCCAATTGAGTGGAGACCATATACAGTAAAATTGCTAAACAAAGCAAACCTTTCTCTGAAGGAGTGTATGATAGAAACCGCAGATATTCTTTGTCCAGAGAACAAAGCAGATTTGAGAAAATACGTTTATCACAAAGAACAGTTACCCGTTGGGTCGAGGTAATCAGTGAAGACTTGGCTTGTGAGTTTTATTCAGTTTTTATTTTTTTATTCCTCTCAGGTTATCGTTAATAAGCCTATGTTGGATTTTAAACTTATACAGGGCATAGGCTATCTGTAACAGCAGCCTGAAGTGGCCATCTATACAGTTTCAAAATTATGTGGCCCTTGGGCCAAAAATGTTTGCCCACCCCTGCTTCAAGAGGACCTCTATTCCATACTGTATGTCAACTATGCGTTTCTCATGGTTATGAATGGAAGCTTATTTTGGAAGTATAGATGGCAATTGAAAACTCATACTACTGTTAAGCTGTGGCTTGATGAGGCTAACAGTTGTTGTCTAAAGACTGACAGAGATCAAAGTGCAGGGGCTTGATGATTCTCAGCAGCTGGAGGAGAAATCTGAGGTACAGGGACATAGGACTGGCCAGCGAGCTGATAACATAACATCACTTTATTAGCTCTATACAATTTCTTGCATTATGAATTTGTCTTCTTGCATACCCCAACTTGCTCTCCATGAGACACATAGACACACAGACAGAGAGAAGCCTGGGGTCTGACTGCAGGGTCAGCTATTGTACAGCACCCCTGGAGCAGTTGGGGTTAAGGGCCTTACTCGGGCCGAACAGAGTAGGATTCCTCTGCTGGCTGCGGCAAACTTCCAGCCACAGGCACAGATCATTAGCCACAGAACCACCGCTCTGCCCCAGTCAGGAGAGGAGTGAAGACTGGGTTATAACAGAAGGAAAAAGAAGTGACTGAAAGCAGGCGACATAGGGGATTCATCACAGGATTGGTGCGGGACTTCAGACAGGATAGTTTTCAGGCTTCCAGATTACAGAACTCAGGATACTGGTTTTAGGTTTCAGAATTATCTTCAGGTTTTCAGGCATTTGAGCTGATGCATTTCTTAGAGCAGAGACAAAGTGGAGCACTTCCTGAAAAACCTCACAGTGTCAGAACACTGGCCAAGTGGCGAAAATGGTATTAAATAGCAAGGATCGATTGGATGATTGAGTGGGTGTGTACAGACAAGCAATCTGAGTGTGTTTAAATGTGATCGCTTGTGAGAATGTTGCTATGTCCCGAGACAACCACTGATTGTGAGCTGTTAGCTATCTGAGCATGGCAACTACAGCTCTCACAACCATCCACCTACTGTATTGTCATGATCAAATCTACACAATCATTTGGTCCTGTATGTTTGATTTCATATTGATACATATGGTAATTTCTCAAACATGTTGTACATTGTTCAGGTTTTTCATTTTATAACAACCATGCAGACTGGTGTGTCATAATCTTTATGATCTAAATCACCTCCATATTTAATTAAATTAAATTGTAATTGTTATATTAAGTAATTGATAATTCCTTTTTCTCTGGGATGAGAATGTTTTTTTCAAGAGATATTAAAATTGGACGGCACAGTGTTGTAGTAGTTAGCACTGCGGCCTTACAGATCTGGTGTTTAATTCCTTGGTTTAATTCCTGGGAATCTGTTGTGAGAAATTCTTCTTCGGAGGAGCAGGACACAGTCCTGTGCAGATTCAATTTTATTGAGCTCAATAAGTCCAACAATGCATGCTGGGTCTGCCCCTCAGAACAGACAAACTGCCAGGGTTTCCCAGCTCTTATATACAGTCAGAAGAAAGTTTGTTTCACAATCTGAGTGCTTGTCCTTTCCTTTGGTATGTAATTACTACTTGTCCTACTCTGTTCTGGTCTAGGTTCTGTCCTTTGATATGCAGCAGACATGGGTCTGCTTTGTCCTGTTTGTGCGTGTTGTTCCTGTCTTTTATTATGTAGCGTTAAGTCACTAGGGATGCTAAAGCAAGTTAGCTTTATAGCATCAAACTTTTGTTTAAGGCTATATTTACAGACCCCAGCAACACCTCTCACAATGCGCTTAAGTGGTGATATTGTGATACTGGATAAGTGAGATATATACATGTTCCACTTCAGAATCTATCTCACCTGGGTTTCTCCCCACAGTCAAAAGACATACCAGTAGGTCGATTGGTTTTGAAAAAAAATGGCTGTGGTGTGAGTGTGTACGTGTTTGTGTCTGTGTGTGTCCTGTGGACCTGAAGCTCATCCAAGCAAGCATCGAGTGCAAGGCAGAATACACCCTGAATACACTCTATCTCTGGGCACACACAGACACAAACACAGACACACTTGTACTCAGGCCAGGGTCAGTTTTCCCAGAAGCCAATTAACCTATCACTATGTCTTTGGACTATGAGAGGAAACCAGAGCACTTAGAAGAAACCCATGCAATTCATAAAAAAACTCCACGCAGATAGCACCCCAGATCCTTCATCAAACCTAGGACCCCAGCTCTGTGAGGCAGCAATGCTAACCACTATGACACCATGCTGCCCAGCTTTGTGGTTTTATTTAGTTTCATAATCAGAAATGTTAGGCAGATAAACAGTTAAAATAATCTTTTGGTTGAAATAAATAATTATATTAGAAATCAGGTTCAACAAATCCTCCGATCTTGTATGCAGCACACTTAATGATCACTTAAGAAAAAGTATGTTAATAATAAAGATATCCCAAGTAAAAAAAAAAGTAAAAATAGTCAATGTATTTGTTACTCTTAGCTCGCTGAAACATAATGATGTCGGTGCGTTTATTAGAGTATATACAATCATGTGCCAAGTTTTCATTTCAATCTGTTGATTTTCATGCAACACACATCATGGAACACATGCTCAGTTGTGGGGGGAGTAATGTAAATGCAATATTTTAAATTGACCAAAATCCAGTAAATTTAAAAAATAAATATCAGAGCAGTGAAGTAAATAAGATATGAAGTGCACTCAAGTGTGAAGATGACTATCAAGGGACTGGGCATGTGAGTGCAGGACAAGTATACCAATTGAGTAGGAGAAAATGTAATTTTCTCATGCAATATGCCAGATTACTACGTCAGCTGTGTTCTATCTGCACTCTTTGCTGCAGTTATGTATGCCATTTGGAGAACTCAATTCTCTAGCCGATGTTGGCAAGTACAGTGCTCATCAAGCAATTTATGTGTGTTTGTCACCACAGTGTTCCTTAACACATTTGGTGGGAATGTAATGCTTCCAAAAGTAGACAGAAAACATACAGTACATCTTTCTACTTATGTTTTATAAACTATTGTTTATAAACTCATCCAAGGCAAAAGAAAGTGCATGATATATACTGTACATTCATAGGTATACAGATTTTACAGCCATTTGAAATGTGTAGAATTTGTACTGTCACTCTGCTAACAGTCATTCATGATGCAACATGTTTTTCAATTATTATATGATTAATAACAAAACTCATTATATAACTGGAGTAAAGTCATTTTCAAAATGGATTTTGTATGTCATATATATGTCCACTTTACTCTTGAAGCAAACTGCCAATTAAATCAGTAGCAGGTATATTTTCAAGTAGGATATATTTATTGTTTTGTGATTTTTAATTTTTGTGATTTTAATTCACCATATAGAAATATAATTAATCATTTATAATTTATTTATATTGTATAAACAATATGGAAAATATTGGATAGCACTTTATATTAACACTACGTATTGTCCAGAATCAGTGTACTTCTGAGAAATGCCATGTTTAGTATGCATATTGTTCCTTTTGTGAAATATATGAAGTGTAGTCACTCAAGCAACTGCTTTATAGAGAACCGTATTCATGTTTGATAAATCCTAGTTTATGCCAATACAACTGTTGCCAAATGAAACACTCTCAGCAGATAAATTTTCTCAGATGTGGAATTTCACTAGTAAAAAGCAGATTTCAGCTGCCTAGCATATGTTTACAGATTCCAGAGGGGTGCAAGTGATTCTTCACTTAAATGGATACAAAGAATCACATCAGCTTTCTTAGAATATTTCACTGCTAATACCAGTTACCCCCAGATATTGTAAACAACTGGATATGCAAGCCTCTTCCATATCCACAGTCAAAGTTTCCTTTACAGCTGGAATTGAAACAGAAAACAAACTATCTGATACAATATTATAGCTTGTGTTTTATCTGAAGCACAAATGTCTCATCAAGATAAATCTATCTTAATCTGGGTGACATTCAATGTCAAATAAATTATTTTACTATTGTAGTTTTAACAAATATATAAATATGTGTATTTCTAAATTATAATTAGAATTTGGTATTAATGCCATACATCTATTGCTCATCCTTTTATAATCCAAAGCCACTTCATCCCAATGTGGGTTTTGGTGAACCAGAGGCTAACAAAGTAGATAATTGAGCCCAAGGAAGGACTATGCCCTGAATGGAATGTCAGTCCATTGTATGACACATAGACACCATGTTCCTACACCAGGTCTGTGGAATGACCAAGGACCTTGGAGATGAGGGAGGTTACAAAGTGATGGGAAAGGTGGGAAAGGCATTTATGTTACCCATCTGAGTTTTGTTCTAATACTTAGACTGCATTATAGAGATCTCCATACAAGAGAATGGACATCTTAGGAATACAATTAAAATAGTGAATCACAAAAAGTTTCAAACAATAAGCTACAGTAGCACTCAGAAAGGTAAAGGTAAATTCTCCTTTATTCATCAGTAGCACTTCACTCTAATGTCCTTATATTGAACCTTATAAGGTAACTTTCTTTCTGTGTATTGTTTTTTTTTTTTCTCCCAAAATGTAATCCCTCATTATTTTGAACAAAAATCTTTATTCTTGTAAGACTCATTATAGTTTGCAGGCATTATAAATAGAAACCATCAGGAACTGTTCACAGACATTGCCTTTGTAAAATTGCTCTAATTGATTCACAGATCTGTTATTACTTTCCTTATACTTTCCTTTTCCTTTACTTGTTACTATTATGAAGTTATTTGCATATTAATATTTGTTCAAATATGTAGTAGATTTCATTCTAAATCTAAAGTGTTCTAATTCTTTCAGTTTTTGAAATTGTGTAAAACAGGATATTTGATTTACTCAATTATTAACAAGTAACACACTTGTGTTGCAAAATGTTTGTTTGCGCTTTGCACTTCAGCACCACCAGTTATAGTATATTGCAGAGCACCGAACTGGAGACATAAAAAAACTAAAAACAGCAATTTAACTTCAAGCTGGAAGAAATTTGGGTCTGTCTAGATGGTTTTGTTAGCTAAATGTCGGCAATTGACCCTGGTCAAACCTACGTTTGTGCATTGGCCTAATTTAACATTGAGAAATACCCAGCACCATGCACACATTAAGTAGATCTTAATACAGAGTCTGGAATGGCTGAAATAGACATATTGATAGATATCATGTAGTTGTGAACAAAACAATTAAACCATGTCATCATTTATTATTTCATTCCAGCATGTCATTCGTGTTTCCCAGGCAATTACTGGAAGCCAGCAACCATCAGAGATCTGGCAGTTATTCTGCAACCTCTTCCAATAATTGCCACAAAGAAACAGATAAAAAATAAACATTGTAAGAATTATATGAAAGCTGAAATATTCTATTAAAATACCTAATTTTTGTTTTATCGTTTAATTTTTACATTATTGGGTATTAAGTAACAGTTGTACATTATACGTTCAATTCTCTTTTGTTTACACTTTTGGAAAGAACTTATATAACATTTGATTCATTGGTGAAGAATGATGCCAGAATAAGAAAACATATACAAAGAAAATAACTGGACCTGCCACTTTTAGGAACAGCTATGATACAATCACCCCTAGAGTGTCTTGAAAACGTTTGCACTCTTGCAGAGTTTTCATATTTTGTTGCATTAAAGCTTGCTGTCCTGACACTTAGAAGTAACAATTAATATGTTATATACCCAACATACTCCACCCATTGAAGGTAAAAAAGAAAGAAGCAAATAAATCATTTATTTGAAATACAAATGGAAAAGCCATGATTGCAAAAGTGTGAAAACCTGAATTAATTTAGGTTCATAATAAATACCTTAATGAGCTACACAAATGAGTTGAAACTGTGTGCAATAATAGTAGTTTTCAGAATAAAAACACCTGTCTCTGTTTCATTACCCGATTATGTGATCAAGTAATGATTTGCAAGCACAGATTCAGCCAGGAAGACAAGGAACATTCAAAGCAAGTGATTAAAAAGTACAGGAGACAGATACAAAAGATCTGACGTCTGTGAATATTTTGTGAGCACAATCTACTCAATCCTCAAGAATTGGAAAATACATTGTACCACCCAGAAACTACATAGAACAGACTGTCCCTGTTTCTCCAAACTGAGCTGCTGGAAAGGGAGGAAACTGTTGATGGATGCCAGAACGAGGCTTTAAAATGTGCATTTGTCAGCAATATCCAGGACACTTCGCTAAAGTACCCAGTATGACCATATAACAGCAAAGCAACCATTGCTAAAAATAAGTAATCTTGTTGTTGTCAAATAAGACCAAATTGGTCAAAAAACAAACACAGCTCATCTACCAGTCAACACCATTCCTACAGTCAAGCATGGTGGGACAGCATCATGCTGTGGAAACACTTGTCCTCAGCAGAGAGGGGAAAGCTTGCAACATTTTGATGACAAAATGGATTGAGCAAAGTTCAGGCACATACCTGTTTGAGTCTGTTAAACATCTAAAGCTTGGATGAATATTGACATTTCAGTATGATAATTATCCAAAGCCTAAAGCTACACAAGAGTGGTTTATAAATAAGAAAGTTAATGTCCTTGCGTAGCCTCAATCAAAGTCCTGACATGAATCCTGCTCAGAATCTGTGGAAAGATTTGAAAACTGCTGTCCAGTGTAAATGATTCTCCAAGCAATTTGAAAGAGCTTAAGCAAATCTGCCAAGAAGAATGGGCACAGATTGCCCAAAGCCAGAGTGTAAATTTGGTAGAGGCATCCATTTAAGACTTGTGGCCACAATTACTGCAAACTATTTCCACCACATTCTGAGTTCATGGCTCTGAATACTTATAAAATTGACAAATTAATTTTTCCTTTAGTTTTTGAGAATGGTAACTATAACATATTTTACCTTTTGAGTCTTTAGCTTGAGCTTTCAGTTTTAAACAATTAACTTTTTTTTTTAATGTGAATGCATCAGTTTGAAATTTCACAAACTGGGACACCATAAGAAGGGTTTTACTGCAATTATCACTTCAGCACTTCTAATATTCCATTTAGTGCTTTTTTCCTTATTACTTGGGTGAGATGCTATGTTTTTAGTGTATTTTACTTTTGATTATATAATGTTTTTTTATTGGTTGGATTAGTAACCTAACCTTAGTTTTCATGAAGAAAAATTTACCAAAACAGAAACATAGTACTTCTACACAAGAAATTATTTTGGGAAAAAGTTTTAAGATTATTGATGGCAAAATTGTATCTACCCTTTAACCTAGTCTACGTCCTATTCTGTTACAGATCATTAGACAAGATCCTCTTTCAGGATAATAGACAAATATGTAAATCAGACTTCTGTTGGTATGATGATGTTTTGCTTCAAATTACAAAAATATTTTTTAACGAATCACTCTACTTTAGGTTTGGCACAGTGGCAGAGTGACTGTTATTGCTGCTTTGCAGTGCCCTGGGTTCAGTTCTTGGATAGCTGTCAGCATGGAGTTTGTATGTTCTCCTTCTGTTTGCATAGGTTTCCTCTGGGTGCTCCGGTTTCCTCCAAGAGTCCAAAGACATACTGGGACCTTAACTTTTTTCTGGAAAAAATGGCCTTGGTGTGCACGTTTGTGTCTCTGTGAGCCCTCTTATGGACTGGTATTCTGTCCAGGGTGTATCCTACCTTGCACCTGCTGTTTGCTGAGATTCAGTACCCTGACCCTGTATTGAATAAAGCAGTCAGAAAATGGATGGATGGACTGTACTCTAAAACACATTATGATATCTGTTTCTGTTGGGTGAATGGATTATGCAGAATTGTCTATTCTGAATGTATTTTACTTTCTGGAGGCCTTGTCATTTTATTAAAAAGAAATTATTCTGTTGTACAACCAACCTAATTTGTGTATTTTTTTTTACAAAATGTAATATTTCTTTAATAAATCATGATAAAAGTCTGCAGTAAAAAATACCTTAAAATTTACAACTTAAAGAAACTCACTCACCTCACTCTCACTCACTTCCCATTCTCTTAAACATGTTTGCAATTTGTCTTATTCTGTTTCTTCTTCTAATATTTTTTTTGTTTTCCTTTTCCATGAGACGTGCGAGAACTGGGACTGTGACCAGAAAAGTTTTGTTAACATTACTTTTATTTTGTAGCACAACATTCACATACAGGTGTTACTCTCATAAAAGGTCTACACATAGCATTTATGTATGATGCACTTCTATGTAAACCTTAACTCTTCGTTAACCAAGCTTGTCTTTACTACTGAGACTTTTGCAAGTCCAGTAAAGAAAATCCGTGAGATGAAGACGGGTGCCTACATCTACTCTCCAATTGCACTGCCTGGAAATTGTCAGTTTTAGTCTATGAATGCAGATGAAGTGGTCACTAATAATTTTGCATGAATAGGAAAATAGTAAGTTGGTAGATTTAACTGTAAGAATAGTAATATAATAGTTTTGCAAAAAAAACGTCTCTTTTTAACCATAAACTAAACCAAATTAAATATACTCTATCTTTACAATAATATACACTGAAACTATGTAGTTTCTTTCACTTTGATTTTAAATTTGATTATATTGTTATTATTTTGTTAGTTTTTATACGCAATTAAACTATAATGCATGTTGACCTCTTTCTCAATAAGAGTAATTGTCACAGTAGCCGGGTCAGACTTGTTAAAGAGCCTATATGTGACGGTATAATCCTGAAGTGCTTAGAGAAGGACATCAGGGAAGACGCAGCAGGACCAGGTCATGTAGACAGACACGGGGTGGTGACTCCAGTGATCCGGTGCTCGGGGGGCATGGCATAGGCAAACAAGTCCAGGGAAGTCCAGTAGGGGTAATCAGTCCACAGTCCAAAATCCAAAAAGCCGGGAGGTCCATCCATGACAGAGACAGTTAAAAGCAGGGAACGGGGAAGTGGAACCAGTAACACGAAAGATTAAAAACATAACGGGACAAGGCACTCCGAGCCCCGGACTCAGAGGTCAGGACATCTGGGAAAAAGGCCTATGGCCTCCGGCTGCTCCTGAGCCCGGTGGTATGCGCCCTCTAGAGGAGGGATGACGACCATTATAGTAATACCATTGATTTGCGAGATTGTAATATGTTAGTAACATCATTGTTTGCAATGATCAAGATCTAGAAGCCGTACTCTAAACTGAAGAGCGCATATATAAGTTTTAACTGGAGAATGCAAATAGTCTGTATTGGCAGAGAATGCAATTAAACTAGACAATAGACATATTTTTATGTCATTCAAGTAGGTAGCTGCGTCAGTATGCATAGGATGCAAAAGAACAAGTAAAGGTTTATTCCATGTTAAAAAGAGAAGAGAAGAAACACAACATTTTGGCTGTGGAGCCTTTTTCTGAAAAACATTGTGTTTCTTTTCTTCTCTTTTCAACATGGAATAGAGCTTTACTTATATCTTTATGTCACTGAAAAATATTCTATATTTGTGTATTTTAACACAGATTTTATAAAAATCAGTTATCAAACATGATGCTACACACCTAAAATGACATCTTACAAACCAAATCTAATAGATTATTTAACCTTTAAAAAAAGCTTTAAAGCTTCATGATATTGTTTTTTTTTTAGAATGATGAAAAATCTTAAATGTTACTTGTAGCAATGATAGCATGACATTGGACACTATGACATGACACTACAGCAGGACATTTTCCTGGGTTTAGTTTACAATAATTATGTATATATGTCCTAATATTACATGAGAAAATGTGAGCTTTAGACCATTAAAATGCCCAGTGTCTGTTTTATTATTCCAGATAAATATTGGGTAATTTCTGTTCATAATTAAAGATTTTCTTCAGAAGAAAGTGAATAATTGATGCTTGAATCATAATGCACTGGGATCTCAGGGGCACAGCAAAATAGCTTCTGTGTAAGAAAACACAGGCACCATTTTAATTGCAGGAAAAGGCTGAGACAGCACTTTAAGTAAAAATAGAACAAATACATAGCAGCATTATCACTCAAGACTTTCCAAGGGACCTGGTCTTCACCCCAATGCTGATTGGAAGTCTTCATTTGAAATCTGCAGGGTTTTAGTGCATTGACACAAATATTGCACAACTTTCAGCTAAACTAATGATTATGAATTATGCAGAGGGTCAGATCTACTCAGTTACAAGTCATTTTCACAGGCTCCCCCGGGCTTCCTAGTCTCATAGTGCTGCTGTGCTTTCTTTCCCTCTGTCCTTGTTAACTGTGAATTTAGCAGCCTGGCTTTGTTTGTGTAGAAAAGGGTCTATTATCTGTGGCTAGAAAATGGTAAATTGTCATTTAGCTGCTAATAATATTAAACTAATTGATGGACAAAATTCATGAGTAACCTTAATGACATTCATCTTAATACTTTTCATGCTTACTTTTTTCTAAGTAAACGAATAAAATAATGATGGATAGTAATTAATGCAGATACTATATATTTGTACTAGGTTTATATCTGACTGCATGAAAATTCATATGCATATAATTCATGGGTTTTGCAAATGACTTTTTTCCCTTTTCATCCATAGATATGTTATATATAGTGATGTATGAATTAATCAAATAGGTTACAAAAATCTTTAAAGGTTTTGCCAAAACTCAAAATGAAACGCTGGCAAATGTTTTACTGAATGCATGGAAGAAATTATGCATAAATTGTTTGGAGTGTAGGCTATGTTCATGATCAGATGTGACTAGATTGTAATTTTGTGATCATCCCAGAAGATGGCTGCAATCAAGATCAAAGCTGTGTATCAAAACTGAATGCTACTTTCAGCATGAACAGTAAGTGAATTGCCTAGCATTTTATGACAGTGTTTTTAGAAAAAAAAATCAGTTGAGAATAATTGAAATATTGTTGTTTGTCGCTGACAACACATTCAGGCACTGCTGAGTTTATATGAATGAGTCTGGAGAAACAGATCCCAGTCCCCACCCCCACCCACCTGTCATTCCTGCTTGACATTCATGTAGCTCAAAAGGAAGGCTCCCTGCAGTGCGGCTGCCAGGATATATTCACTGTGATGTTGGCCTTATTTAAAATCATGTCCTACACACCTATTTCTATTCAGTTATGCTAACTGTGCCATCAGCTCAAATGAAGGTGGTATAAAAGAGGCTATGTATGTCTGTGTGAGGAGGACAGGGGTTGTTTAATAATTTGTGTCTCAAGAATTTTGATAAGAACTGAAGATGTTTCATAACTGAGGCAATTACATTTTTTCCGTGGTCTCTGGCTGGCCATTTAATCAGAGCATGGAACAATGGCTTTTTGCATGTTGAATGCTCAAACCCATCTTCATTCAAGCTGCATTTGTTATCTGCTAGATTGAACAGCCTGCCTGTCAGGGACAGATGCTGACGGCAGTGATTAGAATGTAAAACATTTATAAAAGCTGAGGGGACTAGAGTCAACGCGTTTTATCTAAATTTACTGCAGTCTTTCCACTCAGATCCATATCTGATTAAAAAAGGACCTTGTCTGCATGAATTAATATGTAAAATGTTTAACCAGGGGCGTTTTCTTCAAAGGTGAAGATAAGCTCAAAATGAGCAAATAAATGTAACAAAATGTTATTATTTAAAGTATTTTGGAAGCAAATGGTTTAAAATTTAGATATTAAGGACTAAAAAGAAGAAATATATATAGGCTATTAATAAACATTTGCCAGAATGTATGCATTAGTATGTAATAAGTAACATCTAAACAAAACATTTGAACATCTCTTTGCTTATATCAGATTACATGTGGATTTATGAAAAAAAAAACTTCAAATCCCTTAATCTTATATGACACTGAAATACATACTTCTGTCTTATCAATGCCAAGCAAGGTAAACAGTTTTCTAATGACCTGTATAGTTTGCTTGTCTGCCAACAATATGAATAAAAGATTATTTATAGGTTTGTCATAAAAGTCCCATTTGTGGCAACATTCCAGTGTCACTGGTTTTTAAATGTGTTCTTCTTTCATCCACTATATATCTGCTAAAAGCACCTTGGAATGTACTCTATAACTAACCTCCCAGTATCTTCCCTTGACAATTATGGGTCTGCCTTATCCTTGAAGCTTTTAAAGCTGTGAGTAACATTACCCTATCCAGCCTAGTGAAAATGTCTTTACAGATCAGTATAATGCTAATGCTGCTGGCTCCCTGCTTTTGACCTGAAGTGGAATATATTGCACTGATGAAGCAGATGGAATCAGAGCTTTCATTGGAAGGCACAGACTGGTTGGCTGCCTGCCAATTCCCTGATGCTAGAGGCTGTATCAACACAAGCTGAGGAAGTAAGTTTAAATATACAGCCATTTCTAAAGAGACAGAAAGTGTGCTAGGCTTCAGTGGGAAATCAACCAATTTGATTAAAATAATCATCTGTGAAATATGTGCATTGTACCACTTCACGTAAAAATGTATTTGGTATGTATACAACAGCTCTCCATGTGAGCAAGTGTATTAAATGCTTCATTGTATCATCAAAATAAGCTCATTGAGCCCTGCTGCACTCTTTTGAAATAGATTTTGTTGTCCTCTTATATCTTGTACAAAGTAGTCTAACTCTTGTTTTTTTACATCTGAAATGTAAGGAGAAAATCACTTGCAGGCAGAAAAAATAGAGTAGGAAATTCTGGGAAATCATTTATAATTAATTTTACTTCTAAATCCAGTTTCCTCCACATGTTTAATTTGTTTCTTACATGTACATTTAATGTTTCTGGCTTAAAACCTTTGATGTTCTGAAAATTATCCTGAAAACGTTTTGTATATTTTTTGTATTTGTTTTTTTTTTTGTATTTTGTATTGTATTCATATTCAATATGATTGCAAACTTGTTGGCAAATCAGAAAATGTGGGAATGTGTAGTATGTGTATATTTAATGTATATTTAAGAATCTATAGTTGATATATGTGTACAATCTGCTAATTAATGAAAAAGGGTAGACCTACAAAATTAAAATGTTTTGTTCATTATTATTAAATACAATAATGTATTATTATTTTATACATTTTTAAACCCTGAAGGTACTATGTATGCTTTAGGTTTAAGAACATTGAAATGGATAGGGTTGGAAGACAACAATGTCAGCTTGACAAGGAAATTTTCCAAAAAGCTGAATTTCTAACAACTAGAGAGAGGGAGAAAAGAAGCAAGCAGACAGAGACATTGAGCGAGTGAGCCATGACCTTAAATCCATAAGTAAGACAGTAGAAAAATGCACCATTCACATGGGTTTGTTGATGTCCAATTTCAAAGACAGATAAGTTGTAATAAAGGTACACTAGGCAACAATCGATCTAGAGCTTCCAGTGTTCACAACCCCTTCACAATTTTTCCTTTTGTTAAATGTGCTTCTTATCTAAATCCCTTTCAGTGCTATCCCAGATACAATTTGTATCCTTCCTCTGATTTATAGTGGCACAGTTTGTTTGCCTCACAGCAATGTTAAATACATTGAATTAAAAAGTGAATTTTATATAATTAACAGTAAGATTTCAAATGACTCACAGTTAAAATCTAGGCATGCTACATTATTATTATTTGCCTAGCCATTTGGTTTGCACACCAAGTTAAATTCTATATCAGTCTAATTAAATAAACACAATTGGATAGATCTTGAAAGTTACACAAATTAAAATATATAAAAAGTATGCTATGCTCATAATAATTAAATATGAAGATAAAACACAAAATATCTGTAACTGACACTAGAACAAATTCTTCAATCTGCTGCAATGACAGTATGAAATAAAAATGACAGTATGACTTCTTTATAGTCAGTCTTAGTTAGATCACAAAATACAGAATAGCTTTCTTGTTGATTTTATTGATTTGAAGTGTCTTTGCAATTTCTCCTAGATAATAAAAACCTAAATCACTGGGAATCACTGACAGCATGATGTGCTGCAATTCAGTTCTTTGATCTTGGGATTGAATTTTGTCTGGGGCAATGTCTGGGTGGAGTTTATATGAGCTCCCCAAGGTAGTGTGGATTTTCTCTATGCGACTTAGTTTTCTCCCAAAGTTAAAAAACATGTTGTCTAGCATGTGCATTAGTAGGTTAACATTACATCCGTCCTTCCTCATGCCCCTTGTCTGCCAGGTTAGGCTTGAGCTCAACATGACCCTGTATTTGGCTAAGTGCTTACTGAAAACGAATGGATATCAATCTTTATTATTTTCAAAAACCTACTAAACCGATTTCCATCACTTGCATGAAAGTAGTAATGTACAGATTTTACAGAACTATTTTAATGTCCATAATGTTTTTTTATGAAGCAGTGTGCAACATGATGTGGAAATAAAAGGATATTCATAGCAGATATACATGTTTGTTAGGCTAATATTTTTATTATATATGCATGTGCATTGTTTTGCAGTCGGTATTGAATTAATTTCCTGCATTAAAATTTTTTACGTTTGAGCCTGGAATGTCACCAATTGACTGTGTCTGGGATTTACCCAGCGATAGAGCACAACTGGCTGAGTCCCACCCAGATAAGGGTGGGAATAGTCATCCCGGGATTTCTCAGTTCTCAGGAAACACAATGTCCCCAGTGGCCTTTGGGGCACTTGCATGTTTGTAGTGCTGTTGGAGAAGAACATGCCTCAAATGATGAATCTTCATATGATGAGGTTGTATCCATGAGCCAAAGCCAATATTAGCTGGGTATAAGAAAATAATTGGTGAAAAAACAATTTTATTTCACAAAATTAAACATTGTAAAATCTTCCTTTTGTCAATCTGGAAGACAGATGTAGGATACTAAGATTAAATGACACTTAATGTTGTGAGGCAAACTACGCACATGCAAAGCTAAAAGAAGTTAATACTGACACACAAAAACACAATATTGAATCTGTCTGTGTTTTTCAAACGCACAAGACACTAGTTTTTGCCCTAAGCATTGAATAGTTCCCTATGAAAACTGTAGGGGGTATGAATATTGTGGGACAGTAAGTCTAGCAATCTATTTCATGTATATGGAAGACATTAATTTCATGGATATTTTGATTGACTGTGTCGATATATTTTTCAAATATCATTAAGATATACAACTAATGTGAACTAAAAGTACATGCAGTGTCAGAAATTCTCAGTGATTTCCTTTCACTGTAAGGAGCTTTCACTTAATACCTGAGGGACAGATCTGTGCCTCAACAACATCATCTATCATCACCACAGAATTTCAAGAGCCAGAGGTTCACCTTATCCATGAGTGGAATACGACACCAGAGAAAAGTGGCATCAAACATTTAGTGACAGCACAGTGTTTCATTTTTTAACATTTGCTATTCACTAAGATCTATTCATGAATAATAAAATGTAAATAAATAAAAAACACTCTGAAATATTTTAGCTTGACTATTTAAGCATTTTCTACATTGCACGTCTCCTTCTATATAAGTATAGAAACTTAAACAATTTATAAAGAAACAAAATAATTCCTTTTAATTGATGTTTTAAAACAGACTCAGAATTGTTTTGTGCAGTCATAAAATGGACTACTGTTCCTCTGGGCATCACGGTATATTTTTAAGCAGTTTCTGAAGTCTTATATATCTCTTTCACTCTACAGATATAGATATGGTATCGAACAGTGAGTAACGTTGTGAAAGCTAACTATATGAAAGTTATTAATTGTGGTCAGTTATAGGGTCGGAGTTAATAAAAAGCAATAAATCCTATTTTTTTAAACAAAGTCTTGTTTTAAATGTGATATTCAGATTACAGCACTAACTGCTATTAATTCTGCCCCACAGGAGGTGAAGGAACATGTGAATAACACTTCCCAGTCTTCCACTGCCCCTTAATAGAAAGGTAGAGAAGGCTGTTTTACCCACATCAGTTTTAAATTGCTTTAGCAATTGTTTCCTGTAGATTAATTTGTAGTTCTAAATCCCTAGCAGAGTGAAATGTGAGCATGTTCCTCCCTCAGGCCTTGCTGCAGCAATGTAGCTAATGTAATCCAAACCTGGGGGTGAAAAGCGAGCTGGAGTACAGCCTAAGTAATTCCAGTCATGAAGCAGGTCACGTCCAGAGTAGATCGCTTTGAACAGAACACTATTAGTCACCACTCACCATTCTGTGATGATAATGTGTTATATAAAAGGTCTACAGTGACAACTCACAAAGGTGTTATAAAAGAGGCAATTGTTCAGCACTATTGCTTTAATATTAGAGGGAGTAAAGCAAATTGTTACTTATATGACATTGCTGCCAGCAGGCAATGATTGCCATATAGACATATATATAAATATTTTGCAGAAGCCTCACATTTTAACAGCACAGCTGGAGAATTGGTCATAAACAACAAAAAACACTTGAAACACCACAATTAGGAAGCTTCTACTCTTTTTATATTATTATGTTGAGTATATCAAAATATTTTCAGCCTATCAAAATAATTTCAGATATTAATTTCAGTTCACGACAACCTTAAACATTTTAGAATAAGTGCAGTAAAGTAATTGTCAATCACAGTGTTTCAATAGTAATCTGTTTGGTGGATCTCTATAAATTGTTATTCATTGGAACACCTTGTGGAATATATTTAGGGGGAAATGATTGAATTTGAAAGGTTTACAGATAAAGTTCTGAAGTCTTATGAAACCAATGTAACATCTACATAAACCAGTTACTAATAAAATGAATCCTTCCAGGATATGACCTTCAGTAAGCACTTTGCCTGACAGCATAAAGTCAATCTGTTTTGAATGACTCTACTTCATGTCAATGGGACCTGGGGGAGGACTCGGGATGGAATAAATGAAGCACACTGTTTGATCTGTGCAGTTAAAGGAGTACATTGAAAAAAAATTATTCATTGTATTAGTGACATACATAGTAAATACCCAGTTGATTGCATGCAAATAGTTATTTTTGAAATAACAAAAAAATATAGACTGAATTTGTTAGAAGTAATAAATGGGCTTATAAAGAAGTTTACTTCTTCAGAACTCCTTCTGAAGAAATAAGAAACACATTTTCTTGGAAAGTCAAACACATTCACAAACATTGTAGATCTTTGAGGTGGGAGTGACCCAGACTATGAGAATTTGACATATCAGTCAAGCTTTCTTTAAATTAGTCTTTGTGCTTTGTGTAGCCTGTATATCATACAATGTATGAGCATCTATGATGTATAACAACATTCACATTCTTTTATGACAGTTGATCCACAATGAGGTACAGTTCAGTGGCCGTGGAATAGTGGGATGAAAAGTGTTATAAAAATGCGAGAAATAATAACTGAAAACAAGATTGTCATTAAAAAAACAATAGTATCAACCCCCTCCCTACTGAAAGAAGGCAGTGAAATTAATGAAATATGCAATGCTGTCTGTAAAAAGTGACAAAACACTGAAATCATTTCATCTTAATCTTCCCTAACATTTGTATAAAGAGTGAGGCTAATATTTAACCAAGTGAATATGGCTTTTAAGTCTTTTATTTCTTTTTTTAATTCCATGGTTTACAGTACACTTATTAAAATGAATAATGTATTCTGTGAGTGCGACAGCCCCATCTAAATTCATGTAAATAAAAGACAGCAATTTGGAATAGTATGAAATATCTTCACACTCTCTGAGATTCATTTACATTTAATATGGGTGTCACTGGTTTAATTTAAACCAATATAGTTTATTTATCACATATAAGTGGGCTCATACCTTTTCAGTAATTATATTCTAGATGAATTGCAGACTAATTTAAAAATACTAAACTTTTAATAGGAGCAGTTTATATTAAGAGGTTTTTTTTTAATCCTATAAAATATTTTGCAATAATATAAAGCAATATATTAGAAATATTAAAAAGTAGCACACTCCATTTTTGGAGTTATTTGTAATTACTTTAAAAGTTATTGCACTAAAAAGATATGTCCTCCCAATGAAAAAATAAACAGGGAGTAGAGTGATTTTTAAGCTTAGAATGCATTATTACTGCAAGTAAATATAAAAAAGGAGCAAAGCTGACTTTAAGATTTTACAATCAATATTTTGGTAATTTATGGTAACACTGCCAACAACTGACATTATTTTTAATTCAATATTCTGTGGTATACTGTAGAATTATTTCTTAAATCAAATCAATTTCATTGCAATATTTCAAATCTTAAACCAAGATGCTCCTTAAGCTGCATATATTGCAACTTACAATTGCAGTCATAAAATTCTGTGCATAATATCCCATAAATGTATGCTCAATACATATGCAATGAATTAAATAATTACATCATGTACAACTCAAAGAAAGAACTAAGAGCAAACATATTTTGAGGTTTATAGTTGGTATCTAGAGCAATTTGTCATGCATATTTTTTCTTTTTCTTCAAAGATTTCACTGTTTATGTCTACAATTTCCATATTGTAAGAGAAGGAAACAGAAAGCAGAGTAAGTAAATACCCACAGTATATAAGTAATGCTTTTTATCTATGCTTTAAGAATGGCATACTCAATCTTACCACAGAATCAAGCCAATTAACTTCATGTATAAGGCCCAGAAACTTGTTAAAAAACTATATAACATACTCCATTCATTTTAACTGTCTCCAAAGAACTTAACACAATAACAAAGTTATGGTAAATGAAGAAATCCTGCAAATGAAGTAACATATCTACTGTATAACCACAAGTACAAGCTATAGAATTTACAAGAATTCACTAGTAATTCTACTATGTTTTGCACCATTAAGAACTATTTAGATGAGCTAAACTTCTGTTTTACCGCCAAAATGTATAGTCACCAACTCTAAGTCTAAAAGACTACTAGAAACTGATCACATTAACGTTTACGTCAAGGTATAATGGGGTCATATATGTAACAGTTATCTAGAGTCACACATTATAATTCAAGAATTCAACATAAAATAATATTCTATTACTTTTTATAGATTGATAATGTTCCCAGGATTTGTGTGTTTTATTGTGCATTTTGTTTCACAACTGGGGTTTTACAGCCAAATGCATTTGGATAATTGAATAAGCTGTATGCTATAATAAAAAGACAATAAATGTTGCATAAATCATGGATTAGCTCAGTCAGTGAATGAAAACATTGTTTTGAATTATATGTAGAATCATGTAATTATATATGAATGCAGGATAACTTGAGAAGCAAGTACACAGTGTTTTAGCTTTATTGTCAACAAATGAGCTCATCAGAAAAAACAAAACTGGTATATTTAAGTATCTATAACATTAATTTTAATGCACCTATGTTATGTTTTTTTTATCATTT
Source organism: Lepisosteus platostomus (assembly GCF_059453375.1). NCBI lineage: Eukaryota > Metazoa > Chordata > Actinopteri > Semionotiformes > Lepisosteidae > Lepisosteus > Lepisosteus platostomus. Next base: position 53,112,799 of record NC_142614.1, read on the forward strand.
ATTTATACAAATGTATTTATATCAGTTCTGATTCTTATTTGGTAAGTTGGTATATTCAAATATAGATACTATCATCATGATGAATGTATTTTGACTGTTGCAGCTGCTGTCTGAGGACTATTATAGAAGTGTAACGAACAGTTCTTTCCGGACCCTATGCGGACGACACAGTCTGACGGAGTGGGGGAACACTGGGGAAACGTCATGCAGGAAAACGGGGCTGAAGACAGGGGGGCATGTCCAAGGTGCGCTGGTGCACGGGGGAGGTGTGGCCGAGGCGAACAATTCAAGAGTAATCCTTAGGGAATATCCAAAAACACACGAGTAAGTCCAAAACCAGAAGATCCATCAGAACAAGATAAAAACCACAAAGACCGGGTCGGAACCGGCGGACAGGGACAAGGAACAGGGGTTAAAACCTTAACGGGACCAGGCGCTTCCTGGTCCCGGACTCGCACGATATGGAAATCAGATGCAGAGCCCGGAAGAGCGTCAGCGCCTGGCTTATAAGGTGGGCAGGGAATAGGGCGCAGGTGCATGGAATGAAGTCTTTAGTGAAAGGGCTGGAGGACCCTTAAGGAGGGGGGACTATAGTCGTGACAAGAAGTGCATGGCCCTGATCCATCTAACTTGTGCTGGTGTCATTAAATTTGGGCATCTTGAGCATGCTTTACTGTGGAAGTTACGATTGACATTGTAAAGTTGCAGATATGCACTAATGGTGTTTTTGCAGCATCATGTTGGGAGTTTGAAGCATCCCCAGCACTTGATTACACACATAACTGGATAATCAAGGCATCACATGTGAGACATAAACTTTCTTGTTAAGGAATTTATGGTAGGTTGATGTGTTTTCTTAAATATTATAAAGCAACCAAGTACAGTCAAATTAATTAGTCTTTCTTTTGTTGCTATTATGCATGACAAACATTCTCTTACTGCTTTATCCAACAAAGAGTCACAGGGCAGATTCCTGGCAAGCAATAGACACAAGACAGGAAACACTCTGGATATGGTACCAGTCCATCACAGGGCACACACAAACATAAACATGCACACACTTAGACCAGAGCCAATTTTTCCAGAGGCCAATAAACCTACCAATAGGTCTTTAGACTGTGGTAGGAAACTGGAGCACCTAGAGGAAACCCATGTGAGCACGGTGAGAACATACACAGTCCAAGCCCAGGAATTGAACCCAGGATGCCAGCTCTGCAAGGCAATAATACTAACCACTGTGGCAACATGCTGCCCTGGACAAAAACATCCAAACGAAAACTCTGATCCAGAAATGGACCTACATCTCAGCATAATATTAAAATCCAGAATTACACCATTTAAGGCAAATTAATACGTGAATTAGTGAAATTACAGTATGTTTTACTATACATATCATATTACTAAATTAATTAATGCAAAAAACACTGCTGATACAGGGCATCATAAACTGTGTTAGGTTTGTGATATTATTCAAAAATAATAGAAAAAGAAAAATAATACATACTATAGGCAAATGCAATTTCTTCTGATGTAAAATCTACAACTGGGGAGTGTAAGTGTTCATCAAGAATAACCAATACATAGTCAACTGACTGCAATGAACCGCAGAAATCAATACTCACTTTCTGCCAAGGTCCTTGGGGCGGTTCATGCATTTGGAATGACTGAAGTGTGTCAGCCAGGATTGCAGTTTGCCAGACTAAGCAAAAAGCAATCAGAGTCTTTGCTTTTTGATCCTTACCTTATAACTAGAGAACTGTAAAAGGCCACATGAAAAATTGCAAAGACAACACATTTGGATTGGTGTTTATTTCCTCCAGAATCATCGCTGGACCTGTTATCTTAATTAAGCCATCACAATGTAGAGCAATGTTTGCAATTAAAATACTATTTTGATTCAGCAACTCATTGTGTCAATAATATGTATGCTATTTTAGCTAATAAATTGTCTAGCAATATTTAGTAACAAAAAGATTCACTTAATGGAAGTTAAGGTCAATGTTAAAAGAAATAGAGTACGCAGTTTTAGGGCAATTTGGATCGATATGAAAAAGAATAAAACTTCAACTTACAGAAAAATGAATGTTTCGCATCAATAAATCAAATTAAAATATATATTGGCTTCCTATTTTATTGGTTTAAAAGTCTGCACAAAATTAGATTTGTTTTAAAACAAACAAACATTAATGGTGAGCACCACTAATGTTACAGAAGATAATTGCCGGTAAGACTGTAACTAAATGAATACAAATGGAATTGAGTTATAACAGAAATGCAGGAGGGTTGCATCCTAATAAAGTTTCTGCTCACATGCATACATAAGTCTCACATCAGGGACTTCCCCTAGTGCATCTCTCTCATACAGCATGCATCTTCACAGCAGTCTGTGTATAGCTCCATCATAGACACATTCCACTTTACCTAGACCTTACTTTCATTACGTTCATCCAAATCCAGAGCCACTCTCATCTGTTCAGCCTCAATGCTTCACTTAACACGCAGTGGCTCGGCACCCACCATGATGTCTACATTTTTCTTTTAGGTCTCCTGTTGTCATCAAGCCTCCAGAATCTCCAAGGAACTGCAGCAACTGCCCCTATAACAGGTTTCTATCCCCTTCTCTTTCTTTTCCTACTCTATGCCCCTCAATTCTCCTCTCTCCCCCCTCTTCTCTGTTTCTGGTGGAACATCCAACCTCAAATACCTATGGTCCTGGCCTATATATGTTGTTTTGTCTATCCTCATCATTTTCTCTGTCAACTACAGGAGCGCACAGTCGCTCATTCCAACTCCACTCCGCAGCACTAAGTGCACGGAGGCAGTTTCTTTATTCACTCATTGTCCCAATTGGTTTGCCCTAGGCAGCGACAGTGAGGGGCTACGTCTACCATACCTCCCTTCACTGACGTCCCTCCCTCCTACTTCCTGTCAAGCTACTCTTATAGTCTTTCAATGCCTTCCACTTCTCACTACTTCCACATCACCTATTTCCGCACATCTTCAAGTTAAGGCATCTGGAGCAAACACAATTTTGACATTGTAGTAACTCACTATAACTGATCCCCATTGGGTGGTAGCATAGCATGGGGAACCTGCTCATAAAATTGACCCCTTTCAATGGGAGTCTGAGCAGCAGACGGACCAACCATAGAGTTAATTAACCAACCCAACCTTGTTCCTAGTCTGTAAAATGCACACCTAACTCCACTTGAAAAGATAACATCAACATCAACATCAACCCCATCAATTCCATAAAGTCCAGTCCACTCTTCCCATCTTCTTTTTACCAGTGGGCTGCAACAACAACGATTGAGGCTGCTACTTAAAGTAAGGCTATGTTTTGTTTCCGTTATACTATTCTTAAAGTATCTTTCCATTGTAAATCAAACCATATAATCCTAAACCTTCAGTCAACACAAGTAATCTCAATCTGAGATCAAGTATCTCACCCTCTGAAAGACTGTAAGGGTCTGAGTAGACAGTCTCTTACTACTCCCTAAGATCTTTTATAAGGAATCTGCTTACTGTGTACTGTTTCTCAAGTGTCTAGATCCCACCCTCTGGTGGCTCAACTTCGTTTACACATTCCAGTCCTGACTGCCTAGTTACACTCACTTATATGGCGTAGCTGGAAATCAGAAAACCAAGATTACCAGATAACTCACAGCATACATGCTTCTCAAGCACTGCATCCGAACTCACTTGCTCATAGAAGATCATGCCTGATCTTACTCATTCTGTCATTTATTTATACCCGTGTTCGACTAAAAATCCGTTGGTTCTAGTGAAACCATAACCGAACTGTTCTTGGCCCAGTGTTTTACACTCTGCATCTGTTTTGGGGGATTCTTTTAGGGAGGTCTGGGAAGCCTTGTTCTTATGGTGAGGCTGCTAGTTCCCTCATCTAGGCAAAATATTCTCTGCATATGCTGTTTCTCTCTCACGTTTATTGGGATCTAACCAAATTATTGAATAAACATTTTAATAAAACGTTGGATGTGATTTGAAAAACCTAATCTGCGATTGTTATTCTGATAAAATAATGGCTTGTAGCAGCATTAGTGAGTAGTGTTCAGGGGTTCTAGACTCCTGACTGAAACAGAGTTGGTCATTGTTGGTTGGTGTTGGTGGCCGTATTGTCCTAGTAAATGTCTTGCTGTTTCCAGGTTTCCGTTTCAATAAGAAATTGCTCTAAATTCACTTTTCTGATTAAAACAGTATTTAAAAAGTACAACTTTTAAATATTAGCTTCACATCAGCAACCTGATTTATATTTTTCTGTTTTGTCAGTGACTTAGTATTAGCAAACATTAATATTAATATGTGTATCTATATTAACGTTAAAGATATAACTACAAATAATGTTTTTCAACCCCAGGGGGGAAGTACATTACATTATACATTGTATAAAAAAGCTTTTATTATCACAGATGAATCTTAAACCATTGTAAGTGAAGACTGTAGTAAGATCATGTAATACGTGCTGTCCTATTATAAAATAATGTAGAGTTATTGGTGGTTTGCCCTTTAAAAAAGATTATAACACTTGGTTTAAAAACACAAGACAAATGCTGTCAGAAAGGATAAAACCCATTTGACTGCATATTTCATTACTATTTTTCAGCCAAATAAAAAGGGAAATGTCAGTGAGATGACAGTAGAACAAAAATAGAGCAATAGAAAATAGAGCACATAATAAAACACTACTTACAGTAACCTGAAAAGTCATATGAAGGCTTTTAATCCAGAGTAATATATTATTATTGTTTATGTCTGTTAACTTGTTTGTTTTGTTGCAGCTTTGAGAAATTCCTGATCTGGACAATTTAAGTAACACTGATTTATGTGCCTGACATTCTGTGTTCAGGAGACCTCTGAACAGGTGGATGTTACACTTTAGTGGTGGATTCATCCAAAGCAAGTACTTTGGGATGAAAATGTCATAAAAGTTATGGGATAATTATTATAAACCTAGTGATTTGCCTCAATTAGTGTATTATATGTTCTGTCTGAGGTGACCACCAAGGAAGCCTATTGTAAAACAGCACTTAACTAGAACTTAATAACTATCTGCTAGACCAGTGGTTCTCAAACTGTGGTACGCGTACCCAAGTGGTAAACCAGATGACCCTGGAAATTTGTTGTGTGCACTGAAAAATTGGGAATTAAAAAATTGAATAATTAAAATTATGTACATTTTTCATCTGTAATTTACTAAATCAGTTTCAGAAATCTTGAGACTGGTTTTCTATTTAAATAAAATTAGTTTATGTGTCAAGTACGCAGCCTACGTACTACGTTGATACAGCGTGCACTAATACTTGAGTGTTCATACTCCTCTCGAGCTTTCAGAGTTACACCTTAGCGCCACATTTGCCAACAGAACAAGTGATTGAAAATGAATACCTCGCAAAAATCAAGTGTTATGTCATGGCTGAAAGGAATAGACGCCAAGAGTACTGACACCAGCTCCGATAGATCACGCATACCCATTAAGAACGAGGAGGATTATACATCAGCCACAATGTTTGAACATCAAAAAAAGGGGACACCCTGAGAAACTTTCCTATTGCCTTATCTGGGATGTGGGTCGGGATGGAGAAGGTTTTCAAAATATCCTACATTTTATGTTCATTGGTAAAGTAACTGTGATGATGTTTAACTGTGTGAAATGCATAAGTCACCTCTGCTGCAATAACAGTTTCCTCTGTTTTGCTGCCAGATTTTACAAAAGAATCTGTTAATTTGGTTAAGGAATCTCCTCAAATTCCCTTTTTGTGTTTGTCTGAGTCAACATGAGCTTGAAAGTTAAGTACATCTTTATTTGCCACGGAGACAAAAGTACCAGGCTTACACACCAAACATTCAGCTTCCCAGTCTTCTCTGCCACTTCGAAAACATGGAAAGGTATTTTTTCTGCTGTGAATTTACACTTTCGCTTTGGCATTGTGTTTGAGGGTAGGAAAACGAGAAACAAAATAGGGAGCCTTTCGAGGGAATGCTTCTGCACTGCACAGACTGAGTAAAGACACTGACACTGATGCACAATTTCGCTCTCTCATGACATAGTCATACACATACAGGATGAAAACTGAATGACAACGCAGGACACAAAGTGAATTAGAGAAGTTAAGAAATTCTCTCTCTTTCTATCTTTATAACTTTTGTTAATTATTCTATATGGTGAAAATGATGGGGTCGAAATCCCGGACATTCTTGGATATTTGAAAATTCCCCTCAGACACAGATATAAGGATCAAAATAGAGGACATGGCCAGAAAAATCTGAATGTATGGTAACCCTATCGGCCACCGACACTAGCTCTTCTGCTGAACCTGACACAGACAGCACTGCCAGCGTTAGCAAGCATCAGAAAATGGCTAGAAGGCGGTACAATCCATATGAACATTTACTCCAGACACCCCAGACTCATATTCAGGTACATTTCCTACTTCACAATTACATTTCCTACTTCAAAATTTTGTATGCCAAATGATTTCAAAACTCTTTATTTATAACAGGGAACATGCTTCATCCTACTCTGGGATTTAGGTCAGATAGTACAAACTCAGAGTTATATTAGGCCAGGGCTAGAGTGTTAACATTCCTACTCTTACAAGGAAAGTTATTGGATCTTGGAAGAATAAGCAAGTCGTTAGGGCGTCAGTTTAACGTGTCATTCAAAAATGGCTTCTGTTGGTTAGTTTTTTGTTTTAATTCTGGACATGAGGCAAGTGTACAACCTACAGATCCACCAGCTCCACTTGATTGGCTATACAGTACAGTAACCTGGTAACATGGCATTTTTTAGAAGTCTCCCATTCCAGTTCTGACCATGTCCAGCCTTTGTTATCTTCTGGTGAGATCAGGTATGGTTGAAAAGTACGAATGAAAGCACTCGGTCCTAACACTTATTGGAGTCAACTTCTATCTTATAGTACCATGGCAGAGCTCTGCTTATTGAGCGCAACCCTGCTATCCCTATGGATAAGTCACAAATGCATCACAGGGCCATAGAAAGGGGAGCGATTTAGAATAGCCAATCAAATCCTGTCAGCATGTCTTTGGGAGGTAGAAGGAAACCAGAGCACATGGAGAAAACCCACGGGAACACAGTAAGAACATGAAAACTCCATTAATTCAGATCAAGGAATCCGAATAACCTTGTTGAAGTTTGCTTTAAAATGCTCCTAGCTTTAACAGAGGTTCAGTTAATAGAGTTTGTTTTTGTAAGTTCTATGACACAACCCAAAGGGGGTCAAAGGCATTTAAGTTTAAAAATCAATATATTTGTGTTATTATATGTGGTCACTTGGTCCCAGCTAGCTTCTCAATGCCTAACATTGTACTTTGAATATTTGCACTGACATGTTTATATTTGGAAAATAGAGCTGACATTACTTACCATTGTTTCCAAATATTCAGAAAATATTTAAACGGTATACTGTAGATGTAAACTGTTAACTGATGACAGCAATAATGACCGTAAACAGCAAAAATAGTGTGACTTGTTAATTTTGCACGTAAACCCAGACAATGGTCAGGCTTTTCTCAAACAACACCACTGTCTATTGCCTAAAAACAGAAACAAAAAAGCATAAAAACAATCGTAAACATACACAATTTGTAGAACAAGCTACTTGATGTGTTTTACTAATATATGTAGAATTACAATTAAAAATAAACACAATCTGTAATAATCCTTACTTGAAGTTTTTTTGGACAAAAAAGATGATCAAACAAGAATACTCTCAAAGGATTTCATTACAATGAAAATTGACCTTTCCTTTGTGGTGTCCTTCTTTTAGACAGCTAGCTAATCAGAGGTTGTCACTAGAATGAAATTAGGTCATGCATTATGAGAAAAAAAGCAGGATTGTGACTAAAAATATTTCCTGAATTATATGTCAAAGGTTTCTCAGTATATAAGAAAATATACTGAAGTCCTCCATTAGTGGAGGTTATAATATTTAACAAAGACACATTATTTTCACTAGTAGTATAAGAAGTGATTTTTATCCATTCCACCAACTAATGAATGCCTTCAAGCATGTTGACACTCCACACTGAATTTTGTTAAACAGTAACACTTTGCTGTTGTATTGTCCTGTGTTGAAACTTGAAAGGCCTTACTCCCTGCTCTTTAGATGCTATCTGACCTGCCAGAGCACACTGTTTTGTGTAACATCCCTGACTTAAGTTAGCTTCTGTTAAGCTTGAATCCTGATGAGGAGATAAGCTGATTAGCACACTCAGACCACAGTGCATATTTCACTGGGGTGTAACATGCCTGCAGGACTGGAGGTGTGTTTATATAGCCTTTATGAGTCACATGAAGGAATGTGAAAATGTAATGAGTTAGGGGTGCTACTTTATAGAAAGCACATTTTTGTTCAAAAGAATATTACAAAATGTACATTTCTTTCACACTACTTAACTGGTAAGAGGTTGTAATTACAGGTGTTTTTGGTGACCCCTTCACATCCTAATGTTGTTTGTGTTTAAAAAGACTCTGAATAATTGCTGAATGTTCACCTAGTAAAATCTTTAGGTCATGTGAAAATCATAAATTATTCAACTCCCTCATCTAATGCTTTTTTTACCATTTAATTGCACATTATGAACTTGAGATTATCTGGCAATCATTTAACAAGGTCAATGTCACACTCACATATCTTGGAGCTCTTTAGTTATGACGAAATATGTTAGCATTGGAATAGAGAATAGACTATAAAGGTACATAAGATTTGTACATGAGCTTCCAGAGTCTAATTGTATTTTTTGAAGAATTTCTTTTTTGTTTTTACTAATGGGAGACACTTAAAAACAGTAAGGCATATGTTTATGTCATACAGGAGGGGGGATAGCAAAAAAAATGGCAGATGTTTCAAATATATTTGTACAACATAAGTAATCCGCGGCCCACTGATCAAATTCACATTTTTACCGATATTTATTTTGTGTAGTTCAAAGGTATTAATATGAACAGCTAAAATGAAATGTTTCTTACTCTTCCCCGTGGAGGGAAATGCTTTTGTTAACTGTTTATTTTTACACAATTATGCTATTTTTTTAAATCTAGACATTGAAAAGAGCTTGAGGTTTTTGTTTTCAGACGGTTTTAAATTAAATCAACAGAAAAAGATCTCACTATTCTGCTACGTATATGTTTTTAAATGAGACTTAGATAACTGAGAGATGAACATCTCCATTCGATTTTAATTACATTAACAAATCCTTTCATTTCTTCTTTCCACACATTCCGAGTTCATAAATGTGAATGTATTACAGATTCTCACTCTGCCATGTTTCAATAAACAAATACGGGGCAAATTGCTTTAAATATTTGGAAAAATTAATGGAAATTGTTCATGTTCCTAAATAATAACAGAATTCCTGTGTTATATGCATATTTTATTTCTCAGCATTTCAGAATATTGTCTATTTGTAGGTCACAGATTCTTCCTGAGCATTACATTACATGGTAGAAAAAGCAAAAAGAATTTTCAGTTGCTCTAGCAAAATTAGTTTCGAAACCCTCTGCGAAAAGAGGTATGCCATGCATACATAAGCTTTTGGCTGTGGAAAAAGCTTAACCCCCCCTCCACCCCCTCTTCTGTGTTGTCAAGAGGAACAGCTGTTGACTTTGTAGTTTGCAGTGGACTTCAATTTCCATCATCAAGGGAAATTTGGTCCGAGACAATTAACATCTTACTGATGAGGCTGGCTTTGTTACTGCCCAAGGGTTTTTAGGATTCATTTGAGTTACATGTGCTTGAACCTAAGCCCTCAGGAAAATGACAGGACAAGAGCATTTGCTTATACTATAGCTAGTTTGTACTACACCTAGTATTTTTGAGCTTCTTGGAATTCTACAGACTACACAATGTATTGAACATTAAATGAAAATGTAAAAGTGCTTGTTTTTGTTGAAACCCTTACCATTCTAAACAGTGAAGCAAATACACACTCAATTCAACATAGTAATATTTGTAATGGAGTAAAATAGTTTTTTTTTTTAACTTACAAGTATTTTACAAAGTGTTAGTAATGTGTATGCAATGGATTTTATTTTGATGGAAAAATATGATACCAGTATGATTTCCGTACAGTCAAATGCACAATAGTTTTCTCCATTAGTCATCATTTATCTAGCATTTCTACCATATGTATAAAGGGTTCAAGATCAAGTAATCTACTATGGATATGAAAGTGCTTGTTTAAATAGGTGCTATTACATTGTGTTTTTATGGTTAATTGAAAAGCTGGAGTTTCTGTGTCAAGGACAAGATGGACAAGAGGCCTTTTCTTAACTTTTTAGACAGATTTTACCATGTAGAGATGACTCTCTAGAATTTGATATAGAAAACAAAAATCTGGCCCATTTCTGTATAAATTAAACCGTGACCTCAAAATATATTTAAAATCTTTTTGAAAACTACAGTGTAATCTTTCAATTTTAAGAGAATTTTTAAAATAGTTTCTTTTTCACTATAATTGCTATATCACTAATAAGGCAGGGACCGCTTCCAAAAAGAGAAAGTGTCACGCCCTCTGCAGCCAGAGGGCGCTCCTTCTCTGTCCTGTCCCTAGTTTCCGGTCTGCTGTCCTTCCTGTCCCTCTCTTTCCCTTGGGCTATATATTTCCGGGTTTTGCACTCTGTCCTCGCTCAGCATTGATGTTCGGATGTCCTGAGACCCGCCTAGCACCAGGGCGCCCCACGTCCGCTCCCTGAGGGCATAGGTTTCTATACGGCATTCCTGAACTCTTTGCACTAATGAGCCCGGGCCTTTTTCCCGTCTCGCCGCTACGCATATGGGTCTTTTTCCACTCTCCTGCTCCCCACGGTTAGTCCCTTTGGACGTCCGTGACAGAAAGATTAGTTGTAATTATTATGAAAACCATTAAATGAGATATTAAAAATAAAAATTGCTTCAGTGAGCAATTAGTATAATAGTTTTCTTCTGATTTTCACAGCTTTATTTTACAGCTAATGTTGTTAAGAATTTTCAGTATATTACTTTAAGTGAAATCCTTTTAAGATCTAGATTTTGCTGTTTACATTCTCTTGTAGACCATCACTTTCTACCTTTTGTGAGCACCTAGATATTGCATGGAGGACTTTTGTCTTGTGATTCCAAAGAGAAAACTAAAGGGTTTTGATAAATACATTACAACTGTAAACTTAGCCTAATAAGTACACAAAGCACAGTCGTAATTTTCATTGTGTTACTTTGTCTCTCATTGTGTTAATTTTCATCCTGTCTTACTTTTAGTATATAATACATTTTACTACATATGAACATTCTTATATTCTTAGTTAACACAGGGATCATTTTAAATTTACTGCTGGACTGACAATTTACTATTAATCCCTTTTTTTCTCTCTCTTGTATGGAGGCTTCGATTTAACAGTAGAAGCTTCATTCCTTCTTGATTGGTAAATTACATTCAGTTATCAGATATGGCTTAATGAGATTTACATCAGTGCAATTATATTGCTCCATCCAGAATAATTATTTGCTACCAAACTGATGTTGCAATTAATTACGTGTCTACACAAAAAGTAAGAAGCAAAAGAACTGACTAAAAGCAAAATGTCTGATGTTGCTAGTTAGCTTTTTCTGTCTTCATAAACCATTGGGCAGAATTAAACACAGAGATGCAGTTAATCTCTAAACGAAATGCATCCAACAAAAGGGTTGACAGCAATAAATTGTTTGTTTTTTTTACATTGAAGTGCCAGTCCACCTTTGACTTGATAAACATTTTAACTTATTTTTATGTCTCTTTTCTTATTTGAATTGTTTTCCTTTGACTCTAATGACAGTAAAATGAAGTAGTTAAAATATTGAATGAATCAAGTAATATTATTTTGTGAATTATGATATTATACATTAGGAATCAGGCATATTGTACACATATGTTTGTCTTTCCTAATTATGTTTTCTTTTCATGAGCAATGGTTATGAAGCCTGTATTGTAAGACTTAATAATATGTGAAATTTCATATATTATTGCCACATCATAACCACTACTAATTAGTATGTGTCATTTACACTGAAATTGCACACATTATTGGTTAAATAAACACTGTAGTACTTACTCTATATGTGAAGGAAAATGCTTACCTTTGTTTAAATAATTGCAGAAAGCAAAAGCGTGTGATCTTGTAACTGCACCATCTGTTTTGGGTTAAGTATGGCCTCACAAAATCTTTTCCAAATGTGATATTCTTCTCACTGATTAAAACAATAAAACAGTATAAAGCAATAACAGCAAAGAGTGTTTTGGATCTTTATCAGACATATTCAGTGTGTGAGGTAGTGCTAATTTCTGCTTAACATGTATTATTACTGTATCACAAACTTGCTGTTTACCCTTTTCAGCTCATTTAAGGCCACTATAACATTGTGACTTGTGATTTCAAAACTTAGTTTTCAATTTTAAATCTTTTAAAAAAGAAGGAGATGCCAGGAAATGAATTTGACAGTCTTTAAAAGGGTATGTGTAAGGCTCTGATGTGGTTATTAAATCCTTTTCTATGCATTGACTTTATTGTTCAGCTTTCTGGCTCTAATGAGCTATTATTGGAAATGTTAAGGAGCTGTATTCAGTGAAAATAAAGACAGTGTTGAAAGCCCTTCACTGAGGATTCTGGCAGGTTTATTTTAAGGTTTAAAACACTGGCGCATAAGGCAAAACACATACTATTTGGTATATTGGCTGAAAAAACATGGAAACTTCAACCAAAACTCTCATTAATCCTTTCCTGTAATTCTATCCCATTCACCCTCTTTCTTTGCCTAGCTCAATAGAACTGGAAACCTGCTTTCTGCTAAGGAAATAACCCAGAAACCATTCATTACAAAATCTGGGATCTCAATGGCTTTGTAATGAAGAAGCATAGGATTAAATTTGTCCAAGTGTAGTAGAGCCTTTCTTTTCTTTTTCTCACTAGAATTTATTCTGTTTTACAACATGCTATAAGCCACTTTGACATCTTTGCCTTACAGTTTTGGTCAAGTCTATAACTATTCAGACATCTGTGATTAATAATCTGGATTGTGATTTGGAGAACAATGTTGCTTGCTTGATCTAAAATGAATAATTCAAAATGAAAAATTTGAATTTATATGTAATAATACCACATTTTTCCAGCAGTATACTGCATAGTCAAGTTAGAAATATCTGATTTGAATAGACATATCTCTGCAATCAAATTTAAATTTCTAAGGTTAAACTCTGCTTATCTGATCTATGCATAGAATCGTTATCCACTTTGGAAGTAATGTCATGGCTACATTAAATGGAACATAGATCTTTAATCCAAAAAGACACCTTTTCTTGTGGAAATATTAAGCAAACAAATTGTGTTACATATATGATGATTCAATGTGATAAAAATGACTGCACACCCATTAGATAAGAGATATGATAAGATCACTTTATTGGGCATATACAATTTCTTGTATTAGGAATTTGTCTTTTTTCACATACCCCAACTCTCCATGAGACACACAGATAGGGAGAGAAGCTGGGGGTCAGAGCGCAGGGTCAGCCATTTATACGGCACCCCTGGAGTAGTTGGGGTTAAGGGCCTTGCTCAGGGGCCCAACGGAGTAGGATTCCTCTGCCAACAATGGGATTTTAACCGGCAACCTTCCATCCACAGGCGTAGATCCTGAGCCTCAAAGCCACCTCTCTGCCCAAACTAGTCTAAACTTAAAGTATAAACTTTAGACTTAGTTAAACTGAAAGAAAAGGGTCACAGTGCTTTACTGGATTCTGAAGAATTGATTCTACCTTTGCTTCCATGGATTTGAAAATAATATTTTGTCTTTCTCTGGAGGAAGGGGTACTTGGTAGTTACTGCCATCATATGAAATTAATCACGAATGCCAATGATGAATTGACAATTTAAAGGATAGGGAAATTATCCAAATGGATCCAGGTGGATGCTGCACATTGGTGGTGGAGGGGTGGAGGGGATTCCCAATTACCAGTAAAGCGCTTTGAGTGGATCATCCAGAAAAGCACTATATAAATGTAAGCAATTATTAATTATTATTAAATTGTAATTAAAATATAATAGGACATTTTCATAGAACAGCTTTAATCGTAATGAAAATATATGTTAAATGGTGGAATTTAAAGAGAATATGAAACAAATAAATATGTTACTCAAAATATATAACATTAATTAAATAATAATTAAATTTAAAAATAATATTATTCTACTCAATGTGGGTCTTTCTAATATGAGTCTTAGCAAAGGCAGTGTCAGACATATTGTTTATGTTTATTCCCAAATAGATTTTTCAAAGTTGATAATTTAAAAACTGTATTACAACACAAATCTCTCAACACTAACACAGACACAGGTACTGACTAATGCAGTTCTGTGCACTTCTTCATTGATCTCATGTTTATTTCATTAATTGTTTTGTTACAGGCATCACTGAAGAAAACTCTTGTCGTCACAAGGGCTCACCACCTCTCTTTGCTCTGAGCTACTTTTCGAATACCAGGTAAAATACATGCAACTGTGAAAATCCATTGAATCATCTTTTAACCATAACAGCAGGAGTGATATTGTTTTTGTTTCAGCACAATTCAAGACAAAACTGAAAAAGACCCCATGCCAGGCTTCAGTACTTACTCTTTTCATGAACCATAACAGTATGGGAGGAATGCCAGGAGCTGTCATGACGATTGACATTCCTGACAGCATAACAGCCCCATTCCTGCCTGACAAAATAATAAAAAGTTTTTTCTTCCAACTTCCAAAAACGCCAAATTAGTGTGAAATGCACACATAAGGGGTTTCCAATTATCTGTAGACTTTTAAAGCACAACTTATTTGATAATCCTTTGTTGAAACAGACCATTTTAGGTTTCTTATCCATAACACATAAAAACAGACACCTCTGGTAATCTTTAGTTTTTATAATACATAAAAGCCAACTGTAATAATGCAGTAAGAATATACAGCTGCTGCTGTGACTATTGAAAGCTGGCCAACCCGATCATGACAACATTTGAAACACTGCTAAAGAAGAATAAAAAGCAAAATGCAGTATCATTATTAAGCAACTTGCAACTTGTTCCCTTGACTTCTGATGTTTTTATTAGAAAACAAAATCTACCTATAGTACAGTGAAAAAGGAGATGTATATTTTGATCATTTAAATAACACTTTCTGTATTAAAAAGTACATTTCTGCTTTTATCTCACAGTTGAACAGAATCTATGAAGACCTCAGTAGACTCCTTAAAGGGCAATCTTGCTAAAGATATAGTTCGCGTAATGTTCTGTAAATTATAGCACTCAGTAGATGTTAGATATGTGGAGCAATTTATTTCTGCTACTCTAAGTGTTTAAAAGGAAAACTTAGATTTTCTTTCAAGAATGTGGCAGCTTGCCAGCCCATCTCACAGCTGAATGACAATACTCCAGTAGCCTATTATAGCTTCCTAAAAATCTGTATCTGAAATACTCTAGGTTTTCAATTGCCCTGTATAACTCTGCTTAATTGGGAGATGACATGTGTAACACTCCTCTCTAGTATTTCATCAATGCATTTTAATTAGTCGCAGGTACCTTAGCAACAACTTATTTTTATAGGAGCCATGGATATATTATTGCTAACAGAAAACATGTCAGTCAAGAGGAGCTGTAAAAATAACAGGATTATATTATACTTGAAGGGTAATTCTTTTATTTGAACTGCCTGCTTTGTCCAGTCAGAGTATCGGCAAGGTATCCCAGACTTCAACCATCTTTTAGGGCTTTGCTGTATATATTAAACACCCTAGCTTTCCTGCTGTCTTTATTATAGAAAACATCCTAACTCAAGTCAATGCATCATAATTCACTATACATCAAAATCAAATAAAGTATAAAGACAAAAGCATCTAATGTTTATTCCTAATTTTTATAAAATGTGTTTGATCGCAGGTCATTTGGATTGCAGATTTATTTGTTAAGACTACTAACTTAAACATAACCTTCATTAAAATAATACATTATACTCCAGAATTTTAAGTCAGTACTAATGGAGCACAAGAAAAAATGAGAAAATAGCAGTGTTTTTCCTTAATTAAAAGCATTGTGTGAATCAATACTTTCAAACATAGTGTGATTTATAATCAACACCGGTGACCTGCAAAGTAATCTCAAGTATGCTGCCATGCCCTTGCCTTTCCATTGATTGGTAAGTGAGTAGGGAACTTAACATTGATTCTTTCAGTTGTCTAGAAGGAGAATTTTAAGATTTAATTTAGCTTGCAAATGATCGCTGCATTTAAATTATTTCATTAATTTCATATTGGTGACATTTTATTGGAGGAATCATATTAACATCTGAGGTAGAGAGCTAATTTTTAATACTGAGATGCAGGTGAAACCAATCAACTGAAAGAATGAATCAGACATCCTACAACAGTCTGAACAATTTTAATTAACTCTGATTTGAAATACTTATTTTACTTTAATCTAAAAAATAATACTCATTCTGTATCCATCCATTTAATTAAAAATTATGGATAATAGGTAGGAAGTAGGATATACTCCTGCCAGGCTCCACTTCATTGTAGGGTACACCAATGTAGGTCAATGCAGAAATTCCAATTAACCTAGGCAACATGTCTTTGGACTGGACTGTAGGAGGAAACCAGAGTGCTGATCAAAAACTCACATGGCCACAGGAAAAATGTTTATACTGAACACAATTAATCCAGGACATGATCAGACCAAGGTACCATGAAATGTGAAGCAGTAGCTGTAACCGCCATATAACCCCACGGCCTGTAATTCACTAAATCCACTGAAAATGTAATGTCAGCAAAGCATTTAGAACAAATTTGTTTTCAGGAACCCATTAAAAGATTTGCACTTGTCAATTTCATTGTGTAGATTTTAGATTGAAGGTTAGGAGAAGTTGCTTTGGGAGAAGACACAATAATGTAGTAAGTTTATTTAAATTATTTGCTTAATGCTGTGCTTCCTTGGAAACTAGTGAAATGTAATACTCTGTCATACAAGGACTATTTTGAATGGAAAATCTCTCATACAATGTAGGCTTAAAAGTCTAATTAAATTAAAAAATATAATTTAATATATTTTTATTAAATATATTAACTTTATATGAAGTTATAAGTATAATAATAACTACTACTAATAATAATTATTATTATTATATGGGCACTGTTTTGGCCATTTCACTTTCTTGGTTTTATGAATATGGAACAAGCTATCCTGCCATGTTAGTGAAGTAAATTCTTATATTAGAAAATATAGGAAAACCAAGTTAAAAACCATGTAACCATTTCTGCAGAGACTGGATTTGACCTTAGGTAATATTAGTATATTTAAATTGAGTGCTATTCATAAATAAACAACAAAAAAATCCTGGATCTCTGCTTCTTCTTCTTCTGTTTTTTGACAGATCATGTAAGCCAGCTTCAGTCTTATTAATTTACACTGGAATGAGATCCTAGCCTTTTCCTTACCTTACATCCCTACGTTTCTCTCCTTTATGTCCATTACGCATTGTAGGAATTTTAACAGGATTTCTGTTTCTGTTCAACAAACTCTTTCTTAAAAGAAGATTTCAATACATGACTGGGTAGCTTGTTCCATACTCTCAAAATCCTTTGATTAGAGAAGTGTCTTGAGTTGAGTGTTGGTTTTATCTGCACTTCCATATAGTTTGCACCTCTGCCCTCTAGTTCATGATTCATTGTTCATTCTGAAGAAATCCACTTTGTCAATGCCTTTGAGGATTTGGAATACTTGTATCAGGTAACCTCATAATATTCTCTGTTGAAGACTAACACAGTTCAGTTACTTTAGCCTGTCAGTATTGGACATTCCCTTAAGCCTGACAATGTATATGATTGCTCTTCTCTAGACTGATTCCATTGCAACAATATCTTTTCTATAACACAGTGACCAACATTGTACAGGATACTCTAAACGAGGCATTACTAGTACATTATACAATTTTAAGATAACATCCCTTAATTTAAATTATACCCTTTTAACAAAATAGTCTAGCATCATTTTGGCCTTTTTTTCTTCCCCACATTTTCTAGAAGATGCAAATGATGAAAACACCTAAGTAATTTTCAGTGGTAGCCTGGTCTAGTTCAGCGTTTCCCTTTTTGAATGTATAATTTATTGATTTACTACCTGCATGTTCCACGCTCATTACACCTAGAGGGTGCTCTACGTTACTTCTGTTCCTAGTTCCCTGTGATTATTCTTGTCTTTCTGGTGTGTCTTGTTGTGTAGCCTATTTATTTCCTGCTTCTGCTCTGCTACTCGCTCAGCATTTATGTTCAGTTGCCCTGAGACCTGCCTAGCACCAGGTCATTCCTGTCCTTGGCCTGAGGGCATAGGTTTCTATACGGCTTCTAATAAGTTCTAATAACTATTTCCATAAGCTTACATGTAATAGAAGACAGACTTACTGATCCATAATTACTTAATTCATTTTTCTCAACCTTTTCTGAATGAGTACAACATTAGCAATTCTCCATTCCTTGAGAATTCCTGTCTCAAACAACTACTGTAGGATATGTCAAGCAATGGTTTCTCAATAACATCTAGTCAGATACCATCGGGATCTGGGAAATTATTAATCTTGAGACCTTCAAGTACCCAGAAACACTTCAGCTACCTCTGCTTATATTATTTAATGAACAACATTGACCTTTCCTGTCAGGGACATGTTGTTGACTTCTTAGAGAACGCCTGAGTGAAAATTTCTATTTTTGTCATATATATTGTGATGCTGCGAGAGGCGCCATTCTTAAAGGGTTGTACTTCAATGCATCATACAGTTTGGATGGTTTTGGATTTTTCTGCCCACACTAGGATGGCCACAAGAAAATGCCAGCATCAACAGGCAATTGCTGAAATAAGGAAAAGCTGTGTACTCTGTTTCAACCTATATAAATTGACTATCAATCGGCTTGCAGGTGCCATTAAGGTTAGGGAAGCACTGCAGTGTGAGAGAAGATTACCACACTCTAAATGCTGTTTTTTTGTTGTAGTTATACTGTTTTGAATGTGATGGAAGGAAAAGGACTATAGTAAGACCTGAGTATTACGGAAAAGGCAAACAACCAAACTATATCTGAGGCTGGAAAGAGCAACATAATGACATGAAGACTCAAGACAAGAGAAAAGGGCTGTAAGACAAAAGTAAGACTAAGGCTTGAAGGAGTTCACTGAACTGAACACAAACCTGACAAAAACACATGCCGTGTCAGTCTGGAAACACCTTTTCTTTTGGATAAATGGCATATTTGTTTTTTGTAAAAAAAACATACTGTTGGCTGTCCCTGGCATTTAGAGAGGGAACTCTATGTTAGTCAGGAGCTCAAACTAAGAGCTAGGCTTTCTTTTATTTTCTTGTTTTATTTTTACATATTTTTTATATAAATAACAAAAGCCATTAAACTGTCTGACTAGCTCTGGTGTGTCTGTGTTTGAAAATGTGCTTCCGATCACAACATAAAATGATTACTGTTCCTAATGGGTTTACACCTCTGTTTTACTTTGTTTTGATTTTTTAAGATGCCTTTAGAAAAATGTCCTCCTTCAGGTGCTCTGATAATTTGGGGGGAAAAAAGAAGCTATGATTTTAAAAATGTCATACACTTTAGGTATCTGTTACTAATATTCCTAAGTCTCCCATAGAAACTACTTCTTTTTATTTTCTTTGATTTCTTACCCCTCAAACTGATGTTAAAATGTTTCTGGATTTCTTTGTGTATGAATATGTTAAGATGACTGGTAACCATGTCATTTGGATGTAATCTATCACGTCTGTACAGATGGCATTTGTTATGGAAAAGTTTCCAGTGGTCAGAGAAGATTAAACCTTTTTCTGCACACTATGCCCTCATCCATACATTACGCTCACAGATTAACATATGTAACTGTTCACCTTTGCCTGGTGCTGTGAAACAACTGATTTAGTCCCATTCTTCAGTTTCTTGCCAAATAGATTTGTTGTGGCTGGAAAGTATGCTGTTTATTCAAATGTCATTTGTACCTGTTATGGACAATAATTGGATTGTCGCCTGCCCTAGCTAGATGCCTGTCAACTCTTTGGATGATACCATTCACCTCAGCTCTAAGAAGAGAGAAAGCTCTTGTTGTCTCGCGGTCTCTAGTGCAAATCTCATTTGTGATTTCCCACCTCCAACAATTAAAACTTGTCTTCCTGGATTTCTTAGTCAAAACCATTGTTTGAGTTTTCTGGTGAGCGGTGGAGATGTCTTTACCTTGAACCCCCACATCTGATTCCAGGTCCTGGCTTTGAACAGGTTTGTCTGGTGATGTGTTTCTGGGTGGTATTGTTTGGATGGATTAGTAATTTCCTCTCTTAGTCTATTTATGTTGTTTGTCAACCCAGGGTGCACACTCCCTGAATTTTGCTTTTGTTGGGTCTTCAATGTCTTGGGACTGTTTGAGTACTTTTAGTTTGTTCTCCAGTATTTTTTTCTTTCAAAATCTAGATTTTGTGGCAATAACTACAGGTGTAGCTTGACTGCTGGAGTTCTTCCAGGATGCTCCACACACCACCAAAAGCTACAGTACATTGTAGGGCACACATACATAGGAAACGTTAGGTAATCTAGATATCATGTCTTTGGAACTGTAGGATGAAACCACAACTTCTTGCCAGAAATCGTGGAGCCAAGGAGGAAGACATTCAAACTTCACAAATGTCACAAACAAATCTGCTCTAGAACATAATAAAAACCAGGGTCAGTGAAGCAGCAGTGCTAGCTTACCCACTAGCTTTATTATGCTAACTTTATTATGGTCTAGAGCAGCTTTACATTTGTGTTCTCCCGAATTGACTACTGTAATGCTCTACTTATGTCCAAAATTCAGCAGCCAGAATCCTGGCCAGGTCTAGTGTAAGTGATCACATTACTCCTATCTTGGAGTCCTTGCACTGGCTTCCTGTCAAATTCCGTGTGGAGTTTTAAATCCTCATGCTCACCTACAGTATAAAGCTCTGCATGGCTTGGCACTTCAGTACCTGTCTGAACTATTATCACCCTACACCCCACCTCACAACCTTCACTCTTTTAATTCTGGTCTCCTAACTGCCCCCCAAGCCTGTCTACATCCTCTGG
The DNA here is from genome assembly GCF_059453375.1 of Lepisosteus platostomus. Classification (NCBI taxonomy): domain Eukaryota; kingdom Metazoa; phylum Chordata; class Actinopteri; order Semionotiformes; family Lepisosteidae; genus Lepisosteus; species Lepisosteus platostomus. The sequence continues at coordinate 53,133,963 of NC_142614.1, forward strand.
GTGACAGGACCTTCTCCAGTTATGCCCCCAAGCTCTGGAACTCTCTCCCCAAGGATATCAGAGAGTCACCTTCTCTAAACTCCTTCAAATCCAGACTCAAAACCTTCTTCTTTAGAAGAGCCTTTACTTATGGGGTTCCATTCTTTACCCCTTATAAAGGCGCCTTAGAAAATAAAGTTTATTATTATAATTATTATGTCAATAATCTAGTTTTTGTGTTTAATCATCTACTTTATATGCAATTCTGACAAGGACAATACCTTTTGAATAATTGTATTACATTGGACCAATGCCTTGTGGATTTTACTGAGGCTTTTTTTCTCAAGGTTTAATCCCTATTTAAAATGCTTAATAGCATTTTTTTCAACCTTGTTATTAATGCAACTTGAATCTTTATTGATTAGACTTCGAATGTTGCTTAGACTTTGCAAAACCTGTGGTCAAAATGTAATAGATATAAAAGAGGAAATAGCTCCATTTATCTGAAAATAACACAATATAATATTGGTTTCTGATGTTTTTTTCAGAATGCACTGAGAAAACCTCAGAAGTATATTTTTCCAAGAAAGGCTCTTGAGGTCATTAATTCTAAAGACTATTTTTGCTGCAGTCCTCCTACTGTACATCAAGCTTCCATTCCTGCCTTTTCAAGATTTAATGGTATTCTGAATGAAAATAGGAAACCAAAGGATGACTTTCTGCTTCTTTTTTTCTTTAGCACAGTCTGTTTAAATTGTCCATTCATTAGCCTGTTATCACTAGAACAATTAATTATTATGGCAACCCACAGCACACTGTGAAAGCATAGGAGAAAAGATTAAACTACATCCTAGATATAATACTAGTGCATTGCAAGGCACACACACACAAGCAAAGAGTGACAATGTAAAGACACCTTATAACCTAGCTTTAGTTTTGAGGGTGGAAGAAAACTGGAGAATCAGGTGAAATCCATGCAAATACAAGAAGAACATGTCACACGCCAGAATCAAACCCAGGACTGAATTCTTTAATCAGAATTGAATCAGGACCCAAGTGTGGTGAAGCAGCAGTGTAAAATGCCATGCCACCTCTCTTTTGTTTGTCTAAAATTGAGGGCTGCATGTTCTGATAATTCATATGACATGTTCATCTTAAGAAGCACAAAACAAGGGAGACAAACACAGAAATATTAAATCTTAAAATAGGATGGTTCTGATAAATTTGATATAAAAATACTCTGAACTCCTTTGTATATAGGCATGCTTTACCCAGGATGCTTTCTATCCAGGTTTTGAACTTATGTCAGCCAGATGGGTAAGTAGTTTCACAGCTCACAGAAGCACTACTTAAAATGTCTGTCATAGTAAAACAGGGCAAAGGTCAAAGTTTATTTTTATTGCTATTCCTGTAGAACTTGCTTGATACATTGTAATATTTGGGAATTCCTATATGTTAAATTGAAAATAAATTACTACATTTTTCAAACATAATTGTATTTATTTGACAGAAAAACAAGGTTGGTGTGTATTTTTATTTTTCTAGCTTACTCTTGTGTTTTTTATGAATGGAAAACTAATTTCAACTACAAAACAAAAGTAACAAACTTAGATTTTAAAGAAACTGAAAGTTAGATTCAAGGTAGAAGCTAGAGTGACAAAAACACAAAAAAAATATAATAAGACCTAATGCTTGGTTTTAAATCCAAAAGTATGATTTGCTTGCTTTCTTTTTATTAGCTAAACCTAAATATTTAAGCAGGAGAAAAAATGAAAATAATGTGAATGTCTGTTGTAAGCTTAATTGTTGGATAAAGATTTGAGAATTAGAGAAATAAAATTGTGCTCTTTAATTGAGATTTATATTTATTCTACAACCTATAAATATGATCCATTTATGTCTTCTTTGGTAAATATGAGGAGAGGCGATTGCATGAGGAGAATTTATAACTTAATCGCATTGCTGTTAATTTGTGTTAGCCTGAAGCACAGCTAGCCAGAGGAAATGCTGAAGCCAAATCAGCACTGTTGAGTCTGCAGTAAGAGAGAGAGAAAAATAGAGGGGGGAGCGACTGAGAAGGGGGAGGGAGGAAGTCAGAGAAAAAAAGAGAGGTAGGGAGAGAGGGAAATAAGGAGAAAGGGATCAAGGAAAAGAGAGGGGGATGGGAGAGAGAGAATAGACCTTGCAGTGTTTGTGCAACAGCCTTTGAAAACAATTAGTCCTCTCTTGTTGAGTCTAATCTGGTTTTAGCCTGGGGCTGATCAGCAGGATTTCTCAAAGGTTACCAGCCAAATCAAAACCTGTCAGCCAGCCGAGGAATGCTTCAAGCTCCTTTTGGCTTTAGAACAGAAGGAAAGGAGCCGTGCTTATTGTGTTGTAGAGCAACATATTATTCATGTTCTGGCTAATACAGGGCAAGTAAAGTGCAAAATGGAATGGTGTATTTGTTACTGGCTGTAAAAATAGAACAATCATAAACCAGTAAACACAACAGTTTATAAATGTTAACTATATAAAGAGTTCTAATATTCTAAGACATTGTTCTTTATAGACAGACAAATAAAATTGCACAAGAGAACAACCTTACACTGGGTGAAAAACATTACCATTATCACTGGTAATCACTTGCTAAACATTGAGCTACAAATCACATTTTCTTTGCTTTTTATTTTTGTTCCTTTCACATTACTTCATCGAATATGACAACACAAAAAGTGCATGCTGTGAAGGCAAAGAAAAATTATATTTCTATATATTGAAAAGTACAGCAGAATTGTGAGTAATACTATGTTTAATGGTTGACTAATCAATAACCAGTAACCATTCAAATTGTAAAAGCTTGACGTTTTTAACAAATAGTTCTTACAAATATTGAAATGGAACCTTAAGATCAACAATAACTCATCATAAATGAAAAAGTGTCATTAATGAGTGATTATGGAATATGTTATGTTAAATTAATTTCAGTTCAAGAGGGAATGTACTATTTTATTAGTAATTACATTTGGATTGCATATTCCAGAAACATTATACAATTATCTCAACCAAAAGATAACACTTAAACGAGACAATATGAAAACATGGAGATTAAACAAACATGACTCTGAATTCATGTTATGTGCATTCTGTTCTCTCCAGGCTTGCAAGTTAGAGACTGTGTGAGCTTGGAGAAACATGCAAATCAATGGTGGAAATCCTACCCAAGGGTGCTGTTCCTGAGACTGTCAAACCTGATGAAAGTAGTTCAGTCTTAGCATCTTTAGAGATACAACCAAGCAGTCTCTGAAAAGCAGTAATAGCTGAGTCAATTTAAGTGTACTTGAAGCATTTGTGAAAAACAGACAAGCAGGTGCCTCCCTGACAAGGATGAATGTTAGTGTGTCTGCCAGCAGCCAATGGAAAATAGGAGCTGTCATCTGGAAATGACACAGCCATTCAGAATCCCTCTGGATTAGTGCCATATCACAATGAGCAAATATTCTGTCTGCTGAAAGAGCTGTTGGCCACAAAGGAGGTGCAAGAAAATCAGCATTGTGGGAACTGTACCCATTCACATCCAGGTCAAAGCATATGTAGCAAACCAGGAGCTAAATCAGCGTTTCCTTTAAATTCCTCTTTTAAATGGTGAGGTGATTTAAAGGGTAAACCCAGATGAAAAGGTAATGATGCTTCACATGTCTGAAATTGACATTTCAACACCTTTGACACATGATAATACTCTCTTCCACAAGAGCATCCTGGGAAAATTACACATTTATAGACAGGTATAAATTTGAATGAAAACAGAAAACTCAATAAAACGATAATATTCTCTTTCACTAATTAAAACGTATTATTGCATAGCAAGTATAAAAATGTTTATGGTAGTATTCCATTTTTTATTTCATCTACAGTCAATTGTGGAGTTAAAGAACTGAAACAATTAAATAAATTTTAATTAAAAACTAAACGTATTGTTAATGTAAAGTAAATAAGAAATTACAACATTTTGTCTTAGTGCCGAGGTCTCATGTTTGAGGCTGTCTTTCTCTCGTGGTAGTTCAACTTTTTTCACTGTCATTGTTATGCATATGTATTGTAACCCTGTGCTCATTAATGCTTTATTGGGGTCAATGCGTACTGTATATGGGTGGTCCTGTCTAGTTTTTTTATGTCTTTTATTTAGAAATGTATTTATACTGTTAATGTCTAAACATTACAGGAAAATGTTGATATTTCACATAACTAATGGTGCATTATCTGAGGAAATCTAAGTAAAGGTTTATTCTTTACTACTGAAGATAATCTTACACACTATAAAAAACTTGTTCGTAATGTGCTTCTACCCGTCTTTATTAATTTATTTTACAGGTTAGTATGTCCCTTCAGAAAGAGGACAACGTGGTAGTTTTTGTTGTTCCTGGGCAATGGCCCTAGGCTTCATACTTATCAAAACTTATTCTGAACTCTAGAGTCTGAATGCAACCAAAACGACATTTACACAGTAATCACATTTGTTTACTCTTATGAATGAATTATGCAAGACTGGTTACCAGGGTGAATAAGCATATTTAGGGTTTTTTTATTTTTCATGTTCAATTCTAGGATTAAATTGAATACTATTGTACAATAGTAAGTAGTTCTTAAGGATCCAGGCTCATAGCTGAAAGGTTGTGGTGGGGTAGATGATCCCCAAGGTACCTCACCATAATGTCTCACTAAAACACTTATATAATTGGTTCACATGTTAGTCGCCTTAGATAATAATGTCAGACAAATCAATTAAAACTAAATTATTAGTAAAATTATTTATGTACTTTATAAGTGGAGAGAAAGGGGTGTTTCAGAAAAAAATATACAGTATGGATTATTAATCTTTATTTTCAGACATGACTGCTAGATTAATTTACAAATAAATAACAATGATAACATTTTATTACACAAAGTCTGTGAGCTCATGAGATAACTTTCCAAAGAAGTTCAAGGATGTAGCTGCGTCAGTAAGCGTAGGATGTAAAGGAACAGGTCAAGGTTTTTTTCAATGCAGAAAGGAAAAGAAAAGAGACACAACATTTTGGTTGTGAAGCCTTATTCAGGTGTCATAGCTAAAATGTTGTGTTACCTGATTGTGTTTGAGTAAGCCACCAGGAGTTTCACTATTTTGGTCCTTTCTGGCATTTTGCTTGTGCATAAACACAGTGTAATGAACAGAAAAAAATATTCTGTGCTCTATTGAGAATAATGAATAATTAGGGAGCTCTGCACTGCAACAAGGTGTCATCACATTGTAAAAGGATTCAGGTTAACTGACCTCATTAAGATCTGATTCCTGTACACGTCATTCCTACACTTCACAAGTCCAGACGAGATTTCATGGTGAAAAACATGAACAAATTTTCCCATTTTATGGAATAAGTACTCATGGACATGTGGAACCTTTAATTTGAGTAAAGGCAGCCATTTCCATTATTAATTTTATTCACAAAATTAATAAAATTCCTAAATGAAATGAAAATAATTTAAAGAAAGCATATATTCTAAAATACATTTGAACTTGAAAACTACCCAAGCATTACACTGGTAGTCAAATAGTTCATTTAAAAATACTACACCTTATTACATCACAGTTTTGTGAATCATTTGTATTTTTTTAAAAATCTGAACAACTTTGCCATACCACCTCACACCTAAAACATCATCAGTAGTGTTATTCTCAGAGTTTTTGGCAAAAGACCCCTAATACAAGGTTGTGCATTCATTTCAACAGCTATGACAGAATTACCATAAAATAAAGATCTGACCGTGTCAGCAGCAGCACTCTAAATTCATGATTATGAAAAATAGGAGTGGAAATGTAGTGTTTTCTGAGGTTTGATGAATTTCTCCATAGTGACTCCACCAGACACTCTAATTAAGTGTTTAATTAATGGACCGAACCATAATCAACCATATCTTAGGAGAACATTGTTGAAAACTCAATTGCGAAGAGTCCAGACTTTTTTCAAGGGTATGCCAAGAGGCAAGACTGTAAGATTTGAACTAATACGATGGCAAACATTGGAGTTTAAAAACTAATTTTTAAATTTCGCACAGACAAGCCACCACAGGTATTTCATTATGCAGAATTTAAAATTCAATATTTGGGTTCTCCCTTTCAAATGAATTAAAAATTATTTGTCTGCAATCTATTCCATTACTTTAAGGGGGGGGAGAGAGGAACCATAGAACTAAAAATACAAACTACTATTAATACTGTTAATGTCATATATGGTTAATCAGCTTATTAGTAGAATATTAGTATCCTTGCAAAAAATTGTCAATATCCCTTCCAATTTGATGAAGTAACTATATTTAATTAATTCCTTTATTTCTAGGTCAAAATTAAATCTTTACTCTCCTTCGGCATCTGTTTCAACACCACAGGAGTGGTATTTTAAAATAAAAAACGAACTGGCACCAGTGTCTCTCCACAAATTCCAGAGTCCCTAAAAGGCTTGTTTCATCTGGGTAGTCACTTGGCTATGATCCAGTTTAAAAACACTGCACCAATCCTTACACAGAAATATCAGGGTTGGATTATCTATTGTCTTTTAAAAGCAAGTAACTGTCAGTATATGAAAGATGTCTGAAATAAAAATCTCAGGGCTTGCCACAACCTCTAGAAGAGTGGTCTATATGCCCTCTGCACTTCCCATTCCAAAACAGCCCTTGGAACTCTGTTTGTTACTTAAATAAAAATTGCCTGGTTAAGTGTAAGTGTATAATAAAATAAATAAACAAATATCTTATCTTGCTGAACAAGATAAAAATGTAACAGTGAAAATTCACTACAAGTTACAAATTACAAAACCACAGTTTAAAAAACAACTGATTTACCCAAAATAGTTTGAAGAAATCTTTGCTTATCTAGTGCTGACATGCACAACAGTGGTGGAGGGTCAGGGATACAGAGTTAGAAGTAGCAAGAGTAGGACTGAGGACCTCTCATTGTAATAGAGGAAGCAAACACCTATGTTTACTATCCTTGATCTTATCTCCGCAGATTGGTCAAGTCTCACACATTGGATTGCTAAACCCAGACATTTTAGGCTTTAATTTGCCATTTCCCCATAGTCTAAACTGCAACACAAAAGTAGGATGAACCAGCATGAAGTATGTTTTACACTGCCAAATCCTCAATTCACGTAAAAAATAGAATAAAAAAAAACATTCAACAATCCATTCATTTTCTAACTACTTGTTAGACTTGTGAGTGTCATGGTGGTAACCTGATGAGCAGGGCAGACCAAATTTGCCTTTCCCATGCAACACTCCTAAGTTCCTCCCAGGGTTTTCCCAGGTGCTCTCAAGCCAGTTGAGAGATATCATCCCTTCAAGCATGTCCTGGATCTGTCTCAGGGTCTTTTCCCAGTAGACTGTGCCCAGTACACCTCCAGTGGGAGGTGCCTGGGGGGTCATCCTAACCTGATGCCCAATCCACCTCAACTGGATTCTTTCAGTCCAGAGGAGTAGCAACTCTACTCCAAGATCCTCCCAGATTGCCAAACTCCTCACCCTGTCACCTCATTTTTGCTTCTTGTTGCCCCAGTCTCATTCTTTGGGTCACAAAGTTCGTGACCATAGGTGAGGATGTAGATTGACTGGAAAACCAAGAGCTTCTTCTGAAAAACTCAGTTCCCCACCACTGTTCAGTACAATTCCCCCTCCCCTCACTCATAAACAAGCTCCTCAGGGGATCATGACCTTGTCACAGTGGAAGGGATTAAATGCTCCAGGGAGTCTTAAAACCCTGTTGTCAGGAAAATTTTACTCTTTATATGTTTACCATTGGCAAATTGGTCTAAGATGAGGGACAAGACAAAGAATGATCTAAACTAGACTCCCATGATGTTTCCATTAAGAAGTGAGAGAACCCTGCCTTTATCAGGGACACAGGGAGCCAGGTCGGGGGGTGGTATTCACTGGTGAGGGCCTGGTGCCCAGGCCAGCCACATAACCTAGCTGGGCTCAGCTCAAAATGGCTATGTGGAGCCATTGTGTGGGTTCTCCCACCACAATATGAAAGATTGTATTGGTGTACTTGCTTGTTCTCCCAAAAACAAGTGCTATCACATGGAAAGCACTGTCCAATTTTTATTTACTCAACAATTGTAGTCAAATTCTAAGTCAAAATAGCTATTGAAACTGATACCCAGGCTTGTTCTTTCAAAAAACAGCAATAATGGCACTGAACTTGAACTTGAACTTTATTGCCATATGTAACCGGTACACGTACTGGTTATCATGTACAATGGAATTCTTACTTACAGAAAGTCTCTCGATTGTTAAAACAGGTGTAAAAACACAAAGTGCAGACAGTGCATCAAGACAATATACAAACAAACAGTAATAATAATAATAATAATAATAATAATAATAATAATTGCTTACACTTATATAGCCCTTTTCTGGACATTCCACTCAAAGCGCTTTACAGGTAATGGGGACTCCCCTCCACCACCACCAATGTGCAGCATCCACCTGGATGATGCGACGGCAGCCATAGTGCGCCAGAACGCTCACCACACATCAGCTATCAGTGGGGAGGAGAGCAGAGTGATGAAGCCAATTCATAGATGGGGATTATTAGGAGGCCATGATTGGTAAGGGCCAATGGGAAATTTGGCCAGGACACCGGGGTTACACCCCTACTGTTTTCGAGAAACGCCCTGGGATTTTTAATGACCACAGAGAGTCAGGACCTCGGTTTTACGTCTCATCCGAAGGACGGTGCCTGTTTACAGTATAGTGTCCCCGTCACTATACTGGGGCATTAGGACCCACACAGACCGCAGGGTGAGCGCCCCCTGCTGGCCCCACTAACACCTCTTCCAGCAGCAACCTTAGTTTTTCCCAGGAGGTCTCCCATCCAGGTACTGACCAGGCTCACACCTGCTTAGCTTCAGTGGGATGCTAGTTGTGAATTGCAGGGTGATATGGCTGCTGGCATAGTACAGTAGACAATGTACAAGTAAACAAGTAAACAGTAAACAAGTAAACAGAATGTAAACAATGCAGATGTGTAAACAATGACTGGAGATGTGCAATAAATAAGAAATCATAATGAGTAAGATGGTGTAGGTGTGGTCCAAGGGGCATGGCTAAATGTGTTCGCCAATCGCACTGCTTGTGGATGGATAGAAGCTATTGAAGAATCTAGTGGTAAGTGTCCGTATCCTCTTGTAACTCTTGCCTGAGGGCAGTGGGGTGAAGACCTCCAGGGGTGGTGACTGTCCTCTGTGATGGCCAGAATTCTACCATGGCAGTGGTCCACATAGAGCTGTTTAATCTCGGTGAGACCACAGCTGATGATCTTCTGGGCCATACTGACCATTCTCTGTAGTGCCTTTTTTTCTCGAGAAAAGGTGTTGCCGTACCACATGGTGATCCCGTTGGTGAGGATGCTCTCGATGGTGCAGCGGTAGAAGTTCACCAACAGAGGTACTGGCATCCCCCATCGCTTGAGGCACCTCAAGAAATAAAGGTGCTGCTAAGCCTTCTTCATGATAGAGTCAGTGTTCACAGTCAGGTTAGATCTTTAGAAATGTGAATTCCCAAAAACTTAAAGCTGGTGACTGTTTCCACTTCCGTTCCATCAATACTGAGTGGGCTGTGAGTGTGTGGCCTGTGTCTCCAAAAGTCCACTATTAGCTCTTTCATTTTATTTACATTCAAGTCGAGGTTATTCCTATGACGACACCTAAGCAGCTGTACAACGTCATCCATGTAAGTGGACTCATCATCATCACTGATCAGTCCTATTATAGTGGTGTCATCTGCAAACTTAATGATGCCATTGTTGCTGTGTCTTGCTGTGCAGTCGTAAGTGAACAGGGAGTACAACCTTGGACTCAGACAGCAGCCTTGTGGGGTTCCAGTGCTCAGGGTGAGTGGTGTTGATGTTTTATTACTTATCTGCACCACCTGTGGTCTCTCGATTAGAAAGTCCAGCAGCCAGTTGCAGACAGAGTTGCACAGACCTAATCCCCTGAGCTTTGTCACTGCTATACTGGACTTATTCCTGCATCCAAGAGTGAAGAACGGAAGCACAGGATGGAATGGACAAGCAAGTAGGCACAAGCAGACGGGCTAAACAAGCTGGTTGGCATGAGCAGGCAAACATAGTCCAGAGTTGTGATCAGAAATAAAGTGAGGTTTGAAGCTAGGTAGACAAGGGGGCACACCACAAAAGGGATATTCACAAATTGAGCTGAGGCAAACAAGCAAAATTCCTATTAAGTAGCTGTCAGTTCAAAGCACAAAGGGGGCAAATCCAGGAAGAAGTGACAGAGCTAAGCAAGGGTTGCAAATCCAGGGCAAAGCACAAAGCAGGGAACATGAGAATTAAGAACAGAGTTAGAGCAAAACTCTACAATAGAGCACAGATCACTGCCAAGGCAGAGCTTACAGTCTACTCCTGCTGAGACAGACATGGTCATAAATTCAGACAGGTGGAACAGACCTCTTCCCTGAGCTTGTAGTCATGGCAACTGTCTGACTGACAGGTGAGTAGAGTACTCACTGGTTGCTGTGATGATGTTAACTTGCTCTGCAGTGCTCCGGCAGAGGCAAGCATGACATCAGAAGTGGATGAGATTCTCTGGCCAAATTGGCCACATGGGCCCCTCTCTTTTGGAATCACTCTTACACTCTTAGACGTTTTCTACTGATCCCTTGTGAATAATAAATCAATAGAAACAAGAAGAAAAGAAAACAATTGTAATAAACAAAAAGTTAACGCTTGAGACATTAACATTAATTTTTAAAATGTTTTTGCTCACTATTTCATTTCCTGTATAGATACTTGTAGAAAATACAAATCAAATAAAGTTATCTATATTTGTTCATGGCACTTTGCAGCAGTTAGGAAAAAGTGAAAGCAAAATCAAAAATATTGATTAGACTGAAATTGCATAACATTTCTTTGTAGGCCTATTATCATTTTCTTCTAAGTGCGAAATCCACTTAAAATAAAAAGTCATTATATTCACAGTTCGTGACACAACTACACATTTGCAAAAATAGTGCTAATTGCATTAATAATATACTTACAGGTAGGATGTGAAGAGATTGGAGTGAATTATTCTTCACTTCTGAAGCTCAGTATTCAGTGTATCACATTTATGTAGAGAAGAGCTCTGTTTTATAGTAAGCCTCCTTTGAACGATCCTATTAGTGTTCATAGTTGTTATAATTGTTCATAGTGTGTTGTTTTATTTTTTAATAATATATTCATTTGTATTATTATATCTAGTGCAACATTTAGATTCAGTAAGTACTTAGAGGAATAACTGGAAAATATGTTGTAGAGGACTTACTTGAGGACCATTCCAGATAGATATTAAATTATTTTCAACATCAACAATGTTTGATGAGCATTCAAGGCTCATTTGCTTTTTTTTTCTTTTCCAGGCTGTGTGTGGCTCATTTACTTTGGAAGCACAATATGAATGCAACAGGAAAATTCAGTGAAAGAACTCAAAATCTAACTGGACTAAGACTAGATTCTTGCTTTGTTTGGGCAAAAAAATGATAGCACCACCTGGAAATTGATGTTTGTCCTGCCTGTTGAAACAAAAATAAAGAAGTGTGTGACAGTCTATAGATCAAATAATCTCGGTATCACAAACATTGAATAAAATGTTATTGATGTGTCTCCTTGCACCTCTTCATTAGGCATTAGACTGCTGTCCTGGTGCAGACTGATGCTGTGTAGTTGCACCCATGGGGCAGAATGAGCATCAGCTAATGGGGGGACTGCAATAACAATAGTAAGGAGGATTAGCAAGAACAAGAGAGAAATTAATAAAGATATACTGTGGCCAAAGTTGACGTGGTTTGGATGCCTAACCAGAAAGGGGGGAGAGAAGGGGAGTGAGATTGGAGAAAGGAGGAAAAGTTAAGGGGTAGTGAAAGGGAGAAGAAAGGGTAGGAGAGGAAGTGGCCACAGTTCGGACACAGGATGAGCTCCAGGAAGGTAGAGGACTTCAGAAGAACTGCAGAGTAAATATCAAGGTGAATGTGGAGAGAGAGAGAAAGAGAAAGGGAAGAAACAGAACGAGAAAGAAGCATCAGGTAAGACGATCAGGTTCTGAGACCAGATTTTGGCTAAGTAATTTGAACCTTGTTATAGAACGTTTGCTGTCCTGTTCTTTAAGTAAATTCTGATTCCAAGTCACTTATGGGCACTTTCCAGGATAATAGGATGTGGGTCATATCCTGGCAATATGACATGTTCAGATGCAGAAACTCTTTCAAATGGCTCTTTTCAGTTTAAATGTGTGACTTCATTCATTTTTAGTGCAATATTCTTTTGGAGATGAATCTTATTAATTAACAGCTTCAGGATTATAACTTGGACATACATTCTGCGGTTCAAAAATGTCAGAAAACTAAAAATAAAGGGCTTGAAAGAACACTGGTAAATTCTTATGAGCTTGCTGAGGCAATAGACTTTCTGACAGAATTTGAGCCAGTGCCAGTGCTTATTTGTAAAACAAAATCAACTTTTTTATTTTTCTAATGAAGGACTAGACAAATCCATTCAGACCCCTCAAGTTCTACTTTGCAGTCCTTGATACTGTTATTTTCTCATTCATACCCCTATCACTAGCAGCAGCCAGGGTCAGTATTTGGCTTTCTGTGTGGTATCACACAGCTTGCAAAAGAAAACAGCGTTATTCTCTTAATATTGTTTGACTTCCTTGTTTTTATTGTTGTTTTGGACTACATTGTAAAACAAATGTCCACCAGAGGATAATACAGCTTGAATGGAAATTGAAATGTTGTATGAAACTGGATTCGTGATCAGTTCATGTAATTCCAAAGACATGGATGCTACAGTGTTTTGTAGAGAGCTTCAGTTTGCCTACGGTGCAAGTTGCTTGCAGCTATTCTTGGGATGTTCCTGCTTAGAGGGGGGAAAATAATGGTCGGAATTCTGGGCCCAGTTGTTGTAGGAAGCCTGCTGAACTCCAAGAGATGGTGTGGTGAAAGCCAAGCGAAGAGCACAGGAGATGCATGGAAACAATGAAGAAATAAAAGGTAAATGTTGTCTGACAATGCTACATACAAGAAAAGCTTGTCCCCGATGCAGCTGAGTGTGAGAAAGATGCACAAAAGGAGTGCTTGGCGGACAATGTGTTTATGAGTAAGAAAGTGGAACTGGGAAAAATTAAAATCTGAGTTAATGGGATATCCTCTTCTTCCTGTGAGTTGTGGTTGTGGTTGCAGCAAATCTTTTAGACTTTTTACTGCCATCTTGAGTAAATGTTTTTGGTTTTTGTTTTTCAAACAAAGGAGTCCTTTGAGCATTAACAATGTCTAAATGCCATGCACTCAAAGCACACTTCAAGCATACAGAGTGTTACTAAACTAATCCACATTTCCAAATGTTGTGATGTGAGCAGGAGGCAAGTAGCAAGCTTTTTTAAGGAGTGATTTGTATTATGCAAGTATGTAACACATATGCAATTGGAACCATTCACTTCCTTTATTTCATTTTATGGACTGGGAATTATCTATTTTTCAGATAATATTCTGAGTAATGTCATATTAAATTTAAATTAGGAAAACGCCTGATAAAAATGTTTAAATTCTCGATCTGATATATGTATAGTATTTTATTATCCATATTCAATATAGTAAAACAACTGATTAACATTTTAGCATTAATTGCATACATTAATAACATTTCTTTGGTTTGTTGTTATTTTCCCTTTGTATTCATTGGATATGGTATCACCTGAAACCATATCCAATAAAGAAACAATCTTGTGATATGTATAGTCAAAAAAAAAAGTTATCCAAATGAAAGGACTGTTTGTTTATGTTTGAAAATGTTTGCAAATGTGAAAGCCATTTTATTACAACTAAAATTAAAATTAAAAGTAATGAAACATTACACTTCATAACTGTGTTGATATATAATGTATTTGTCTTGCTTCTTACAGGTTATACTGGAATAAAACTAGATTTCTGCATAAACTGCTAAGAGCCATCAAACTGTCAGATTACAGCCTGATAACTGATGCTGTGTATAACATTTGAATGTTAAGTAACCTCACAGCATTAGCATTTACCTTCCATTTCTTCCTCAGCTCTCTGACATTTAGCTCTTCCCAGCTAGAATAAGCAGAGATTGCATACATTTAATCACATAGATAAGAGTAATGAGCAGGCAATGAATTATGAAGCAGGGATACCAAGTACTGTAGAAAAAGGGAATGAGAAAAATGTAATGAGAAACACAGACCTAGCACACCTAGCAGCACAAGACTGCCGGAGTGCCAAGATTTTCTCAAATACTTTACTTTTTTCTGTTTTTTGTGAATGTTGTGTTTAAATGTGGTACACAAGCTAAGCACTTGAAAATATTTACAGGTATATTATGTAAATATAAATAAGGACAAAAATATTATGTATTTGGTTTTTAACTGGTATATCTCTTTTTCTATTGATTAAAGTAATACAATGCTTTTTTAATGTTTTACACAAAGTTAAAAATGCATTGTATTGTAACTTTGGACATTGTATTCAAACTTTCACTGCATAACAAGAAACAACGTCAGAATAGAAAGTTAAGTTCGAGTCCCACTGCCTGAATATCATTTTTTCATTCTTCTTGTTGCCAAGAAGAATTTGTTCTTTAACACTGATTAACTCCCCAGAGAGTGATGTCTTCAGCTGTTTGATTAACACTTTTGAAGTAACATATAACAAGAAGCAGTGGTGCTCATCTGAATGGTTCTACAAATCAATTAATTATCTTTTAGTCTCACCAATATAAAGTTATTTTTATTTTTTATAAAAATAAGGCAAACTTGTGTTATACATTCATGTAAATGTTGGGTGAATAGTATCTGATTAATTCGGGCCTCTGATCTCTCTGCAGGGATTGACATTTTGCAGTTGGCACATGGAACATCATGACTACTGCATGGAGAAATGCCTTTCAAAAGCCTCCAAAAAAGTATTATTTGGGATTTTTTTGTTGAGCACGTGCTTCTTAAAAAGAATATCAAAGAGTATAGCATTCTTTAACATTTGCATCATAGCTTCAAACACCAGTATTAACATCAATATCAACTCCAAACTTACCAAGTCACTCTTCTCTTGAATACCACTCTTCACTAAAGGCTTTCAAAAACTGAGTTGCTTTATAATCAGCTTTTCAGAATACCTTTTGATGTATACACAGACTTCATTATGATTTTCTAAACACAAAAAATATCACAAGGATGTTTTTATGCATATTTTTTACAAAATGTGTTTTCTAAAAGAATTATTTGTGGATATAGGTCCACCCATAGAAACAACGGTTTAAACAGCAGTCTGAAACAGAATGCCTCAAGTACCCGGTTATTGAGAATAACCCTTGGCTTTCTCTTGTGGGCGTAAACTACTCTCAACCTGATTTCTGGATACCCGACCTTGTTTTTCCTCCTGCTTCGACTTCTTCTGGCCTCTCATTTTGGATTTGGATACTCTCGACCTGACTCTTGTGATACCTGACCTTGCTCTTCTACCTCAACTATGACTTTTTGCCTTTTGCCTTTGGGATTTGGACACCAATCACCAGCTACTACCTAGAGTCTCAGCACCGCATAGGGTCCAACCAGGTGCTCCTAACGCCATCCTTGACAGCAATAATGTTGCAGCTGAAACTCAAATTCATGCCAAAAGATTTTCATTGGCAGAACACTTTGCAACTAGGTCTCCCAGAAATACACTTTTTAGCCTTTAATTCTGGAAGTACAGTAAAGCTATTACAGCACAAGGATATGTGTTGCCTTGTGTTGAGCTTGTTGATACTGGAAAATATCCCAGTAAACAGCAGTGAGGGAAAGTTCTGAAGTAAAACTTACTTAAAGACCAAAATAAACTCTTTCATGGCAGGTTATACTGATCCACCCAAACTATTTGAGTGTCCAATCACTTGATCTAGGGCAGTACTTACAACTGTCTGTTTGAAATGGTTGTACTTTTTTTAGACAGTCATTGCAATTTGGATATAATACATCAAAGATATTAATGTTCCATTGTATTTGAAAAGTTAATAAGAAGACTGAATCACACATTGACTTCGATTTATTTAACAATAACATAAGGGTGTGATGTTTGATTATATAATGCAATCAAGGAAGGCATCTGTAAAAAAAATGCAAACATTAAATGTATTAAACCTGTACATCTCCTTCAATATAGTGTAACAAGCTGTTGAGAAAACTTTAGAACAGCAGTAGATCCTTTAAAATTACATTAAACAAAAAGTACAATAATGGAACATTTTATACAACAATGAGAAAAATTAAAAGTTATGATTATTATAAATAAAAACAGAATCAAAGGCAAATACAACACTGATGATCAAGGAATACAAAGCAAGAGATCAGGTTTTATAAAATGTAAACTTTTTCTTTCAAATCTTTACAAATAACTGTCTGAAAGTATGATAAATGAAAGTGATACAGTAGTTAAGCAATATGTAGTTAAGTATATGTGAAGCCCTGAGGTAAAGTATAAATTATACTTCGAATAGGCAGTACACAGTTTTAGTGCAGTGCAACACTTAACATTAAGGAATCTGTGAATGCCTAATGTAATTACATTTTTACCATCAAGACTTTAGCATTTGACTTCCAACTGTTCTGAAAAACTGAATTATATATTCTTGAATTACATATTAACTAGTCTCTTATCTGACTTGAAAAAAAATATATCATACCCTTACATAATATTTTTACATAGAAAGCTACATTTCCCTGTAACAAGTAAACTATTTTTTTCAACAGTGAATGTAACCTTTCTGCAATACTCACATTCACCTTCCTCACTTTATTCTCTGAAGTCAAGAGGGGCATTACTGAGTTCTTTTGAAAACCTCTTTAAGCCAGGTAGTTATTCAGTTCTTTGTGGATGTCTCTCTCTCACCTTCAGTTTTCATCTAGCAAAATTCAGGAGAAAAGAAATCTGAACACCTGAAGAATGGAAAATTAAGTTCAAGACATAGAGGGAGGGAGTCTGAGCCTTCCATGGTGATAAATAAGTCTGTTAAATGGTTTAAAACAAAACCAATTTTACACAATAAAATACATCCCTCCAGGTGACCTAATTAGGAAAATAATGGGTAATCTATATTTGTGGGACAGTAACAAAGGTTAAACCTGGTCTCTTCCATCAGCCTTTTTAAAGTGACATCTCAGAACACAAGAGGTCATTGTCTTCTACCAATCACTATATGTAAGGCTCAAAGGAAATTATCATTGTAGCATTGATCTTTTTTGTTGGAAATAGGGTTGGAAATTCATTGTACCCTAAATACTGTAATACAAATTATTTTTTCTTCAAAGTTACTGTTTGGAAACTATAGAGAGTTGTCAGTACATGTAAATAATATTCTGATTAAAATATAATTAGTGGTAGATTGACCTTTTAGTGAAAACAGATATGTAAGACTGTTTCAGGGTTCTAAGCAAAGAAAATATTCTTTCTTTTAATTATTCTCCTTTGAATTGACAGATATTTGTTTACAGCCTTCATGTGGAAGAGACAGATCACCTGCATCATGTCTGTTATTTTCAGATACAACTGAAGTAAACAAAGCAGCTAAAAACATTCGTCCTAGTTGTTTCAGGCTATTAGTTTTTATTTGGGTTGTTACTGCTAAGGGAAAATATCCAAATGGTCAAATCAATGGTTCATAAGCTAATAATTTCCAAACATATCCTCTCGGGAGTATAACTAAGAGATTACTGTAGAATTACTTTGAAACCACAATCATAATCAAAGTATTTGATTGTGTATGAATTGAATACATGGTAAAATTGTTTAGAAATAATATGTACATGTTTTTTCTTATATATAATATTATACCTGTTTTAGAATGTTCTTTCTCTGTTCTATGTTTAACAGCTGAAAACACCATGGAACACTGGTGTTTGTCCCTAAAATGGCACAGAAATGGCTTACCTTATATAACATTCTTTACAGTTTACTGATAGCCCTGATATGATTGATCTACTTCTAAACCCCTATAATGACAATTGTTAGCATACATATATACAATAGGTCAGTATCTTGTCTTGTCTTGTCGAGATTCTTGAAGTTAAGTCTTAGTGCTAGAGTCAGTCAATAAACCAAAAGTGCACATCATTAAGTCCTCTAAAACAGACATTAGTTTCAGAATGCAAGGAGGTGCTTTATCCTGGACTGAGTCACTTTACTGTTATTCAGTCAGCAGCAGATATTCTTAATCACACAGGACTTAAAACTGGCTAAAAGAAATTAAAATTAAAAAAGCAAGTGATATTGAAAGAAACTAAATTAATTTATAGATGTGTTTTAATGATTAGATTGCTAGAACTGTAAAAAGAAAGCATTTACAATGTTAATTAAACTAAACTGCAAAGGTAAAGTTAAATTAAATAAGGGCCTTAATGTATGTTGTGGGGTAGGTACTGGAGATCCGGAAAAGCATATTATGTTGATATAAAAAATAATAAAGTTTGATCTAAGTAGGTTCAGGCAGAAAAAAATGTAATTGAAATATTAACTCCACAAGACATATTTAATGCTTAAAATAGTTTCAAAACAACATCATCTTCACAAATATCACCCTCAAGAATTCCCTGGAAACCTAGAACACACATGCATCATTAAAATGCATTTATTTTAAAAATCATATAATTATATTTAATTCATCACAATCAAACACAAGACGCTGCTGTGTTTAGCAAAACTAACATTTTGTCATCAGCTAATCAGAGTATGAGAATGATTTCATTGAGCAAAATCTATGTCATTTCTAAAATAAATTAAGAAAGCCTTTTGATGTCTTCATTTTCCAATGAGTTGTTCAAAGGAGAAGTTGACTGCTTATCTGCTAGAAATATAATATTGCCCTACGGAGCCACAGAGGTCTGTCTTACATTTTTTATGTCTTAAGAAGCATTTTTTTCTTCTTGATGCATGCATTAGCATTACATTTTCAGCATTTAGCATTATTTGGGCCAAATTCTTAACTTCACACTCATACCGTTTCCCCTGAAAAGTGTTGACACTGTGATTGGAACCTCTGTGTTACTTTCCCTAACATCTCTGGTTTTGCTTTTATCTGCCATTCAATCATCCATTCTCTATCTGCTTTAACCAATACAGGGTTGCGGGGGAGCCAGAGTCTATCCCGGCAAGCAACAAGCACAGGGCAGAGTACTCCCAGGATAGGAGGCCAGTCCATCACAGGGCAGATAGACAAAAAGACAGAATTGGACACACTCTCACCAGGGCCAATCAGTTTGTCATTGGGTTGCAGGAGGAAACCTGAGCACCTGGGGAAAACCCAGGCAACATGGGGAGAGTATACAAACTCCAAGTAGACAGCTCCTCAGGTTCAGAATTGAACCACTGTGCCACCATGCCACTGCTTTTCTATCTTGATGTCTGCTGTTTGGATCTGCCATGCTGGTGGTGAATATGGAGTGCTGTGACTGAGGCAGTTGAATCCTGGCCTACACAGTGCCTCTATTGTAGTTGTTTAGTGTTTCCTGGGGAAACTTGGAGTGGGTACCTCTGACTGGGATGGGGGAGGGGTTTTGCAGATGCTGCTGAACTGTTCTGTTCTTGCTTTAAACCAGAATGGAATGGTTCAAATGAAACTTATTCATTAACACCTGTACTGTTAATAAAGTACTGTTGTACGAAATATCAGAATATGAAACTGTGATGTACAAAAATGCATGTAAAAATATAAATACTTACATTACCTTTCAAAACAGAACTACATTTTTTAATTTCCTAAAATATTTAATTTCATTGTAGGAATAATGAAAAAATGCACAACTCAACACCTTTTTGTAACCAGTTTTTATCTTCATTAGATTGATTGGAATTAAAATATTTGCCAATATGTACAACAAAAGACATACTGACATCCACTGTGCAAACCTTTAACATATCTCTCCACAAAATCTGATGCAATCCATTTGAAATCTTGGAGCCATACTAGGAAATATACTGTATATGGTGTGAATGCCATTTTCTAATGTAAAACATGTGACAGCATGTACAGAAAAAAATGTGTGCTTAATACTAAAAATATGGTGTTATGAAATCCATTCTAAATTAATGTAACATAGTGAACAATATTACATTAAGACCTTAACATTAGTTTAAAACATGGTTAAATTAAGCTTAAACCAGCACATTAGCTGGATATAAAAAAAATGTTGTTAACATTAAAAATGTATTTTATCTGTTGTTTTCTCATAAATATTTTTAATGGCATGTAACTCTTTGATCCTATTCACTTTAGTTTTTGTTCTGCATAAGAGTTTTAAAAAATAATTATGTAAAATTTATTTGAAACTTTTGGAGCATCCTTCCTGTAGACAGTCAGCTATAATTAGTTTTGCCCAACTGTATTGCATCATAAGCAGGTTCAGCCAGATTTGCTGGGGCTTTAAAACTTACTAAGAGAAATTGGAAACGGACTGTGGGACAAAAAGTGGTGCTACACCTCTTAATGCGGTTAGAACTTGGGTTTTGTAAAGGACAAAGGGCATGGAATTGGTTTTTCATTGAATGAATGTAGATGTAATAGAGAGAACCTGCTACTTCTATGACTTTCTGTTACATTCCCACAGCCATGAACAAATACCAACCCAGCCCTGCAGTTTTCTTGCCTTTGTTTCAGCTTTCTGGGATCCTGACCATGGACAAAATATCTGTCTGTTTAAAGTCACTTCAAAGGTTAATTTAAGCTCCTTTGTCATTTCCTGAGATCAATTTGTTATTTTAAAATCCCAGATAAAACCATTGAATATGTTTTTAAAAGATCGATTGAAATAATAAACATTTTGTATTTTATGCACCCTGTTTAAACATGGGAGTATTGATCACAAAAATTCCATTTTATACTAATGACCTTAGTCTTGTAAATGCCACCTTAGAAGATTAGGAATCACAATAGCACTAAGAATTATATTTATCCTGAAAATCACATTCCTACTTCTTATTTAAACACACATGAAATATAGATTTATAGATTTGGTAGGTACACTGTGAAGGTAATTGTAAAACAGATTAATCTTTGACACAGGCAACTTAAAAGTGTTAAATAAATAAAATATGAAAAAAGTACTTTGCTCAATAGTCTGATTTATTTTTCTCACAATAATACAGAAAAACAATTTAGGATCAAAGATGTTTGCTGTCCTTCAGTGAATTGTTAAACTTGGCTTTGAAATTTGCTTTGATCATTTGTTGAAAATAGTGATGTCTCAAATGTGTTTACATCATTTGCCAACCGATCAACTTTAATATAAAGAGATAAAAATTAGATTGAAAATCTGCATGACTGTTAAATTAAATTTCAACTTCATTTCACTAATGTGGCATCTGTTTCTAAAGTGTGCTTGATTACAAACATTTAAATAAAAGATTAAAGTAAGCTTCATGTCTCTAATCAGACACATTGTGACAAAGGGATCTTGTTTATTATATATACAAAATAAACTAGAGGTAAAAAATATTATAGTTCAGGTGGGTAGCTGCGTCAGCATGCGTAGGCTGCAAAGGATCAAGTAATAGGTTTATTCCATGCTGAAAAAAAAGAAGAAAGAAAACACAACATTTCGGCCGTGGAGCCTTCTTCAGGTGTCAAAAATATTATATATACTCTATCAAGATATCACAGAGAAAAAGTACTTGAAATAAGTTTTAAGAATATATACTGTATCTACCTAAATGGTGTTTTTCATCAGTTGTCACTTATAAATGCCATCTCTTGTATTTTATAGACAACTACAAATTATCTATAAATATATTTCTCAACAATTGTAGAACTGTATGGGTATTCCATGCAAAAGTTATATTTTTGGAACTGTTTGAAAAAAAACATTAAAGTTCCAAAGGAAATGTTCCATTGATGCATTAAATACACTGAAATACACTTTGTGAACCTAAATAAATGTTGTTCCAAGGAAATTTCAGGTTTTAATACTATTGCTGCACTATCCTTTTAAGGGAGAAAAGGATTTACATAAGGCTCAGAAGGGTGCCAAAAAACTCTTCACACTCTTAACCCAGCCATTATTATTGCGTAAGTGGATGTGTTGAATTTGCATGCTTTTGTTTCCAGTTCAGCCCTGACAGAACAGAATGGAGTGGAAGCCCCGCTGTGTCCTAAAGGGAGGCAAATTCAGTGTGTCTCATTTATTTTAATTGGAGAACCTCCCTAACAACTCTCTCCTTATTTTTCTTACAGAAGATTATGGAGGGAAACTGAGAGTAAGATGCTAAAAACCTTCCCAAAGTGTAATCATAAGCCCTTTCAAATATATTTTAGGATAAGCAAATAATAACAAAGAAAGAGATTTTTTTCCCCAAAAAAACATTCAATTAAAACTACGAGAGAATGATTGCACTGAATAACCTTTTTCAGCTTGCACAGAGAGATTTCATCAATATACAAATTCACAATTGAAAAATATTAGGTATTTAATTTTATAAATACATTATACAAAATGGAGGAAACAAATAAGACATGTCACACTCAAATCTTCTACTATGATTTTTTTTTAGACTTGTGTTACATAAAACAGTGTGAAAATAATTACAATAAGATGAGCAGGCATTATGTATAATTTTAATTCCAAGTCATTCAGTATGTATTTCTAGTATTCACTGAATACCACTTCTTCCTTTGTAAATAACTGTCAGAATTCTACCATTCGTAACTTAAGAAGGTTCATGCTGTTCTTGAAGGTTTAGCTTATGTCTTCTTGTGTGTTTCAGACTGCCTGCTACTGCCTTTTCATAGATCTGGTCCAGCTCCGAAGATGTTTATTGTAATGACTGATGGTCTTTTATCTCCTTTCAGAGATACGTTATCTAAGGCCTTGAAAACATTTCAGGCTTTAAACTATTTAAGTCCTCTACTTTGGATTATTTTAGGTACTTTCATTGGTGCAAGTGAAACACTACAAATGTGTACTGTATTCATTGATTAATAGCCTTATAATCAGTTCTAATTACCCAGGATGTTAAGACATACTGTGAATAAACATGGACACAAATCAAACCCAAAAAAGTGAAAGGTACAGTATACAGTGTATGTGTGGGAGAGGAATAATTTAAAATACTCTACGTTTCATCTATACAAAAAGAAATATACCGTAGACGTATGACGTATGTGAAATATTTTCTGCAAATTCCTCTATATGCGGTGAGTGACGTAAAAATAAAGAAAAATCAAATAATAATTCTATGATAAAAATAATGGAAAAATTAGCTAATTCAAATCTGATGCAGCACGCATCTGAGCTACACTTCGGGAACTAGGATACAAAGACTATAGCACGCCGGTGCTTTCTTTATTGGTGCTTTCTTTATCACCCTCAATATGGCTTGTAAACCGAAAACAAGTAAGAAGGGGAAATGCAAGTCAAGAAAAGTGCCTTGTTAATCCTATTAATTTGATATACTTTGGATTGTGTTGCTAGAGCAACAAAGGATTGTTTAGTACTTAAAAACCAAAACATATGAATGAAGACTGAATTTAATATTGTTTCTTGGAAAAATCCTTAGCTCAGAATTTAATTTTATTCAATAAACTGTTTTATATCTTGCTCTCAGTTTTTTTTTCTTAATGGATTTCCATCAAATCATAATTTACTCTTAATTCCATGATTATAACTAGTTATTACATGAGCTCTCTAAGTGAATTATAGGGATTGGCCACAAAGGGTAATGAAAGAAAGGCTTAAGATATACTCTATAAGCACAAATATGTGTTAATGCAAACAATAAAGTACACTTCTTAACAACTATTCAGAACCAATCTATTATAATCCCACCGCAATGAGGTTATTAAGAGGGCAATGCTTTTCTATACACAGTGGTACTTATTTGCTTATTTTGCTGTTCTCACTAGTAAATTGATAGCAAAACTAGCAGTGATGACTATTGCTTAAGTGAGATTTATGTTTTAGTTTTAAAAGAACAGTGACTTGATGGCAATACAAAAGTGGGCATGAGCCAAGTAGCACAGTTCGGAAAATAGAGTTTCAGCTTGTTCGCTCCAACTGACTGTAATATACCTGCAAGAAAAACAAATCTCTAGATTCCAGCTCTCAAAGGAACAGGGTTATTATAATAAAGCATGGGCGTAATAAAAAAACAGGAACTGCAACTTCACACTTTGTACAACCAGTGGAAATCTCCAGTCTCATGAATGATTCCTGCCTTTCAGTTGCATTTCTTTTTCCAGCCCTTTTCCATCTCTCAAGCCATATTCTTCCTCAGGGGGTGCTGGTTATTTATTCACCATCCTTTGAACAGCGTTCTTACTCAGAACGACTCCATATGTTGAGGCAAACACACCAAATTGTGCCACCAATGAAAACACAATGTTAAAAGGGAACTTGAAACTGGAGTATTGCTTTTGAACATATTTTTACATTTTTACTGCACTTTCCCTGCTCAGCTGTTCCAGATGTTTGGCAAAATGTTCTTATTTCATTATGTTTTTACTTGATTAGAATATATGATAATTCTCAAAGTAATATTATTTGGTAGACAAATGTGACAGTAAAATCAATGAAAAGTAAAATTGTGGTAAATTAAAATTAACAAAGAAACACTATTAAGACCATATGTGTTTGTTCGCTTTTATGCCACAGAGATACATTATCACTTGAGATAGTATACCCTGGAAACCCATTACAAGACAGATTACATTAACTTCTTGCATTCACTATCACAAGGTTTTAGAGAACATGAAAATATTCACACTGACTGAAATCAACATTAAAAATATTAATTTACTAAACCTAGACATAATGTTAAAAGTCCAACATGTTACTTTAAAAATAATTGTAAATATGGATATATTGGAAGTATGTGTAAACTTTATTTTGTTTTTAATAGAAACACTGGTGATAAGCAAAAGACAGACACACCACCAACACATTTTAGTTAAGCTTACAAAGCAAGTTCAGTTTTGTCAAAGATCCATCCAAGGCAGAGAGTCACAAACCACAGTAATCATTTAGACAGTTTGTCCACATGAATTGAAACTCTACATTTGATATGGTTAACACTCTCCTGATCAAAGGATTAGTTCTTGCAGCGAAGCACAATACAGTTGGTATTAAAATGCTGGAGCCGGTCTAGTGGACATTTAAGAGAGGAGCTCGTGAGATAAGCCTCCTGAATTCCTAAAAGGAGCAATCCCAGAGAGCAGCAGAGTGACGTTAGAAATGTTATTTCTGTAATTAACATTCAGCATAGATGGAAATACAGTCACACAGTCTTGAATGGGAAAAATGTTAACAAGGATAAAAGCTAAAAATTTTCTGGAATCTAACCTCTATATTTAATCTATTAGCAATATAATATTTCTTTATAAGGTAAAAATATCTTCATCAAGCATTAATAGGCTTTCCTGATGAATTTATGTGCTCTATTGGAATCCCTGACGCAGATGTTCAATGTAAAATTATATGTTGTAACATTTGTGTCTGACATCACTAAGAATCCTTTTTATTACCAAACAAAGAACTGTCCAGTAGCTACCAACCTTTCAATTCCAGAGAGAACTATTCACCCTTCGCAATTTATTCAGGGTCTTTACCAGACTGGAATTTTAAGCAGGATTTCTCTAACCCTGTTTATTTTCAGATGTTCATGCTAATTTGGGTCATTTTAGGGCAAGTATTTTTTTTACTTAAAAAATAAGAAGATTATTGTGTTCATTTTGAATTACTGTGCTCTAAAATGGAGAGAAAAAAATAACCAAAACCTGGAAATAAACTACTCAAGATAACAGGAATTAAAGATAGAGATGTTTCTTGTGTTTTAACAGAAAAAAAAAAACAATTAACTTGAAGGGCACAACCTGACATAGCATGGATTGGCTTTAATTTTAGGTCTGTTGGAATCTGAGCACAGACAATTTACTTGTCTCTAAGCCCTTAACCACACTGCACCTCACTGAATCATACAGGAGATGTTTCCATTTAGAAAAGAAAATGAAATGGCTGGACAGTTCCTAGCAAATGAATCCTGGCAAATTAAAAAAAAATGAAAAGTCAGTTTTAAAGTTGAAGATCTTGAACAAATGTGATAATTTGCTTCCATTTTGTGGATGCTGAGCGTGAATATATTTTTCTATCTAAAACTTTAGTCTGAGAGCATATTATTATTAAGTGTTTACATTTGGAATAATGTGAAGGTAAAATTCGATTTTTGTTTTCCTGAAGAAGAGGTACTGTAAGTCTAATAACATAAAAGAATGTAAATAAAAATACAGTGTTAGTCTTTAGTGAAATGAATCTATAAGGACATAATGCTTCCCGTGATTGCAGACGTGAGTGCTCTATATATTTAGAGGAGTTAAGGAACGACCACTGAATTTTATTTAAATAAAAAGAAAGTGATCGTTGTGTATATAATAAAAGGAAGTAAGAATAGAATTTTATCATCGTGACTTTTTAAAAGACAGTAGTAATTGGGCATTTAACATCAAACACTCAAGTGATAAAAAAAAACAGATGCCTGCTATTTACTCTAATAAAGATACTTATTGGTTACTGAAAAAAAAAATTCCAAGGCTTTTAGAATAGTGATTACACTATGTACACATCATGTGTAAGCAGATAGGAATGATGTGTTTTTTTACACAGTTTAGACCCACAGATTGTTAGTATGAACATTATAATGGTCACATGGTTCCTGTTTAAAACCCAGACACCATTAGCTTTTAATCATACTACTCCAGGGACTTAACCCCACCAATATTATTTCTAGGATAGTTAAAATACTGGAGTTTGTTTGAAATAAGAATCAGAAAAGATCAGTAAGAGCTCAAATTACCTATTAATTTCTATTTCTGAACTCAATAGTGCTTTTCATAATAGATCAACTGAGAAAATAAAATGCTTTCTGTTGCTTAATCTTAGCAAAAATAACCACACCACAGTAATCCCAAATTCAGCAGCAATCTATTAAGAACTTTGCAATAACAATTCTGAGACTCAGCTGATAAGCACATTCTTTTTTAAATTAATCCGCTTAAGGACTCTCCTCAGTAACGAAAGAGCACAGTGAATGGAGGTCCTTTTTATTGCCAAAATATAAACCACCCTTGTAAATGTCTCATTAAGGCATTGCTTCTTAATGTAGTTTTACACCAGAGAGGTACTGACCACATGCACACTTCATAGTAGCTCACTGAGTCACTCAAGCATGATGAGTTAATCAAACATTAATGCAGTCCCATGACCTTTCATTAGCTGTGTGGGCAACACAAAATTTTGAGTTGACTTACTGAATTACATGTTATAAATGCTGACCTTAAAAATAAATTAAAGAGCAGTTTTTCTCACTGCCACATTGCAAACTGAAAAAAAAAAGGATTATCTATGAGTAGTATGCCCATATGCATGTAGAATAAAGGGGTATTTGGGAACATTAATTCCACAGAGATTTGTACTTGTGGGTTGACAAAGACATTCTTGTTAGTTATGAAGTTATTCATAATACAAAATAGGAGGACAGCTAAGGTACCTTGGCGGCGTGCAAAGAAAATAATAGTTGTTAATAATAAGAGATCACACTGTCTACGAATTCTCCTTTTTGCACATTTAATTTTTACTTGCCTAAATTTTCTATTATATACAAATTATCCATAGTGTGTTCTTAAACCTGGCCTCACTTTTTAACAGTAATAATAC
This sequence comes from Lepisosteus platostomus, assembly GCF_059453375.1. NCBI lineage: Eukaryota > Metazoa > Chordata > Actinopteri > Semionotiformes > Lepisosteidae > Lepisosteus > Lepisosteus platostomus. The sequence goes on from NC_142614.1 coordinate 53,161,694, forward strand.
TCTTGATTACGGTGCATTTTTCATGTTCAAAACTGTTTATACTTTATTAATATCAAAATTACAGGGAAAATGCAAACATACTCGGAAGAGTCAATGTCTGCAGACATAGCAAAATAAACAATATTATTTTCATTAAAACTAATGCTTTAATTCAGTATTTGTAATAAATGAATATTAAAACCCTGAGTTTGCATTTTCACTCAAAACAGGACAACTGAGACAATAGACATTTAATTTAAAAAGAAGAAAGAACATGTTAGTTTCCTATATTCATTAACTTGGAATTAGCAGTACATTAAGGTTCAATTGAAGGGAATATTTCCAGAAGGGGAAACTCTTTTTGACAAAAATCTTGCATTGCCATTAACAGAATTCTGTAATTCTTATGGTGTGTAACTAAATATATCTCATTGCATTTCTAAAAGGTATTTTGTTACATTATATTACTCTTGATATTCTGTTAATATTGATTCAAAATGTAAAATATATTCACATTAAAAAACTCATATACAAAGCATATTAATTATACTTGCACCACATTTTTGTAGATACAAATTATATATATATTATGTCATTTTAGCTTTCATTAGCAAGCAATCCTAGCCGCCAGAACCCCCTCCCCCACACACAACCTCTTCACAGTAGCCAAAAACATACAGGCAAGATTGACCCCTAATAAGACAAAAACACACGTACAGATTATTTTCTCTTAGAATATAAACCATTTCTTGAAGAGAGCAAAGAAAGATGATGAGAAAGAATTATATAATAACAGTAACATTCGCATCTTTCGGATGAGACATTAAACGGAGGTCCTGACTCTCAGTTGCCATTAAAGATCCCCGGGCATTTCTGGATAAAAGTTAATCCTATTGTCTGAGCCAGATTTCCGCCCTCTGCCTTTACCATGGCCTCCAAATTGTCCCCATGTATGATTGGCTTGCACTTGCCCTGATATGGACTGGCGCACCGTCCAGGGTGTACCCGGCCTTGTGCTCGTTGCTTGCCGGGTAGGCTGCGGCTTCCCACGACACTGTATGGTATAAAGCAGTTCGGCAAATTACATGACATGACAATTACATTCGGGAAGAAGGTTAGGTATTTCAGGGTGGCATTGTGGTACAGTGGTTAGCATTGCTTCCTCATAGCACTAGGATCCTGGGTTCATTTCTGGACCTGGGATTTTCTCTGTTTGGAGTTTGTATGTTCTCCCTGTTTTCAAGTGGTATACCTATGGGTGTGCCAGTTTCCTCCCACAGTCCAAAACCCTCCTGGCAGGTTTATTGGCTTCTGGGAAAATTGGCCCTAGGTCTGTCTGTGTTTTGTTGTGTGTCTTATCTGCGATGGACTGGAATCCCGTCCAAGACGTACTCTGCCTTGCACCCTTTGGTTGCTGGGATAGCTTCTGGCACCGTATGACCCTCAGTTGGAAGAAACAGTTAGAAAACGGATTTAGTACAAGAAAGAAAATATTGTTGGAGATAAGGACAGGCAATGTAAGTCTAGCGGTAACTGGGCAACACTGAGGGCAACATCTAAGAAGGCAGTGCAACACCACTGTTCTTAATTTGTGTAGAACTCAGAACTGTAACTTATTATGGTCCTTCTAGATGTAAATGAAAATTATTTAGTTTCTTCCATTTATCAAATCACCATTCAAAAGAACCAAAGTGCAAATAATTATTTAGCTAAATTTAAGGTTTTCTTGTAGTTGTAGCATTTTATATATTAAGCGAATTGCCTCATTAGTTTCACGCTTTAGTGTAAATGCAATAATGTTCATTTAACTGCCCAACACACAAATCAACTTGAAATTAAAGAGAAAAATTGGATTAGCCATCTCCTGAGGGGGCATGACCCTTAAAATATACTCTGCAGTGTGATCTAAAAATATTGATATCTTCATAAAGGCCCTTTGATTTGTATTGACACTGGCTGAGCTGCAAATGCACACACATCATTGTTTACCTCACAGTGCTATTTTTTTAAATGTAAATATGATTTATAGAGGCAGTAATCACATTTATACAAAGGGACATCACCAGCTGCTCAACCCATCTCAGTGTAAAACGCTCCACATGACAAAATAGAAAAAGGAAATTGCTTGTCATACTACAAATAACAGACTGCAATACTTCTTATGTGTGCTACTTGATTTGTTTTCTTAAGCAGAGCTAAAAGTGGTCTGGATTTCCTAGATGGGAATAAACATTATGCCTGTACTGCTAAATAGAGCTGTTAAATTATACCAGTGTCAGAAGTATTTCTTGGTTTAAATAAGATGGAATAAAACCAATAAAATATATATGATAAATATATAGAATTCGTTTTTCAAATGAGAATTTTATATCTAATAAATGTATAAGAAATGTTTTGTATGAGACCATGTACTTTACATGTAGGGTGTTATCCTTATATATTCTATTTATTGATTTAGAATATAGAAGCCTTGAACTGAAGATTATTTCTCAGTGGTTTGTTTTCTGGGTTGATTATATGCCGTATCACAAGTGGGCTTAACCCTGAACCTTTTTAGGTATTCGAATGCATACATCAGATATTGCAGTACCAAAATTCAGAACATGTTGTTCCTATCAGTGGAGAAGCATTTTTTTCTCTTGCATCAGGCTAACCCTAGACTTCAATCCACTGTATATCAAGCTTTGATTGCTCTGAACTAAATAACAGGCCTTGCTGTATTTAAGTGCTTGTAAAATGATAAGCTGTTTGTCAAATAGACCTCACCACCCCCCATGAATAAACAGCTTAGGCACCAGAGCAATAGTCTGCCATTACATTGCACTGTTAATGAAAGAAGTGACCGTAACCATTAGGGCCTGATCTCCCTGCATGAATAATTCACTGACTGTCCTCTTTATTGGAACAAGCCACTTCAGTGGCCTGAGATTGATTGGCAAGGGAGCTGAGTGATAAATAACCCCAGAATGTACAACTGTATTAACAGATTCAAAAATACATGTTTTTGCTCATGTGATCATTATCCTTGCAATTTGTACAAAAATAACAATGCATTACCTAAAACCCATCAAAAATTTAATTCTACAGTTTACTTAATTATTTAAGTGTTCATCAATGTTAGGACAAGCAACAGTTTTTTGCCTATCATTATCATATTTACAGTTTCATCTGGTTAAAATCTGAATGCAAAATGTTTATTATCATTAAGTCTCATCAATATAGTTAGAGAGGAAATTTACTCATGAGCTAAGGGATAATTACATCAGAAGTTATACAGTACCTGCCAAAAGAATTGGGGCAGCAAAATTAAAAATGTCAATTGTCCTCGTGAGATTATCATGAATGATAAACAAAATAAATTGTTTCATTTTTGCTAGTTCCATATGTAATTTGATCATATTAGAATAACAACACATTGTTTTCAAACCAGTTTTTTCATGTTACCATACTGTACATTATTGGGAAACATTCACTGGAAGTAGATTTCAGAGCTTACAAATCAGGATTTAGATGCATATCTTTTGAAACAATAATTGCATGACATCGGTGACCTCCTGAGCTGGGTCTTACTCTTTTTGTAATCATCTAAGATTTCACTTTGATTTCTTGCCTATGCTTGCATTGTTTGGATTTCAAATTTTATTCAGCATATAAAATGCATACTCAATTAGATTTACACCTGGTCAGGACATTCTAAGATTTTCTACTTTTCTGTTTTTGATGAACTCCTTGGTTGTATTGGCCATTTGTTTACTGTCATCATCATGCTGCATGGGGAAACACTGCCCAATAAGTATAGATATATTTTCTTCTGTAAATGGTTCTGTAAACGTCACTATTAATTCTACTCCTGCTGTCTTTAGTTACATCATCAATAAAGAGAAATGAGCCAGTTCCAGAGACTAGAGACATTACACGGCCATTGCATTTCCACCATGATTTTAGTTGCTTTAGAATTTGCTACAAAGATGACTTTTACAACACAGTGTTATGGACAGGTAAGACCAAGATAAACCTTTATCAAAGTGATAGAAAGGGCAAAGTGTGGAGAAAAAAAGGAATTCTAAATAAGCCAAAGAATAACAACTTATTTCTGAAGCAAGGTGGACGTCATGTCATAGCCTGGTCAGCCTCTTGGTTCACTTGCATTATTGTATAATGTACAGTGCCTTGCGAAAGTATTCGGCCCCCTTGAACTTTTCAACCTTTTGCCACATTTCAGGCTTCAAACATAAAGATATAAATTTTTTATTTTATGTGAAGAATCACCAACAAGTGGGACACAATTGTGAAGTGGAACGAAATCTATTGGATTTTTGAAACTTTTTTAACTAATAAAAAAATGAAAAGTGGGGCGTGCAAAATTATTCGGCCCCTTTACTTTCAGTGCAGCAAACTCACTCCAGAAGTTCAGCGAGGATCTCTGAATGATCCAATGTTGTCCTAAATGACTGATGGTGATAAATAGAATCCACCTGTGTGTAATCAAGTCTCTGTATAAATGCACCTGCTCTGTGATAGTCTCAAGGTTCTGTTGAAAGCGCAGAGAGCATCATGAAGACCAAGGAACACACCAGGCAGGTCCGTAATACTGTTGTGGAGAAGTTTAAAGCCGGATTTGGATACAAAAAGATTTCCCAAGCTTCAAACATCCCAAGGAGCACTGTGCAAGCGATCATCTTGAAATGGAAGGAGTATCAGACCACTGCAAATCTACCAAGACCTGGCCGTCCCTCTAAACTTTCAGCTCAGACAAGGAGAAGACTGATCAGAGATGCAGCCAAGAGGCCCATGATCACTCTGGATGAACTGCAGAGAACTACAGCTGAGGTGGGAGAGTCTGTCCATAGGACAACAATCAGTCTTACACTGCACAAATCTGGCCTTTATGGAAGAGTGGCAAGAAGAAAGCCATTTCTCAAAGATATCCATAAAAAGTCTCGTCTAAAGTTTGCCACAAGCCACCTGGGAGACACCCCAAACATGTGGAAGAAGGTGCTCTGGTCAGATGAAACCAAAATCGAACTTTTTGCCCACAATGCAAAACGATATGTTTGGCGTAAAAGCAACACAGCTCATCACCCTCAACACACCATCCCCACTGTCAAACATGGTGGTGGCAGCATCATGGTTTGGGCCTGCTTTTCTTCAGCAGGGACAGGGAAGATGGTTAAAATTGAGGGGAAGATGGATGCAGCCAAATACAGGACCATTCTGGATGAAAACCTGTTGGAGTCTGCAAAAGACCTGAAACTGGGACGGAGATTTATCTTCCAACAAGACAATGATCCCAAACATACAGCAAAATCTACAAAGGAATGGTTCACAAATAAACGTATCCAGGTGTTTGAATGGCCAAGTCAAAGTCCAGACCTGAATCCAATCGAGAATCTGTGGAAAGAGCTGAAAACTGCTGTTCACAAACGCTCTCCATCCAACCTCACTGAGCTCGAGCTGTTTTGCAAGGAAGAATGGGCAAGAATTTCAGTCTCTCGATGTGCAAAACTGATAGAGACATACCCCAAGCGACTTGCAGCTGTAATCGCAGCAAAAGGTGGCTCTACAAAGTATTAACGCAAGGGGGCCGAATAATTTTGCACGCCCCACTTTTCATTTTTTTATTAGTTAAAAAAGTTTCAAAAATCCAATAGATTTCGTTCCACTTCACAATTGTGTCCCACTTGTTGGTGATTCTTCACATAAAATAAAAAATTTATATCTTTATGTTTGAAGCCTGAAATGTGGCAAAAGGTTGAAAAGTTCAAGGGGGCCGAATACTTTCGCAAGGCACTGTACTAATTATTCATATAAATTGCACAATCACAAATGCAAATGGACTTGTAAAGCAAAGATAATACTACAGTCCCAATACTTTTGGAAGCCACTGTATATTAAATGGAAGCAATGGTGAAGTTCACAAATTAAATACATCAGAAATCAAATTAAAATTGTGTTGTTCATTGCTCTGATTTCACATGATAGCAGATGTAAATATTTTCACTGATGCTGGTACAAATTAATTATTTCTCACTGATCTGTATAATTATTTTGAATTAAGAAAGCATTTTTTAGGTTTCTTAGGGCACAGTCAAATGAGTGTAATTAAGTGGGATGAAATAGAATAGAAAGAAATTTCTATTATTGCGTTTGACCAAAGCCTTATCCAAGGTGACTAACAGCAATATAAACTAACAAAACTACAAAAATGTTGTCGTAATCTGAAACTAGCACATAATAAATATGAAGTACAAAATAATTAAAATTTTGCTTTTATTATTATTTTAGTACAATCCTTATTTTAGAAAGTAATGTAGGTTGCCTGCCCGTTTGTTAAACTATTTAACTTTGTTGCTTATTATTTTCTTCATTTTTAAACATCAACAATAGACATTAGTTTTTTGGATAACGTGGTCAACTTCCCTGTCAATTAGTGTAAGTAAGGAGAACTGAAATGGTAAAACAAAAGACACTGTAGATGCTTTATTTTTAGAATTATTAGCTCAAGTGCCACGGATGTTGAAGGTTTCCTGTTTTACATCTTGGCCAAAGAGCTTTGTTAAGGCTTGTCCCAAGTGAGCTTATTCCATTGCAATGTTCTTGTTCTTAGTCTATCCAAATTTCTCTCTAAAATGAATAATTCCTTTACGCTTGCACCAAAAGCACAATCTGCACAAAACATTTCAAAACAACACATTCATGGAACCATCTATTTCTAATACGGTAAAAATGTGGCACACTAACCAGTTAGTGAGATCATTATATTGAATGATTGGAAGTCCGGTAATGGGCTATAAACAGTTTTTCTTCTCTGTTTGGGGGATGGGCTGTTTTCTCTGGCTCTTGACAGCAGAAATTACTACTGGATGTGTTACAGCTGCTTCAGTTCCTCTTACAAACCCTCACCAGCCTAATACAAAAAAGCAACTTAAGAAGGACTGAAATATGGAGCTCCTGGTGTTACACAAAGGCATAATGGTTTAATTTTTTAATTGAAAACACTATAAGAAGGGAACAAGACATAAAACAATCATATTAAAAACTAATTATGAACTAATTTTAAAACACATTTTATATCAACATACATAAGCATGATGAAGAATCTGATTTATAAGACAGCCTATGACATTTAAAGGATTGAAATTAATTTATTTTTCAGTCTTCTCTACTAATTTATGACCCCAAATTAAATACTACATAATAATGTTCAAACTTCAAAATACAATGGCCTTGCTGTAGCATTTTCTTTTGTTTCATAAGCAGGTGAATTCTAACAGGTATTTTGAATTAACTCAATTATTCTGTTTGGCTGCTGACTTACATGGAAGTGCCCAACAAACAAAATGAGATGTCTCCTTTAATTTGAAATACTGTGTGTTAAAATTGCTCTTTCCAAAAGAATATTGATTTTCTGTAGCCCAAATTGCCAGTTTAGCAGTATTACTAGAGGCATTTATGTATCTGGCACACATTTGTTTGTACACTGTAACAAGCACTCTGTGAAGCATGGTAATTAACACCTCCACATTAGCTCATGCAGGGAACACACAGACAAAAACAGATGACTGGCTTTGTTGTAGCTCTCTTCTCTTCAAACACGGGAGCACTTAAGGAACGGACTGTAAGCTTATCAGAGCACCATATGGAGCAGAAAGGAAAGGAAACGCTGAGGATGTTCAAATACTATATTGAGGTTGCAGAGTAAATGAAAGCCTTCATTTACAAATTGTATATACTAGCAGCAAGGCATAGAGGTTAAAATCATGCAGACATTACAGATATATACAGTAGGAATGTTCATGATGGGTAGTGCAGTTCAACTAATTTTAATTGTGCTTTGTAGAACAATGAATCACCAGTAGGGAAGACACACAGGTCTAAGTAACAAAATGAATTAATTAAGGTTTAATATTTTTTTAATTGTTTTCCATTCCAGGTGCATTTGTAAAACAAACAAAAAAACATTTTAATTTTTAACAGTACAATTTTTACTCTGGTCTATGCCATTATATTTAGAATGATTTTTCACCAAAAATGCATCTGTAATATTGAATGCTCTATGGCACATGAAACAGTAATACTAGAAAGAAACAATAAATCTCACTGAAAATATCAACTACTGTATATCAAAAATATCAATTCAAAGATCATGAGACAACCAATTTCACAAATCCTGAAACACAGATTAAGTATAATTAAAATTTGATTACCCTTTCCAGACAATCTTGTTTCTAGAAGAGAATTTAGTCTGTGGAATATTTTTGCCATTACTGATGCTGATGTAAAGTTGAAACTGTCATTAATTATTCACAAGAAGACATCACATTTGTGCTGAAAGTTAAGAAGAATAGTTCCCATGTATTCTCATAAGCTTATATCAGAGCATCAATCCACAAAATTGTTTTTTTTTCCTTTTGTGAAAAAGAATATATACACTGAGCACCGAGAAAAGCTTATCACATACCGTATAAGTGCAAACATATCACAAAGTTATCATGATAGTTATGGCATAATAATCAAGACAATTATAGTATTTTTGTAGCAGGTGCACAAATACTTTCCTGAACACACATGACATAGGTAAAATCATTTTGCTAATTAATATTTGTCATCAACCAGGCAGATCGTGACAGGGTCTACTTTGAACATCACTGGCTAATAATGCGCAATGCCACTGCTGGAAACAATACAAGCTAAACATCTGTGATGCATGCTTTTCACTAAGTTGTAAATGCTGTCTTGTAGGATTTTGTTTCACTCCTCTCCAAAAGCCTGTACTACCATGGACTTATTCACTGGTCTCTGTGCCCTTGATACCATATATTGTATGCAAATTGTCAATGTCCATAATGTCACAATTGTATAATAATAATATCTTATACTTACAAAGCGCCTTTCCGAAACCAATGACGCTGTACATCTTGAATAATGAAAATTGAAAAAGACAAGAAAAGTAAAAAAAGAGTCAATGAAAAACAAGAGAGAGTTACAGAACTTGTCTCTCATAAGGTCTGAGAAAGGTCATACCACACAACACTGTACCAGAGGTTAGAGAAGGCACTTGGCAAACAAAGTTGGTCTTAAATAACGTGTTTCATTATATACAGTAAGTAAACATATATTGTCCTGTCAATGCGCGTGCAGCAAGTCAGGTCCCAGGACGTGACTGTCACACAAAGTGGTCAGGTTTGCCATCACAAAAGAAGAGGCCATTCAGCCCATCTAGCCCATTTGGCAGAATCACTTCAAGGGGACTTCTATAATGACTACAAACTGTAGTCCTGTCCAGCCCATCACAGCAGGACCTTCCTGTCAATTTTGTACACAAAAATTGGTGACATTCCGCATGTTTTAACCACACTCACTTACATCCATCAGGATAACTTATACAAAACCTTGCTTCCTTACTTAAAATAACTTGTTCCCACTGCTGGCAAGTGCTCATGAAGTATTGCTCTGACATACCAATGTCACAAAGGCGTTGTTCTCATGATAAGCAAAGTTAATTCTTTTCTTTCTGTGTTTTTCTCTCTCAGCATCTAACAGACTTTGCATGCAATGGTTTAAATCTCCTCATCAACCTATGAACGTTTTCACAATTGAAGAGATTTGGAGCTTATGGGATGGTCAAAATTATTTGAGTGTATTATTCGAGTGTATCAGTGATGAAAGGTCAAATAATCAAAAATTTGATATGATATCCAATATTAATTTGCTCATTTTCTATTTTCTGAAAATGATATGCATATGTTTGAATGATTCATTTTAATATAGTGTATTATTTATAAAATAAAAATTGCTAATGTTCTTAACTTCCTTTACACATGAAATTTGAAAATTAGACTCATAAGCTAAGATGATACCTATGTAAATAATGGTTCAATAATTGGTTACATTTTAAGTATGTGAACTACAGCAGATGTTTTAGCTAAAAATAATCTATTTTTATTTTCACCTGTATATACTGTACAACTTTATTGTCCATCCAAAAGGGTGAAAATTTGTCTTCACCATACAAAACTAACATAAAATAAACACAAGTATAATCAGAGTATAAACTTCCAGTATAATCAGTACTGCACACTTGAATATCCTGTTTCAAAGTCTTTAAAAACTGTGATGATTACAATATCAAGGCAATCTTTTTTGCCTAGAGGAAACAGCAGATAAAAGCTGAGCTCAGACTAATTATTAAAAGGAAACTCAATAAATTGGCTTATTTTAAAAAAACTAAGTTGTTGTTAGTTCATTCTGCAATATGCTTCAATACCAAGGGTAAAAACTCCACTGCAGTTAAACTGTATTTATTTACAATAAATTAATGAGAAGACACCGTTTTAGGTAACACATAAAGAAAATAAAATCTCTGTTCTGTTAACCAGTATTCAATGGCTCATTATGTAACATTCTTGTGAAAAAAGAAATGGCATTTTCTTATACCTGCCTAGAGTTTATTCTGCTTTCCCTCCCCTTTATTCCTTTATTTTACTTTTATATTGTTGATGACTTTATAAAATCTTTAAAGGGAATATTAAAATATTAAGTACAATGTAATTCCTGATTGTGTGACCTTCATGTTAATGCTGGAATCTGTAACTGAAAGCTTGAAGTCCTGTGTGGTACCTTAGCCTCTTAAACACATGCTTTAAAATAGCCTCAAGCTGCTAAATAAGAAGGTCATGAAGTGTGACTTACATGGAAGGATATAACACTTAAGAGTGACTTCATAGCTTACAATTACGTGTAGCAGTAGTGCACCCAGGTCAGGACACTTGGGACACATTTGGGTTTGGCTGGTCTGTGTGGGTGCAGTGACAACAGGATGTCACGAGGAGTGCTTTTTTAAATAAAAAAGGCTTGTCTCAGATGGCAGGGGTCTTAGAATCGCACTTCTGTCAGAAAGGCACTCCTCACTTCTTCTTTAACTACCCCCTCCAGTAAGTCTATAAACAGGGATGCTGCTGCATGGTTTCATTGTTGGAGTAGGCGTATTGCTAGGGGGACATTTATCACTGTTCAATCACATGTTGTGTGGTGTCATCTGTTAGGGTCTTTATATGCTCTTTGAGCTTTTTACTGTGTTTAAAGCTAAGGAACACTGCTAACTGCAGATACCTAAAAATCCAGAAAATCATTGAAACGACTAGAATAATCACAATATGTGAATATGATTGTTGATGGACAGTTATTGAGCTATTTGCATTATGAAACAAAAGACAGACAAGTAGCAGGAAATAAGAGCTAGTATGTTCAGGAAAATGAACAGTTTTGTGGAGGCCAGCTGAAACGTTGTGTTTTCTTTCTTCTCTTTTCAGCTTGGAATAAACCTAATACTTGTTTATTAGTATGGCTTTCTAACTCTTCCATATGTTGTTTAAGGTTTTTAGTGTGTTTATCCAATGCTTACTGTACCAAAGATGGACTCATAACAGATTCATCCCAAAGGTAAGTAAAAGAAATCCCAGAAGGCATTGTACCACAGGCAGTGGATTACTAAATTAAGAAAAGTATAAGAAATTAAATGATTTAGGAAAACAGAATCCAGTTAAATGAGTTTAATAAACTGCAGACACAAATATTTTTGAGAGGCTAGGAAAAAGAATAGAAAATTGTAATGGGAGCTGTTATATTTTTTAAGTATTATGACAGCAAAAGAACATTAAAGAATGTTAGAAAGAAAAAGAAAATTTTAAGATGATGAATGGGAAACGGCTGATGGATTAAATAAATATGCTGCTCAGTGTTTGTGTTCACCAATCAACAACATGTCTTAGGCTGAGGAAAGACAAAGTTCTTTAAATAATAGTTGCATAGAAAAGGCAGATTTGCTAAAGGTTCAAAGCACTTCAGATAAACAAGTCTCCAAGACCTGATGGCACTCTATCCATTGTACTTGAAGAAACAAATGCTATTCAAAAGTCAACAGAAAAATGCCTCCATCAGCTAATCAAGACATGGATAATATCTGCAGTTACTGAGGTGATCGTTCATAAAAGTGTGACAAACTGAACAAATTAATTAGAGACCAATTATTCTTACTTCTATTGCATGTAAGGTTATGGAAAAAATAATTGGATCTAAACTAATGATATGATACTAGGGGATTGTAGAAATGGATTAAAAATAACATCTTAGAATTCTTAGACAATACAACTGCAGTGAAAAGAACATATAATGTCATATGTATATTTAAGATTTTTAGAAAGCTTTGAGTGAAAATTGTCCAAGAAATAATTATCAAATTGAATGTGATAGGCATTCAAGGAAATGTATATGTTTGGATTAATAACTGGTTAACAGGAAACATGAGTACATGAGAGATATGAGGTTGGTGATGTGGGGTGAATGCTCAGTTTGAGGTGATGAAATAAGTATAGCAGTATAGGGATTTGTATTAGAACCTCTGCTATTCCTAATTTATATCAATGATATAGATTCTCATATACTTACTAACCTAGTCAGATTCACATATGTTATTAAAATAAGAGGACTAATAGATACTGTTTAACAGGTATCTCTTTTACTGTTCCAGGACAAATCTGAATTACATTTACTTCAAGTAGGCCATGCATAATATACATTATCAAAATACTAAGCACAACCATTACAATGTATTATCCATTTGTGGCCTTTCACATTTTTGCAGTTTATTTTACAAAGACATACCTCCTTTATACTGTATGTAAAAAGCATTCTTCAAAATGTAAATAGAGTAAAACAAACACCATAAATACAGAATAGTATTTATTTGCTAGATATGAGCAATATAAAAACAGAAATAAATTATCTTCTGCAACTATCGTTCCTTGACAACAGTTGAATGTCATGTACAAATCAAAGAAGCTGGTTTTCCATTACATCAATGAGGAAATTTAAATTTCTCCACTTCTCTTGACCCAAAGTTTTCTTTGATCTTTGACAACATATTTACAAGGTCTCTTTTACTACTGTTTTTTCAATGAGATCAATTGTTGATCAGTTGCTGATGTTTTACCAAAATATGGTGGAGGGGTTTAGAGGTTTATATAGGTTTCATTGTGTCAGTTTTTCCCTATTGGTTTTGTACAAAGACAGACCCCTGTCAAAGCTAGATCTGTGACAACATCAAAAAGGAGCACTGCGATTGAATAGAGGTAGAGAACACCTTTGAGCTCTCTGTATGCTTCATGTGTGGATTATGAAGACTTGGAAAAGATACGTATTGAACCCTGTTGAGACTCTGACCACAGGTGTCATGTAGGCTGAACAAATGAACTTGGCAGGCTGGATCCAGACTTATGCTTGACAGAAATAGCAGAGCAGAGGAAAAAAAATACAATTTAGATAGAATGTATACACTGACCAAATGTGTGACAGACAACATTCTGCACATGTGCTGATTTCTAGGTAGCAAAACATATCCTGTGATCATAACAAATGTATTACTCTATGCATTGAGATTATAAAATAATATAGTATGTAGTATATAGAGTTTGTATATTGATTAAATATTTTGATATTTTTTTATTAATTGATCATTCACTACTAACCATGATACACTCAGATGACTTTCCTTTTGCATAAGTATACAATCATTAGTGATACAAGTAGCCAATACATTAGTGAGATAGCAGATGATGAAGTGATCTGACCTGTTGAATGTCAAGCCAAATCATGAAAATAAAACACAGAAAGGAACTAAAACTAATATACTCTTCTGAGTAAGAGAGCATATCTCAAAAACACCAACGACTCCAAAATAAGACCAATTGCACTTGTATTGTGATAGTAGTGGAGCCAATTTCTCTAAAGTGATAGGTCAAAGTTTTATGTAGACCACCCTGATGGATGTCAGAAAGTGTGGTAGAGGTACAGAATGATATATTAATTATTGGGTACAACAGACCAATCAATGGGAGGTTCAAGTGTGATTGTCTGACGAGGAGTGTTTAATTACAATAGACCTCCAGTTGTAGTGATTAATGACAACCTGACCTGTTACATTGATCAAGTCCTTGGACCTCATTTGCTGCTCTTCCTTTGGTCTCATCCTGAGGTGACAATATTCCATCAGGACAATAAATGTCCTCCTGCTGCTCATGATACAATGCTTTCCTGCAAGATATGATTGTGATATTTATGTTGTTGATGCCCTGTTCACCAGACATTATATGGGATAAACTGAGATGACATGTGGCATCTGGTACTTAAAGAACAGTTAAGCTCTACAGGAGGAATACGACATAATCCCAAAAGATAACATCTGCAACAACTTGTATTCCTTCCAGCTGTGGCCACACATTAGTAGCCTATGAACTGTAGCCACAGTAGACATCCTGTTGATCAGACCTATTGATAACAAATCTTAATCAGAAAAAATAATTTAGCTATGTCATGTGTGCTCAGTATAATATCACTGTAATTGCTGCAAAAAAGATTAAGATTATTAAACTCCACTGATCCACTTTCTAACCACGTTATTCAGTTCATAGTCACGAGGGAGCAAGGTGCAAGGCAGGATACACCCTGGATGGAACATCTGTCCATCGCAGGGCACACACATACACACACTCGCACACCAACACCATGGACAATTTTCCCAGAAGCCAATTAACTTACTAGTTAATAACTAACTGAAGGAAAAAACCAAGAGGAAACCCACATGAGCATGGAGAGAAAATACCAATTCCACGTTGATAGCACCCCAGGGCTCCAGCTCTGCGAGGCAGCACAGTATACAATGTGCCATCATTGCTGCCCACTTTGTGAAGTGATATTTCCTTTGACTCTCCATATATAAATAGAAACTGTGTAACGATGTACTTGAAGAACTTACTGTACATGTTTACAAAAGAAATATTGCTGTTCTGAAATAATTTCAGAGAAGAACAACCAGTCTCAATGACTTTGAGGGAACCTGATTCAGGATCCTCTAAGCTACCAAAAAATCTATCTTGTAGACTCCTCAGTTCATAGGACTGAAATTTTCACTTTTTAGTGAAACATCAGCCAGAGGACACAAAATGAAACTAATGGAATGTGTATCACATCTGAGAACAGCTGTCACTTTCAGACACAAGGGGTTGTAGGAGTCTGGGACAAGCTATCTATCCATGTTTTTGAAGCCCCCTTCTTTCACAAAATAGCTATATGTGATCACCAGTTTCAATTAACTACTGAAATGGGCAAAAAAATACTGGGCTGAATGGCCTCCTTTTATTTGGAAACTTTTCTGTGTTCTTATGAATGGAGATGAAGGCAAAGAGGTCTTAGATTAGGTTATATTTCTCTCACAGCTTGCTGTGTATGGTACAGTAGGTGTGTTTTGTAATTTAAGGAATTGAATATATGAAAATGTAATCAAGTCGCCAGCTTCACATATGACACCTTTTTCACAATAATACTCAATAGTTCAGTGTATTTTCCTCCATTTTGCAGACGCAAATCATTTACAAAGTAGATATGTTTTGTTTAGAAATCTGAGCAAACTATATTACAGAACATCTGTTACATTGTTACATTGTGAGTTAAAAACCGGATACAATAAGCTACAGTTTAGCAACTCATACACCACAGAAGGGCAATGTTGTCAGCAATATCACTTTAATTAAATTTACATATTAATTTAATTAAAATGGTGTTACTCATTCCTCGATATCATTACCCAGGTTATGGTATGTGTTTTACATATATCATTTTTACATGCTATTGCTGATTATAAAGAAAAAAAGCTTCCCTCATGAAATTATAAATGAGACAAGTGTCCACATCCTCCTTCTCAATATTGAGGAATTACTCTCTGCAGTTTTACACACATTGTTAAAAAGGACTGTATTTTTACCATTCTACGAAGAAACTGAAACATCTAACATCTAAATATCATAAATACCTGCAGTTACAGAATTACAAATTAATTCAATCTGATGTATTTATATTTATGCTTTTGTCACTACAGTTCAGTTTTTACTTGTCCTATTGCTTTACCTCTCAGTATTTTCTTCCTAGGAAAACAGATTTTGGCCTGTCAGCCATTTCTGTTGACTGATGGCACAGGTGGTATTTCTGTCAATCTACAGTTGAGCATTGCTCTCTACAGCAATCCTTTACATTTGTCCTCTTTATGTTTATCTTCAGTCACAGGCTTAACTTCTCTTTCCCACATAAACATTCTAAAACACTCAGTGCAAAATTACATCTTGAGCTATGAATTTACAGACATAAAAAAGCTGTTGTCCCACATAAAAAGTTGTTGCAGTTTGTTAGTTAGTAGTGCCTGTTAGAACATTATATCGTAGTATAGCTTCTTAGCACACTACTACTGAGCACTGAAACTAGTAATTGGTAGATTAGGCCCCCTTTTCAGGCCATAAAGGCCCATGGGGGAATGGGGGGCAAGGGCCACCATTTTTCTTGACCATCCATCCTTTTCTTGACACTGGAAGTGGAGGTGATATGGTCAGCATCAAGCTCCAGCTGGCCTGTTACCCCCGGAAGGATTAACCCCCAGTACCCATTTGGAAAGTAGGCTGCATAGACCTTAGAGCCATCTGGAAGGAATTAGATCAAGTTTCATCGCTTGCCACTACCCGGGATTGAACCTGGGACCTTCCGGTCAGAAGCTAGACGCCTTCTCCAATTGGTAGATTACACACTATATTTATATTGTTACTAGGCACTGCAAAATGTTATTAGAATTTCAATCTAAATAGAAATAGAACCAGTTTTATGTAAATACATATTTAAAATGCATTGAGTGCAAAATTACTTCAACTTATTTGATAGTTATTTAATACACTACATAATTACACTACGTAATTATAAAATTGTATTTCTATATTTGTAAAACAGAAAAATCAATCTAATCTCTCTCCAAATGGAGATTCTAAAAATGAACAAAATATTAGATATCATGTAAATAGTTCATACTTCATGAAAGGAAAGACTATCCATGAGATTTCCTTCACAGTGAGGTCATTTTATTCATTAGCTGTGTAGAATGACTCAAGTTGTTGTATATTGATATATTAAGAACTGTTGATGAATGGCAACAGGATGTTATTTATAAACAAAGATGTGCTTAGAAATACCTAATTAGTTTTATTTTTGGACACAAAGAGGCACGTTTTTCAATTGCCTTATCACAAGTATTAATATGGTTAATTTTGAACATGTAAAGATCTAATAAGCTGCAGCACAATAGAGTGCTAACAGGCAGTCAAGATTTTAATAAGCTCACAGGGGAGCTGTAAAGATAGAAAGATATCCCTTATCATGGATTCAATAAAATCTTTATAGTGCAGCATTTCTAGCAAATATATCTGTGACAACACACCAAATCCAGGTTAAAGTCAAAATAAGGGTTAACTGTGTAAAGCTGTGACAATAGACAGATTCTTGCTTTGCAATAAGTGAGTATCTATAAAGCTATTTTAAGTATGCAAATGAAGCACCCACAGGATATAAGCCCAAGAGAAAATTCCTCCTAGTATTGTAAAACTAATTTAGCAGAAACTCTCTGGGTAGTAAAAACTAAAGAAAATCATTGGAGGAGAGACAGGGGTCACTGGTCTATTTAATTCTGGTACTTGAGTCGACATATATGAATTTAAATTGGGACGTATGAGTGGCATTGCCATTGCTTTGTGGGGCAGTACATTTCAATTCTGTCATTACAGCAAACTGGATTATATCACAAGAACGTTCCAAACAATGTTGGAAAAAAAGCGTAGTAAAGACTGTTTTGTAATGTACAAAATGATAGATGGAATACACTTTATAAATCACACAGTAAACAAACTTGAATGATAGTTGAATACATACAGTACAAGACATATATAAAAAAAATTAACCAATACAAACTATTTTTTAACAAACCTGTCTTATCCTATGTTATTTTAATATTGCTTCTTTAAAATAATATGTTCTTATTATTTATAAATATAAATAATATATTATTTAGCTTATATAACTTCTTCTACATTTTTATCTATATTTTTAAGAACTTGAGACTTAATATTTTATTCAACAATACTAAAATGAATTAGGACTTTCTATCGAATATTAAAAAATGAAACACGTTTCAAAACTGAGCTAAAAGCTTTGAAATCATTAGCAGTTTTTGCTCTTCAGACATTTAAATTGAAATAACCTGATATATCACGAATACTACTCTGTAAATCTTGTCTTCACTTGTCTCTCTTGTTAGCACTATTATTCCTTTCTTCTATCCAGAGGACAAGTAGATTAATCATATAACAAATGTTTTCCTCTCCAATAACCTTGATACTATCACCTGATCGACATTTCTCAATGGTTCTAAACTAGAAAATGCTTACAAGGATGCTTAACAAGTGTAACCCTGCACATTGAGTGCAATTTACATAGCGTATTACAGTATGTGGGGAAATGTAATGTTTGTATAATA
This sequence comes from Lepisosteus platostomus, assembly GCF_059453375.1. Lineage (NCBI taxonomy): Eukaryota > Metazoa > Chordata > Actinopteri > Semionotiformes > Lepisosteidae > Lepisosteus > Lepisosteus platostomus. The sequence goes on from NC_142614.1 coordinate 53,180,073, forward strand.
CTATTTGTCTGATGATTCTGTTCTAATCATAACATTATATGTGAATCAATACAATATGACTTTGAGTAATATGATCAAAGGGTTTTCTGATTTAATTCTAAAATATTTTATTCAAAAATGCAGTTTCTGTATGTCCAATACCACATTAAAGTGTTACATGTTTTTCTTACACAGATTGAATGATTCAATTTGAACGTTTTATCCAATTTTCTATCTTTCTACCTGAAGGATTGTATGTCCTTTTGCATGCTTCATACCAAAATTATGCATTTCGTGCTTTTCACCTTAGTCACTTTTTATAATAAAATCAGAAAATGTCTAATTCTTGTTTTACCTTGTTTAAATGAGGCTTCTACTGTAAACTGCTTACAACTCTTATGCAAACTTGCTAAAGCAAGAGGCTGTCATTTTAAATTTGCACACAAAAAAAACAGTTAATTCCACAGCAACCATTGAATACACTTTTATCCAAAATAAATTAGGTCAGTTGCACTGCTTTTAGCTGCTTAACTTTACATTACTTCAGGAAATCAAAACTTGCTGATGGCTGTGTATTAAAAATATATCTGTGATAAAACTTTAAATCATCAGTTTATGAAATATCCTTTTTACTTCAGCACTCAAAAGATTTCAATCCCTTAGTCTGAAATATTAATTCTGTTAACATTGAAAGCTCAGGTTTACTTATGGAATAGTACAGTATTTACTGTATATTTCAAACTTTAATGTTTAGCTATGCTGTTTTGAAAGAGGTGTTTTTAAAGGCTTCTCTCTGCTGTGGTGAGTTCTCACAGGAGGGTTCTAGCTTGTAAAGGTTATCCATCCAGAAATCAAGGCTTTGTGCATTTTCACAAAAGGTCACACTCATCAGCAGTTCCAATGTGGCTGCTGGGAAGGGCTGCAGAATAACCACCCAAAGATTGCACCTTGGCCCTAGGTTTCAATTCCTGCACTGCTGCCGCTGCCACCACCACAATCACTATCCATGTCACAGAGGGATAAGCTGCTACTGAAGAAGCTGCTAAGTCACTTGAAATTCAATTTGTACCTGACTAGAATCCACTCTTCTCTCCCCCCCTCCTCTACCACTGCCTTCCTGCTGCTGCCTAGCAGCCTCTGTTTGCCTGTGCTCTGCATTTCAAATGTCTTTCAGCTGCAGCGAGTGGCTTAATAAATGGAATAGCTTTTGATTAATGTAGCAAGATGGAAATAGACAATGATGTAATGCATATCTCAGCAGGAACCACAGGCTTGGAACAAATTTATAGCTGTTCCAACAAGGAAGGCAATAGGCAGGGCTCAGCTGAAGGAATAGCCTGTTTTTAATAGGAAGATTTCACAGCTTTTCGCCACCCCCTCCCCCCTTAACACCCTGCACAATTACACTTGTCTTTTTATGTATTATAACTGAAGTGTTTATAAAGTGCTCATTAAGGATATTTGAGGCATTACATGTAATGCAATGTGCTTACAACATCAAAATGCAACGTAAGGCTTGACTATAAGCTGTGTATCCGTTTTAGAGAATTCCTACTGTTTCTGTATTTGTCAAAACCTATTTTACTCTGCCTTATCTATAGAGCTAACATTGTATTAGCCAGTTACTACAACATGACTGATCTTATCTTTCATTGTAAATGAAAGAAAACTGTAATGTATATATGTACATATGCATGCATGTATTTGATACACATTTTCATCTTCTTAAACTACAATACACACAAAAAGGCAATTAAGCAGATTTTTCATTTGCAGTGAGAAACTACAAAATAGCAGAAACATACAGAAATACTCATAACTGTTCCTTCTACCAAAACACAAGGAGAAAATTGTTCAGTAAAACATTTATTCTTTGCTCAAGGGAATACTGCAGTATTTTTCAAATGAAGTACAGATGTGTAAGTATGATTTTTTCTTTTCTGTAGCAAATAGAAAAGGCAAGATATGATATTATGACTTTATGAAGGGGCATGAAGGAAAGCATTGGTCAGAAATGGCCTGTTAAATACTTGAGAAAGACTAGACACAACTGGGCCTCCTTTGCCAATTCAATGAATTGATTTTTCACCTATTGGTGTTATTATATGTTTTTCTTATATAGCATGAAATGGTATGAAAGAGCTTTGATTTAGCATGAAGAAATTATTTTAAAAACCATCGTTCTGATTTTCAACAGTCATAGACATAATTGACAGGGACACAGCAGGGATGTGGAAGGAGGGTATGTGGGGGACCCCTCCTAAGAAGTTCTAAATCAAAGTATTTAGACTGTATAGTTTGAGGGCAAAAAGAATTTACTCTGTGTTCAGACTTAATGGAAACCAACAGAGAGAAAAACAAAATAACACAATGCATAAAAGTAACACAATGGCTCTTTCAATAATTTTTTATTATAATGTTTTACCTTGTTACCCTGCACTTGGCTATCTAAAAACTATTTAATTTAGCCACCGGTACATTTAAAGACAGTGATAGATAAAATATGCCCTTGGCTACATAGGAAAGGAAGCTAACATTTGGTCATGGGGTGTGTGCAAATACATTATAGATATGTAGTTGCTTTTCATCTTGTACAGCAGTTTAAATGACTTGATTATTTAAAAGAAGATAAAAGATTTGTGAGGCATGAATGATAAAATTTGGAGATTGCCTCACATTGTGTATATGAATTTGTGATATTATCATTACACTGGATTAATAAAGAGTTCCCCATTCTTGAGGGAATAGTATTCACAATTATAAAAAGATCAAAATGGCTTAATCCCTCTGGGAAGAAGAAATAACAATAGAAACCTTTGAAAAGGGCTTGGCCATATATATATTACTTGAATAAAAAGAAGACGAAAGCAACAAACTAGGACAGAATAATGTAAAATCAATGATAACACTAGCTAGCTCTTTGAATGATTCATATCACTGCTTTTCCTTTGTGAGCCCCCGGTGACAAAATAAAATGCCACTGAAGCATCAAATTTTGATTAGTTCTGAGCAAACACAAGAAGAGGAGCTGAAATATGAAGCTCTTATTGCTATCCCTTTGACATATGTAGCCATGTGTATAAAATATTTTCCCCTCTTTCAAAATGAGATTCCTTTATCACACAGTGTAAGCTTCCCATAGCAAAGAGTTGCATGCTAAATTCTGCTTTGGCAAACATGTTTTGCAATTGAATGACTTGGAGAAAATCCCCAGCTGAGTTTTTAGAGCTAACTGCATTCACACTCAGCAATAAGATCGATGCCTCCTGCTCATTGATTTTTCTCCTTTGGATTTTCTCCTTTGGCAGTGTCTGAATTATGCAGATTTTCAAGCTATTTTTTAAAACATTTTCATTATAATTCCCTACTGCAAATCATATCTTAGCAAAAAAACATTTAAAATGATTAAGCAGGAGCTTGCTTCCAAATACAGACAATCGTGGTCTGAAATTTCCTCTAAGAAAGAATGAAAATGATTGCAGTTTATAGCAGGGTGATCCATATACACACACAATTAATGTATTACTCTTCCCTGATGCTTGAAAAGGATAAAATGACAGACTGCTATTTGTAATGGGTGTGAAGATTTTAAATGTTTATTGCAAAACCATTAAACAAGTAGGATGATTTTGAGTTATGAACCTCTTGCCTTCAAAAGGTAAAAGCTAAACTTTCTCACTGTCTTATTGATTAATTATAATAGGTATCCCATCATTCCATCTACCTTACAACCTTGTCAGTGTTATGTAAAGGTAAGAGATGACTGTAGCAAATTCACCCTAGTAAAAGCATGGATTTCTATCAGGCACAATTTACTTAGGAATCAATCAGCATGGAGCGCACTGCACCATTTAGGATAGCAATCTCTCTTTATAAACTGCTCTTCCCAGCAGGACTGTGTTTTCTGTTCACAGCTAGTGGTAAACAGCTGAGATAAACACAACCCCAAGAGCTTTGGAGCACTGTTCTTGCTAATGGGTTTCTGTCACATTTTAAATCTGTTTAACTTTATAGGACAATGTTGTTTATGCTTCCAAAGACACCTAAAAAGTGAGTAGCTACATAAAAACATCATGTTAATTGAAAATAAAAGGAACAAAAATTGAATTACCAATTATTTTTTCTCCTAATTTAGAATCATCAATTGCATCCGACTGCATTTCAACCCCTGATCATGCTCTCTTCAGGCAAGCTTATTATACATTTGTTGTTTGGCACTCTATAAGATTGGCATTGCCTTGCAGCACAGTTAGAGACTATTAGAGAAGAAATGCATCTCTCACTGACAGAAAAGATATCACAAAGGTGCTAGGTATGAGAAGGCACCAGGCACACTGGTGTGACACTCACAAGGTACCCTGAGGTAGACAAGCCCATTCATTCCTGGTGATACCAGTAATATACCGTTACTTGGGAAGTCTGGTCAATAACAGTTCTGGCTTGACCCAGGAATGCGTGGACTACATGGCTCAACCAGTACCCAAAGAAAGTCCTTTACTGGTGGAGCCTAATTAGAGACCTTTAGTTAAACAGTAAATAAGAATAAGATTCTTATTATTATTATAATATATTATATTATAATATATTATTACATATTATATAAAGCAAGAAAATGCTTTTGGGCAGTGCAAAAGGTTGTAGAAATACATGAATACAATCTTCTTACATTAAAATCTCTGATTAGGTGAACTCTTTCAATTATCTGTATCCCTAACTAAAAACAATATACATGAAAAAAAAAACAATCATGATTTTTACCTAATTGGACAAATGCAGAAAATCTGAAAGAAAATCCACCAATGTCTTCATGTTACACACGACTTTAAGTAATTATCTCCAGAATTACTGTAATGAAACCAAAACCAGAAAAGCTTATGCAAAATCTGTTTTCAAAGCTGTCACTTAAAAGTGGTATTGTGCAGACAATTAAATAAAAGCTGATATTCCAAGCACCTGTGTAAACAGTCTGATTGATAGAACTGGGTCATATTCAGCTAGAAAGAATAGAACAGCAATGCTAAATTATCAGCAAGGTTAGCATCCAAACACCTTTCTAGACTGGCAAACAATTTAGTTTTATCTGGTTTTGAGCTTAAGAAACTCAATAATTTGCCTAAGGTGCTTTTCAAAGATCATTGGATTATTTTGTTTAATGTACATACTTTCAAGAAACCATTCAGGCATTCCTTAATACAAGTTAATGCTGGGATGAAATGTAGTAACAAGTAAAATGAAAAACAGAAGCTTCTGTATTTGGAATTTGGAGCACAGAAATCCTGAATGAAGTGTTGTCATTGTGTAATCTTTTTTAATGCACTCTCAATGGTAAAGAGGAGATTGCTAATAGGCAGGGAGGTTTAGGAGCTCTGAATTGTGTCTCTGTCTTAATTGTCCATAGTCATGCAATATTAATAAAATAATGAATACACAAAATATTCGGACAGATAAAATTATTCTGGAGTTTATATTCCAGTAATTTCCCAGAAAACAAACCTCTTAGGAAATGTGCATAAAGTTGAGTGAAAGGAGTTTCCATACTAATATACTAATATTTGAAATTAGAACATTGTTATGAAACTATATTGCATTTCCATTGTTTCATCTTTCTTACTGCCTTTGAGTCAAATTCATAACAAGGCAGAAGATGCGTAGTTGTGGCTGCTTCTACTTTAAAATGAATTTGCAATATTTTTCATATTCTCTTTACATCTACAGATAATTAAATGTTAACAAAGTGATTTCTATTTGTTTAATTTCTAATGCAGTAAGGTTTTATTATGACTTAATGCAGTGTTAGTAAGTTTGGGTCTTTACAGAAACACAAAGTGGAATCTTTTTGTTTACAATATTTATTTTATCTCAAATTACTTTTTCATTAAAGCAAATTAAGTTCTCAATAGATTTGTTCAAAAAGGATAAATCTGTCATAATGCCGTAAGTATCCCTTATTTAAATTTGACATTCTTGCATTCCATATTTAAACACAACACAGCAAACCATGGAGTGTTCAAACAGACCTTATTGTTTTTTTTAAATAATTTTTGGCCTGATGAACACAATGAGAAAGCATCCTGAAAACTTCCCCATTTCACAGTTCCAATAAATCATTACATTATGATCTCTAACACTTTCCAGTCAGGTAGTTTATAGGTAATTTGTAATTTTAACTGTATCTAAGCATTATTTAGGTAAGGCGTCACGCCTACTTATAACCCGAACTATGCAAAAACCTAAAAAGCTGTGTAAAGTAGGTTTCCCTTACCTTTGTCTTATTTGCACAGCCATTAGACATTTCACTTTGTAGTGGGGTGTGTTTGGGGCTGTAAACAAATATGTTGTGTGTACTCTCCTATATCCTCTTTTGGCTTGCTGTGCTAAACGCTAGATTATCACTCAGTGGAAAATGCTGAAATGAGACTGTGCCAGAACTCATGTTTAAAGTGGTTTGTTTTCACTTACTTACTGGAATGGAGACAGATAAGCATTACTTCTATGGGTGGTTTACTACTCAATTACTAGACATTTCCAATTTCCACCCACTTCTTATTTTTTACATGGCAAAAATGAAAAGCCAAGAATGAGAAGACAGTAAATTCACACTGAAAACAGAAAGAACAAACACAACATTTTGTCAGGCGTTTTTCTGATTTAAGACACCCTGAAGTACAGCTAATTGTGTGTTCCACAGTTTGCTTGTTCCTTATATCTTTTAAAATAGTATTTCTAAAAGACTGCATTAAATACAAACTACTCATTCTATTAAAAAACAACATACAAAATGGACTGCACAAAATTCTGTTTTCATTGCTGTAGTCTATAAAAATGGAATATTATATTATCATAGAGGCACTTCAATCTTCCACATTCATATCACTGACACATAATCAGGGAAATAAATATTTTTTTTCATCTGACATACCACTGTGATGAATACTTTAAACACTGTCAGGCCTTTTCCATTGAAAAACAAGTATCAAACAAGTTTTATAATTTCTTCAAACCATAGCGCAAACATTTAATATATATAGATAATACTAATGCCGGTGTCACACTATACAACTTTTCCTAGGATTTTCAGTCGTACCCTTCATTACATAGAGAGTCGCAGCGCGCGCCTGTTACTATCAGTTGTGTAGTGTGATACCCCCAGAGACTCAGTCACAGTTCTCTTAGCCCCTACGACTCTCTATGACTCGCTACGAAAAAATCAAACTGGACTTGTGTCTGCAACAGTCAACAGCCAATGAGCCCTCATCCGGAAGTACAGATCGAAAGTACTGTTCGATGTTTCGTGTTTGTTGTTGTTTAATTTCGTGCGGTGCTCTAGTTCTTATTCCAGTGTGCTCCACATCGATTGGCTGCCAAAATGAGGCGACCCTGGGTATTTTCGCAGCGCAATACGAGATTTGGAACAGTGATTAAAAGTCGTGAGGGAATCGTGTAGTCACCCCCTGCGATTCCTAGTTTATATAATATAATTTGACACTAGGAGAGAAGAGGCAGCAAGATCAAGTGAGATTCAGCAACTGCAGTCGTTAAATTTGACATGCTTTCCAACTAGAAGACGTGTCGAGTCATAGTGTGACGCCGGCTTAAGTGGCATGTAGTTTTGTAATTTTAATATAATTACTATACAGCACTAGTGTGGTCTTTATATGCATCCTTTTCAGTTTACATTTTTTTTAAATGCAGAGACAAAATATAGTGTCTATCAGTAATTTTTCTCAGTGCTCTATAGAGTGCATTAGCAAACATTAGCTAACAAGTGAGCTTTGCATTTTGAGAGTGATTATTCTGTACAATAGTGCTCTTTTTACTTTTTAACAAACATTCTAACAGTGCTTTTAATAATTTAAAACCCTGTGTGGTGAGTCAAATGTTTTTAAACCTTTTGCTTTAGGAAGACAGTGACATATGAGTGTATTAGCTTCAGGTTACATTACCAGAGGTGAAAGCAGAATATAAATAGATCTTGTCAAAGACCAAACCTTTGTTGTGATAAATCCTTTCATTAGTAGACTTTTTCATAGAAAGTAATATGTATATTTTACCTTACAAGGCAACTACAGTGTAAGCCCTTTTGATACTAATGTATTGATATGGTCAATTAAAAGAGTGCTTTTATTCCTACATGTTCTAAAACTGAAAGTTTTTTATTAATATTCGGCTTAATTTGATTAATATTTGTTAAAAGTTAACACTGCTAGGTAGCAGCCAGTCATATTTAAGTATGCCTCAGTTTGATTCAGGTTTAGTAAAACATCAACCTAATATTTGTATTGTTGGAAATACGTCATAAAAAGTGTCAGAGCGCAATAAAAAAAACATTTTAAAGTAACGTATTATAAGATGTAATAATTAACCTAGGATAATCCCTTCGCTCTTTAATAACTTAAAAAAAAACTTTAAAACTTTGTTTTAGAGATTTAGACACTGTACTGAAATAGCTCTTTTTCATGTAGTTAATAATTTGCGGATGACTTCTGACTCTGAGTCATTTAATATTCTTCTCCCCCTAGACTTAAATGCAGCTTTTGATACATACTATCTACCATAATATCCTACAAGAGCACGTAGATAATTATCTAATCAACACTAGTACTTCCATTCACTTATTTAATTCTCATTTGCCTGACAGCAGCCAATTCACAATTCTTGGCTGTTATTGTATTCACTTTTATCCAATTTATTCTGGGTGTTCCACATGGTTCTATGTTGATTCCTGGTAAAAATATTTGCCCATATGAAGTTTATATTCAGTATTCTTGATTAAATTCAGATTTTCTTGTAAACTAAATCAGATACTACTACTGCTATTCCTGGTCTTTGTAAGTTACCTACAATACCTGCCTGACGTTAAAAAAAGGAATTCAACTGAACTTTCTTAAACTAAACTGTGACAACACTGAGGTTATGCTTATTGGCTGCAAATATAAGGTTTACAAAGATGCAGTGTTAGTCCTGTGTTGTCATGTGAAGTGTGTGTTAGGATCATTTTAGAGTTATCTTTTTTTCACAATATCCATAACATTGCGTGGTTAACTTCCTTAATTTGCTTGATGGTGAAATATGAATCAATCCCTTTATTTAATTATTTTTTTTATCAAGTCTAATCTTAATTTACTCAAGATTATTAAGATAAGACTACTGTAATACATTACCTACAAGGGTATCTTCTAAGGTACTAGATACAGAAGGCATGGTTATGTCCAGTATGCTGTATGCTAACTAAACATATAATTTATCAGTAGGTAGTTCTCACAGACCCTGCTCCCTGAGAGATTTACATTGGACTTAAGACTTTACTACTGACGTATACCTTCTTGGTAATTATGCTGACATACAGCATTCCCTATATAATTTTGAAATACACCAAAGCTTTTTCACTGATGGCAGTCCCTTCTAAATCCAGCTGTTACTAGTTGCAGGAAGACAGAGACTGATTGTTTGTATAGTTTGTGTATTGTATTGATTCAGCCTATTGAGGGTAAACACAGATTTCTTCTGTCTCTTTAAGACAGCTGACAAACCTCCTGATAACAAAGGAGCTACTTAGGTTCTTAATTACACAACTGTTAAACACTGTCTACTGATAAAAGAGAAAAGTGATAGTTTTGAACATGTATGTTTGACCAGTTCTTTAGGGTCTTTCAGAAAAAAATACAGCTTGGGTATTGATTATTATGCAACCAAAATCTCAGAAACAATATCGGAATATAGGAGATGTTGAATTAGGTGTGGTAAATCCATGTTATTCCTAACATGCCAAGGTTTATTTAAAAAATGTCCAAGAACAATCAAAAAATAATGAAGACATGTATCTCCAAGTAGAATCATATATATTCCTTATTATTCTGCAATGTTTTCATTACAATGAACTACAATTAATTGCAGTCATCAGAAAGATTGTATTTGTCTTATGTTAATGATCAGTCAGAAATTACATTTTCACTTGTATTTGGATTCAATTCTTTTTTCTTTTTCTTTTGCTTACACTTATATAGCACTTTTCTGGACACTCCACTCAAAGCGCTTTACAGGTAATGGGGACTCCCCTCCACCACCACCAATGTGCAGCATCCACCTGGACGATTCTATATATTATTGGGTTGTTACCTCAATATTGCTATATAAATGCAATTATTATCTTTGTTGGTGTTAATTAGCTTACAAGTCGCTATAAATTATTCTTACAGAGAAAATACCAAATGGCATTGTACAAATGTGGTCAAGAGTTTTCTTGCCAAACACATTCTATATTCTAACCTATTTTAGGAAACCTATGCCTTTATAAGTTCTGCCTCCACAGCCTGATACGATATACCCATGTCTTGAACACATAACAACCTCATAACATTAGAAAGGTTAGAAACATGAAAAAGCCATTTAGCCCATCTTGTTCCACTCCACTAATTATCCCAGCCTTGTTAGAGTTCTTTCTACTTACTGTTATTCTGTTTTCTGCTCATTAACCAACTCTCAATTCATGCATTTATATTACCATGGATTCCCACTGCTCTCTTATTTTTTGTGGAATGTTACCAAACTCCTTTTTCTAGATCTTAATACATAAAATACTAAAGCTGCTCTTTCTAAATCCAAGTTAAATCCATATTATCTCTGTTATTACCATACATGTAATCTCTTTTTTAGCTCTTAATAAATTTCCCTAACTTTTTAGAAAATAGCTATTGATAGGCCTGTAGTTTCATGGTTCATTTTTTCTCCCACTCATTTTTTACCACATGTAACAATCATATGACTAAGTGGCATGTTTTTTTTTCTTTTTCCTTAGTCATTGTTTCATTATGTTTTATTTTTAAACAACAATTTACCATGTAAATTGCAACAGGGTGGTTTAGTCTATCCACTTTTGACAGTACCACCGTAGTTCTCAATACCTGGTGTGGCTGTGTGCCAAAAATGAAAGTAACTTTATCTATTCACAGTTCCAAAAAAAGCAGTGCAGTATTACAGTAATATCAAAAACAAGAAAAAAAACAATGAGATGTTGTATTTTGGCTTGATTTGATGCAAGCACAGACAATTCAGAGAGAATCAAAATCTCATTGAAATCCTTAAGCAACAGTGCATAATCGACAGAGTTCCACTAAGGTAGAGCTGGGCTTTGATTTCTCTTAGTTCTCTGGCAAACAGGGATTTCTGTAAGTTCTTGTGCTGCTGCAGGCTAGCAGTGACATCAGTGAAAAACACACTGCTCCTTCAGTTAGTGCTGACTCTCCTGTTAGGCCTGTGGAGCTAGCAATAGGTCAACAAAGGAATATCTCAGCAGGTTAGCATGCTGGTAGAGTATGTCTGCTTGTCTGAATGTCTCCCAGACAAGTGCAGGAATAGCTGCTACAGAGCTTAGTCTTGGAAATAATTGCTAGTTGCAAATTGGGTGAGTGTATAAAAAGAACAGTTATTACCGTCTAAGCTTTAGGCAGCAGCACTACTCACCTGAAGCTTGATCTCATCAGATTTCAGAAGCAGATTTTAGCTGCAGGACCAGTAGGTACACTCTTTTTTCTGAACCTGAATTTCCTAATGCCCAATGTTGGTGGCAGATTAGAGATACTGTGCTGTACTCCCAAGGCAGGATTTGAATAATAAGGGTATAAACCCTGGTCTCTTGGTTAAATTTCACTCTGGGCCCCAAAACTAAAAAAACATATTATCATAATATCATTTTTTTAAATTATGTTAATTAATGACAACATATTTATTTGACATTCAAGTGCCTTATATTTAATGTACATTATGTATGCAAGTCTTCGCTGATTACAACAGTCTTAATTTTAGTGGACATTTATTACTGGGTAAATTTCCTGGAAAATGTTCTGTTAGTCTGTAATCACAATCTGTCAATGAGTGCCCTTTTCAGTTCTTAACCTCTGTTCTTTAGAGTTTTTAGATAATAATGTGACCTTGAAACCTCAAATGGAATTTTCTAGGCTTTGGAGGACAGAAAAAAAATGAAACTATGAATAACAATTTGATCATCCTCCATACTCAGAGAGGTTAATTAAACCTTCCTCTCCACAAAGCATCAAGGAACTGTTCTTTTTAGCACTGACCCAGTGGAATCTATTGCATTCACAATTCTTCCAGCTTTGCCATGAGACTCAATTCCCTGGCAATTAACTGCTATCAGCTGAAGCATCAGAACTGCTGGAGACTTTCTCATCTAACAATCTTGACAGTTTTCATTTACTAAAGTTCTTGCAAAGCTCCTGGTTATTTATTTCTCCAACAGAAGCATTAAATTATGTAGAAGCAACATAATCAAAAGGTGGCTTACTCTATATCGATAGACTGCATTACAATGCAACTTATATATATATATACTGTATATCAGTCTATCTATTTTAGATTTGTGTGTCAAAAGCGTTTGTATCAATATGAGTCTGAAAACTTAAATTATGTGGTCATTTCAAAACAAAAATACAAGATGTTCTTTTACTGAAACAGTTTTTAGGAAATTCAAAGTTTAATGTGTTTAATGTGAAAATAATACCTTCTGAAGTCATGCACGTCCATGTTATGTTATAAAACAATAGTGAAAATAGTAAAAAGGAAAAAACACACCAGCAGTAAAACATTCTTTTCATAAGGCTGACCAAACTGATAATTGTACCCCAAGCAAACAAGTTATTCTTCTTGAGATTTTGGAAGATAGTCTCTATGTCTTTTCAGTCTTGTTTTCTATGTTTATAGAACCTGAATTGTTTCTAGAACTAACAGCAACATCCAGGAAGTAGCCAATTTCCAAAACAGAAATAAATTTAAACTTATAACTGAAATATAAACAAGCAGGTAACATGTAAGTCCTCATTTTTACTGCTGGCAGTCACTTGGACTTCATTCTAATCTTGGATAAAATCAAAATATTCTCATAGATCAAAATCATCTTTCAAACACTAGCACTGCAGTGACCCACGGATGAACTTGTATTTTGCATTTGAGCATATAAATTCATTCTCCCTCAGTCTTTGCAGTTCTGTAATGGATATCCATCCAAATAATTCCTTTTCAATGGAATAAAAAAGAAAGATCTGTTATCTTTAGCAGAGATTGTGATGTACTACAAGCAAAAGGAACCGAATGGTATTCTGACACTGTTTATAGCCCTTTTTTTTCATGGTGTAACATCCACGGAGACACATTCTCACGCAGATCAAGGAGGCCTTTTATACATTCCTCTGTACCCTTTTCTATAATTTTGCTTCAAGGGCAAGAGGAATCCTGCTGTAAAAGGAGAGCAATTCTCACAGGAAATACAGCAGATTGTAAACTATGACATAGACTGTTACCTTAAACAAGAACATTTCATTTTCATACACTGCACCAAGTTTTCATACAGGCTTTAGGCTAGCAACAAATGTGAAAAAAATATATCAAATAAATTTAACTTTTCTAGAGCAGAAACACAAGAGGGGTCCATTTACCAACTATTTTCTGTGGGGTAAATGGGAAATAAGTGTTGTGTTTATGGAAGTATTCCTCTTAACAAAAGGAAACGCCATCAACCTAAGCCATTTATAAAAGGACTCGGGATGAATGAAACGAGTAGGAGTGTTTTCTTTTGCTTTTAACATGCTTCTGAGCACAGATAAGAAAAGGTCAAAGACTGATATACATAAAGGTCAAACAGCAGAATAAAGATTGCACATCTGTTTACCTGATATGGAAGAAAAAAAGACATGCAAATTTAAATGGCAGCACAGAATGGGGAGAAGAGTCTTACATACATGACAAAACCAGACAAAAGAAGGTGAGTCTTTATCTCTAAAAACATTTATCAGTTACTGTGATGAGTAAAAATATCCACAGAAATCTGACAGATTCTTTTCAAAGATGAAACATACACAGATTAGCATAAATAATTGCACTCTATTTTTATATCTATGAAAAAGAGACCCAAAAATACGTATTGCATACGTCTATGGTAACTGTAGAGTCAATCTCTTCTCTGCAGGCACTGACTGGTTCACTGGGTCTTGTTGACCCAGCTGCAAGTTAAATTGCTAGAGCCCACTGGTCTGTTTAGCCTGTGGTTTTAGTGTGAGAAAATATATTTCCGAAAACATAAAGACTTTAAGAAAAATAATGTAAAATTAGATTTGTAAATTAAGATAATTATAATTTATGAATCAGAGTGGTTTACAAAGTACCCTTAGCAGTTTATATTTTTGTTATTGTACATTCATCTGAAATATAACATTTCATAGAAGTCAAGACAAGACAATATAATTACATTGGGAATATAATTTAGGATTTTAGGGCATTACCTATCCATCTGTACATTACCAAAAAGCCTCTAATGTACAAAATATATAAAATTTAAGAATTATTAAAGCTATTTTAAAGATAAGTGGATGTTTATGCATTTTTATTTTTAATATAAAAAATAGTTAGCAATGATACCTGCACATCAAACAGCATAAACACAACCTATGCTTCTAAAAACCATCTCTTATCATAAACAAAAACTGATATATTCTCTCTAACCATTTTTTTGTGAGCAATTTGTCATTGCAAACAGTCTGGCAGTTGACCAGCTCTTTTCAGAGAGCAATCCTATAAAACAAAAGCCCATTAAACACTCTCCTTGTCACAGAATCAGATTTCCACTTCAGCTCATTGGGGTGAAAGCTTCTACAAAGTTCCTGTCTGAAAAACCACCTATTTTTCCAATCAATGTGAATTGTATAAGTAAAACAGAACTAGGGAATAAGTAACTCAATAAACGTACTTTTTTTTCTTTATTGCGTGTTTCACCACTGAAGTGTTTTCTGACACTTACTTCATTAATTTATCAAAATTATAAGAGTAAATAATCACATTTTGTAAAAAAAATAGAATAAAATCTGATTCTCTTTTTTGTTTTGACAAAACGTAGCGATCATGATTTCTAATTAAAATGGTTTGCTAGTAGAAATCCTATTTTCTGCTCTGCTCATTTTTTGCAATTCCATCAGAGTTACAAAACAATGTAAAAAGAACAGGGGTAATTTTTCTGGGCTTAAATGGTGTTGCTGTTTTCTCCAAGACAATTATAATGCATTCTTATGTATCCACAGGGGAAAAGACATTATGTGAAACTGCTAAAATTTGAAGGTCATATTGCATGTGTTGGAGACTTTCAAAAGGTCTCTTTCTTGTCTGTCTTGTTTGTTATCCTGAAGATTATTATGTCTGCTTCAGAAACATCTGTGAAAAGCGTAATTCTGTGCCAAGTGCTGTAACAATAGTACATGAGTGCTTTATGAGTAATAGTGGCTTTGAAACTGTTTCCCATTCCCCCAGTGGAATTGTGCCTTGATTTTGTATTATTTCAGTCAGGCTTTGCCTTTCAAATGTTTAAACAGCATTTTCAAAACTGAACACCATGAGTAAAAAATGATTGGTTTGTCAAGCAGTACCTATTAATGCAAGTTGCAGGTGTTCTTTTCTATTAAAACTAAAGATTTCTGAGAAAAAAAAGGAAAAGAAAGATAAAAAACATGATTTAGGAATATCTGTAATGTTTGAATGTCTTCTTTGACAACAGTATTTGAGATTACATGCAATTTGGGATGAAGTTTAAATAATGCTGCATTTTGAGGCAAATAAAAAGAAACAAGAACAAAAGGCTTTATAGTTCTGGAAAATGGGTGGTCCTTGAATACAAGTTGTTCCAGGATAAAAAAGCATGAGTTAAACAACCTTAAAACGAGCAGAGCCTATGATGCTTTGATTACATAACAATGACAAGAAAAAAGGAGGAAGTCACACTTGAAATCACCTCTGCTTGTCTGTTCCTAGGAAGGGGGGAATGAATACTTGCATTCTCAATTTTCACTTCAGCACTACCTCAATATTGCAGAACTGTGTAGTACATGTCATCGTGAATTCTATTTTACTTTAAGGTAAGCTTTTAGTCATATTTTTCTCATTGTACCTACAACGGATTATGATTACCTTAAACATGTTTTTTTAAGATATTCTGTTTGGTTTGGTCACTAAGTTTAATGTTTCTTCAAAAAACAACAGTTTTTTTGTGATTTTACTTTAACTGATTTTATTAAAACCCTTGGAGTGCAGCATTGCCTTTCGAAATGATTTCTGCCATTTCTGTTAGTGCCACTGCCATTTCTCTTCCATTACAGAAACACAGTGTTTGGATTATGCGCATTAAGAAATTCTTTACACACACATTTACTTTTTTGCGGTCTGGGTCTTGTGAGCATTGAAAATCTCAAATATCTTAATTTTTAGCTTACAGCATTATGTTCAATACAGTTTTCTCACATACTGTCTACATCTGTCAGTATCATGTATATATTTGAGACTATTCAATAAATTGTTCTTCAGGCAAACAAATACCAAAAAAAACTAATATTTGACTTTCTGTATCTTTCTAGGGCATAACATCTTAAATACAAGCTGCATAAAGCTGGTTATTAAAACCAATAAACATTTGACGCAAACTGCAAAAGTGGACTTATATGTTGAAAGTAATGTTTGGCTGGGATATTTGACCCATGGAGTAATTTAGGTTTATATAAATGTATTTGGAGTATTCTTAATGCAAAATTAATTCATCGGTGATGAAACTAATAATCATGTTTATGCACAGCATAAACCAAACTAATGAGCTTTGCTTATGTGAGGTGCTACACGCCTTATATCTTATTTGTACAGCTTCACTGGCTTCCCATAGCCCTACATTTCCAATGTGTCATCTCCCTTGCAGGGAAACATGCCTCTTAATCTCCCTAATTATTTTCAAACATTGCTATACTTTGCAACAAAAATGAAAAAAAAAGACTTTTTTTATCTCCTTAGCTCTTTCTTCTCCCAAGTCTTTGCCAAAGCTGATGTGAAATGTAATTGCTCTTTCGACCTCTATCTTCACTCTCCCCAGCTCTGAGGAAGAGCTGCACTGGTTGATTATTGAAGGAATGAAAGGCACTATGACCTTGTCGACCAAACGCCTTGCTGCTTTCAATGTTGCCCATTATGCTGAAGGCAGCCAGCTCCTAAAAAGACTGGAATCTACAGGATAGCTGCTGTCTGGGAAAGCTGCCAAGCAGAGGCTTCATCATCAGCAATTTAGAAACAGCCAAACTGCCTGGGCAGCTAAGGAAACAGAAAAGTATATCAAAACACTGTCAGTACAGAAAATGAAAGTGCTTTCAGTGTAGATCACATAATGCAGCACCACAGTGCTGCAGGAACATGTTGTTTCCAGAGTATATAAAGCTGAAACAACAAACAAATGCTGCAGAGTAAAAACTGATTTTAGCACCTTTGAATTACAATTGGTTCACATGTGCTATTCCTGTATACAAGGCTTTTGGATGTATAATTAAGTAAATGGCAGTCATCGGGAAGCACCAATGTTCATAAAAATGCTTCTAATTAGTAAAATAATACAGTGAAATACCACAACCATCCAGCTGCTAGGATTCTATTAATATATGACTATTTTGGGTTATATTATTGAAGCTTTTGATGATCTCATTTTTTTTCTTTTTTTAAAATGTAAAATAAATAAAATGACATGGATAATGATTTAGCAGATGGGATTTTTTTTTCTTTTCACTCCATTTTTTAATTGTATATCTTGTCCCCAAAAGCAATGCAAAACAATAAGCCGCCTAAATTGTTAAGCTCGTTTACATCCCTCCTTCTCCCATTCAGTTGCAAACAAGTTAATTTGTTGTTGCATAATCAAGCAAACGAGTGATGGCAATTGTATAAGGTCAGTAGGGGATAGAAGCAGAGACCTTACGTACTTTTTCAGTATATATCTTGCATATTTCAGTTTCAAGCTGATTTTTTTAAGCTGAGGTCTTGCTGTCTGCCACATTCAATATGCACATTTTTCAGTGATAACTGATTTTCCATGACAGATAAATACATTTTTTCTTTAGAATGGTGAACACTACTCTTTCTTCTAATCACTAAACAAAGGAGGACTCTTTATCTAGGAGACTGCCATTATGCAGGTAGATTTACAACAATAAATCAAAAGGATTAGTTTGCCTTTTTCATGTTGAACATGAATACAATCATACTATGAGCAAAGACATGCTTTATAAATATTTCCCACATTACTACTTCTGCATACAGACCTTCATAATCTGCAATACAATTGTTTATATTATTTATGATTTATTTGTGATAAATTCATATTATTGTAAATGATTAATACAATATTACGTTCCCTTTGGCAGACAGCTATATCATAGTAGAGCACAATGTTTTTCTAAAAATATCTAGAAAGAGCATTTTGTTCACTAATGTTGATTATACATGAAATGCATTCTTTTGAAATATTACATTTTTATTTGCCAAAGGCCTTTAATAGAATAATATATGTCTGTGTTTTCAAGACCCTGAAACAAAAACAAAATCTCACTTCATGTAACATTAATTACTTTGCCAATGTTCAGCTAAGGTCATTGCCACATTCTCTGCAGCATTAAGTCGAGTCAGTATTAATCACGTACATTAGGCTCTGCAAGGAGAGCACGTGAAATGGATCCTAAATTAGACACTGCTCGAGAGGAAGAATTAAAGACATCTCTTCCAGTGCAGGCATAATTCACCAGACACATACACCAGCCTGAATTCTTTTTTTTAAATAATCATTTGGAGTGTTGGGTTTATTTTTGGTATAGGCTAACCATCCTGTAATTTTGTTCATATTTGCACTCAGTCTTTCATACAGCTAGAACAACAAGGACAGACTGTTTAAACATCTGAAATTGGAATATAACATAAATCCTTCTCATGAGGAAACCCCTTCACAACTCACTTCTTCCTACAACCCACAAGAGTCACTTCATAAAGCCTTTTTAACCTATTGAACAGATGGTATCCCACACAGACATCATTGCAATATACTTAGTCATTGTATTTTCACTTTCTTTACAGTTTTATACTAAGGGTTGTAATCAGCACAAAGAATTAAAGCTGCAAACACGGCCTGAAATACATCCAGCTTTTTATCATGCAAGGCATGTACTTAAGTCTTTCATTGAGCAGCAAAAGACTGATCTGTACTGTCTCTGAACGCCTGAGCACATCTAACATGCTCTCTGAATGCTGTCTTCAACACTGAAAAAGAACAGCCTTTGTTATCTTTTTCATCTCTCTGCTAATGGAAAACAAACAGATAAATCAGACTACTGGCTCTTAGAAGATCTGAGGTTTGTGATCAATTGGTATTCAAAATACAATTTTTAAGGAATAAAATGACTTTTCATATTGAGAATGCAGGCAAAGCCGTAGGCAAAGAAAAATCTTTCACCAATTACAGGCGTGTCAAATTCCCATCGGGAAGGGCATTGTCACAGAAGAATTGAGACCATTAGATTTATTTTTTTTCTAATCTTTTGTCTCAGCATATATGATAGCCTGATGCCTGTTATTTATGGTTGTCATTCCTTCAAATGAAAAGTAAATTCTGTTTTCTTCTGTACAGAACAAATCAAAGAAATATGATTACCACAACAATTACACTGATGTATGCATAGAAAAGAGAAACAAAAAAGGAAAGAGACTTTTACTGTGGCACAAGTTAGAACACAGTAATTTAAAATGATAATTTACTGATACTTATTCAACTGTCTTTTGTGTGCCAGCAACTAAAAATAAAAATGATATAAATGATACATTTGATATTTAATAGTGTCAGTCTCATATGCTGAGCAGATATCTTTACAAATGCCTCACAAGAAAAAAAACAAATATTACATTTTAAGTGTAATCACAAATCTTCAATATCTATTAAAACATCTTTGATTAAAGATTTGATCAGAAATCAATTTACTATATACAGTTATGCCCCTGCTTTCAAATACATCATAAACGATAGGCTCACATATTAAATGTCAGAGAAATAAAAATCCAAGATACCTAAATGCAAGCTTTGACTTATGCTACTCCATTACGTGAAGGAACACCAATAATATAACCCTAACATCCTAAATACAGCCTGAAGTAATAAAATCTGCAATGGGGTACACTTTATCTATTTTATGGATTATGAATTCAACATCAACCATATTCTTCACATAACAGTTATTTACTTGTGCCATTATCCCATGGCCTTTTGGGACATCTGTGAATTTAAATCTCCTTTAACAAACACTCCAACACGTCTTCCCAAGGCTTTTTCTACACTTCCTTGTGTAAATAATACTTGAATATATATCAGACATAAAAATGGAACAGAACTGCTATGTACTATTAATCGCAAAATCTGGAATAATATTTTAGCTGTCTTATTGTTGATGCATTGAGGCGTCTGAACTGTGAAATAATATTGTTGTTTGAATGATAACTACATGGTTAAACCTCACAAAAAGAACCTCCCCCGCTCAAAAGCTCTGTACAGTACAGTTCGACCATCATGCTGCTCAGCTTCGTTCAAGGCAGTGAAAGAATTAAAAATCGAACTGACCTTGAAGCACAAACCCTTTGGCACGGCTCCCACATAAGACAATTATCTGTCCGTCATGAAAGTGACGGTAACAATGCCACATCCTTTAAACGGGATACTGCACGTAGGCTAGGATTTGACGCTGTACAGTAAATTAGTTTTATGTGACGCCCTTCGCCCCGATTGCATTTGAGGTGTTTTTAGCAAGCGTTATGCAAAATGCCTTATTTGAATACATGCGGTATATTCTGTAGACAGCATATGGATCTGTTCAGGTAGCCTTTATAAACTGCCATATATACTTGTGGATTTTATATAATCAACGTGCAAATGTTTTAATTGGTTGAATCGGTTTTTAAGAAAAATAAGAATCGTTACTAAAATCTGTGCCCAGTATCTCTATTATAAGGTTGCTTCTGACCTCCTTGTGTCACTGTGCAGTTCTGACAGGATGATTCAAAATGGTGTAAAATAAACTTTCCACCACATTTTGTCACGATCTTTAGACACACTCAAAAAAAAAAGTTACGTTTAGAACTCAAATACACCTACTGGTTTGGGACATTTTTTAGAGTATTTCTAATTGTTTTGTAAAATTGTGTTTCAAATAAAGGCAACCGTAACATTAACATTGCGCGACCTCCGTCTGATTTTAATAACATAGGGAATTTTGGGAAGTCCAAGCCACGGTAAAGGTACAGAGAAAAGGAAATGGCAGTTTTTTTTCAATGACATACACTCATTCCTTTCGACACTGTCCTTTCAGTCTACACAGCATTCCAGTCCAGCTGTAAGCCAATCACAGTGCGTAAAGACATATTTCCATAATGGTGATTGGCTGAACTGCTCAGGGCAGTTGGGAAGCGCAGCGAGGTGTAGTACGCCAAACCCAAGATTCCAAAAATAATTTTAAAAATCTAAGATTTGTCTGTAATCACGGATGAGTGTAAGTTTATAAGACCGTCTTTGTCGGACCGTGACATCGAGGAAAAGATTAAAATTAGTCCAGTAGGCAAGTGATTAAACAAACCAGTTTATTGTTTGTACATAAACGGCTTGAATCGTTTAAACTTTCTTTAGTGTTAAAATGTCTACCTTTAGGGGACTGAGTTTAATAATGACTCGTTTACATTTGGATTCCAGTAACCTAAGCAACCGTAAAATTAAAACGGCAGCTTAGTTTTAAGAATTATTTAAATGTATCTGTGTTTTGTTTTTTTATGTATATGTAGAATGATTATATTTGCAATAGATCTGTTCGGTTATTTAAAGGTAACCCAGCCTCAAGAATACAAACATAAAAAAATAATAACAGATAAGTTGAAATCGCAGAGATTGAAACAGACTTGTTAACCCGCCAGAAACAGGGATTGTTCACAGGGTAATAATAGATCAGACGAGCAGTTCCCAGCCTTAACCGCCTTAGTGTCTTTTAAAGCCCTTCCCCCCACCAGCAGGGCTAATAGTCTCTGTTGCTGTAACAACACTGTTTCTGTTAGATGCTGTAGTCTATTTAGCAGGAACCCTGCACGCCAAACGACCTTTAAACCAAAATGATATGCTCGAACAGGAGACAGTTAATTGATCAGTCACAGAGTGTCTCAGATGTGTAAATATGTGTATTTTGTATAGATGTTGCAGTGTAAGGCAATAGTTCCGTGGCTATCGCAATGAATTATTATATTTTGCGTTTCAACGGGGAGGCAGTAACACTAATAAGGACATCTTCATTGACGAAGCAGAGAATTGCTTTTCAGTTTTTGTCACAGCTCGAGTCTGTAGAATTTGAGGGGGTTTAAAGGATGAAGATTTCTAGAGATGAAACACAACCCTGCATAGCACGTGCTCTTTTTGACCCACGATTCCCCGAAGGGAGGGCTGTTTTAATGATATATAATATCGATCGCAGAACTGGGTGACATGCTCTGTGCTATCTGTATTCCGCAGTGAATGCAAACAATTGCTCTATAAACAAATTCGTCTTTTCTCACCATCACAGATCATGTTAATAGTGTACAGCGTGGGGGAGGGGCAACACGAATACAAGTTGTTTTACATTACTGTGCTCTCCTCTGCTAGCGGTTTAATCGTTCATTTGCCGAAAGACAGTTTCACTGGGTTCCTTTCTAGATAACGTCATGTTTCAGTGCCTATTATGTTCTTATTAAGTTATCCCCCCCAGTTGTAGTTCACGTTCCCTCGTGTGAAATTCGTGTCTAATTTTGACTATTTCATTTAATAGAAAAATGACAGTGAAGGAAACCAAGAAACGTGGCTTTAGGGAGATTTTATTGTCTCGTTATTGCATAAGTTATTTGTGATATCAGCTGACAAGCTAGAATGTTTCAATATCTTATTATGTATCATTAACGTTTTCAAAATTAGTTTCTGTTTTGCACATCGTGCATTTTGTGTTAACCGGTTATGATTAATATGCATCAATATTTGAAAGAAAGTGTACAAATGGCAAAGTTGTATGGGTTGTGCTCTGCTTGCTTGTTCACTTCTGTATGTGAAAAACGCTTTCTTTCTAGCAGAGGAGAATCTATTGACCAATAGGAGGTCTAGGTTCCATAAAAGCATGGATCTCATTGGCTGGGACTAGAAGGGCATTGGGAACAAAGAAAAGTCCCTTCAGGTAGAAGCTGAGCTTTTTCTCAGTTTGCATTTCTGTCTTTGGCAGACGTAGCCAGCGTGTGGGATTTTTTGGGGGGTAAATGGCTGACGTGTGTAATTTAAAACACTTGGACTAAACAGCTTTGTGTGATTAAACTTTCAATGAAGCCAGGCGGAAAAGACACACCCGATCCAATGCAGATCGTAAGTATGATTGTGTGGACAGCTCTGTCCACTTTCGACAAGGCTAGTGTTAAATGATTTGATATTCAATTACTCTTGGTCAGGTGAAATCTACAGCCGCAAACACATTAGTGTTCACTTTAATCGCACAGCTATTCCCGAGGTGTGAAGTCAGTGCGTTTGCATTTTTTTTCCAGTTACACTAACATCTTTTTAAAAACATAGTTTCAGTCACACTTTGCAAAAACAAGTTTAAAAAAAACATGTGTACTGAAAAGGGTAATCAGTATATAAAAAGTGTTGGCATATAGTTTAAGTAGAAAACAGGTTTCTCAATAAACATAGTGTAAAGAGTGCAACGTGAATATTTTTATCTTCTGTGTTCCGTGAAACACATTAAATGTTTAAGTGGGGGCCTTAACATTATCTTAATGTGTGTGAGAAACAGCTCAGCCGGAAAAAAAAAATGTTGTCAGCAATCGGCAACCAGTTGAGCCCTATATTCTCACGTGATACTAAGGCATGAACTGTAACAAAATAGCTGCTTTTAGATGGTTGGCTGAAGTCTTCCCTACTCCCATCCCCCACCCAATCCGTCCAACACACCACTCTGCTTCCATCAACAATTCATTACAGCTTTTAGCTGGATAGCGCAAGCTAATTAAAACTAGTGAGAGATCTCCTAAGCTGAGCACATTTAACAGTCTGATTGGTAAACATTGAGAATGTGTGCTGCCTACACATTATCCATTGTATCTTTTTCATCAACATTTTAACGAAGATACTACAGAATCCTGTAAAGAGGGGTGCTTTGGGATCTAATGTAAAAATCTTGAGTGACTCCACCGTTTTAGGGATTTTTTTTAGTATTCCCAAGAAAGCGTTTAAAAAACCTATTTGGGGTAGCAGTCGAAAAGGGAAAGGAAGCGGTGCCAAATCCAGACATGCATTAAACTCCACTCCAGATTTTTCACCCCCTTCATTTTTCTCGGTAATTTATCCCAGGGTTAGCAAAATTCTGTCTTGTTACAAGCGGCTGCCTGTAGGTTTGTTTCATGGTATCATTACCACGTACTGATCTGGATTGCTGTGAAGTCTTGGATTGAAGGGGGAATGTGAAGTTTGAAAACTTTGTACCTTTGGTGCTTTCTTGCCTATTTTTCTTCAGCAGAAGGACTTAATTCTTGTTAACCTTGTTTGCTTGTAATTTATGGTTTTCGTTTTTGCCGCTGTAAAGTACGTGGATCTTATTACAGTTGCCATGAGGAATATTATTAACTGAAGAATTAAATCTGACGGTGGCATTTTACAGCAGTTTGGTTTGGCTATGATGTATTTTAACAGTATGTGGCAGTGTCTGTGAGAGATCTTTTTACGAGTTATTAACCCTTACTTGGAGAAATGATTTGAAGGATTAAAGGTAAGGACTAACAACATCTCTTGGTATGGATTTAATTTGATTTTAATTAGTTTTGTGGTCCTCAGTTATGATAGTTTAAATAGATACTGTAAGAAGCAGTTAATTGCTTGACCCGCCTTGAATCATGCAATAAAAGTGTTTTAAACAGACTTGAATTAACGCACGTATGACAAGGTGTTCTTTCCTTTCTGCTTAAAATAAAACACACTTAAATAGTCTAAAATCTAATTGAATGCGACAATGGGATTGTCGAACCTGTGTGGTTAACGTGTTGTGTTTTTTGCTTTTATGTAAACCTCACTGTTGTTTACAATGCATAACTGGTGGTTTAGAAGGTTAGGGTTTAAGAAGAATGTAACGCTAATATGACAGAAGCAGAGCTTTAGCGCATTCATTAAGTCCGCTAATAGCATAAATTACTGACTATGGCCATACAACTTTTTTCCTTGCTTTTGCCACAGGATGTGATGGATCTGAACATAAGGGTGTAGAGCTAAGGATTTCACTGTAAAATTAAAGGCAAACACAAAGACGGGTTAGATACGCAAGGGAACAACGAATGTCCTCCCATCTTCAAGTCGGGGGATTTCATCCACGTTTTCTGTCCGAGATCTTACCTTCAGGATGTCAGTGAATAGTTCCACAGGTGGAAAAAGTGTGGATCCAAACGCAGTTGATACGTATGACAGTGGTGATGATTGGGAGATTGGAGTTGGAAATTTGATCATTGACTTGGACGCTGATTTGGAAAAAGACAGACAGAAATTGGAGATGAATAATTCTACGAATAACGCCAGTTCTAAGGATTGCGGGGGTCTGACATCCAGTGGTGCTAACGCAACATCAGCCTTATCGGATGGCTTAAAATTTACATCTGTTCAGCCCCCTATTCCCCAGGGGAATTCCAACAAGGAGACTGGTAAATCCAAAGTGAAGAGGAGCAAAACTTCTAAGGATACTAATAAATCTCTCTCCTCGGCAGCATTGTATGGGATTCCCGAGATCAGCGGTGGTAAAAGGCAGGAAGTTCAAGGACGCCCTGGAGAGGCATCTGGCATGAATTCAGCACTGGGCCAAGCTGTTAGTAACCCAAACACTAGTAATTCAATTGCTTCATGTGCAAAAGGCAAAGAGGAAAAAAATGGCAAAAATCAGAGCAGAGGGTCTAAAAGGGATAAGGATGCAAGCAGAGCCAGGAAAGAGAAGCATGATATCGGACATGCAAACACAAATGCCAGTTGCACCACTGGCCACCTTTATGGATTTGGGGCCAAAGGGAGTCCATACCATTGTGGGAACGTCGGGGTGGGAGACATTAACAAAAGTGGTTTGGATTCAGGAATAATGGGGAACTCTATTGTTGTAAAGAAGGAAGAGAACGACGAGGAGGAGACCCACAGACCAGCAAAGAAATTGAAAACTGAAAAGGTATGACTTAATTTTAAGATTTCGTTTTTATTTTATCCCACACGAGTCGTGTCTCTGAATATATCAGTTGATTTTATAGTTGGAAATTGCCCCCAAGGTTTTATTTTTCTCCTGTTTGTTTTCTAAATCATGCTTGTAATGGCTCTCACTTTGGCTTCTTGAGGTTACATGACTTATTTGAAGAATAGACCTGTGGGAAATTGAGCTCCTTCTCCTCCAGGTGCTTGTTAGTAGGGAGCTACATTCTGTAGATGGTAATCACAGATTGTTAAGAGCCCGCTGCGGCAACACAGGTTCCATAGTAAAATGTTTATTAAATGGAGCGGTTCTGTTTGTACAACAGCCGGGAGTATGAACAGCTACTAAGGAATGACATTGTTATTGTAATCGCCCCTGGTTTCCTTGTGTGTGTGTCAAGAGGGGGAGGGTGCAGGGTTGTTCCTAATAAGACTGTTAAGAATTCACACAACCTTTCCTGTGTAAGAAATATGTGATAATTAAGTTTCAAGAAAAACAAGATGCTGACTATAATTACAAATCTTGTAGTCATTTTAGGTAAATCCTGCTAGACGCTGTGTTGCTAAGTAAGGTTTCTCAAGAGGTAATGACCTATTGTTTGTTGAGTAATTAGAGGTCAAATGGACACAACTGTAAGAGAAGCTAGATTGTCCAGTGATTATACATAGGTTTTCGGTTTCCAGTAGCTGAATGAGAAACTACTGGAATCTTTTTTTTTCTTTTCAGTGGTATCTTCATTTAGGAGCTTACGTAGGTTAATATTAATGTAATTATTAATAATTTTATTTGCTTTGATATTTCTGCAAGGGGTAAGTTTTTACCAACTGGAAAAGCAGGAGATCTAAAATAAAATTAATATAAATGTTCCATCACATCCAATTTTTAAAATCAATAAGTAGCAGTTAAATGTATTAAAAGTCACATACTGAATTTAAATGTTACTTTGCTCCTGAAGAGCACACTGCAGACTGGAAGCTCTTTAACCAGTGAGATAAATGGCCTTAATCTGGCCATTACAATGACCAGGACTTAAAATTCAGTGTTATTTGATTGAATTCACTGGATACTTAGAATGTGGGAGGTACTGCCCTTGTGCATCCTCTTAGTCTTTTAATCTTTCAGCCAAATGTTCACATTCAACAATTTTGTTTAACTGGCAGTCTGTACATTTCAGTGTCTCAAAGACTGGTGTCATGGCAACAGAGATTAGTATGCGGTGTGGTTTCCTCCATGTTAGATTATATTGAAATCATTATTTTTAAATAGCAAATAATGTAATTCAATAAACCCTGGGACGCTATCTGATTTGTATTCCTTATTGAGGATCTATGGAGAAAAGCATTCATTTTAATATATGATTACAAATGGAAACTCATCTATGAAGTTAATCTTAATGAAAAATGTATATAGATGTATTGCTTGCATTCCAAAGTAAGTGAGATTGTGAATTTGCTATTAAAGTTATGCTTTCTTCTTGCACATCTATATTTGGCCTCCTTACACTTTCCACAATGCAGCAAGGCATGTTAAACATGATAAATTGGAGCATAAGAAAGCCTATTAAATATCCTGACTGTGTTTCTGCAGGCTACTTTATGCAGTAACCACAAGTATGTTGTAAAATACTTACCACTCCCTTAATGTGTGGGTCAAGTTAAAACAGTCTATAATTCTAAGCTGTTTGTGCTATATTCATATGGGCCATTTTTGTGGTTAAACTGTTTCTGGCATGCCTGAATAAGTAGAGCTTAAAAAGCTAAATAACACTCCTACATATATTTTCAATTTTTAGTTGTTTTTGGTATAGAATTACATAATAAATTTTGTCAACATTTAGCTTTTCAAAACTCAAGGAATAGTTTAAGAAGATTCATAAATTGACTCTGATTAGATTTTTGCTTTACATGCCTTGACGACACCATAAGACATTGATACGCCAACAAGAAAATAATAATTTTAAGTACAACTGTCTGCCATTGCATATACTTCTGCTTAAACATGAAACCAAAAAGCTTTTTGTATTTTTTTTTAGTTTGTGTTGGCAAAGTGTGTTAAAATGGTACATAGCCGATTTTAAAAGCAGTGCATTCCTTTAATTCTAAACTGCTAAAATATGTTAGCTGTGTATCATAAATGAGGAAGATTTGTAGGCTCACAGGAAATTCATCCATTGTGTCATTAAGATCTGATGTGTTTCACACTTGAAAGTTTGTTGAATTTATCCATGTACTTTCCAAAATTAATTTTCTCTGGATTTTTTTGTTAGCTTTGTTTTACTAAAATGAGTACATTTAATAAAATGATGTCTTACGGATTTACTACTGTTTCAAAACCAAGTTCAAGAAAAATAAGTAGAGCTGATTTTCTTTAGCATTTAATAGCCATGAAAGGAAAAAAAATGTACTTTCTACTAAAAGGCTAAACAACTAAAGTAGTTGTGCCCTCAGGTCAGTGAAAGCTTTCTGGGTGAATGCTGTTGACCTTCCTAGTGTGCATGACCAGACATGTGATTGAACTTCTGTTCATGGATGACCTAATTTTAAGACATGTTTTTGGTCACCAGTTATGGTTAATATACCTCACAAAAGGTGTTTTTATTTAATATTCTGCTCTCACTCTAAAGTTAATCCAGTTAGGTAAGATTCAAACAGAAGACCTCATGCGCTTCTTAAAATTGCATTCCTTTGTCAGCACATTAACAGCTGAATTCTTAATGGGTTTCTAAGTGGACGTCTTTGTTGAGCAACTGAGGGACAACACAGATGCTGTTGAGGTCAAACATATGCTGCTTAAACTGTGTTGTAGAAAATGTGTTCTGGTTTGCTCTAAAGTCCTGGAACACATTCTGCTCAGTTTTTTTTTTAAGTGGTCCAGTACTTTTTATCCCCAAAGTACTATGAAGATTAAAATAATAAGACGACCCTGCCAAATAGTTTGTTTTGTCCGATTGCTTTTTTGGAGGTTATTGTGCCTAGTGCATCTTCTATAGAGTAGTTATTTTAGTTTTTTTTTAATTTGCATTTCTCAAATGTCAATCTTTACATCTTTGCTGTCATTAAAGGATAAATCATTCTCGTTCTTCAGGAATACCATACACAGAATTACACAGGCATAGATTTTAGGCTGTGTTTGTTTAAGATTTCTATCGTGTCTCTGGCCTATTTAAAATACAATTCCATGTTTTTAGAGTAGAGCTCCTGCTTTAATTTGGTGTTCTATACAACGATAATATAAACCTCTGTTTTGATAAAGTTGTCAAAATTCAGTTATTGGCATGGTGGCATGCACTGTGTTAATCAGTTAGCTTGTTGGTTGCTGATTCTGAGAATTTGATAAGACATCATCCGGCCTTTGTCCAGGGCTTTTATTGAGGCTAATGACTGGTCTTGTGCTGCCTTGAGATAAATGACATTATCTCTTGAGTGGGCTGACAGGAAACAGACATGTTAATGGTAAAGCTCCAGGGAAGACCTACTGCAGTTGAGATGAAGAGGGGGGAACAACAACAAAAACCTTGGCTTGCAATCACTAAGGCATGATGCATTCTTGTATTTCCCAGGAGGGTCATGAACATTATAACTAGCATGTGGGGTACATAGTCTGGAAACCTGCTATTTGCATGTAGGTTTCAAGTAGTATGGTTTTATTTTTAAGACTGTAGTTTCCGTAACCTTAAACCCTATTGTAAACGTTGTAGAGAACTGCAATAGCTAGGTTTTTGAACTGTAGTTCTATTTTCATTCTATAATTCAAGCTCTCTGAGAATGAGTTTTGTATTTTAAACTTATTTAGCAAAGGAACAGCCAGATGTAAATCAACCATAGGAAGTTAAACTTGAACCAAAATATTGGGTAGTCTCATGCAAAGGCTTTTGAGTTCAGAATAGAAGTGCCATTTTGTATAGCACTGAAATAACAGAAATGTGTGCTTCTTCTGTTCACCCCAGTATAGCTCATGTTAACACCCAAGACAATCAGCAACTGTTTATAGCAGCCTTTAAGTTACTGCAAAGGCTTCAGATTTTCTTTTTTACGCTGAGACACACCCATCAGTTTAAACACAGGATTCTTATCAACTGGAGTTTTAAAATAAGACAGATCATTCAGAATGACCCCTCTTGATATAATAAGTGACAATTTTTTAATGTAAGTGCACTGAAATTACCGCTGTATTTATAACATAGGATGCTTTGTATGGCCTGCAGTTACATAAAATGTTCATCTGTCCTTTCTCTTTAATTCATGCTAAATGGACTTGGCAAATAAAACAAAGCGTTTGCATGAGAATAAAGAGTTGTAAAACTATTTGGACATTCATGTGAACATCACAGTGTAGATTGACAGACAATAGGGCTGTTTGTCATGTATTTAGAAGCTGAAAAGAGCTTGAGGTAGAGAGACAATTCTCCCACGTAATGTATGGATTTTTTTCTTTAGAGTTTAAATACAGACACTTAGCTAAAAGAGGAAATAGTGCATTAATTATAAATTTCTTTGTAAAAGCTGACATTCAAAGAAAAACATAAAAACAAGTCAGCGCCTTTGTAGTGGCTTTTATGGTTTTAAAATCTGATATGGAGGCTATGTGCGGGTATATTATTACGATCAAAAAGATGGCTCAGAGCCACAGGGGTATGCTTTTACTTAACAGAACTTAGAAGGTTTTCTTTTTTCCTTCTTTTCTTCAGATTTCCCCGGTGGCCTTGTTTTTATTGAAAAGGAAATATGAGGAGACCTGGTGGCAATTTAGTGCTTTCCCATGACACTCTGAAATAATATCAGTCTTTGGTTGTTGTGCACTTGCACTGTTGTACACTCTGACTCAACCCTTGCCTTGAAAAGAAAAAAAAAGGATAAATCTTTTATAGTGTAAAGCATAATAGAAATGCACTTGAACTCATTGCATTCCAATTTACCTTTCCAGGTGCCTTCTTTTAATAATATATATATATACTTTCTTTTTATTTCTTGTGTCATTAATCCTTATTGTGTTCACAACCTGAATTTTGCCTTTAATTTTTCCTTTCTGTTAGGAAAATTGGCGGTACCTGCCATCCCAGACTTCCAGATTTATTGGGGGTTTTTAATTCCCTAATGTAACATCAGAAGCCATTCTTTAAATAATTAATCTAAAACATGTAACTCGGCTGGTATCAAGAGACATCACAGGGATTGGTGTGTTTATATATCCTGGCCATGTTTTTGGAAGTTACAAAATGTCATTAGATTTTGTTGCTGTTGTTTGCTATTTTTAAGTGTGGAAATCTTCCACTCCTGTAATTTTACAAACAGAAGTGGTTAGCAGCCTTCAGCTGGATAACTGTCAGTGTGCTTGTTCACTGCCCAGAATGCCCTGCCACCCTTTCCCAAGATGCCACAGCAGATGTCAGACAATTGAGTACAGCTGCTTCCATTACACCATCAATATATATATTTTTTTCACAATCTGTTTCCTCAACTTAAAAAAAAAAGATGAATAAACCTATATCATCTTGGAAGGTGTCTGTCTCAGAATGATTTCTTATTTTTAATGACCTTTGTTACACACATTCAGATTAAAAAAAAAACAGCTAAAATGCGATTTTATACTGTGTGCTTGAATTGATTCCCAGTGCTTTTCATTCTGACAGCCTAGCCTTTTCCTCTCTCTTTGCAAAGCACACTGTTTCTAAAAATATTTTTATAGCTTAGTTGTGTTATTCCTGATATGCAACTATGAAAGCTGCTTGCCCTTGTGGAAGTACATTTATTTTAATCTAGTTCCCATTTATTGCCTTGAGCATTGTAAATCTGTCAGTTCTACCCAGCATTTTTTGCCTCTTTATTTGCTCCATTTTCTGCTCTTGACATCATTCCCCTGAGGCAGAATCCTAATCTGCTTTCAATTAGTTGCAAAACTAGAACGACTAAAATGGAGTTGAAAATTAGTTAATGCTGATATAACAATTAATGCAGTTTTCCACTTGCTATCATTCTATGCATGTTAGGATTTTTAATAATTCATTTAGCATCTACCAGTCTTAAATCTAAAGTGATTAAAGTATCAGTGTGTCTTTGCAGTATAACTGTCATATTGTGCCTCTAAAAGGAATTGTTTGCCTTGGTCTATTTTGCACACTTATGACTGACATTGTTTTTTTTTTGCTTGAAAGTTTTTAATAGTAATGGAGCAAGACCTAAGAGCAGGTTTAATTTACTAATAGGTTTAATGCTGTAGTAGCTCTTATCCAATTCTGCAGATTGATGCTGTAAGCCAGAACCTGGCTACAACAGGAGAATTGAATGTAATTAAAAAGTAAATGGTTGCAGTTGATCTTAAAAAGCTCATTGTCAGGAACACAGGGTCACTAAAAAGCCAAACTCAATGCATGATGGCAAATAGACCTTGACAGAACCAATTACTGAGGAGGTGCCTTTACACATTTCGCAGATTTTATAACTGTGTCATTGCTTCAGACATTATATTTTGAACTGTCACCTCTTTCTATTTTAATATCAAAGGGAGTAATATAAAATATTTTAAATTTAATACAATCATTTAGTCTGTGTAGTCGAACATTCAAATTTTCAATTCCAGTTAGCTCAACTCTGCATAAACAGTTTTAAGACGGGCACATTGTTCTTGGTGAAAAGGTTCCATGGCCATGATAAACCAAGGTATCGGCTAACATTCTAATTTAAATGCAATTAAACAAGATACTGCTACAAGTTTTTCAGTTGGAACCTGGCCGAGGAAGGAAAACAGTAGGTCAACATGTTAAATTCAAGAATCATTTTTAACTGATATCACAGTACAATATATTGAAAAATATATTGAAAGTATATAGAAAGATTGCATTTCTGTTTTTTCATGCTAGAGAATTTATTTAGCATATACCTGACAATGCAAGCTGCTTGTTAACTTTTGGGCGCAAATCATTGGTGAGATCATATTGGTGCATTTGTTTGGGGGCGTAGACATAGTAAATCTAATGATATGTGCCTCTTCTTGCCCTCTTTTACAAATGGGGCTTGCTGTGCGTTCAGGAAGGGTTTGAAGAGACAGATTAAAGAAAGATGTGTTTGTAAATCAGCCTTTGTTTGAGTGTGCTAATTAGTGATCTGTGCTAATGGTTATTGCACAATTGAACAGTTTAATTTTGGGCTTTTTGCTTTCCAAGGCCATTGACCAGCATTAAAAAAATACATTTGAAATCCAGATTTCTAGACCCTTTGGGCAAGACATGTGCATAAGGAGGTGGTAGAAACTATGGCTACATTCTATTGTATTAAAATCTACAGTTGTGTATTAAATGACATGGTTGGTGCTTCTATATTGTCTTGCATTCTCTGAATACAATGATCACATAAAGTATGTGTGAATGTATGAAAATTTCTCTTCTTACAATAGGTGTCCTGACTACATAAATACATGTACTATTAAAATGTATATCCTTAAGACCCTTTAGAGTACGAAAAATATGGAAATATGTATTGCATACTTGCTGTTTGTGCCTGAGGACTCACTGGATGAAAGTTGGGAGAGTCAAAGCTTGCAAGTCTGTATGAAGACACTTGATACTGTGGTTTCAGATGTTGTAGTACATGGTAAAAAGACATCAGGCCTGTAACATAAGTGGATGTACAGCTCTAAGGAGATGTTAAGCTAATTACTTGCTTCCAGAATTTTTTAAAACGTTCTTTTGAGGACTTGAGTTTCGAGCACATTTGTAAAAATTGTATGATCTTTTCAAGAGTCTTCTCCTCAGCAAAGGAGTCTTAAGTCACTGCATTAGTTAAAGCTGTTATTTTCTACTAGACCTAAAATTAATGTTTGTCCTTCTGTATGGGAAATACAGATAACCTTTAATAAAACATGTCCACCATTTCCCTTGTGAAGTGAGTTTGAGTTTATGATGCATCTTTATTATTCCACATGAGAGTAATGACAGTTCTCATTTTAGTTTGCTCCAAGAGTGCATGCGTTATTTGGTTTAGCAAGTGTTTGCTGTGGTGAATGTGGTTCCAAATCTGTGTTAGGCAGCATTTGCTTTCTCAGCTTACCCACAAGGTCTGTGACTAATCTAGTCACTGTGAGGATTTTGTCCATATGTTGGCTTTAATCATGGAAATATGATCTTAGTGTGGGCCGTAGCAAAGCAAGACATTTATCAGCTGTGTTGGTTGGGAAGGGGGAGGAGGTGGTTAATGGCAGTTCCATTAATAGGCTTTTATTGTTTGGAGATGTAGGATAGTGTCGTGGTATTTGTATGGAAATCGATTTTGCTTAACCTCTTCATGTGGAGTAGGCATCTTCTTTTCCACATTCAAGTGGCTGTTTTAAACAGAAAGATATTTTTGGATATTGAGATCTGCCCCTTTTAACTGGAATTAAACTTTCCGGTCTTTGAAAAAATTCCAAGAGCTTTGGAAATTTACACTTTTGAATTGAATAGTTTGTTTTTTCCTCATAGACCTGATCAAGACACTTTGGAAGAAATGGTAAAAAAATGAGTACGGCAGTGGCTGTATTACACTGACGAGCTTCCTTGCTGCACTTTTCTATTATAATTCCATTTGATGTGCACTACTAGAACAGAGGATAGGCTGTTAATCTTTTGGGACCCCAAGGGCCCTTGGCACTTACCTATAATTGATGTGCTCTGATGGCTGCTTGCATACTAGAAATGTTGAGGTGAGGGGCACAGTCTTCTAAGTTTCCTTTGTAATACCTTGATAAAATTGCTTCTTATTCATTCATGTTTTCTCAATAAAGATGTACATTTTCAGCAGCCTACTTTAAGTGAACGTAATTGTAGTCTGAACTGCCATATATGCATTTGAACTGAAAATCAGTAAATTTCTTCTTGATAGAGAACCTTAAGAGTACAGAATATTTTATTTTCAGATACAATTGAGAGAGGTAAGTTCAATGCAAAAAGCAAACTCATGGGTGTTGCCGTATTGAAAAAAATAATCCATGATCACTACTGCTTTCAGAAAGTTGAATCTACATAGCTTCTGCAACTTGTTTTTAGCTTGCATAATACTTTTTAACTCAGCTGGAAATCTCAACTGGTTGCATCTCCAACATGTTTTCTGTTGTGCTGTCTATTAAAGAATACTAGCTCCTTTTAGCCTTTTCTTTCTTTGTTGTCAACAATATAGCACAGATGTCATCAATATACAACAGATTATAATGTTTACTTAATGGAATTATATTTCAGTTCCATAATATTGCCATCATGAGGTTTATTAAATACAATACTCATGCTGTGCGCTGATGGTAGAAACTTTGGAATTCCAATTCATATCTTTTTTTTTGTAATAATGTTATATGAGACCAAAGAACTATTTGTACTTATCGACAATAAGTTTCAAGTCATCCATCTTTGAAATTTTTCTGGAGATAAATGTTTCTCTTCAATTAAACAAGATCTGACACATGGTTTTTCACCTCATTGTTTACTTTGCCCATGACCTCATCAATTTCTCATTCACTTTTGCCACAGGCTTTGAAATGACAGCATTGGGGAAACTAGTGGTATTTGGGATGTCCAGCACTCGTGCAATCATCCTATAGTTCTTTGGAGACTAATGAACCTATGGGAAACCAAAAAGTAGATATTCTTCAATAATGCAATCTACATTTAAAAAAATACATGAACTGTATATTGTTAATTTACTTAATGCACACAGAAGTATATTAATAGACTTGAAGAAAAAGAAATAGGGCACAGAGCTTCGCTCTTTGCGGCTCTGATGATGCAGTGCACACACTGAAAGTGTAGACTCAATGGACCTGGAACAGAAGAGGCAGATGGATGTCTGACATGTAAAAAACTGTCATTAACATGGATGGTGTAGATTCTTATTAATAACAATTGGGTGCTGAGATGATCTCGGACCCAGTTAAACAGAATACACCGTTATATACCACACAGTGAGCAATTGTTTATCCAATTTCTCAATATAAAGACATGTAAGGCTAAGGAAGTGTTTTGACATTTTCTTTGGCAGATTTGCTCAAGCCCTCTCAAGTTGCTTGGTGATTACTTATGGACAACAGTTTTCACATCTTTCTACTGATTTTCAATAGAATTCAAGTCAGGATATTGACTGGGTTGCTCAGGGATGTTTTTCTAAGCCACTGTACTATAGCTTTGGTCTTGTACTTTTGATCATTGTCCTGCTGAAAGGTCTCTAAGTTTTTGCCTAAATTTTATATCTGAAGCAGGTTTTAGTCTTAAGATTTTTCATGTATTTACTCCATCTATGTTACCATCAGTCTTAAGCTTTTCAATTCCTGTTGAAGAGAAGCTGCCACCAGTATGTTTGACAGTAGGGATGATTTTGACTTGAGTGATGCACTATGTTGGGTTTGCTTCAGATCTAATACCTTGAATTTAATAAAAATATACACTTTTTCTTATCAGACCAGAAAGCCTTCTGCCATATGTTTACTATATAATTTAGTTGCTTTTTTGCAAACTCCATGTAGAATTTGTGATGTTTTTTTTCAGTTCTATACATGTCCCCTTTCAGGAGTGACTATGATATGGTGCCTTATGGACATTTTCTCCTATCTCACCCACTGAATTCTGTAACTCTTTCAAAGTCACTGTTGTCCTTGCATCCCTAAGCAATTTCCTCCTTGCCCAGCTGCTCCATTTAGAGGGAAAGCCTAATCTAGGCACTTCCACTACTTAATGATCAATTTCACCGTGCACAAAGAGATATTAAGTGTTTGAAATGTTTTATAAGCTTTTCCTGATCAGTGGCTTTATATAACTGTGTGCCTAAATTATTTAGAAACCTCCTCATTATGATTGAATCACTACCTGACTGAAGAACCTTACAGAGTTAGAAGTAAAGGTTTATTCCATGCTGAAGAGAGGCTCCATTGCCAAAACTTTGTGCGTTCAGGTAATTGTGACACTTTTTTTTCAGCATGGAATAAACTTTTACTTGTTCCTTTGCAGCCTAAGCATGCTGATGCAGCTACCTACGTGAACTTCTTACAGAGATAGATGTTTTTTTTCTGAAAACAAATGACCCACTATTATTTATACAGATAGAGGCCATTCAAAAAAATTGTGTGGCTCGTTAAGTAAATGTTGTGCACCCACATTATATCAGGTTTGCCACATCAATTGAATACTTATGTAAACTTGGTTTTTCTTTTTTTTCATATAATCTAATTTTCCTTTTTATTCTTTTAATGTGTTGCGTAGGTAGTGTATATATCAGAGATAAATTGCTTCTTCAAAGTGTTAAGACTGCAAGTTTTAAAGTGACAAAATGTGAACGTGTTTGCAATGTGATTGCTGTATATGTAATGTAGTTACAATATCATTCAGATCTCATGTTCCATTATGAGAATGCTGCTTATTTCTAGTAAGAATTATTTCAAGGTCTATCTCAGATGCGTGGGGTGTAAAACAGAACTATACCTTGGACAGGAAAACAGTCCATCATAGTACAGGATTAGATAAGTTCCATTAAATTCTATATAGTTCAAGTACGTATTTAAAAGTAATCTGTAATGCTTATAGCAGGAGCCTACAGGGTTAGCATAAGGATATAGGAAAGGATACGAAGAGAGGAGGCCATTTAACATGAAGATTTGGTTGGTTGTTGGTAGCTGACTAATCCAAAAATATCATGTAGACATTTCTTGAAAAAGCAATAGTATCAACTTCAACAATATTGGCTGGTTAGCTTTTTCCCCTACAATCCTTTCTGTGAAGTGCCTCCTGTTTTCATTTATAATGCATTACCACGTAGTTTTCACTTATGTCCTCTGGTTCATGTGTCACTGCTGATTCTGAAGAAGTCTGGATTGACTTTGATGATTTTGAAAACTTGAATTGGATTCCCTAGTAGTTTTTTTGTGGCATTAAGTTTGTGGCTTAAAGGTTTCAGTTCTTTTAGCCTATCTGTGTAGGGCAATCCTTTAATCTTGAGAACATATCTGGTTGCACTTCTCTGGATTGATTCCAGAGCAGCAGTATCTCTTTTGTAGTGGGGTGACCAAAATTGGACAGTATTTAAAATAAGGTATTATTAGTGCCTTGCTAACTTTTGTCTCTTAATTTAAATTCTTTGCATTTACTTATAGGTTGTAATACTCGGTGTTTCTGTTTCCTTTGCTTTCTAGAAGATTAAAACAATACATCAATATTTATACCAAATTCCTTTTCAGGGTTTTTTTCATGAAAATTAATCCCTAAATTTTAACCAATCAATATTTGTTTTTAGTACTTCCATGTAATGCTTTGCACTTATCTACATTAAACATCGACTGCTATCTGTTTATCTTAAATGGTTCTAGTACTTGTAAAACCTCTACCACAGCTATGCTAATACTATTTGATACAGAGTCAAGCTTTCCTGATGTGCTTATGTTCACAGTAATTTTGAGCCAGTTTGTAATATGCAACACCTTGTTTTCTTTAGGGATTAAATTGTGGAATCGTCTAGATGGTAAATGTGTGGGATTTTGTAAAATATTTTCTGAACCTTTCTTTTTATTGTATTGGTATATTTCATATCAGAGTAACTATGGCAATACTTGAGGCTTGTTTATATAAAATCCAGGGGTATACTCATGTTGCATGTTCAAGTAAAAACAGATTGTGGTAAAATACCAACATACATTTTTGAAGTAGATGTGCACTCTATTTTGCATTTAAATACCTAGAAATGTAACGTTATCTTTGTGTTGTATTGACTAATTCAGTACATACAGCATACAGTCATCCCCACAACACCAGAAACCACTTTAGGAAGTTTGGAAATGAGGAAGGGCCAGATGGGGAACATACTTTAGATGCAAAGATGACAAGAAATACCAGCTGCATGGAACGACAGTCCATTGCAAAGCACAGAAACTGACAATTTAGAGACCTCAGTTAATCTGGTAAGCATGTTTTTGGGAGGGAGACGCTTAAGCAACATTCAAGCCCCACATAACAGCCACCCTAGGCCAGAATCAAACTTAGGACCTTGGGTTGCATGCCATTGAGCCACCCAT
Organism: Lepisosteus platostomus; assembly: GCF_059453375.1. NCBI lineage: Eukaryota > Metazoa > Chordata > Actinopteri > Semionotiformes > Lepisosteidae > Lepisosteus > Lepisosteus platostomus. The sequence continues at coordinate 53,219,168 of NC_142614.1, forward strand.
ACATTGTACCCACTGTAGAAATATTTTTTTTAGACCAAAATAACTGCCAGGCTTAGAAGAATCATTGCTATGTGAACCACATGTCCACACATTACCATATAATGTTACATACATAGTCATGTAATATCCTCTCAGCCTGAACTTTTGAAGGGCTACATCCAGGCCAAAATTGCTATCATTAAAATTAAATAATTCTAGCTAGCTGTTTTTTTGTAGCTTTAATGTACTACGTCAGTTATGTTTGTTTCCACCTACAGGAAAAATAAATTTGAACATGTTCCAAATGGTCCTGTAGTGGTGCGGTTTTGAATGTTGTTCAGCGTGTATTCTAGCTCTTCCAGATGGGATTCATGTAGCATCTAGATCATCATGTATGATGCTGTGTATGTGCTGAATTCTAAACTGCTTCAACAAACATAAGAGTTACTTAAATGCTTTTATCATGGGACCCTGAGGTAACGAAAACACTATCCAATGCATGGGCAGAAATGACCATATACTGTAGCAACAAATGCTGAGTGTAGGAATTTGGAAAACCCTTCTATCAAAGAAGTTAATACCACTTCAATTCAAATAATATTTTTAAAATCTTTAAGTATGGTATAAAAATATTGCCAAAAACAGAAGTGGTCAATATAGTAAAACTACATTCTCAGAGTTTTTACTGTTTATATTGAGATATTCACAGTATTTCCCTGCACTGCACTGCATTGGTATCCTGGCATTTTCAAAGTGTGTTTGCAAGCAATTATCATCACCATCATCTGCAGTTACTCATAATGAAACAAGCTTGATTAGTTCTCGAGAAAGATCTTTCCCCTTGCTCGCCAGTGTGATACTGCATTCCCTGGGTAATTGCCATCTGTGTGATCAGTTCCAGGTTATTTTCAATTAGTAAGCACCTCCATCTGCCCTAAAGCCACGCAAAAGAATTTTCAAGAATCTAATGAGCCCAATTTAACCAGTGTATTTTCTGGGTCTGTGTTAATCTTTGTCCAGATCAATTTGAGGCGATCTTCATGAAGCCATGAATGGTCTATACCAAAAGGAATTAATTTGTATTTTGTGCTGCACTACATTTTAAACAAGATGAGCTTTGTTCTTTGTGTAGCACTGTGGGGAATAGAGAAAGTAAACAGTCTGCATATTTCCCATGTTTATGTAGGGTATTTTCACTCGGTGGTCACAGGTGTCATGGATTCCATACTTTTCATAGTGTCTGTGATTTTTGTTCAGGTTAAAACTTTTGTGAAATGTCAGTGGTATTCACTCCATTAATTTCTGATGTAAAGCTATTAATCAGTATCAGTGCTAATTTAAAACAAAATCAGTTTAATACAGTATTTCACAAATCAGCAAGACAAATTATATATGTTTTGGACTCGCTTACCTTTAACGGCTGCTAAAATGAAACTAACCTTGTTAACCCCTTTACTTTACCATCTGTCATGGAGGCTGTTGGCAGTTGACAAAATTACTTCAAAATTCAAATCAGCTTCAAATGACTAAGCTCAGCAATGGTTCATAACCTGTACAAAAGAAATTTGTGAGAAAGAAATTGGCAGGGACAGTGGTGTAGTTTTTGTCCATTACACATAATATTGCAAGGAATGTGAATTTTAGTTATCTTACTTTTTACTGTTCTAAAACACAGCTATGTAAAAATAAGAAATGTATATTAATTATCCTCACCCTTTAACAGCTCTGCAAGTTTTATAGGCAACTTGAACCTCTCAACAACTAAACACCTAGATAGAGTGGTAATTAAGGCCATTTGAGTCAATGATTGATGTAATTATCCTACCTTCCATATTTCTATAGCACTTTTCTTGAAGAATTCCTAAGTGTTTTGTATATAGGAGAAACCAACTTCATCTACCACTGAAGTGCAGTATCCACCTGGATTACATCGCAACTATTATGGGCCAGCAGTCCCACTGAACAGAAGATCAGGTGGAGAAGAGACTTAAATATTTTACCAGTTGAATTAACAGGGGATTTTAGGTAACCTAGATTGTATAAACCCAGAGTGGAATTTTGCTGTAAACTGGTGTTAATGCCCATATTCAAACCCAGCAGTTAACTGCTGCTGTTAAGGGTGCATTGAGCCTGTGTTTTTATGTATCAAATCATTAAATCTATTAAAATAAAAGGCAGAACATTTGTGAAGGCCAATTTCTGGCTTATTCACATACTGTAACTTTAAAGTGCTGTGTGTAAAAAATATAGACTACAGATTAATGTGCAAAACATCAGATTGTATCATGTTTTGTTTATAGATTACATTTTTGGGGGGGCATTAGCCTAACCGGTGATGTTTAAAGGTGATACCTCTGTTCCTGGTCACCATTTATTCATTGTATACCATTATTTCGTTGTAATCATTTACTATGCTCTTATGGTAAGATATGTCATAGGGCACTGTTATCGTTAGACTGACCTTGATAGTATCGGTGTTCACTGCAAAACTTACAAATGACTACAAAGGGACTTTATAACCTTCTCTGGTTCAAACTGCAGCCTTAGACATGCTATTTGCCAACTAATTGTCCACTTTGGTTAACAGTCCTACACATAAAGATCTCCTAGGGATGAAGAGTTGTATAGCCTAATGGGCTTTTATTTGGTAAAGGTTCTTTGAACTTATCTAGGTCTTCCCTTAATTTTTTAAATTTTTAATTTAAGTTATTGTGTAACAGTTAAAAAACAAAGGCACTGGTTATTTTGTTATATGTAATATTAATGCCGATGCTGTCATCTATTTAGTCTTTCAAACAATAAATAAAAACAGCTGTTGAAGTGGTCAGATGGTATGTGTTCACAAGACTCCCGGGATTGAGGTTTTTTGGCTACAGCTACCTGGCACACTTTAATTTGCCAGTAATACAGCTAATTCTGCGCTGTTCAGCAGGATTTTAGAGGATAAGAGGATACTGTCTGGATTATTTTAAGAGCATAGACTGATGGGGGGGGAAACGGTATTTTTCTTTATCTGTTCAATATGGGTTATTTGTATAAAAACACACATGCTAATTAAAATAGCTGTCCTTTTCTGCAAAGATAAGATGTATTCTTTGTAATTTGCATTTGTCTAGATTATGAAATCCATTAGTATAGATTCAGTTGTTTTAAGACTGTTGCAAGTCTTATTCTAATTATGGCTTTTCACACGATTTGGGGATTTGATATTTTCTTTTACTTTTAGGCTTATAAAAATATGCCTAAATTTGGAGTGCTTGTCGCATCAGTGTAGTTTTTATTATACTTTTTGGACCTCTTCAATACTGATTCACACATCATACAGAGCTGTGACATCTGGAAAGATGGGGTTTAAATTAGTAAAGTTTGGTTTTGGGAGTCATCTCTTTAAATTTAATGTGATAAAAAATATTTTTCAGCCATTTAATGTTATTATTTCTTTTTGATCTTGGATTAATAGATACAGTAAATGCTTTATTTGAGGCCATTAGAAAAGTAGTTAATGAATGACCAGCTGTTTTTGACTCCCGTTTTAGTGTCACTGCCAGCTGTTAGACTTGTGTGTTTTTTTGTTTTTCTGCTGCCGCCTTGTTTTTCTTTAAATAATGGTCTGAATTAATATATTTTCTACTATTTAAGTTAAATAGTAGAATAAATTAACATAAAATAGCTTATTTCTTTCTTTATACAACAAATCTGTAATATTTAAGTAAATATACATTTTTCATGTAACATTATTCCTCATTCCTTGACCTCCCCTCCCTTTTTAATCTTCGCTTTGGAATTTTATACTTGAGTTGATCAATTTTACTGATTGTTTTCTCATTTTGCTATCTCGATCTTCCAGAATGTCTGCTGGTTTGAACTCTTTAAGATGGGTTATTCGTCTGATAATGCTTGCATAATTAGTCCTTTGCAAATTGATTAATGTGGAAATCTCTTGACTGCTTTAAAAAAGGGGCTGTTGTGATATTTTTTAGTTTTTTTTTTTGCTGTAGTCAATTATACTGCATTGCATTTGTAAAAAAAAAAAAAGATGGCTTTCTGTTCAGGAGCCAGCTAGGTGACTAAATAAGGAAAAAATATAGGACCATTCATATCTCCGGTGCTACTATTTTTGTACTTCAGTTTGGCTCCTGGATTTGTGCATTATATATGATTTTAGATTAAATTGTTTGTCTTTATAATTGCCGTTTAAAACAGCTGATTTTTATAAGGAGTGTTTTTGACCTACAATGCCCTGTGATCAGTTTCATCTCCTAGTTTGCATCATTTTCAAAGATTTCATATTTGTGCATTTTCTTGCCTCTTCTGCTTATTCCCCAGGACAGTAAAGAGCCTCTAAAGGCAACAGCCGCACTAAATAAACCGCAGCGGGTTTACTGCTTCAACAGCACTTGTCAATGTTGAATAATGAGCTTTGCATTATTAGTCCTCTTTTAAGCTGGAGGCATCTATACTTTTTAATTAAGGAAAAAAAGAAACTTGCCAAGAATGACAAGGTGAACAGTTATTTCCAGTGTGGTATTTGCACATTAGGCATACTTGGGCAGAAGAACTCTTAATGGTCCTAGTTGATCATGTGCAGGACTTGGTTAGAGCATGGTGAACAATAGTGAGAAAAGAAAGAGTTCCGTTTTAATAAAAGCTCTTTGATGCATGTTTGGTTCGGCACAACAGCATAAGCTATGTTTATCATCTAAATGGTAATTCCGGCTGATTAGTAAAAATGTAAGCCAATGGAGTGTTTTTAAATGTGTGTGTGTGTATATATATATATTTAACATTCTTGGTAGTGGTTTTGTAAAAGCAAGAAAATGCAAAACTAAAGTTGAAAAGTGTTTTGGAAGATATACTGTCTTGAAGTTGGAAAATTGGTTCTTCCAAGTGTTCATTGGTGGGTTTGAAGCAGTTTTAGTTCACCTGCTATTTGCTGTACCAAGAATAATCAGTATTCTTTTTTTTCTTTTTTTTTCAGGTGGATCCTTTGTTTACAGTGCCTGCACCCCCTCCACCAATTACTACAAGCATACAGCCACAGATTCTGCCTTCCTTCTTCCCTCCAACATCAAACATTTCTGCTCCCACTGAGCAACTATTAGTGAGGACTCGATCAGTGGGAGTTAACACTTGTGAGGTGGGAGTTGTAACTGAACCAGAATGCCTTGGACCTTGTGAACCTGGGACTAGCGTGAATCTGGAGGGCATTGTGTGGCACGAGACCGAAGAAGGTAAGTTTTCTCCTCTTGTGAAGACACATGCAAATTTTATTGCTGGGATGGATAATTCTTTCATGAAAATTTCCATTGTTGGTCTTCCCAATGTAATGCTTTGCTTACTGAATTGCTTTGTAATTTGGGTACATTATACTTATGTACTGTAGCTCTAAATTGAGAGACCAGGTGAAATTACATGTTGGGAATATTTAGCTAAAGTGTAAAAAAATATAAAAGTATAAAAGGGTTATACACAATTATACCTAATTGTTATTTGTGAACTACCTTAAAAATTGACCTAAGTGATCAGTCTTCAAATGCTTATAGCATAGAAACGTGTTCCAATTGCATTTACAGGGAGTGAACAAAACAGTGGAAACACCAAGCAATATTTTGAATATTATTTTTAATTAAAAAGGAGATGACCACCCTTTGCCTTCAGAACCTCTTCATTCCTTCTTGGAATACTGTTATACTAGTTTTGAACTCTCTTTCTAGTGGAATATTGGACCATTCTTCAAGAAACCAAGCTTCAAGTTCTTTAAGAGTCGAAGGAGGTGGAAATCTATCCCACACTCTGTTCCAGAATTTCCCATAAAGGTTCAGTGCTGTTGAGATCTTGTGATTGAGAATACCATGGTAGATGGAGAACAGGCAGTGTGACTTGAAGGCTTTCTTTGGCTTTCTCCAAACATAAACCTGTTCATATTTTTCCAGATAGGAAAAAGAATTAAAGACAACTCATGAGACATTACTTTCTTCCACTACTCAGAAGTCCAGGTGTGTTGGACTGGGTTAGAAATGGTTTCTGAATGGCAGCCCTGACGTAGATTCAGTTCTGTTGGAATTTCTGAGGCTGTTGTTTTGTGTTTTTTAGCAACTATCCTTAACAAGTGTGTGTTTATCCCTGTTGGTAAGCTTTTACCTGCGACCACTGTTCTTCTTTTCTAATGCTATTTTCCCTTGTTTGCTGACACTGTTCCCATTGACACATTAAATAATGTTGCCTTTTCTGTGACAGATGTACCTGTGATTCGGGCCTGAACTATTTAAGCTCTTTCAGTGTCTGTTAGGTCTCATGTTTTAGAAACTTGCATTTTAAATTATTAGTTTGAAGACATCTCTTCTAGATTAATCATATTGGTCATTAGTATTGAAATTAATGTGAAACATGAGTAGAATCCTTTTTAATTGAGGTTTTTCATTAGGTGTTTCCATTATTTTGTCCAACCCTGTATGTGCTATTAAGACTATATATAACCCGTTCCTACACCTGTGATAGATCCTTACTAAATAATTTGGAATGCACTTATAAAGGGTATTTATCTTCTTTGTTGGTTCAGGACTGTTCATGCTAGGATTTATCTTGCTCCAACAATTTGTTAGAGTTTAGTTGCATAATGCATGTTCACTAAGGGTATTATACCCAATTGTAAATAACTTGCTAGAGTTCTATGTTTTAAGATTATGGCAGTGATGGAGTGGGATCCAAAAAACTATTTAATATTGCGTTTGTGAATTTTTGCCAACATTGGTTTTTCTACCATCCTAGACATCTAATCCTAGAAGTCTCTGTGTTGAGTACTGCTAAGCTGCTGTTTATTGAAATGTTTAACGAGCTTTGGAATGTGTGTGTGTGTGATGGGGTCTTATGTGGTAGAATGAAAGAACTTTCAGTGGCTTTTGGTTGTAGCTCATTGAGAACAAGCTGATCTCTTGACCCCAAAGCACATTTTCTGCCTGACTGGCAACATTGCCTAGCACTTGGATTGGTTTACAATTTATAATATTTATCCATCTTTGTCCATCTTCTTTATGGATAACAGTAAATCATTAGTTTTGTTTTTAAAAGATGCAGCTCACAGTTTCGTTAACCCTAGACACTTTTTTTGCTCTGTGTTTTGCAAGTACTTTGAAATATGCAGCATGGGCTACTCAAAGCATGGAGATAATTCCTCCATGTTCACAAGACTTAATCTCTTCGAATAAAATATAAAAACGAGAAAAAGGGAAGTGATACATTATTGAAACATATGACAAATGCTACAATCTGAGCATTTTAAAAATGTAATTCAGATTTAAAAAATCTAAGAACCCATTGTTATGATTGTTATTAACTATCTTTATAATTGTTTGTGAGTGGCAATTGTGGATGTATAGCAACGCTACTGTATCTACTGTATATAAAAATGAATACTGGAAACTGTCTTCAGCTACTACGACCTCCCAATTTATTTATATCCCAAAGCAAAAGTACAAAGACATCATACATAGTGTCCTGCTAAAAAATAAACTCATATTGTAATCTAAATGTTACTGCCCCAAGCAAATGCATGTATGTCGTAAATAATTATAGTTCAGAAATCACAAGAGTCCCATTTATTCATACACAATATTTTAATAATGTTAAAATAATATTTGTTTAATTGTTAATATTTTGTAAATTCTCCCCTGGAACATATTATGCATACAAAATGCCTCTTATAGTTTACCAAGAGGTTCCGGGACTTGTGATGGGGGAATTCGTGACCATTCTTCAAGGAAGATTTCCTATAGTCCTTCATGTAAACATCGTTAAATGGTAGTTTTTTACATGTTGTGTTCTGAAGTTGCAGTTTGGGAGATATCTAGCTACCTTCGGATTTTTGATTGTCTCCCAAATGACTTTTCTCACAGCACATGGTGGCAAGATACACTTCTCATAACCCGGTCAGAAAGAGGACAGTGATTACAGTGAGAAGACTACAGTTGTAGAAAGTGGTAGATTCAGATTTTGTAAATTGTTTAATTAGCCATTCCCCAGCTTTTGAACGTCAATTACCATTTTCCTGTAGTTTTAGGAGAACTCTCCAAGTTTAACCACTTGTGGTACCTCCTTTCATACCCGAGGGATACCTTTGAAGGCGTTAATAAAGTACTTCCAAAGAGCAGAATGTTATTGTTGATTTTTAATGTAAAATAATACTTGGAGATATGCATGTGACCCTCATATTACCAGGAATTAAGTAAATTTATGATAAGTACGAATTTGTTCTGTGCAGTGTTAAAATTCTTTTGAGCAAAACACAATATCCAATCGATTAACTTATTGCGTCATCTGAAATTTTTTTATCCTCTTTCATTCAGTAAGGGTTAATACGTGTGTATGTCGCCATATACATGTTCCTTCAATACGATTTGCCTCAGGAAAGAATGGGGGCAGTTGGATGTTGATGGAATAAATGCATAAAAACTGTTGTCATGTTTAGACTATGATCTATAATGTAGATTTAATCTTCCCTGATTGATTTTGATTTTTTTAACTACTTTACATCCACCATCCATTTTCAGATTTTTCTGTATAAACACAAAATGTGGAAAGTAATGTGCATACGTCATGTAGTTGTTAACAAGGTATTCTGAACTCTAAAAAGCATGGTGCCTACAGCATGCATTTTATCAAGCAGATCATGTCACATTTGAGACCTTTCTTCTTCTGCAGTAGCAGCTTACACAACTTGCTTAGGGAGCACTGGGCCACTGGGCAAATGCATGTGGAAGTTGTCACTCATAATGCATTACAGATTGCCTCAGGAGTTGAAATGAAAGGTGTTTTTTTTTAAGGTTTATACCCGTAATAAACATCTTGGTTTCCTATTGCTTTGCTTTATGACAAAACTCTTAAATTGGTTATACTGACAAAAACGTAATTGTACAAAGCACAGCTATACTTTGACATGTTTAAGAAGCAAAACCCTGGGCTCTGGTGTCTTTTGTTGTCTAGAAACAGCTGCTGTTTTAGCCTTCTGTTTTATGCCTGTCCTTGTATTCATTGTGTCCCGCCTTACGTGCTCAGATTGACATTATTATTAATGCCACATTAGTGTAATTTGCTCATATGATTGCATTATAGCTAAATGAGCGGTGATGTGAAAATGGTAAGCTCTCTGTTTATAGCACAGGGTTTAAATCCTCAGCTAGCTGCTGCTGAGACAGAATACTTGATGAATTAGTGCAGAAAATTGAGCCCTTTTCTCCACCATTGAAATGCCCCACATCCCTCACCTGCCTTTTTTGGTAATGCAATTGTGCAACCTTAAGGCATACATATAGTACAGATAATTAAATCTCTTTTTTCCCCCAATTATTATGTGAAATGCAGTTTTAGACAGAAAAAAGTAAAAGAAATACAACATCTCACCCTTTGTTGACTCATTTTTCTTTATCCGACAGCTACACTGTCACATTTTAAGATTACACATTTACAGTAATGATTTGAACTGAAGCCAGTGTACTGCTCTTAAATGAGGTAAGAAATGCCTTCATTCAAATGCAGGATGTAGATTGGAGTGTAAGCCTTGGCGAGCCAGGCATAGTTTGATGAATAAAGGGACTGACAGTGCTATGTGTGAATCTGCATGAAACGCAGCAATCCTACATTACAAACATCCTCCCAGCAGAACAGAGTGCTATTTTGGGTCCCGAGAGCTTCTTTCAACATGCACAGTAGAGTTATTCCTTGTGTAAATAAATATTGGCAAACTGAGGAGGAGGTGGTTTTGACTGAAGCACACTGCACAAGTGCTTGCAGAATTTGAAGCAGTTTGCTGCAGTGAAGACAGGGGGGAGGGGCACTGCTGGGAACATATTGTACAGTGTGCATGTGCAACTTTAGATTTTTCTACAGCAAAGCTCATAATGTTTAGAGGCACAATGTATTAGTCAAATCTGCCATTACTTTTGGTGCTTTTTATGGAAGCATTTAACTGTAATGTAAAAGGTGGAGACAGATGATGTTCTTAGTTGCAATATTATTTTATCACAGTCACAGTTCACAGTTTTTTCAAGAGAAATCACTAGCTAGTACAGTAATAGATTCAGTTTTTTTTTTACCAAAAGCTCATTTTTGGAAATCCCCTTCTTTGTGTTTTAGTTTCCAAAACAAGTAAATAAGAGAATACATTGGGACCCCTGACTACATGTACCGTTACATAGCTACATTAAAAAAGGTAAAACAAAGGCTCATGAAAATGTGGCTTAAATAAAAACAACTGTGAATATGAAGGGGTGGAATGGCCCCAGGCTCAGCGTTTGCCTTCGATATAAAGTAGAAGACTTTGTTTTAATGGATACAGCAGTATTTTAATTAACTTCAGTGTTGCTACGGTAACCTTTTTCGGTTGCTTTCAAACTAAAATATGGAGTACAAAGCCACAGCAGTAAAAGCAAGTATTTTTTCTTATGAATTTAAATAATGTCTGTAGTTTTTTAATAAACTAATTTGCTAGTTCAGTATTTGTATTCAGACTTCTTTATCCATAGCTTTCTTTGTCTCCCACTGAAAGATGCAAAAATACTGGGAAGATAGGTTGGCTGAGAAAAGTGGCTAGTACATTGTTCAGGCTGTTTAATATTGAATGTCTAGGGTTCTAGATGTGCACTGCCTAGTATGAGCCTGAAAACCAGACATATTGTTCATAGACCAATTTTTTTCGGTATTAACTGGTTTAGTGAATCTTTAAATGATTGTGCATTGCTCCATTGTGGACTGAGTAAACATTTATTTTGCAACTGTGACTGTTCTTTTTACATCTTAAAGGAGATTTCAAGGATGAAAAACAGGAAAGCCTTAATTAAATTTCTTATGTTATCTGATGAATGTCTTGTTTTCTGTCGATGGATTTTTTTTTCTCGCAAAACAGGGACTTTCGCAGCAGGAGGAAAGTTGGGAATCATAAAAGCTGGATGTTGTGGAGTAAAAGTGTTAAAAGATTTGCCAGTCTGTGGTTGAATATGCAGTAAAACCCAAGGGACTCCTGGTGAAAGATTCATTGAAATGTAGATAACGTAGCCAGCAAATGAAATGGCAAATGGTTGGGGGGGTCATCTGCAGGATGAGGTCAATTACACTCTCCAGGCTGTTTTCAAGGATTTTCTTCATGTTTTGTCCAGGGAAGCTGGTCACAAGAATTCCATAGTTTGCATACTGTTTGAGCGTTTTTGTAACGCAATGGAATGGAAGCCTAATGTGTATTTACTTCTCCCTGGTATAATATATTATATAATAGGATTTATGACTATAGTTTCACAACTGAGACTTTTATCCCAGTAAAATTTAATTTCTGACAGTTGGCTTTTGTTCTTATGCATTGTCAGGGGTTAAGAGAGATTTTTTTCTCGCATAAGACATGCGTTTTATAGTTTTACAATGTGCCAAATGATCTTAAAGATTTTAAGGTGAAGTACTTTGAGATTTCAGCAGGTTTACAATATTGTAGTATAAAAAGTTCCATGCCCTTGTCATTTTATCTGAAGCTTGTTATGATGTAAGTAAGTGTATTCTGTGTTTAAAAGTGACTTTATACATGGCTTAGTTGTAAAGCATTTCTGTATGAAGCAGAATCTTTTAAGCCAGCACAGAAATAGGATATGAGCAATTTGTTTGGCATGTTCCATCTGTTCTGAATCAGTCTGTTTTCTAGGAGAGGCCTGTGTAAGAAGTAATTATATTCTAAAATTGATTGTTACATTTGACTAAAGCCTTTAAATAAACTGTTAAAGTGTGTCTTGGTAGTGGTGGAGTAAGAATATTAAAGTAATGAAATATGTGTGACACATTGTTTAGAAAATATACCTAACCCCTTTCCATACTAGGTGCTGTATACTTACTAGGTAACACAGCACGAAAAATGCTTCTTGTGTAACAATCACATTACACTCCTCACAGTGGCACTAATGGAATTTTCATTTACATACTGTAAATCTAGAAAAATGTTGATCTTAATTTTAGCAGTGCAAAGAATGAACTATTTTAATAATGGATGTTTTTTTTTGTTACTTTTCAGTAGTTATGACCTAAAGGACAGACATTTTTTAGTTTTATACACTGTAGTAGAGATAGTATTAGGTTTTTGCTTCTGTAAGCATGGGTTTCTGTGTTTTTTTCTAGATGTATTGTGATGTCTGAACATTATTTGCTTAAGGGGTAAAGGTAAAGCTGGAGATTGACAAAAATGCTGTGCCAGTCTAGACAAGAAAGTGACAGGAAATAAGCTGGAGAAAATGTTTTTGTATCCCTGAGGTGCTGCCTTTGAAGCATGCAACAAGAAAAGCCTTTGTGCAAAACAGCCTCTATTTGGACAGTAACTGCAGTGTGTTGCAGGAAAAGCTGTTAATTTGTTTTTTGCTTCTGGGAGTGTTCAGGGTTTCTTTTTCTGTGCTGGTAGTTCAATAAAATTGTTTTTCCTTCCTTTCAATCTTTGATGTGTGGGTGTGGTGTTTAGATTGTGTTAAACTATGTTACATTTCTCCCAAAAAAGTGATACCCTTTCATTAATTAAAATGTTGCTTATTCCTGGTAAGGGTTGTTAGCAACCTCAGGCCTTTCCTGGAATTACAGGGAGCAAAAGGGCACAGAACTACATCTTCAATGAGGTGCCTATCCATTGCATGTGTCTGTATCCTGCAAACACATAAGGATAATTTAGAGACACCATTTAACGTAGCCCGCATGTCTTTGGAATGTGGGAGGAGCACTCAGAGAAAACCCATGCGAACATGTGAAGAATATGATAACTGCACACAGAAGGTGCGATTGTTGGTAATCGAACACTGAACCCGAGAGCTGTGAGGCAATGGTGCTAACTGCCAAGACAGTGCCACCCAGGGCGATATCCATTACAGTAAATTCCTTTCATAGAAAAATGTTTCCTTCAAACTTCAAACCTTGTAATCCACTTTGTGACTCAAACAGGAGTGTTCATTGCTTATTTTTAGTGTATTTTACAGTAGTTGGCAAGTTCTCAATACATTAAATTGTTTCTCAAACTTTACATCATTTAGTTGCTTACCCTCATTGATTTTCTAAGCCTTCGGAATCGCGTATTATACATATGGTAAGTAAATTTGAAAAGGCTGTCTGTTCTGGGGAAAGAAAAAAAAACCTGGACTGTATCATACTTAGATTAAGCTGTTTGGGCAGCTCTTTGACAGGCACCTACAAATGGTGTCATCTTCTCAAAGGAGAGTTCTCAGTGCCAAGTGGTTTTTGTTTGCAGAGGAATGAGTTTGTGAATTAATGTTTTGTTTGCCTGGAGACACCCTGGATACTCAAGAAGTTCTGTACTAAGCTGGAGGAGCCAGCCAAAGTCCTGAACTTGTTCTGAAATGAACCACTTCTTTAATGTCTTTCCTTTTAATGACAGACTACCACCACAGTGCTAGGAGTAATGTGCGCTGCGAACAGTATAATTTTATCAAGAATTTACAAGCTGTAGTAAATTAATTGCTGCATTTTGGCACAATAAATTGAAATGAATTAAGTGTGACTTGGAGTTTACTATCAACGGAGTCAAGATAAAGACCTTTTTTGCCCTGTGATAGGTTGCTGGCAAACTGCCAGGAAGTGTGTTGCTTGCTCTTTGTAAGTGCTATAAATCATCCTGCTCTACCTTGAAAGCTTTTTAGAATTAATTCTTATGGAGAGTTTGTGCCATTAGAAGAGCCTGTCAGTGATTTCACATTGCATCCATGGGTTGTACAGTAGGTAATGCTGTGAATATTTTATAGAATAACCCAGTACTTCATCTTTATACAGCAGTATTATGACAGTACTTGCAGTGTCAAAATTGTTCTGATATGGTATTTGCGTTTAAAACTTTAGACTTGCTTCTTTTTTTTTTAGTTTTGACTTACCTGAACAGATAGTAAATGATACCATTATGTTTTATTTTCCATGTTCTCATTTGTGTATATGAAACCAGTCCCACACCAAATGATTTATGTTCAAATAAAAATTCTGTAAGCACAGGCCAGGCATTCGAGTGGGGAAATTCCTCAATTGACTGTTCACTCCGGCAGAGAACACTTTGGTTTTTCATGGGAGCAAGGACTGAGCTTGCAGCGACTGCATTCCCCTCCCCCACTCCTTTCCACTCTGCGGTTGCTCGGCTTCCCCTTTTCTCTCTTGACGAATATGTGTGTTTATGGAAACCAATCCTCTCCCAGTTACAAGCAATTACTGTTACAGAGTCAACCTTTGGAATCTATTTTTGAAAAGCAGCTTTTACTCTAATCAGTCTCTTTGTGTGCAGGTGACTCCTGATAGCTTGAAGCATTCTTTTTCTGTAACCATAGTTTCTCTACCCTGCTGTGTGCTGATGTGTAGATCTATGTTCTGTTGGCTATTAAGGTGCTGAAGGCAGTGTTTCTGTTGCAATTTATGAGAAATGTCAGTTGAAGCCAGGGCATACTGTACACACTACATTTTCCCAGCTGGAGACTGTTCGTGAACAGAAAGCTAAAATGTAAATACATGCAGTATTGTCTCACTTTTTCCGAAGAAAAGAAAATGGAGTGAGTGGCAGGGAAAATTGTCACTGTGTGTGGGTGGTCTGAGACCCATACTCTCAGATGTGAATGTTTTTATTTCTTATTTGTTTCTTTTGCAAACAATTTGCACGTACAAGTAATGATTTTTCTTTATTTACTTTAACGTCATAAAGCTACAAATCTTTGCCATCTAGGGGGATGTTTAATTATTTTTCTTAATCCACATGTATCCATTTATAAATGTAACCTACTTTAATATTTTTTTCCTAGTATGAGTACCACTATTTTATTTCTGGTTTGCGAAGGGAATTTGTGTTCAATTCCAGTGATTTACGTGGCTTAGAAAGTGTTTGGTTTTCATCTGTATTTCCGTGAGAGCTGTCCTTAACATATCCCAGGGCTGCTCTTTTAGCCTCAGTGGTGTAATGAGAAGTAATATTAAAAGTCCAACTCTTTTTTAAATTTGGAAAGAAAAGGGATAATGGTTTAGTTTTTAATAATAGTTTTTGACTTTTTATTAGTAGTGGTAGGACTGTTGTGATATTCTGCAATTTCCAACTACATATGAATTAAATATACATTGTTTCAGTATAATATTTTTAAATTGAATGATACATACTTGAGAATACGTGATATTTTAATAGGACCAAAAAGTCATTATACATTTTTCATTTTTATTGTATGTGAATTAATTTTTCAGGTTTTAAGTAAAAAAAAAAGTATATTTTTCAGGAAAGGCTTACAGCAGCCTTGATCTTTAATCAGGGACCAAAGTAATCCTCTTTACTGTACATTATGTCCTGTCTGCTTCCAGCGCTAATAATATCTGTGTAATATTGATGATGGCAGTGCTGAAGGATGGTGAGGCTCACCTCATGTGACAGAAGTCATGAGTGGATTAGCCACTCTTTAACTGGAAGGGGTCCTGACAGGGATCATCGTGTGCAGATAGACCTGTGGTTTTTATATTAGTAGGAAGGTCAGGAAATGTATGCATTCGGGATTTGCAGTGAGAAAACATAGCAATCCCAGGGGAACCTATTGGCTTAGCTCATTGAAACTGGCCTTCTCAGACTAGCCAAAGAAAACCAGAATGACTATAAAACACTCCTTAGGGAGCCCTGGAATAATTGTGAGCCTGTTCTGTTCTCAGAATAATGAATCGCTTACTCTTTTTACTGTTGAGCTTTGAGTAAATAGCTGTTCGGGATTAAAATGCTTTTCTTTTTCTTCCCGGAATCCACATTTCAACAACAGATCCTCAATTTCTTTAATATTTATTAAAGAAAATTTAGTGTTCTGCTCCTTTCTGTAACCATTTACATAAGTAAGGTTTGTGAAATGGCTACTAATTCTTTTATAGCATAAAATGGATTACCTAAATGTCCAGCTTCGTATTCTTAGGTATATTAAGGGGGTGCGGTTTCTGCATTTTTTTTTAGCTTTTTTGCTGTAGAATGTACGTCAACCATGATAAAAGTCTCAGCAAGGCTTATGCTATCTGATAAGTAGCAGTGCTAGGCGACGGCAAACACCAACTGCTGGTGAATCTGTTTGCTCATTAAAGCAGAGAATGAAAGCCAGTCTGCAAAGCCATTGCAAGCAGACAGGTCAGAAGCTCCCCTGAATGCTTATTGATTGAACAAGAGCTAATTGCAAAACATCTTAACATTTCTGACAGCATCAGTCACAGTCAATGAACAATTACATTTAAAACCCATGCCCTTCTATGACTGAGCAATATAATTTCCACTATGTAGTTAAGAATTATATGGACATGTTCAAAGGGAGCACTAAATGTACAATAGTGTGAGATGTTACAGGAAATGTGATTGTATGTGGTAGTCAAATACAGGGAGTTTACGGTCTGACACTATTGTGTCTTTGACATGCATGCATTAATGTTGCAACTTCTGATTCCTTTTTTTAAATTGTGTATGAGAAAAAAATCATCACAGAAGTGTTCATTTTAAAACATAATAGGAAGTGGCATCCTGGACTTTCCTTGATTTGAGGAGCATGATGGCGTGTTTCTGGAACGTTGGAGGGGGTGCAGCAAGTAGTGTTTACAACCTAATACAATAAACTGCCATAACAAAATCACTGAAGGTTACATTTGCAATACGGGACATAACGGGGAGCCCATAGAACTTTGGTGATGGCAATGCATGAGAATGAAGCCTTTGAAATATCTGTAAATATGTACTTGGCTTTCACAGTGTCTAGCAGGGCAGAGCTGGGCTCCTGTGAGTGACAGCTGAAAGGAGTAGCTGCTGTATCAGGGGGATTAAACAGATGGAGGCTGCTGTTCTCTCAACCATCAGCATTCTGCTAAGCTCAGTAAATATCTTATCAGCTCCCTCCAATCTTCAAGGAAAATACTCCACTAAAGACACAAATGGAATATTTTATTTCACAGAGAATAGATGTCTGGGAGAATAAAAGGGGCCCTAAACACATTTGAACTATGAAGATTGTGTCTTAATACAGCCTTCACATTTTTGTTGCTCTTTGTCAACCTGTTATTATATTTGGTGTGTATAAAAGTAATTGTAAGGGGTAATAGCAGGTCAATAAAATTCTGTGCAGCATGTGGGAAAAAATGCTTCACGTTCTTGCTTTTCCACCCATCTTTTTTCCCCCCATTGAACGAGCTTGTGTTGATTCTCCCCCCCCCCCCCCCCTTCTGCATCAGACATATTGTGGCAAAGATTCCTGCAATTTACCCATCGACACAGCTGAAATGCAAGAGTGCACGATAGGCAGAAGAGGAAGGAGAAAAATGAACAATAGAATCTGAGGAGGCTGAATTGGGCTTGCTTAAAGAAGACTGTGAAAGCTGTCAAGAGGCTTGATTG
Organism: Lepisosteus platostomus; assembly: GCF_059453375.1. Classification (NCBI taxonomy): domain Eukaryota; kingdom Metazoa; phylum Chordata; class Actinopteri; order Semionotiformes; family Lepisosteidae; genus Lepisosteus; species Lepisosteus platostomus. Next base: position 53,236,530 of record NC_142614.1, read on the forward strand.
ATGGGCTCTCACAGCAGTCCCCTGTGCAAAGCAATAATGTTCCTGCCTTTTGTGAAAGGGTTTGATGTGCCACCAGGGTCAGAGCTTATCAGCAGGAAGGGCCAGCATTTCAGAAGAGGCCAAAGTGCAGTCGATAATTTATATGGGAATCTTACACCTTTACTCCCACATTGTGGGTTTTATCTGAAGACTGCCTGCCTAATAGTGCAGTATGAATATGCAAATTATACCAGTGGAAGGTATTCATTATAGCCAAGTTCTGCCCGTATCTCTGTCAAGATGTGATGTAATATAATACCGTCAATGTTATTACTACTTTCAGTGCATTTCAAATGGCAGTGCTGAGTGGTGAGAGCAAAAAAGTGAAGGCAAGGGGAATACTGTTAACTAGACAGGATGAACTCCTGCAGGCTGAGGAGATTCAGGCTTTTCAGCTCTGTCAGGAAGTTAAATGCCAGTTTTGATTTCCTTAAACATATCACAGTGCAGCAAACTAATTTTAGTGTTCTGCTATTGCCATATTCGTGATGTTACAATCGCAGCATGTATTGAACCATCAAAATTGTGCCCACATCTGCTAGTACAAACCTAATAATTTGCAGGTTTCTGGAAAAAAAAAATTAAACACTTTTCCCTTTTTTGGCCTCACACAGCAAGTGTAATTACAGAGCATTTGTGGGAATGTGTGCATGAGCTGAAATTCCAAACCAACCCATTTGTTAGGCTGCTGTGTGCTGTAGGTATTCATGTAGTTGGAAAATGAGAGAGTTTTATTAGGGAACCTTAGTCCTGCTTCCCTCACCCCTCAAAAAAGCAATGAAAAATGGCAAAAAGAAATGTGCTTCAGTGAGTGCTGACAAAGACTCTGCTATCTAGCCATGCTCATGAGGAACACTGTTAGTTGCACTCCATTAGTCTTGTTTAGTGGAGAGCTCTGGCCTCTAAGCACATGACTGAACTGTAGTTGACTTTTTTTTTAAACTTTAGCTGATAGGAGTGTAGGATGGAATGTCAGTCAAAAACATATTTTTATTCAAAAGCAGTATTTTGTTAACATTTGTGGAAAAGTAGGAAACATACCTTATCTTCAAAGGTTTTGTGCCTCTATGTAAATAAAAAGAATTGTGTAATTGTGGTGTATTTGATATTGCATTTATGGCTTGTAGATTTCAAAAGATGCAAATTTGCATGCAAGATGGATTAAATATTTTCACAAAAGGGGAGTTTGTGTATAATTGATGTTATTTTCCTGGACAAAACAAAACAATCCTTTAACAAAGCTATATATATATATTTGGTTACTTATGGGGAGAGAGGGTGAAAAAAGAAAACCTAGAGAGGCTTGTTAAGAGGCTGATAATTTATGGATACTGCAGCTGCCTGCCAACAAGGCTTTATGAATGCTTTTTGTTTGGCTTGGAAACTGCAGATGAAAAGAGCCTGAGGTTGGCACAAATAGTGCAGCATTTCCAAAACAGGCTTTAATAGGCTTTTAGGCATTCTACATGGCATGAACCCGTGTAGCTGCAGACCTATAAACATCTCTGTTTTTGAGCATTTATTTAAGGGAAGGTTAAAAGGACAAAATTAAGGCTAGCATAGCATTGTAGCTCATATTGGTGCATGATATGCTACAGAAGGGGCTTCTTCTACCTGTTCCTTATCTTGGAACATTTCTATATTTTGTAGGATTTTGTATGCGTGTGTGTGTGTGGGGGGGGGGTGTTGTGTACCACACTGTATTAATGTAAAATAGTATAAAAAAACCTATTGAGTGCATCTGCATTGTATGCCGAGATTTTGCAATAATGATATCTAAGACATAATCAGCAATTCTCTTATTTGATCGTTTAAATATATTTGTCATATTAACATTTGGGTGTATTTATCATATAAACAGCCTATCTGTTAGGTTTAGTTAATAAGTGTTGATTTTTGAAAACGGAAGTGAAGCAAAAGACACAAAACCATGACTATGTGCGTTGCTGCTGGTCTGCTGCTCTTTTTATTCTGGCGGGGGTGGTAATAAACAGTTTCAGTGATCCTGTAATTAAACTAATGGCGGAAATGAACGTGACAGGCAAGATGAAAGCCCAGAGTGCTAATAGCTGTGATAATCAATGTGCAGCGATAAAGAGGGATGACAGCCTTAAAGAACTGTTGGCTCTTGTCATTGTAATGGTGATCAGAACCTGAATAGCTGTCACAGAATAAAAGCTTTTTTTAGCTTCCATATCATAAACCCACTAACATGTGATTTAAACTGTGTAAAAGTCTCCTACGTTTGCACACATTTGTCCTTCTGAATAACATGCCCCTTTATCCTTGGATGTACATTTCTGAAATGGTGTTACCAATAAATAAGAGCTTCATCATTTCAGCAGTACTTAATGCAAGTATCTCGTTGATATAAAGGTACTGTACAGATTAGATTTCTTTTTTGAAACCTCTTAGACCAAGCTGAAAATGTAAAAGGCTTTGTTTCAACACAATTATTTTCTGTAAAGTAGAAGCACTTGGAAACATACCTGAACTGCTTGAGGTGCTTTCAAAGCAGGATTCATTGTTATTGTGTTCAGTAATATCCTTCATGGCAAAGCTCTTGATTTAGTTTTGCTTGTATTTGTACTGAAGGTCAGGAAAAGAACATTTAGAGGTTAATTCCACACTGTTTTACTCTCTCTACTTTTCAGCATGGAATTAACCTTTACTTGTTCCTTTGCAGATTGCACGCTGACAAAGCTCACCACTGTAACCTCTTAAAGGTCAGGAAGTAAGGTTTTGTTCAACATGTGGAAATAAAAGCGTGTTATTTTAGGGACTGCACAAATGCAGCACAAAATCCCATATAAACAATTATCCTGTATTTTGTTGCCATTGCATGATTGGCAAAAAAAAAAGTAAACTTTTGTTACTGGACTTTTCATGTGTTTTCAAGTTGTTTTTGGGTCAAAGTTCTAAATATAAATTTACATGCCTGATGGGAAAAATTACATGATGACTAAGGGCCTAATTAAATGAATCAGTTCTATTACGAGTAGCCTCACATTATCTTTACTATTTTATTAAGGTGAGACATTAAAGGTGATTCACTTCACAATAAAATAAATCGGGTGATTTATAATGCATGCGTACACCTGCTACTTGGCTCTTTGTTTCACTGGGACAGCCATAAAAGAACCGCAAGCAGTCCAAGTGCTGGTCCTTGAGCAAAAATGCAGGACCAAGCCAACCTCATTTCTAGTAGAATCTGCCAATTTGAGACATTTAAGACATTTAAAGGAAATGAGCATTCACATGTCTGGCCAAAAAATAATAAAATGTTCTATTATTCTGTCAAAGGAAAACTGTTTTCCCAGTTTGTCAAGCCTGTATTCTATACTTGTATCACACACATCAAAACAGCAAGATCACTCCTGCAGCATTGGGGCACACTGTGAAAAGTGAGCTCATGTAGCCTCAGGTACTGTAGTTTTAGCTGACCAGTCAATTGATTATTGATCAAGTGTCTCTACACAAGAAAGAAATGGATGGTAATGAATAAGCCTGAGTCTAGTTTTCCAAGAAGCTTTCCTTGATCAATACATCTCATTGGGCTTTAGAGTAAAGGCAACAGGGAATTTGACACTGATGGAAGTGGCAGTATTCTCAAATATTGGAACACACAGACTCTTGGGTAAATGGTGCATTATTTTTTATTCTCAGATCTTGCATATTTTGTGACCCCACTAAGTAATTAACAGCCCATTATGCATTTATACTATTGGAAATAAGGGTATTTAGTGTTTCTTTTTAGTCTTATTTTTTTGTACTGTTTCATAACATCTAGGAAGCTAATTCCTTTGTTTGCACTGAATTTAGGATTTAGGGAAAGATTTCTCAGCCCAAAGGATTAACTTAGTCTATCAAAGGCTATCAAGTTTCAGAATTTTGAATGAGTCACAATGTAGGTATTTGGGAAAAGCATTGCACTGAAACCAAGCCCACTCTTTTTAATCACAGTGTTAATCTTATTGTGAAATGTATCCTTGAAAGAAGACACTTGCTTTGAAACCTGAGCTATCCAAGGTCACCTGTCTGTAAGCAGTGTTGATTTATTGTTAGGCCTGTCCCATAGAGAAAAGGATAATTTGATGTATGAGATTCACTAGCAGGTCTCAATTGATCAAAAATCCACTTTTCTAAGCAATTGAAATGCCTAATATTATGCCCAATTTAATAGTATCTTATTTTCTCAGTAAATTCAGGTCAGATACAGTTGCTTGTGTATTGAGTTCTTTTTACATCCATAAAGTCCCCTTTTGCTGAAACTGTGTATTTAATAACATTTAAGATATTTGTTTAACAGTGAAAGGTTCTTTGTAACTGTAAAGAAGATATGGTCAGACTCCACTTAGTACTTCTTTCAATGTCTTTAATGAAGAGGATCTCTAATACTAATTTTAGCTAAGACATTTTATATTCTTTGTGCTGTATTGTTGGAAACATCTGATAGCTACCTTTTTGTATGTACTCTGGTGCACCAGGCTTAAGACTTATTTAGACTGAATTGGTTGTGTTTTATTTTTCCTATTATGACATGTGAAGCAATTCAGTTGTAAGCTTTTCGTTTTGGTAACACGTCTTGTGTTAACCAGTCTTCTTTTTGGTAACCAGGATTTCGTTTACTCACTCCAGGTTCCACCCTGACCCTGGCTTTGTTTTGCTTTTATGAACCTTTTGCACACACTTCTCAGGTCCTGCATCGTATTCATTCTGTTCATTTATCCAAGATACTTGCTCTTTGTGCTTTCTGGTGCAGAGCTCGAGACAGCCAATCAAGGTTTAGTTCTCCCAGCTGGATGTGGCCAATCAGACTGCCTGCTTTTGTTGGAAACCTGAAACCCTCTGGGAATTAGGTCTAACAAAAGGCTTTCACTGCAGACAAACGTTAAGTGTCTGTGCTGACTTTTCCTGTTTTTAATTTTATTACTTTAGCCTTGAATGGAGGAGTTAGTGTGTCTTTCATGTTCCCTTTTAAGCAGTTTTAATTATGTATTTTTGAGTTGCACATGAGAGTTTGCGCATACAAAGACTCAGGCAGCTTGTTGAGAACAAGAAAGGCAGGAATCATGCTGTTTCTAATGCTTGTTGAAATTATAATTAGAAAACCATCTTTTCACAAAAAACCTAGTGATACGCAGTGCATGCTTCTGTGTGATTAAGTCCAAATGCATAAAATCAAGCGGGTATACATTAAAGCACTAAAAACATGTATTTCCCTCTCCTTTTCAACATTGAATTACTTGTTTATTTCTTGTGTAAACAGGGCTATATGACCTCTGCATGTTATTCTAAAGGACCACCCTTTCCATTTTAAACAGTCTTTGCTAAAAACAAGATTCTTCAGAACCAATTAAAATCTAGATTTGTGGAAATCTGCCAGTGTGGTTAGTGTATATTTTGTGACGTTACCCAATGTCTGTAATCCAGTACTACAAAGTAATGAAAATTTATAAGTAGTGCATACTTATATAAAATAGTGCTAATTATTGAGATTTAATAAGTGATGCCTCGTGTTTCAAAATTGAATATTATTCAAAGTAAGGTGAATTTAAAAGCTCTATCTGCATGTTCATCCAGTCATGAAAAGAAGCTGTTATTCATTTACATATATACTATGCTATATTTAAAAAACTGCGTATTTTAACTCTTATTAGGTCCTCATATGTAGGCTTTCTCAGGTTGTGAACTCTTTTTTTTTTAACCATCTAAATGGGTGATTTTTAGCTACAGGGGAATGATAAATGCTATGTTTTTGTGATGCAGATCTGTAATGCGGAGAGACTGTAGGGCAAGCTGTTATGAACCCATTTTTTAAAAAAGTATATTGAATTTTTCTAAATCCCCTTTCGTCTGGTAAGAAGGGGAAGATAAGCTTAGTGGCCTCTGAATGCTAGCTTTGATAAGAGACGCAGATGACAGCCTATGTAAATCTTTTTTTGATAAAGGCAAGTTCCTCTTGGTTGCTTTCTCTGCCTGTGGAAGCAAATGAGAAGATGGACTCTGGTCATTCTCAGCTTTAAGCACCACTGACTATTGCACAGCATATGCTGGCTGCCTGCCAAGCAAAAGCAATTATGTGTAATAATAGCAAAATTAAGAGGTGAGTGTTGCTGTTTTACAGCAGGACGTGGCGAAAACCCATTTCCTTCTGTCAGCTGTATCTCGATTACACACTAAAAAAACAATTTCCTGTGGGGCTTTACTTGAGGTCACTGAAACCAAAAAGGAGGAAGAAGACAGACCGCAGCCTTTGAAAATGGAATGAGAATAAAGTGTAAATCCTGAAGACGAGCCACTTCTGTATATTCCAGCTGTAACTGTCTTTTGTTTGTTTCTGACTCACAGGTGTCCTTGTGGTGAATGTGACTTGGAGGAATAAAACCTATGTGGGGACACTATTGGATTGCACAAAGCATGACTGGGCTCCTCCCAGGTAACCAGATATCATCATCAAAAAAGAATTTTTCCTTGAGGATTTTTTTTTCTATTATTAAGAGTGATGTTTTTCCAGCACATTAGTTGATGCCAATTTTTGTGTACTTTTATCTAGCTCTTCAGCAAATTGTTTATTTCATTTAAGATCAATTGTTAAGGTATTAATTTGTTATTCTACATATAAACATTTGTAGAATAAAATCTTGTCACAAATGCACAGGGTGCTTTAAACAGTCTGTTTGTTTTTCTTAATGTCTTATAAATTAGACACTGATGGAAGATTGCCAAATATAAAAAAATATTGTATAAATACCACTACATACTGTAATTTTATCATTTGTCATGCAAAGTGTCATTCATCACATTATTGTGCATTAGGTACACATTGTTCTTATTTATGTTTGGCTTTGTGTTTTAGAGTATCCATAACTGGCCATAAAAAAAGACAATGGTGGATGCCAAGCTCACAAAACAAAGAAGATATTGAGTGAATCCAATATTAGAGAATTAAATCAAATAGCCATACAGAAGCAGTTACAGGGTGCTGTAAGACATTTCAGGTCTTCATTAATTGAAACATTTATTAAACACAATCAAGCCATATCTTCTAACCCATCTATAATTTTTAAGGCAGCATTTGGGTGTAGAATGTGTACATACCTGTTAAATTTATTGTTGCTTGAGAGTTACACACAAAGATCTGACATAGGTTCAGATTGAGTGTGCAGTGGCCTCTTGGTTTTCTTCAGTTATATTTTTTTCTGATAGCTAGCGCTGCCTTGGTACATAAAATTCCTTCATAATAGTACGTGTCCTGCATTTTTTCATGTTTTGTTCAAAATGTTTTCAAAAAGCAGTACCCGCAAATACAACTACCTCATGTTTTATGAGAATATCTTTAGTATATTTGAATTGAATTTTTCCCTAATGTTCAGGCTGAGATGCTATATTTTCATGTTAAGAATTTGCTTGTATTTTTTTTTTTATTGAATCCCCGGTTATTTGTTGTCATATACACGTCAAGTCTGGAATCATATGAAGTGGTTTTTTTACATCACTCACCTGCCGAACTTCAAGCCATTTGTCTTTTGACATTTCTCAGGCTATGCAGCCTTGTGCAGTAGGTGTAGTGCTATTTGGAAGAGCAACTCACAAGCCAGCAAGTTCCTAGGAGTTAAATGGGATGCTGTTTCACATGCCAAGAGAGCTCTGGCTGACTAATGGGATCACCCGGTTGTGCGCTACTACTTTGGGAATTCCAGTTACGGTTAGCTAGCGACATAACCCAGGCTGAAACCTGCAATTTTTGCTCATCCGGCATTCAGGCAATCTATTTTACCAGTTAAGCTACTTGGGAGCCCTCTTGATTTGCATGCAGCACTGAAAATATATCTAACTCCATTTAATGAAAATGGAAGTGTAATCACATGGATAAATCTAACACATTTTTTGTTTGCTTCTAGGTTTTGTGAATCCCCGACAAGTGACCTTGACATGCGTGGTGGCCGGGGTAGAGGAAAGCGAGCAAGATCAGTTGTTGCTAATGCTCCTGGTATTGAACCCAGTTTTGCAGAGGCCAGAGGACTGCAGCACAAGAACCGCGGTGGGGGTGCCAATGGCAAAGGAAGGCGGGGAAGTCTGAACTCTAGCAGTGGCCGTAGGACACCTCCCAATTGCACTCTGGAGGAAATCAAGGCAAGCCCGACAGCTAATAACAAACGTAAAAACAAGCCATCTATGGAGCTAGATCTAAATTCAAGCTCAGAGGACACTAAGTCTGGAAAGCGAGTTAGGACAAATTCAAGGAGTACTCCTACCACTCCTCAAGGAAAGTCTGAGGGTTCTTTTTTGGACCAAGGCTGCTCATCTCCGGTGCTAATAGACTGTCCACATCCTAACTGCAACAAAAAGTACAAGCACATCAATGGGTTACGCTACCACCAAGCACATGCACACTTAGACCCAGAAAATAAACTGGAGTTTGAGCCAGAGAGTGAAGACAAAATTTCTGACTGTGAAGAGTCCCTGGGAAACGTGGCTTTGGAATGTACAGATACAACCTTTGGGTCCTTAAAGGGACCAAATTCTCCTGGGAATTTGGGCGCAGCAGGGACACCAAAGGGAAAAAGGGAAATGCTAAGTAATGGCCAGAGCCCTGTGATGAACTCTAAAATGGGCAGGAGTTCTGGCAAAAAGAAAGGACATATACACGATATGAATAACCTGCCCATCATCTCTAATATGACTGTGGCTTTAGATAATTGTGTGGTCTCAGATGGTAGCTCGGTTTCGGAGATGCCAAAGCTGGAAGCTGAGGGTATAATTGATAAGAAGGGTGTATGTGAGAAAGACAAGGGGAAAAAAGCAAACAATGGGAAAGTGGATAAATCTCTATCCAAGCCCAAAACTACCAGGCCTATAGCACCAGCCCCTCCTCCACCTCAGCTGATAGCAATTCCAACAGCTACCTTTACAGCCACCACCACTGGAACAATTCCAGGCCTTCCCTCTCTGACAACTACGGTTGTCCAGGCAACACCAAAGAGTCCTCCTTTGAAGCCCATTCAACCAAAGCCTACAATTATGGGAGAACCAAGCACAGTAAACCCAGCTCTTGCCTCTCTTAAAGACAAGAAGAAAAAAGAAAAGCGCAAGTTGAAAGATAAAGAGTGCAAAGAGGCTGGGAGCCCCAAGATGGACAGTAAGCTTGCAAAGATAGAGGACTCAAAGAGTGCTGGGAAGGAGATACCCGGTCATTTTTTAAAAGAACACTTGAACAAAAATGAGGTGCTACCAAATGGTCTTTCTGAGTCTCAGGAGAGTCGAATGGCCAGCATCAAAGCTGAGGCCGATAAGGTTTACACGTTTACAGACAATGCGCCCAGCCCTTCAATAGGGAGCTCCTCTAGACTGGAATGTGGTACACTTGTAAATGGACAATCTCCCATGACCCCTTTACATGTCTTAATGCAAAATGGAAGTGATGGCACTGGCACCAAGACAAATAGTCCAGCGTACTCCGATATCTCAGATGCTGCTGATGATGGTGGATCTGACAGTCGTTCTGAAGGAGTAAGGTCCAAAGCTAGTTCACCCTCAGAGATCAATTCTAACAAGGAAAGTGTTGTCAAGAGCCTTCCTGCTACACCTGCCCAAGCAGCTCCAGGAAAAGAGTCACATTCTCCTTATTACCATGGATATGACCCTTATTATTCCCCCAATTACATGCACTCTGGACAACCCAGTACTCCTGCATCTGGAAATGGTAGCAATTCCCAAGGGAACAAGTCCAAAAAGGAGGGTTCAGAGGAAGAGGGTGAAAAGAAAGAAAAGGCAGAGGCTTTAGCTTTGGATGCTAAAAAGAATGAAATGATCAATTCAAATTTACAGGCCCAGCACCAATCAGTGATCACACAGAGGCATCCTGCACTTGCTCAGTCACTTTACTATGGACAATATCCCTATGGGCTTTACATGGACCAGAAGTCATTAATGGCCTCTAACACTTACAGACAACAATATGAGAAGTATTATGAGGATCAGCGACTTGCGGAGCAAAAAATGACTCAAGGAAATCGAGAAGGAGAGCGGAAAGGAGACCTTCCACAGAAAGAACAATCAAAAGAAGACATTAAACAGAAGACAATCCCATCAGCAACAGTATCAAAAGCTCCACCCACCCCAGATTCCAACAAAAACTGTAACAGCAAATGTGGGCCTGGGATACCTGCCAAAACAGAAGAATCTGGGAAGCAACAGATTCTGACAAATCAGCAACAGCATCTTCAGTCAGCCAAGCAAATGGAAAACCATCAGCTTATCAAAGAGGCTGTGGAAATGAAATCTGTTATGGATTCAATGAAGCAGACTGGAGTGGATCCTACATTACGGTTTAAGCAGGTAAGCATTTACCTTCTATTAGAACCAGACATTCCTCAATATAGATTGCGTGTTCATAGTTCAGAGGTATACCACAAAATGTGTAGCACGTTATTTAGAATTACAGTATGTATAATTTTAACATTAACAAAACTACCTTTAAGTAATTGGAAAAAGTGGATAAAGGCAGAGCCCATGATTTTTAGGATTGCCATATATGACATGGAAGCTGGATATTAAAAAAAGAAATGTCATGTAGTCGTTTATTAGGAGTATTGTGGATGGGAAGTTAATTTTGGAGTACTAATTCTTCTGACAGATTACATGAGACTTAGGGAATACTGTAACTTTTCTATTGCTCAATGCTGATTTTATGTGCCATGATTTCATATTGAAGAAATCGGTCTCAATGGCAAAAATTATTTCAGAAGAATGTTTTAAGCACAGAAGGGGCTACAGTGATTTCTTTGTGTTTGGAGAAAAATGGTCTTTTGCTGCATGTTTTTGTAATCTGTTTTTTTTTTTCCATTTGTGCTGCTGCTGAAGTAATGTTGGGAATTAAATGGTGCCTTTGATTAACATTCAAATATAATCTTATTACTGCTATAAGCAATTTATGAGGAGCATTATTTGTCTCTTTATAACCAAATAGTGCTGTGAAAAGGTTTGAAAATCTTATTATAGCCCCAAGCAGTGGTACCAAAGTCATCTTATGATTTTAATAAGGAATTTAAATTGAATTTTCATGAACAGGTCCAACATCAGCAGATAATACCCAGTTGTGTACTGTGCTTAGACAAAGCTTTTGATATAAGGATATTGTGTACTTGGGCAGTTTAAAATACATGTTCTATAATTGCTAAACTGTGATTGTTATTAGGAAATTGTTCTATGCAGCAGTGGTTTATATAAAGTGCATTTATATTTTATGCCATATGCTTTTGTATTTTTGAATCAACTATCTGCCTCTTACATATTTCTGTAGAAGCAACAATTTAAAAAGATAGATTGTTGAATATTAACAATTTTGTTATTGTTAAAGGTACAACCCTTAGAACCCTGTAACATGGGACTGTTACCTCTTTCAAAAGTATATCTTTACCAATCTTTGGATTTTAATAGTTTGTTTTAATCAAAATGATGGTCTCAAAAAAAAAAAAGTAGGATATTGTTTTTTAATGTTTGAGGACTTAAAGCAGATGCAACTCCTGACCAAAACCTTTGATTTCCATTCAGGAGTCAGAGTCCCGATCTTGGCACCATTATCCATATCAGGCCAAATACATGGAGCAACAAAAAACAGAAGAGCTCGAAAAAAAGGCCAAAGACGACTGTCCCAATAAGGCTGGAGGAAAAGATATCTCTGGCCTCAACCTTACAGTCTCTATGACCACTGTCAAGGATGAACCTAAGGACCTTAAAAGGCAGGACTCCCACTTGGGCTCTGTAGAGGACTCGAAGAAATCCGATGAGCGTGGGACACCCGTCAGTGGAAAGGACTCAAGGAACGCTCGGGTTGCCGTGTCCTCGCCCATGAGCCAACACCAGTCCTACATTCAGTACCAGCATGCCTATCCTTATTTGCAGATGTATGATCCCAACCACCCAGCTTACAGAGCTGTGTCCCCTGTCCTGATGCACAGTTACCCAGGTAAGCACCCAAATGAAAATTAGCAGACTGAATGCTGTTGCCTACAAGCCCCTAATTCTTCAGCAGTTTGTTTCTACCTCAATGTTGTTGAATGTATATTCATGACCTTTAGGTCAAAATTTAAAAAAGTTATTATAAATCTCCTCCTACGGGTTTTGACTATGGCCTAAGATTGGTGCTCTATAAAAAAACAACTGTTTTGGGGTTATAGGTTTAGATTTTAGAAATACAACTGTGGAAGAGAGTATTCCTGTTTGTACTTAATTGAGATGCTCACTGTGTAATGGTCGATTTTCCTGTCTGTTTCTTAAACATGTTTTAAATTATGAAGGAAATCATAATATTGCTTATTTAGTCTGTGTAGCATTTATGTGGTCTAAACTTTAATGGCACTTGAGGCCAATTTAATTGATCCTGTTCAAAACTGTGGACCTGTGGGGCTGATTTTAATCTGTCAATTTCCTTATGGCTGTGACACTTAGAAATTGAAACCAATAAGTGTATTGCAGTGCTCAGCGTGACCCAGAGTAGAGAACACCCATTACAAACTGTAAAATGTTTAAATAAAACCACAAATCCTGTGTTTTTTTTAATGCTTTGATGTTTGTTTATATCACATGAAGAGATGTGATGTTAAACGGGCTCTACTTAAGAAGAGGGTGAATTATTTTGTATTTTATCATGAGATACATTACTGTCCTTGTTAGGGTTTTGTGTATCTGCACAGATTAATGTAATCAATACTTGGATAAAATTACAGTCTGTTTTTTCAGGTTTCCATTACCCTATCTATGGGAAGATGGCAGGCAGGGATGAGGTGGAGAAAACAAATACTAGTCCAAGTATAAGCACTAAACCTGCTTCTGAGTCAAAAGCACTAGACTTGCTGCAACAGCATGCCAATCAGTACCGCACTAAATCTCCTGGGGTGAGTGTAACCAGACTTTTCGTTTTCCTTCTAGTACTGCTCTTTTTATTATAGTGTGGGCAGGTATAAAGCTGCAGCTCGAATCAGTTTCCTTAATTCCTACCTTGTTAAATGGAGTCAGTGTCAGTCTTGTGTCACAACATGAAGATAAGGGCTAAAGGCCGTAGACATGGGAACTTTCCATTTTTAACTGCACTCTATCATTTAAACCAGCTATCTTCCAATTTTTTAAAGAAAGATTTTTAATAGTCTTGACCAATTGGCAATAGGGGAAAAGAATATATTCTGACTGAAATTATGGTATTGCAAGTTTTATAATAAAGATGGCAAACTTGTAAACACCTTGATTGTTTTATGAGCCAGACAGATTTTAAAGTTATTACTAATAAAATAGAAATAAAAGAAATGGGGATGTTTTCCCTTCATCACCAGCTCCTGTGCTTCATGGAAAATTGTCCTGCTCTTTTGTTTTGCTGATCAAAGCCTTCTTGCCGTCCTCACTCCTGTAATTATGTGCTTATCTTGTAACTTACCATGTTGATCTCTGAAACCACCAGCTACACCTCCCTATCCCCCTCCCCCTCCTCCACTTAAGTGTGCAACGCATATCCCCCAAATTCAAGTAGACAATGAAACCATAGTCAGTGGGTGGTTTACAGTACCCTCCCTCATTCTAAGAAAAGAGCCTCAGGCACAAGGAATGCAACTGGAGTAGGAGTTACACAGATCATTTTGTGACATTGTTCAAAAGATATGCATTTGTATAAAGCTGGACCTTTTAACAATGCAAAATGCTGCTAAATGTTGTCTGGCTGTTAAACCCACTCGCCCCCCAAAGACACACCACACCTTTATTTTCTTAACTGTTCTGAATGTAAGTAATTCGACTAGCATTGGTAAAAGTGACCAATTCTGATTTTCTCTCCAGCCTGCAGAGAAGGGTCCTCCTGAACGGGAGAGGGAAACAGAGCGAGAGAGGGATCGCCATTCTCCATTCGCCAGACATCTTCACACACATCATCACACACACCTAGGAATGGGCTATCCCCTAATACCTGGGCAGTATGATCCATACCCAGGTAAGAGCAAGGGCTGCTTTTGGTTTTTAAATTAAGACATACAGCGGGAAACAAACTATTACATACCCTCATATGAAAATGGGGAAAAAAGAGTTTATATTTTGATTATCACAGCACACAAACAAATTCAGTGATCACACTTAAAAATAGATATGAATGCCTTCAGATTATATTAGACCATTATTTGAGTCATGGCTGTGGAAAATAATTCTTAAAAGCTGAAATAATATTAAGATCCCATCTTTTTCCTCCGTGGGAATTTCATGTAGCTAAAGTCCCTAGATAAAAATAACTATCTCATATATGTAACTGTTAGTTATGCTTACATTAGGCTGTAATTGTTGTCAGAATTGTATGGTGTCATAATCGATCATTACAGTTTCTGTCTCCTGGGCATAAAAAAGAGTGTTGATAGTGCACTATGTAATGAATACATCCCACAGGCTTTTTATCAAAGCCTTACACTCAATCCAAAGACATGCTGACCAGCAACCCTGTCTCAGAATTGAAGGAGACTTCTAGATTTTATTTTTAACAGATAATTAGAGGAAGGTGCAATGAATTCCCATTTATTTGACTAGGTAAGGGGGAGGGGGATGATGGATAAGCCTCCTAAAACAAACACTGTGGATTACCAGGATAAGGAAGTTTGTCAGGGTCTTGCTAGGGGAAGGCGGCAATTTTCTAGGCTTGCTCTTTGATATTTGTGAATTTGCACACTTAAGAGTTGTAAGGATATTAACCAGGAGCCCATTTTCCCTCCCTGCAGGTTTGACCTCAGCAGCCCTTGTAGCCAGTCAGCAGGTGGCTGCTCAGGCTTCTGCATCTGGCATATTTCCTACACAAAGGAGGTAAATACCCTGCTCATCTATTTTATTCTGAGGCCAGATTTTGTCAGAGGGAGGAGGAGTGATTTGGTTTCATTATTGCAAATTAATTTGCATATGTGATATATGATTATCCTTCGCAGCTTCATTTGTAAGTTATCTGGCAAATTCATAGGAGCCCATAATACTGCTACTATAGTGTACATTATCAAAGCAATTGATTATTCCTAGCATTCATATCAATAGGTTAATTTTGTTATATTTTAAACTTTTAAATAAACTTGAATTCATGTGACATCAGACAGTATTCATAATTACCATGTAATGTAGTATTAACGTAAACATTTGTGTTATTCCTTTTTTGCAGGGAATGATTGGAAGACTTGTACATAAGAGACATGTGACTGGATCACATGAAGATACACTTTAATATAGACATCAGTTCCATGGTGTTATTGATTGCCTTGATGGCAGGCAAAAAAAAAAGTAATTTCATTTTTTTTTAATTCAAGATTTTATAAGAGTTACCAATGTTGCTGTAATTAAACTTTTGTTGAAATATATATTCTTAACTCTTTATTTTATAACAGTAACCAGGCTCACACATGCAGGATCAGCTGCTAGTGGCAACCAGAGAAAAGGAAGTGTGTTTGCCACAAAATAGCCACTTTGTTAAAAAAAATGTATAGAAAAAATATTGTTCTGTATTGGTGTGCCTGACCGTATGTAATATTGTAATATTCCTTACATGCCCTCAGAGAGGCTAGCTGTTAAAGTGACACCTTGGTACAATGTAAATGTGTACTATCTAGTGGCTCCTTGGCTTTGTATTATTTAAAATTGCATTTGTATAAATTTGACTGTATTCATGTTTGTTAATGTGTCTTGTGAAGAATCTTCATTTTGAGGGCTCTGGGTGCCAGTACCATAAAACTGTGGTGTATATACTGTATAGATTTTAAATGGCAGATTATAAGTTTATGTAAAGTATCTAGTTTTTTTATGACTTTGAATGGCAGTTTACCCCAATAGCCTGCATAGCTGAAGACATTTGTGATTGTTCTATTACTTGAATAGTCCTGCAGTCTTTTAAATGTTTACAATTATCAACATTTAGGAAGAGACTTTAATGTCGTTGCCTGGTTACTTGTTTCATGCTGTAATCTAGTTAATTTTATGTAAAGTGTATATTGAATGCTTTCTTTTTTATACCTGCCTTAAAAAATAATTTGGCAATCAGAATAAAATAAGTTGTTTTTTGTAAATCAGCCTAGTTTTGTGTGTTTTTTTGGTGCGAAATACGAGATTACACAATTTGGGAATGTGGATCATTTTATCTTGTTTTTATTCTGTCATTTCCTTTTGAAATTTAATATTTTAGACATAATAATCCTATTCTCTTTTGACTCTTGGGAGTCTTGTGCTGAAATCTAGATGCAGAGATACAATGCAGTGTGTTTTCTTATAATTCCCAGAAGTGTATCAAGTTAACATTTGTTTTGACTTAATAAAGAACAACATAACTTGATTTTTTATTTCTTAGAACTTCCTTTTACTTCTAGCATTTTTAATTGTTTAGTAGGTTAAATTGACCATTTTTCAGAACTTTACAGTGGTTTGTTTGACTGATATTCTACATAAGCTGTTAAAATTGTAGAAAATCAATGGTGCAATACATGAGATACAGTATTTTAGATGTAAATAAAAATGTAAAGGCAACATACCGTAAGCGCTACATTATTGTATCCTTTCATTCTGTTCCATCTGGAAAAATCTGAAAAGGAAATTTCCTGAGATGGCATCCATCAAAAAAATACTTCAAAGAATTAAAGTAAATTGTATTTTGTTGCATACCAGTTGATCTTGGTATAAGTTCTGCTGTTTTTGTTTTGAGAATTTACTGTATGTTATGTAAAATCCAGTTAAGACTATATTTTGACAGAATTACTACTTTGTTGAAATCAAAGACCAATTCCACTATTTGCTCAGAGTAATACTGCCATAATAAATGGGGCCTGATACATTATATTAGAATGATGGGATGATAATACACTGACAACTGTGTCATTTCCAAATGGAAAGGTTAGAAGACAAGAAAAGCCATTCAGCCCATCTGGTTCATTTTGGTTGCCAAAAGCTCATTGATTTGTGGAGCTGATCCAGTTAGTTTTTGAAATCAGGGTATCGGCTTCAACAACATGGCTGAGTGGCTTGTTCCAGATTCTCAACCCTTTGTGTAAAAAATACTTCATGGGATTTTAGATTTAGAAGCACTTCTGTGTTGTTTCAGTTTAAGTCTTCTGATTTGTTTTTCATTGGTGACTCTGAAGATGTCCGTCTGTTGCTTTGACTTTGTCAATGTTTTTGAGGATCTTTAGTATTTCAATCATATTTTAAACCTTAAAGCAGATTTTTCTTTTCATTTAAAGGTATATACATTTAAAAATAACACAAGACAAGCTGTAGAAAATTCTAGTAAGACTTTTTATTTCTCAATCACAGTCCACCAGTACACTATATCAGTGCAAGAGAACCAGATGTTATAGTGTGCACATTACTGCAAAACTTTAGGCTACCAATAAAATAGATTTTTGGTAGCCATTAGCAATGGGCTAATGGAGCAGAAATCTTCCTGGCTGCCACTATGGGTCTTTAAGACCCCACAGCAGTCAAAGTTACAGAAAATAAAATACAAGCTATATAAAAATTTTATCTTATATAAGTATAGTAAACATACATTGGATTTTCAACATAGTTAACACTTAAATATTTGACTGTGTTGTGAAAATGGTTTCATACAAATGTAGTCAAAAGTAACTATTTTCTATTAAATACAGTGCCTTCTAAAAAGACTGGGTCAGCAAAATGCAGTCTGTCTCAAGATGAAACTAAGGACTAATGATGTCAGCAGCAGAATGAGTTTTGAAGATTACAGAAATACATTGTCTACTTTTGTAGAACGGAATGCTTCAGTACTTATTGGGTGGTGCTTCACCTATGCAATGACTCAAAACATAGGGCAAATGCAACCGAGGAGTTCATCGGGAAGAAAAAATATTAATTTGGCAATAGTTGTAAATCCAATTGTGTATGCATGTTGTATTGTTTTAGAAGAAAATGGAGATGAAACACCTCAAAACAGACACTCAAAGTGACAGAAGCAAATCATCTCAAATGATTATGCACTGTCTGGTGGGCTCAAGAATTACACAGTTATGCAATTATTGCTTCATATATATATATGCAACCAAATACTTCTGTGCTCTGAAATTTACTTGAGTGAGTGTGTCCCAAAATGTATTGTCACTTAAAATCACTGGGTTGATTTTTTTTTCTAGTATGATCAAACATATGCATGGAATTTACCAAAATAAATGTTACATTGTACTTATTCATATTAATATCATCATCACAAATTCAAATGGACTCTAAAGCAATAATAAGTAATATAGCATTGTTGTGTTGTCCCAATAATTGTGAATTAAATGGGATTGTTTGTCTTGCAATCACTTTATAATTATCATAATTAAGGGAAACTTTATCTCATCACAAGAAATCACTTAAGTTGTTTTATATTTTATATAACATTTGTGAAGCAATCTGAGTGCATGCCATATTGCTTGCTTTCCTTGGTTTCTGTTTAGCTTTGCAAATGGGTTGAAATTTGTGCTTGAAAGACTTCAATGAAGGCATTTTGCCTTTGGAAAATAATCTGTTTTAAAATAATCCTATCATTGGTCTAGTACTGTTGGTCTAGTAGATATTGTATATAATTATTTTATTGTTGGATCCATAAAATACAAGCCCACATATTTTGAATTAAGATACTATTTTTTAACTGTTTTACTACTAATGAAAGATGCACCTGAATGTTCCCCCTGCTAATTCAGGCACTAGAGTAAATATTTGTTCTGAACAGATTAGAAGTGAATACTAACACAAAATACTGCAATACACATTATCATGTAAAGCATTATCTTTTATAATGCAAATCTTTTCACTGTAAAACTGGCAGATGATCACTTATTCCAGAAACAAGAAAGAAAGATACTTGAGGTAACATGAAAGAAGGATGAAAAAAACACTTTACATGGCCTTTGACATTATTGTTTTGTATTGAAGTGTTGTACAGCAAGATAGATATAGAATAGTATAGAATTTCACACGTGTATCCATCAGTATACAAATTATATTATTGTTCCATATTTATAATGTATTTCTGTATTAACAGAAATGTGATGTGTGACTAATCTGGGTGTCAGCCTGTCTTGTACAGATCTTGGAGACTTAATTACCTTCTAAACCCAAAATATGCAGGGGAGCTCTGGGTCAGAGCTGATGGACATTAGTATGAGAAGATTGTGTATTTCAGTCTTCCACAAGGATGTCAGGGGGAACAGGCAAATTTACTTAGCAGAGCTGTCAGTCTCCCATCCTCCATGAGTCTAACATAACCAGATGCATGAGTCCCTCATGAAATGAATCTTCAAAAATAGATACAGAAAAAATCAGAACAACTACACTCACAAGAAGTGAATTCAAAAATCCCAAAACTTACGAAATAAGATTTTATAAAATACAAACTGAATTTCTTTACTGTTATGTTATACGTAACACGTTGTACAGCTTTTCTTTGTTCATATAGGACACACAGCTAATACAAAGAGT
Source organism: Lepisosteus platostomus (assembly GCF_059453375.1). Taxonomy (NCBI): domain Eukaryota; kingdom Metazoa; phylum Chordata; class Actinopteri; order Semionotiformes; family Lepisosteidae; genus Lepisosteus; species Lepisosteus platostomus. Next base: position 53,256,042 of record NC_142614.1, read on the forward strand.
AGAGAAGGAAGAGGGTTAATAAAAAATGTAAGTGTTTAATACATATAGGCTCTAAAATGTCTTTTAAATACGTTTTTTTCTTTTTACTTTAATTTCAGACGTTTGAGAGATTTAAGTGAAGATATGGCAGTGGGAATATTGAAGACAAAAATAGATATGCAATCAATTAATCTATTTTATGTTGTAATAAACCTTAACTATTACATTTACAAGATACTAAAATGACTAGATTGCAATCAGAAAAAAATATCTAAATTACAGTATAACCTTTTCTACAGGTTTTAAGGCCATCCAGCGATCAAACTGAGCCTTTTATTATTACCTCCCAGTATGCAGCCACTGTGGGCACATGATCATGCCTTCCAATTACAAGTCATGTTGATGTCTGGACTTCACAGCTGAACACTTAAATAGTGATTGTATTCACTAGTTATGAAATCCTCTTTAAACCAGATGCAGCCTGTCACATTTAATATATCAGCACAGCTTTAGACATTATAGCAATCATTGCAAGGATGCTAAGCTCCCACATTTGTTTCCTTTTCAAAATTACTGTTTTCATTAACTCTTAGCATCCTGTCTGTCCCTTAGTTATATTTTGAAGAACTGTACTTTCACTATAATTTTGCTTGCGATTAAAAAGAGTACATCTTAAAATTCATTTTTAATTGTATATATACTATAAATCCTATATAATTATTTTGAAAGTAGTAATTACCTGCCATAATTACTCATCTTCCTTCCTGATTACACTAAAGCATGTAGCATTTTTGCCTGTTAAAATAAACAATTACTGCATGTATTAATGAACAATGAAATGTCTATATTTTATATCAGTTGCTCATTGGGCACATGCATAATGCTATTTACATTCTAAAAATAAGTTGATAGGTTAGGCTCACTAAGGGTTTCCCCATTTCCCCTCAAATGTGTATCTCCCCAGAAAACAGTACTTTCAGTTATTAGGATGCTGTACACAAAAAAACACAACATTACCCAATTGCTTGCCCCTTTCTTTAAAGCTTTATATTTGCTATCAGTATTAACATCTTTTTAAGCCTGTTCCATGGTTTTATATTACTTTGCTAATACATAATAAAAATACTACACATTTTGAACAAATTATAATAATTATGATTCTGTGGATTTTTATATTACCTTCCCAAAGGACCCAATTGTATTTACATATAGGAAGGAACTCATCCATCAATGAAGGAACACCCATTATTAGGTAGAGAAGTGAGTAATTGCTTCGCCAATTGAATTAAAGGCAGACATTAGGAAGGCCAAATGGTACAAGCCCAGTGGAATTTATCCAGGATACCAGGGTTAACACCCCTACTCTTTCAAAAAGTGCCATGTAATCTTTTAAAACTAGTCAGGATTAGGGTCATCCTAAATAAGTGCATAATTAGGGTTTCCGCTTTTTTATCTAAAACGAAAAAAATCCCATGAACCTGTTCTACCACACAGTTCTGGGATTGAACTGTCATGATGTTTAAAAAAGTCATTTTCAATATCTTGCTTTAACCAGCACTCTCTCCTGAACTGCGTCTAATAAATACATGTGAAACTAACACAATAGCTACAATTAACAGAAGGCAACCGTGACTGACCAACCTTCATCAGCTGACTTTGTGATGTTTTCATTTCAAATATTTGTGTCACCTTTCAAATGAAAACCGATAATAATTCACTGACTTAGGTCTCGTTTTCTATGATTTTGTTTGAAATGTGTTTAAAATGTTTATTGAAATCAAAATGATCTGATTCTTATGTCTTTTGCACCTAAGCACGTATACGGTGCATATGTTACAGTTGAATATATTACTGCTGGGTTTGATTCATCTTCTTTGGATGCAGTCAGCATGTCTGCTCCATGTTTTTTTTCTACCTCCCTCCCACTTTCCAAAGACAGGATTGTTAAGTTTTTTATCTTATTTTAATTGTCCTTGCGTGCTTGTTCTTGTGTGAATGTATTCCCTGCAATTTACTGGCAAGCCATCCAGGTGTATTCTTTCCTTGCATCCTATGTTTCCAGGACAGGCTTCTGTGCCCCACAGCCCTTATCGGGAATTAGTGACTTTTCTACTAAGGGCTGAAAACTGTAATTTGATAGTGGAGAACTAACACAGTCTACTGTCTATGTTACCAAAATTATTTTTTTAAATCTTTTCCCAGACTGTCAGCAAACACAGGTGATAGTCACAGTCATAGGCAAATCAGTCAAAGTTGACATTTACAAGATTTTACTACAGAGTACCATAAAAACAATGTAACGTGTAACAAAATCTGTTAAACACAACAGCAATACAATAAACTACAGCACAACACTGCAGGACGCTTTGCAAAGCCAAGTGAATCTGTGGTGTAATTACAATAAATCTGTAGGAAACTATCCAAATACTGTGCAAATGATACAGGAACATCTATACACAATATTTCATTCAAGTGAAATCACCTTAACAGAATAAAGTAAAACCTCAACATCTACGAGTTTTTAAGCTAAAAAAAAAGTTTGCTAGTGACTTGTCTTCGAAAACTCGTTGCTTTCCTTTCTGATTCACTCTCTACATTGTTCAGGAAAATGACTTCAAAAATTAGGTGCATATCTTAAACTGTAATTCTCATAAAAACAAACAGTAAACATGGCTTAAAGGTTGAGCAATGATAATGACATGAGCCCTCTTTTAACCAGATTCTCATGGGAAAACCAGTCAATACTCTCTTCCTTACATTCTGCAATAAATAGCTTTTCATTGACATGCTGAAAGCTTGGCAGTTCCGAGGTTACTGTGGTTACTGTACTGCCTTGTGTGTACTTGTTCAGTAAAGACTGACATCATTAAATAAATGAAATAACCAAATATTTGACAAATAAATAAAAGATAAACCAGTGAAACAATATATTATCATCTACAATAGTTTGGTGCTTTTTGAACAATTTTAGTTCTGCAGCATAAATGTATTTTTGTATGATTCTGAGCAACAGTGAACCTTTATAAAAACAGTTTTGCCATTGACATAGCATCCCCCCATCTAAAATATTTCATTTCCTTCAGGCAAAAATGCAACTTTTGAAGATAAAACAACTTATTTACATGTTTTTTTTTTCCTGCTGGTAAATGAACAATCCTCCACCACAGACACTGATAACTCCTGCCACAGACCAGCTTATTCAAGTATGGACAAGTGACCGACCGAACATTATGCCAATATCCCAGAATATGAATCTCAATCCCAAGTGCCAAATACAAACATGAAATCCATATGGGTAAACAGCAATTAAGGCTGTAGGAAAAGAAAAAGTAGGATACATTTTATATATTTGGCTTCCTAAATTGTTTAGTACATACAGTATATATACTTTGTCATGCTCTCCTATTGCTTTTTTAGCTCTGGACAAGCCATATCATCAAAGGGGTGAGCATGCATAAAATTTCCATTCAGGACTTAATTCTGCTACTGATAGAATTACATGGGAATCCTGTGCTCTGTTCACTCATGATCTTTGAAGTAATCTAAACTCCTTTGTAAATTATTGAAGTCAAATCACCTGGCATTCTGAATATCCCATTCTCTTACTAGGCTTCGCCAGCATGGCCTAGAAGTAAACAAAAAATGAAACCTCAGAATTGTCAGTGCAACATTCTCTCATGCTGCTTTCACACTGCTCTTTTATAATGCCCTTAGGCTGAATTCAATAGCATTCAATAGCTGAATTCAAGAACTAGTACAACACCAACTGAAAAGATTATTATCAAGAGAAATATGATTGTTATCATTATGCCATGAAAATCAAGTGGACTTTGTTAAAAAAAAGAGTTTTACTCAAAATGTATGGTCTGTATACTTTTGATAATGGGAATTGTTTTAATCTCCTAGCAAAAGGTCTATATGTGTACATGTAACAAGTTTCTCCGAATTGTTTTTTATTTAGTTTATTTAATAAACTATTATATAAGTGACCATTTTCAGAACATTAACTATGCAGAACTGGCTGCCTACATAGAGGTATTTTAAAACACATCAAAATCAGAAAGACAAAACTGAAAAAATGAAACTGACAATGACAAAAATACTGTATATTTGACCCTTACAGAGCTGACACAGGTTCAACATACTTTTCTTTCCTGTGGAGCTGTTTTCTGGAACAATTGGCATGTCAGTCTGTTCCCTTGACCTGAGGGTGAAAAAGCACAAAGCATGGAATGACCCCATAGCCTCAGTTCACAGTATGTGTAAACAGCCAAAGCAGCTCAGATCAGGACTGGGTTTCTAATTTGAAGACAACTGCATGTCATGTGAAAGAAATAAACAATTGGTTGCATTATGTTGTGTCCGATTATTAGAAATCCAAATCGACTGTTCCGCTTCACCACAGTGTGTTACCTGAAGTTTTGAATGTACTTTCATTAAAGCTTGTGAAAAAAAAAACATTTAAGCTTGTTAAAAGCCTGTGTCAGTTTCTTGCACAACTATTCAAAATATATTATTCATAATTTAAAAGTAGAATAAAAAATATCAGTTCCACTTTTCGTGAGAATCACACTTAAGTGGTTTGATTGGTTAACTGGTTAATTATCTAAGGTTTCTATCTAACATGAGATTCATATATCAAATAATATGTGCTCTTATAAATAACATTTACAGGTTAACTGATTACTCAAATATAATGCTAACATAAAAGAAGATAACATTTTCTTTTCACACCTTAAACTCTGAGTAAAGGAAATTATGAGGTTGCAGAGGCTTAGTCATTTATTAATTAGATTAAATAAAAACATCAACCAATGACAATTTCAAAATTCCATACCCAATCAGTAATGGCTACTTACAACAGAATATACATACAAAGTCTAACAAAAAAAAACCTGCTATCAAGTAATATGTTTAAAATATTACTTTTTCAAGCTTTAACAGCAATACTTCCACTGGTGTGCAAATACAGTACACATCAGGAATGACAATTATACATTTCTTATCTCCATATTTCCACTGAATATGAATAAAACCTATTGTAGGTTTTATAATTTGTAGAACCTATTGAGTGCTAATCTCAGACCCCAGATCTCAGATTGTTTTCATTTTATATTGTGATTTAAAACAGGTAAGAATGCTTGTTACTGAATATAACAGTGTAAAAACCTATGATGGTTTCCCTTGTTTCTGTTTCTAATACACATTTTGAAGATAATTGAGTGGGGAGCTGCATCAAAGTGTGTTGGCTGCAAAGGAACAAATAATGGTTAATTCCATGCTGAAAAATTGAAAGAAGAAACACAATGTTTTCTCTTCAGGCTCTTCAGCTTTATTTAAATATATTTATCCATTTAATGCATGTTGAGAAGGGCTTCTACTGTTAATAGGCAAAAACAAGAGTTAAATTCTACTTGCATACAGATTTTAATGTTGTGTTTGTCCTATTAGGCACTGTTTTTAGACTTATATACTTAGTTAAGTTTTTTGTAATGTTCAGCATTGTTTAAAAGTGCTTCGTTATATTCTCTGTGTGCATTATTTGAAATTCTACTTGCTTTGCTTCCTCTTTGCTTTCCATAATGGTTCAAAATAATCAATATCACATTATTTGGCTAATGCTGCAGTGTAGAGAATATTGAGTCCAATTTCTTTGAAGCTTTAAATAAGACTTAAAGAAATTGCATCTTGTAGTTAGATTTGTATTGTTTTTTTTCTTAGAATATACAAAAAGGAGAAAGACAAAAAACGATATTCTTATTTTATAACTGGCACTAACAAATTTCTCCAATTATAGAGTCCATTCTGTAAGCAATGAATCTGCAGCTCTCAATTAATCTATTTCACCTCCAGGCAAGGTCTAAATCAGCTGGATACAGCTAAAGCAATTTGTGCACAGCTAAAAGCAAATTGAAAAATAAGTGTTCCACACTGCTGCCTATCTTTTGAAGCCAAATACACAATCAGCATTCCAGCTATAGCCTTCTCCCAAGTTATTTGAGCTATCAATTTTAATTATAACAATTATTGATTAGCTGGAAAAGTGAAAAATCTCATATTTGTACCAAAACAAGAAGTCACTGTTTATCCTTGTTTGTAGAAAGGAGATGAACTAAAAGAAGCTACAAGGTAGGCAGTAAATCCATGTTCATCCTGAGAGATTGTGTTTGCTTGTTTTACATTTATAGCAGCCCTGTTTATTCCAGAAGGATATACAGGTAGCTGCACCTCATATTTTAATTTACAGCAAATATATCAATTGCAATGTTTAAATTAAATATATTCAACTTACTGACAGTTTTAAATGACACTTTGTAATTCACCCTGTGTTTTTATGACCTACCAATCACTGCATTTGTGAAAGGAAGCAGCAGTGTGAGGTGGTGAGATATAAACCAATATCTGATAGGAGATATTAATTTATAAAATGAAACTGTTCATCTAAGCTAGATCCCCTGAAGGCTTTCTGCTGGTGGGGTGAAACAAGGCTCCTGTATACCACAAAAGCAAAGGTTTAAAATAACAGCTTGAAACCTGGGAAAATAGTCTTAACGCAGAGACAGAGCAGTGCAAGTACTTATTCAAAATTCTTATAAATGATTTAGGCATATGTTAAAAAAGCACACAAATGACAAGTAGGGTAAACCTACTGTCAGGTGGATGCTGTACATTGGTTGTGGTGGAGGGGACTCCCCATTACCTGTAAAGCGCTTTCAGTGGAGTGTCCAGAAAAAGCACTATATAAGCGTAAACAATTATTATTAATTATTGTGATTATTATGATTATTAAACCATGACAACATGCATAAGATTTAATTTGATAAACATTTGACAGATGTCTGAAATTGGAAAAATTCAAGTGAATGTCCTAAAGCTTTAACATGACTTTTCATTTGAAAGAAAAATCAAGTCTGTGTTTGTCACCAGGAAGAGCTGATTGAAAATGGGTGAAAATGGGTGGATACATTTCCACAGATTCATAAAAGGATTTAATTAAGGACTTTGACTGGGGCACTTGAAAATATTCACTTTCTTATTCTTAAACCACTACAGCTATAGCTTTGACCTTGTGCTTTGGATTATTGTCCTGCTGAAGTGAATTTGTGTTCTAGATCTGAAGCAGTTTTTAATGTAAGATTTTCAAGTACTTTGCAACATCTATTTTCCCATCAGTCTTGACAAGCTTTCAAGTACCTGCTGATGAGAAGCTGTACTAACACATAATACTGCCACCATCATGTTTGACAGTGGGGATGGTGTTAATTGAGAGATGTTCTATGTTGGATTTGTGTCAAATGTAAGACTTTGCATTTAGACCAAAAATTTTAAACTTGTCTTTGACCACACTACTTTTTGACATGTTTGCAGTTTCACTTACTTTAGATGTGTTGTTGCAAACCCCATGAGACTTTTGAGATATTTCTTCAGGACCAGACAAACCCCATTTGACAGTATTAGTGTTGAATAATTTCTCCCATCTCAGCCACTGAACTTTGTAACTCACCATTGGCCTCATAGTGTCATCCCTAATGATTTTCTCCTTGCCTAAGGCAGTGCTCTTGCTCAAAAAGACATTAAAGAATGTTTTAAATGTTTTAATACCCTTTTAATACCCTTCTTCTGATCTGTACCTTTAGAAAAAAACATTCTTGAGTTGTTCTAAAATATCCTTTGCTAAGCAAATAAACTTTGCTTCACTACCTGAGTGAATGATCTTACAGAAACAAAAAATGTATAGTGTATCTGATGTAATGTATCATGCATAATAACCCATATTTTTGCATACAGAGGGCACTGGTTAATTACGTGGCTCATTAGGATATTTTTTTGTACCTAATTTAATTGAGTTTTGCCACAGTAAAGGGTTTGAATACTTATGCAATTATGATTTTTCATTTTTTCCATATTATTTATCTATTTACATCTTTGTAGTCTTTTTTTTGAATGTGTAGAGTTGGTTATGTACAACAAATTATTGATTGTTCCTTCAAAGTATCATTACCAAAAGCTTTAAAGCAATACAATATGAAAAATGTGCAAGACTTTCAATATGTTGCAAGGCACTATTTTAAAGTATCAAAAAACAGATGTGGTGAATACAGAGAAACCTAAATTAAATACTGTATTTACAATGCCTGCTTTAATGAAGGCTGTGTTAGTGCAGTGCAAATGCAGTCAGATGAAACTATAGTCTCCAGTATTTCAACAATATGTAGAGGTGGCCTTGTGCTGGTTCAGAGCCAGTCGAAATACAGTGAAAGAGAAGCATGACCTCGTCCCAAACTGAAGAGACATGACAAAAGGCAAAGCCTTCAAAGTCTTTGACGCCCTATCTGAGAGATAGGAACAGACAATAACATAACATTGCTCTGTCTATAAACAACTAAAGATGTAACAGTATTTACTTACATGACTCAGCTTAACAAATATATTTTTCTTTATTTTTCTTCTATTATTATTTTTATTATTTTTTCTTTCATTTCTGCTGCATGTACTTAAAAAGTGCAGTTTTTGGATTGTACTATAATTTGTTTTTGTTATTATCATCATCTTCATCATCACTAATATTTATAAAAGTTCAAGTATCATCAAGTAGTATTACCCAAGATGTTCAGAGATCACATGATCTTCTTGCTGAAATAACAAGTAATATTGTGATTGTAATTTGATAGTAATCCTCACCCAGAATGATGAAAAGACTACAATCTGCATCTCTTGATCATTAAGTTTTCTCTGGGTGTTCTGCTTCTTTCTCACACTTTTCCTAATCTTGCAGTGTAGTTTAATTGGTATTTCTAAATTGCCTATAGTTTGCATGTGTGTGAGTGAATAATACATATATGGGCCCTGTGATGGACTGATGTATCCAAGATGCAGAGTCCTGCCTTGCACCCTTTGCATGCCAGATAAGGTTCTCACTCACTCATAGACAGATGATGTAGTTAAATAATTTATGACTAAAACCCAAAGAAATCTGTACACTTTCCTAATATTATTTGCTCCTGTACCCATGTTTATTGGGGTTAAAAAGGTTAAAAAATTCATATCCCACAATGACTAAGCTCTATTTGAATATCTTATAAAGCTAAAGAAAAACGATATGCCCAGACACCAGTGTCAGAATGTAACCCTTAGTCTTTAGTGTGACCTGAAATGCAAGAAACATGTTTATACAATGGCTTGCAAGTCATGGTGGTGGTCTAAAACTATTTTAGATATTGCATGGTCAGTTTGTCCATTGTAAGGCAATGTAACTTCAATATTAAACCAAAGTTGTTATTTGTAGTAATAAGTTTTACTTTTTTAAAAATTCTTGCCCTCACTAAAAGCCAAACCAGAATCCATTTTCAGTCATAATTCCTGCCCTAGAAAACCAGTTAGCAAAGGCCAAAGAGGGGAAGCAGATAAAAGGCAGAGTTCTATTTGCTCATCTGACAGACAAACTGAGTGCCTAGTGCTCTTATATCCAAGTAAATGGGTTGCAGATGCACTGATTTTCTTGGACAGCAGTCCTAGTTTAGGTCATGTGCATTTTTTGTGTGATTGTCCATTGTTATTTCTGCTTAGAGTTCTGGTTGCTTTCTAAGGATGCATTCACAGACAGAATAATAAGAAATGGCACTGGTGGCATGGAGTTGTCTGGGACTCCCAAGTGACTGCGACACCCAAACAAAGTGGCAGATGGCCAGTGCAGGGAGCTCTGTGGTTAGACTAGTAGGCAGCCATATTTGCACAGAAGAACACTAGTCTCAAATCATCTCTTCTCATTCATGAAAGAATGGTGCTTTTTAGTAGTCTTTTCATTTCAATTAAAATGGTAAAGAAAATAGGAAACAACAAGAAAGCCTTGTGCATGTATGAAACCTGCATAGTTATCAATTCTTGAAGAAACACACTATCATTTAGTAAACTGGAGAGTCATTTTGGCTAACCACACTTTATAAAATAGGAATGTGCAATCAAAGTGGAGTACCTTGGACGAGGCACAGCAGCCTCTCTCTGGAGTCAGCACAGTATGCCGCACCTTGGATGAATAGAGAAATCATGCTACGAGTAACAAACGAATGTTTCCATAATTAAACTGTATTTAAAAACTATGACAACACAATGCCATTAACATGTACTGTATACATAATAACAATACCCACCACTCTCTCTGCTACCTCCAAAATTGGGTTGCAGTCTCTTTTACAATATGCAATGACTTTATTCAAGCATTATTTCTTTTATAGCTAACAAATTGTAAGTGTATTGCTCTCATACAATACAAAATTATACCTGTTAAATAAAGTTTGGAATCTTTTCCTTCAATGAACAGAAAAGATTGCTTGAGCATAGTGTAATCAATGTGCCCCAGAGTAACTACATAATTATAAACAGATTTCAGAACCACTTCCTTTACATACTTTTACCCTGTTGAACATGCAGAGTATTTTAGTGACATATAAAATCCACACCTGCAGAAGTGTGATTTTCATTGATATATAATTCTATATCTTAGCCTTAGAAAAAATACATGCATTATTCAAATCTGTAATTGTTATGTTTTACAAAAATTATCTCCCCTAAGGGTTCCACTGCATTTAAGTTGGTAGTCATTCAGATTGGACTAACAGACGCAGCCTACTTTCTACACAAAGGTGAGACTCATACTAACAGGTGTGAGAAGTTGTGAGTGGGGTTGTCATTTCAAAGAAGTTAACAGATCATTAAACTATAAAAGCAAGTCAAGGAATTCTGGTTTTAAAGACATAGATTTTCATTGAGGTATAAGCAACATTAAGCTTATTATGGTATCTTCCTACAAAATAGATCTTTCAAGTTTAAATATTATAGTTTTATAATACTGATAATTAAATATTTACAAATACATAGATTGTTCAGATCAAGAAAGTAGCAAGTCATTGTTTATTACTCCAAGTCTGTCCTCATACTGGACTCAAGAAAACTACTGAGTATATAGCTCAGTAAACACTGAAGTCAAATGTGGTCTTATCATCGTTATATCCTTGGACCCTTCAAAATTAGAAGTATACCAGATCATAAACTGCTTTTATATTTTGAGTGGTTCATTCATTATTTAGAACATAGAAAGTGCAGATTGTTCAAGTGTCTCTACATCATGGAATATTTCATTTTCCCTTTACAAATCTGTTTATGTGGTACAGAGCTTTCTTAAAAATGCACTGGTTTACTAGTTAGGATACCTCAGAGGTTCCATAGCTAATAAATTGTTAGTGCTTTTTACAGCTGGCTTCCCTGCGTTTACTCAGAATGGCATTTGGATGACTGCCCTCCTAAGTCATTCTAAATTTTAAGTATTTCTTAAATGACTGAGCGATCCTTCAGTGTTCCTGTACAGAATAGTGTACAGTTTACCCAATTGGCTTCAAATTAACTTTAAGGAAATAAAAATAAACGATAATATACTTTTTCAGTAGGGGAATGTTAGACTAGTTAATTACAGACTTCATGGATGAATGATCAAGCATTATGGATCGTGCCAGACAAAGTAGAAAATACCTGTTAGACATAAAATGTTTGCTTCTAAATCAGTATATTTAATAGTGCAAAATATGGTTTACTATGAGTTTTAATTATATTTATGTGATATTCCAATTATAACAAAAATAATTATTAGGTACAAGTAAATGTATTTACAAAACAGTTGCAAATTTAAACAAAGATGTTATTCTGGCTTAGTCGTGTTCAGTTAAAAACCTAAGTTATTATGTTTTGAAATCAAATACTAGTATGCTGTATCCACTAGAATCCATTCTTCAAATTTCTTGAAATTATTTGAAACAATTTTCAAATAAACATTATTTAAAGAAATAGACTTTGTAATATATATACTGTATATACCCCCTTCACTGCTCAAAATTAACTGTCACACTATTGAAACTTAATAAGAGTGTTCATGATTGCTAACTTTGACTTTATATAAATTAGAAGCAGAAAATGTTTGTTTAGATTGTTAATATTAATTCCCACAATTCACAGCAACTGAATGCTATTAAAACACACCATAAACCTGAAAGGTGTTCCTTGTAAAATATATATATACATTATATGACTATAATCCTCAAAGTTAACTCCTATCATGCTAATGAACAATAATGAGGGCAAAACAGCTGGTCATGTCAGCTTCAATTTAGAATTTAGAAGTTTATTAGATGGTTTTGTCTTTCTCAACATAGTGAAATTGGAAGAAATAATGAATTTTAATTCTCCTAATTAATAGATTTTGAAATTGTGTTAGGTTTTTAGAAAATTATTAAGCAATCTGTGCTGGAAATGTAATAAAGACTGCGATTAACTGAAGCTGACAGTGAGGTTGGATAATTGTTTTTAAAAGGACAAGCATGTTTTCTTTTTAGACTTAACAGCAGTATACTCAATAGTGTCTCTGTAACTGGAGATAGCATCTCAATGACGTCTCTGTGTTTAGCTTTTGAAAGCACTGTGTGGGATGGGGAATTCAAAAGATGATCCATTGAAAAAGAAAACATCTCTAATTACATTTTTCTGTGTCAAATAAAATGAAGTCTGAATCATAGCCCTTGTCACAGGGCGTTCAGAAATGACACACAGCTCTGCATTGAACTTGTGTGCATGGCTGACCTGTTTTCAACAGGAGGAAAGATGACAGGGAACATTTGAAAGAGGAAGTCAAAAAGATCTCATTCAGAGACTTTATTCTATGTCAAGTAGTTTTATGTTTCCTGAAATTCTTTGTTTATAAATGTAGAGCAGTATTCTGCTTTATTCCCTGCATTGCTAACATTTGCCCTCCATTTGGCAAGAAATATACGCTTGTGGCTTAGAGACACAGCCCCCTTTGATATTAAAATCTAAATAACTGATTTGTGATAACTCTGTGGCATTATAACTAACTTGGTTGCCGTGTGTTATCCTCTTCTAAAATGTATTTCTTAAATATAAAAAGAAAAGTGAAGATTCCCCATTTTGTAAGCTGAAATTCTTGGTTCATAAACAGCTTATGCAGGAAAGTTCTCCAGTCAAAGCAAGATGAGTCTTAAAAAGTGCAGACAGCGAATGCAGCCTGTGCCAATTACTGAGTCACCAGAGACAGTATCAGATTAGCCCAAGGCTTGCAAAGATTGGATGTGGGAAAGATTGACATAGGATCCTCACCTCTTTCTACAAACTAATGTAAGTGTAAAGCTATTTTTGTCCTCCACATGGCACTTGAGCTGCAATGATTGTGTTCCTCTATCCTGATATCATGTGAACTGGGTGTATACTAATTGTACATTGCAAGTTTTATAAATAAGAACCCACTTTTATATAAAAAAGAACACCATATAAAAATAATATATATATAACTTTAATATAGTTCAGATGGGTAGCTGTGTCAGAATGCTTAGGCTGTGGAGCCTTCTTCGGGTGTGAACTTTAATATAGTCCACCTTAACCCTAATAGTAGTGAATACCGTATATATCCAATTCATGAACTGTATCAAGAGCAAATGTCCCATGCTTAACAGTTTTTTAAGGATATTTGGATGACTAGTATGATATTACTTATATCTGAATGTAGACATTTACTACATAGAATACATGACCCAAATAAATAATGGGACCGATGCCATTTCTCACGTTCAATAGGAAAAAGTAGTGAACTTGTTATTTGCAATGTTCTTGTTTTCACCTCACTATTGGGTCTCTTTGGTCATTCATTTCAGATGTTGTGCACTGCATACATTGTAAAACCTCACCTCATTTTTTTTCTTTTTCCCCCAGTTCAGTTGCCACTGACAGATATTTAGATTCTTACCATCATTTTACTTCAAATATGAATGCATTTGCTTTGCAATAAACAGGAAGCAAAACAAACAGGGTTAATGTGTTGCTTTATCTTATAAATACTCAACAAGACAAAATCTGACACGAGGAAGGCTTCAGCAAATAAGATAAACACATGCTGATAAACAATTAAAAATTGAACTTAGTATAATAGTTAAATGAGCCCATACAAAATGTTTCACACATTGTATAAAGTAAGCAGATAAGTTTGATTGACTGATATTGTTCCTTGGGATAACACAATACTGAATTAATGCCATGTCATTTAATTACATTTTTTTTTAATGAGCAAAATCAGTTGATTAAGAATCTGTATAAGCAGCCAGTCAGAATGAAATGATTTTCATTAACAAAAGAAAAGCAAAAGATCTGACCATGCTACACTAAAGTAATGAAGGTCACCTGGTTGCTGTCTGCATGACTGAAGACAGCTTATCTGTAAGAGAAGTTGCCCAGATATGTTCCGCTTTAACAATGAGCAGATTAGTCCAGAGAAGCGAAGAAACTGTCTCTGTGAGGGATATTGGGTCTTGACCACGAAACCAGTGTCAACATATTAGTCCAAGACCATCACATCTTTGTGATTCATTTGCGCAATTGTCTTCAGACTACAGTAGCTACAGCATGAGAAATTCCAAGTAGAAATTACCCTTGCATAAGCAAAATGTAAAAAGGTCATCATCTGCTTGATAATGATCTGCATGCATCAAGTCCATTTAGGAGTGACATTGGAGAGATGAAATAGTCATCTTCTGTAGGCTATAATATCTGAATTGGTAGCAGAGAGAATGGTGGAGCGATTTATTCACTGGTTGTCGTTTTCCCCTTGACAGGCCCACTGGTTGACGAAATGTGTAGAGAAGGAAATAATGATTAATTCCACACATTAAAGTAGAAATAAACACAATGTTTCAGCTGTGGGGACTTCTTTGCACATATGAAAAAAGGCTTACATACTACTTTTTGCAACTTTAACACTGACACAGCTCCCCACTTTACACTTGTCCACGTGATCATGGTATTTGCAAAATCTTGAATTTTGGCAATTGATGGAAACGTTACTGCTTAGTGATACATAGATCTTGAGTCAACAGGTTTTAAAACAGTAGGTGCAAGGATTATAATTATGAGTCTCAAGGAAAACAATTTCAAAGTCTTGCTATAACCAGGATTTTATCCTCATTTCAGTCCTTTATAGCGTCTATAGGAACAGGCAGACAACTGATGCCATCAAAAGGAGACAACCTTGACCAGCTAGCAAACTTTAGCTTCAGAGGAAGCTATAGCAAGGTGTCTTTACTAAAAAGTTCACAATCAACATATGTATATATAGTAAGAGAAAAAGAGAAGACACCTTTCAGAGAATATTACTTCATGTTTGAGATTGTGCTAAAAACTGGAAGTGCTTAAAAGTTTAGTTTCAAGCTATTGGATTATTTTCCCAGTCTCCTGCCAGTTTACTTAACAGGGAATGATTAAATGCTCTGTGTTCTGTTAAGACTGTTATAGTGTTTAAACAGGGAAGTCTGTGTTTGCTTAAGAGAAAGGGGAAATGGTTATCTTGACAGATTAAACCAAAAAAAAACAAGAGGACTGGAGTCTAGCGCAGATGTCCAAATTTGCCACTTGGCTGGTTTTCTGAGGTACTCTAAACAAAACTTACTTATGTGTTAGTGCCATAGCTCTGTTTGACACCTGACTATGGAATGTGTTTAAGAGCTACTGCTGCAGTTTACTGGTCCCTTGGGGTGATTGTTTGGAGTATGATATTTCTCAGGCAATGTTGCATAGTCTAATAGATTCAGAGGTGTTTTACTCAAAAACAAGCTGATAAAACTTAGTCAAAATGAGGTTTCCAACCTGGCTCTTAATTTCATACTTTTGGATTTACGTTTATTCACAAAGGTGAGGATGTTCCATACGATTTTTAGTCTCCTTTCCGAATGTTACAGGAAGATTCCATAAAATTATTTTAAATTTTAGCACATAATCCACAATTGCTTTGTTCATACACAAATATAGGACCAAAGTATACTTTAATTAGACCACAGCTTATTGGACAATGCCAGTGAATACAAGAGAAAATGAATGAGTAGATTATATAATAACAATTTCATATATGGGCACTTTTCACAAAAACATAAAACTCTGTTAAAGACTTTACATGTAATACATAAAAAGAACAAAAACACAGCAATGCAAGAAAGTTAAAGCTTAAAGTAAAGCTAAATCAATTATTAAAATCCACCAATCCTTTTTCTAACCACTTTATCCAATACAGAGTAACAGCAGATGCACAGCCAGAGCCTATCCCAGCAAGAAACCTTAAACTCTTTAGTGAAAATATCCTGTGTTGCAGAGTCTTTAATGGGTTTCAGGAGTAAGTTTCACAGCTCTAGTGCTGAATAAGAAAAGTGTCTACTGCCCATTGTGTGGAGTCTTATCTTTGGCACAGTAAGAATATATTACCTTAAGAGCTGTGGTATACTCATGAAATAAGCCCTTAAGATAACCTAGATTTTCAACACTAAGTGTGTTTTACATGAGCAGGAGAACCTTTTAGTTTATGCTAAATTTTGCTGGGAGGCAATGCAATTTACTGAAGACAGGAGTTATGTGGTATGTCAAGGCAGTGGTACAGTATGTGGCTTGTATTGTAAGTTAGCTCATGAGCTGCAGAATTCCGATCATACTATTTACATTACAAGATCCCTTATAAGTTAGGTGTTCTATGAAAGTATTCCTCCTTGAAACAAGCCTAGAATGAGCACTTCCACAGAAAATATGTCTAATCTATTACTTAGGTAATAACTATACTTAAAATAATTCATTTCACATTACATTTGTTTTAGACAATTGCCCTGTTTCTAATGTTTTACCTCTCCAATGTCTGTCATTATCAATAGTTAAAAGTTATTCTGCAGTGCATTTTTATAACATTTGTTTGCCATCCCCAAAAACAATTAATTATAACATCCAATCACAAATGTGAACAAGCTTTTAAACAATTCACATTATATTGCATCAATACATGTATATTCACCTGACACAAGGCTAAATAAAAGCATTTTCTGACAATGACATAGTATTCAATATGATAGATATATGAAACTGCAACTGAGGTTCAGTAATATAAAATTAATGGAACCTTTGTCATTAAAAACTCATCTACTACAAATATGACTGGAGACTTCGTTTCCAGATCACCTGGCACTCCTGAGGTTTCCGACATAAACAAACTAGTCTGGAATTCCGGGGATAGCTTTACTTGCTCTGTGGGTGCACACACAGAGTAAAGTAAGGTTGTTCCAGTATTATCAAAATTAAACATGAACTCAAACCAAACACCTGTTTTCCTTTGTGTTAAAAGTGAAATTAACCAAATTGGTGATCAACTCACATGTTTCATATAAATTGTTCGGATTTCTCACCGGCAAACTGGTTTCTCCCACTACCTGTAGGACCCAAACCTTGGCATGGCAACAGAGGCTGGCTTAGTAGTGCCTGTTTCAGGGTTGCGCATGCGTGGATTGATTTGTAAGAAGATGCGATTAAGATGGGGTAGTATTTTCTTAAACAGTATTTATGTACATAAAAGGAGGATGATATTTTATTTTAGGTCATAATATGCTCATTGTTTAGTTGTGTACTTCATGAAGAAATGTGTATATCAGAATTCTGATTATTATTTTGTAAATTTATTGTTGCTTTATAGTGTAATATTCTAGGGGGAGGAGTTTAACCTAGACGAGGAGCTCTTCTTTGAAGATTCACAAGTAGAATAAATGAATGTCTTATAAGATTTGTCTTTTGATCTTTTTGTTCCTAAATCCTTGTTTGTCTCAATTTACAACTTACAAAGGTTGCATAGTTTATGTATTTTGCACAGGTAAAATGATGATTGTTTGTGGGCTCCTCTTGTTTTTCCTGTTAAAGAATATTAAATATTCTAAGGAAAAGGTGGGGGTTTATTCCATGCTGAAAGGAAAAGAAAAGAGATACAACACTTAAATATTCTAAAACAATATTTAAAACAATCTGTAAAATCATTATTCTATATATAAAGTGTTTTATTATATCACTGTTTTATTCTAACAGATATTTATTTCACACATCTCTATGCTATTTATTTTTTTATCACAAATTGTTGGAGCCCAATCATCTGAATCTGTGGAAAAAAAAGTCTTAACCAGTTTTTTAAAGTTGGGAGCACTTATACATTATTGATCAATTAAGCAAGTAAATAATTCAATTAATGGAACTGGCCTTTGAGCTCTGGAGTGAATTTAGATTCTTTTACCAAATGCTCTCCAAATTACTTTCTTGCTTAATTGTTCCCAATTGAATTGTTCCAGATCTATGGAACTTAATGATTTAAATATCACTTATAAAATCTGTTGGATCACAGCTCTTCAAGTTCAGGGCTGAAGACTCCTGCTGTAGTCATCATTTTAATGTCACATTAGAGAATGTACATATTTTTTGTTCTTCCAGCATATTCAAACACCCACAGGTTTGATTAAAACCACCATTTTAAAATTATTGTTTCAGAGACATGTTCATGTACAGATTGGTATTGTTAGGACTATGTTTCCATATTTGCATGCTTAAAGGAGAAATCTTCTTGTAAATGCAATGTTTGATCAGTGAACAAGATTAACTGTCATGCATGGCTGACTTGGAACACTTTCACATTTTCCATCTGACATTTTCTTATCCATGCCTTGATTTTAGTTTTAAGGCTATATTTTCCACCCTATGAGACAACAACATGTATAGTCTTAACAACTGACAGTTTAGCTGTTTTCTTTGTTAGCATGTAAAACTAATTGACATGTTCTCCAATTATGAAGTAAAGGGAAGATAAAAGTCCTTTTTTCAGTGAATCAAAGTGCACAGCTGTACATACTGGTAATAAATAAATCAGTAAATAATTTATTATCCCAAAGAGGCAATAGTACTCTGATTGGTGAATACATTATAAAAATGGTGTTTTAAAATATGGCACTTTAGTGAATGCAAAATACTTTTTTTCTTTTACTCATATTTATATGACATCATAGCTAGTCGGCGAGCTGGCGAGTTAGAATGAGGGGATCCTGTGTGGAGTGGATTTTCAAGGGATATGACAAACAATGTCTCATACACACAAAATATCACGGATATCAAATGCCAGAACTCCCAATAAACATATTTCATGTTTAAGTTTAAACAAGGCTGTCATCAGACCATACTTTCAGCTGTCTAACTATACAGCTTCAATCAGGAAATACTGAAAAGGCTTATGTGATGCATGACCTACAGCACTTTGCAATGTACACATCTGCTACGTATACACATCTGTTCTGGATAACACTGAATATTAGTAATACTGTGTATTTTTGAATGGAAATAAAACTTTCTCAGATTGCTTAAAATTCTGTCCACACCATGGACATTCACTCTGGGGGTCATAATCTCTCCCTGTTAATATCCACTGTTCTCTCCAGCTTTATTTAAAGCTGGTACTTTTATTAGAACCATTCTGAGGTTTATTCCCATAGCAACAACCTTCATTTTTTTGTATATCTTACCCAGTTTTTTTTATTCTAAGTCTCTCTGTTGCTTTTTCAACTTGAGCTTATTCAGTAACACTGACCTTCTAAATTTTATGACTTTTGCAATGAATGCTAGAAACTTAGAAAGTATTGTGATCAGAATTATCTAGCTATGACTCATGTAAATTATTATTTGCCTGTGTTAAGATGGATTCTTGCTTGCCTGTATTGCTTTCTGTCTTGGTATTACTTTGTGGAGGCTAATGAATAAAAGATGAATGTGATCATAAATTCAATTGTTATCATAAAACAGATTTCTATATTCAGTCTGTAACATTGCCAGTAAATTCCATTAGCCTGTCACCTATTTTTTAGATCACTGACCAGTAAAATAATCTAAATCTTTACAGGCAGAACAAATGTATTCTTACTATTCACTTCACCATTGAAAGGAATAAAATAATATATATATATATGATTGTGTTCCATCATTTTTTGTTATTGCATTTTGACATTCTTTTTCTGTAAAACATTTTTTTTAAATACCACTTTGTAAAATTACTGATTCTGATCTGATACTGAATGATAGCTGATTTTAGTTTAAGATTACATTTCAGTAAAATTAATGCTTCTTTACAAACCATTTAACAGATCCATGTTCTAGACTAATTGCTTTGTGCATGAAATAGATTAACTGTAACTGTGTAACTGAAGAGGAGTTCATGCTTTCTTTTGTGCTAATATGAAGCAGTTGCTTCCAGCTGTTAGCATATGAATTTATTTCCTTGCCTTTTATTATATATGAATTGTCAGATCTTTATTTTTTTTAGCTCAGAATCTAGAAAAACATGTGTCTAAAGACTGATGTGCCTTGTACAGTGGTAGCTCTAAGCATTTTTCAACTTAGTAATGTGGATGCTTGAAAAAAGGAAAATACAGAGGGCAAATCAAAGGACATGATGATCAACTAAATTGATAAGCATTGCTTAATTGCTGATTTACACAATTACTTTTGCTAAAAATAAAATGAAATTAGACCCTACATAGAACTGTGAATGTTCATTTTTAATAATTAATATTGTCTGCATATGTTTTAAACCAGTGATTGCAGTTTCTTTTTGCTTATTGAATCAAGCAAGGGGGAAAAAAGCCTTGAAAGTAGAACATATGAGAAGTCTGATAAATTATTTCACTGTTTCAACATAATATCCATTTAATCACCGACACGACTAGTGAAGGCCTAAAATTTATCACAGCTACTCACCCCTGTTTCTCCCTCAGAAAATATCAGCAAATGATCCCTGGAGAATGGTGGTTTAATGAATGGCACAAGGTATGTGAAAAATATGGTGTGCCATTAATGTGTGGCTAAAGTGGCCCCATTGTTTATAACTGGGGGGCCTGTCAAGAGTCATAATTCACACTTCATTAACTGCTTCATTAACAAAGCAGCTGGCCTTTGAACTGTCAATCTGTGATGGTCACAACACAGACTGTTATTAGCAAACTGTTATTAAGGATGGTATGATTGCATAAATCTCTCCAGTGTTCCATAATGGGGGATTGTAGGAAAGAAGACATTTAACAGTAGAAGATAGTATTATTTGGCAGCCTAATATTGGCCTGTCTAGAAAATTAATCTTAATACTCCAGCAGACATTACATCATTCTAGAAGATAACTGATAGAATATGTTAGTTATTTTATATGACTTATTTGTATATGTATGAATGTCAGTTTGGATTTATATATATGCATTGACTTAGTTATAAACAGTATGTAGCAGCAGATGGTGAAGTGGGGGAGGATGCATACACATATATATTTAATTTATATGAAGGGGAAGGACACTTCGGGCCTTTATCCAGCTATAACATTATTTTTATTTCAGAGAGCTTAAGGGAACTCTTACCACAATATCGTGAACAGATTCAAAGTGGGGAGAATAGCCAAGCTAACATAATTGATTTTTGAGATCCTCTTGGCATCTCTGTTCACATGGAGGGGGTCGTCACTGGGGCATTCTCTGTGTTTTCTGAAAGGGAAAGGGAGGATGTTGGATTTCTTCTGACTGGTGTTTGTAGGGGGTGGTCTTCTACTACAGATGAGTCAGGGGATCTGAAGGTCATGCACCCAAACTCTTACATTTGCTTGCACATCCAGGATTTTTTCAAGTATTTTAGGAGGAGAGAGGTTGAGATCCAGGATCATTTGTATGTTTTGTCCAAAGAGAATATGCAACTCTTATTAGAAAGGCTTTTGTGTATTTTAATCATGTAATATCAGTTAAATATCAGGCTATGTGAACACGGACAACTTTACTGATTTGTTTGAAAGCACCATTTTGGTTAAGGTTTCATGCTGAAAAGCAAGGAGGCATGAAGTGTCAATTTGCATCCCAAAGAGTCATAGTGCTGATTTGAAAAATTAACATCTTTCAATTAAAGGGCATTTTTCATACCCCGTCCTGTCTTGCTTTGTCCTGTGTATGGTGACACATGGTCAGCAAGGCCAGACATGGTCAATACTGAGACTAAAGACGTAAAGAAAGTCAAGTTGGTTATAAATAATGGTGGTGGACAAGTAGGTGGCACTCTTCCTTTTTTTAACCAGTATGACCACTGCCATGTCCCAGTATGGAGAGCAGAGACATGGTTGTGGGAGGTGGCATCCTTCAGAAAAAACAGTAAGCTGAAGGATGCCTTAAGGATGAAGGATAAAACTGTCACGCAGCAGTTCCTTCTGGGCCCTATGCGGACAACGCGATCCAGAATAGTGAAGATACACGAGGGAAAAAGTCATGCAGGAAAGGGTCAGGATACAGGGGGGCGTGTCCATGGTGAGCTGGTGTCCTGGGAAAGTGAGTCCGGGCGAACAAACAAAGCCAAAGTCCAAACGGGAGAGAAGAGTCCAAAGCCAGGAGATCCATCCAGGGGTTAAAACCATGAGCCGGGTCGGGACCTGCGGGGCAGGGGATCAGGAACAGAAAGTTAAAACCATAACGGAGCCAGACGCAGTAGTGGGCTCTCACGATGCGGAAATCAATGAGGAACCAGGAGTGAGGTCCGTGTCTGGCTTTTAAGGGGGAGCGGGAATAGGGAACAGGTGCAGACAATGGGAGGGAACAAGAAAGGGCTGGAGCACCCTTAAGAGGAGGGGTTAGCGATCGTGACAAAAACATTAAGCTAAATATTTGTTCATGAAAGAAAGTGTCCAAGCTATATTGAAAAAAATTCTTCTTTCCAATGAAAGTTTGAATCAAGCCCTACTTGAGTGAGGTTTTTATGCAACTTCTCTTAATCTCTTGATGTTGAGTTGTTGGATGTTCTGTATACATGATGTTGACCAGTAATAACTCCTCTGGAAAACTTACCACAAACTGGTAAATTATTTTTCTTCATTTTTAACACACCTGTATAAGTGACAGTGCATCCCTGTTTATGGTTTTTGTTTACTCGGCAGACCATGATGCTAGTTTATTAGGTCAAACACATAATTAATAAGGTGTGGCTAAAGCAATATTGGAGATATAAACACTCAATAAAGCAAATTATCAAGTAAACACATTTATGTTTGAGGATCGCTCTGAATATAAACTCCTCAGAATATTTTTAAAAATCACAGAAAAGTGGTAAACTTGCATCTTTTATAAGTCTCAGATATACTAGGATAGAAATGCCTACTGACTAGGGAGACTTAACACTGGCTTGGCTCAGTTTCAGAGAATATCACAGCCTGTGTAGTTTCACAATACATTCATGTCAGTGTATAACACAATGCCCTTTTTATTTGCAATTCCATGCAGGAAAAGGGGTGGTGGAACATTTTAACTTAATAGCCTCTAGAGCCCTGAATGGTTACTGGTCTCTAGACCCCAGGCTCCCAAACTGATGACATCCCTTTTTGAAGCTAAACAAGCACTTGTCTAACACTGACAAGGTCATGCTTCACCCATAATGCTTATAATGCCCATTGAAAGGCACTGCAGTAGTCAGCAGAGTGATTTGCATTAGCCCTATATTTCCATAAACACTGGTAGCAGAGCAGAATTAGCAGAAAGGCTACAAGAGACCCTGAGGTATTGATGTTTTATTAGAATGACTTGTTTGCATAGATTAATTGAATCAGGAAATATAAGTTATTATAAGAACTTAATGCAGTCATTAAATACATAAAGGAAAATATGAAACATAATAAAACATAATAAATAATAAATCCTAAATAATCTATTCCCCAGGGAAGGGATCATGCACCTTTTTAGCAATAAGAAATAATTGTATATATTTTGTAACTATAAAGACCTTTGAGACATTGAAAATGATTCAGATACCATCTACAGTTTGGTATTTAATTCAAAGATTGTGTTCTTCCATTCAAGTCCTTTCTTAACCATGTCTGATCAAAAGCTTGAGAGCTATGAAGAGCATTCATATTCAATGCAGTAAATGTATTCTAAAAGAAGAATCTCTTTCAAAACTCAAGAGGTGTTTCTCCTGACTGAAGTGATCCCATTTTTCCATGTCAATGTAATATACATAAAACAATTCATATTATTTAGAAACTAACATTTCTATATCGATAAGTATGAGTTTTCCAGATAGGATAACGGGAATTAATGGGACATTATTTTACTGAGAAGATTATTCCAATGCTTTATTTGTTTCGCTGTGTGTCAACAAAACACAACTAGTACAGGAGGACAAGTAAGCGATGACCAGAAAATGACTTCCACAAAAGGTCAAACTACTTTTTGTCACTTAATGTAAGCCTGTTGACAACATTGTTTTCTACTTGCCTTGTACTTAAAATCTTTATTCATCAGGCACATTATTACAGATGACATAGTGTCTTTATTATCATCATCCACCTGCCAGCCACCAGAAATGCAGAGAACCATAATGAAAAATAAGGAACAAGATTGTACCAGAGGTTAGCGACTGTGAACTATATTTGCAACACCAACAAAGCTAAAGAATCAAAAAAATGAATCAGGTATTATTTCTGGTGAATATAAATGGTCAATTTCTTTTTTAAATTGTAAAGGAAGTTCAATATTTAAAAATGTTATTTAATTTAAAATTTTAAGAAAGGGACAGATGAATAAGATTGATCAAAACACTACTTATTTAGTTGAACTGAGCAATTGTGCACTGTGTGTTTTAGAACTTAAAAGTTTTTTAATAGTACAAGATAGTAAACAGCTCAAATTAAATTAAATCCAAAGTACACTAATGCTGTTTTATATTTCTACAAAATATATTTTTTAAAACATTTCTGACATTTTTTAAAAGGTTATCTCTTCTGGTGAGTTTGAATAGTCGTACACCATCATATTTTAAAATTAAAACAGTACATTATAGTTGGCATTTCACCATCACTGGGTTACTGTCATTCAAGATTCAGGTTTTAAAGCTGTCATCTCACATTTGCTCATTCTGTAAAATTATCTAAATGCATTTCTTTAGTTCTGCTGAAGGGCAGGGGCTGTCTATTTGATTACTCAATTTTGGATGTTTTTATGTGGGCAACTTGCGAATCATTGCATACTAAAATTGTCACATTATAATCACACATTAGGAGAAAGTATAAAGTCAAATACCAAATGAATGCACTTATCTAGTTTAAGAAAAGGTAATGGTGATATCAGTGAAACAAATTAACATTAGAAAAAAAGTTGACCACCAATCTTGATGGCTGTATTACCAAAACATTCTTTTAAGTTTTGTTTTAAATGGAGATTAGATTCAGCCTAGCTTTATTTATGTAAAATAGTACTGTATTTAAAATATCCAACATATTTTTAGCTCAAAAAAGGTTTTGAAAATAAGCTTTTTTGTCACTTGCATTGTGAAAAAGAGGTTTAAGGTTTTGCACTCCCTGTGAGACTCCTAACACTGCACTGGTAACAATTATAATATCTGTAACACCTGTTGAAGACTCTTAATTAATTGGCAAGAGATGCATTTTAAAATGGAAAAAAATAAGAATTGTAAAGATGCTGAATTATTTTTTTAATGATCATTTTCTCGTTTAATTTTTCATTACAGTGTTTGAACTTCAGTACATTGACGGCTTTGTTGTAAAAAGGCTAATTTAACACTCGTGAGGGCACAGCTAGTCCAGACACAATATCTACCTCATCTGGACCACATTCCACATAAGCCTCTGGGGAATGAGGTGCTGCTGCACTCAGCCACCTGATCAGTGACAGGGAGATGATTCGTCAGGTGAGCATTTTGAAAGCAGGAGGCTGACGCTTCCTGTCAGCCAACTCGGCAACAGAAGAAAAGGATGTCGGCGAGTCAGCAAGGGGATCCCGTGTAGAACAATCTGAGTGACTTTGAAAGTTTATTTATTTTGAAGCTGGTAAGCAGCTTCGGCTAAGATAGATAGGAGCTCAAATAAGAGCTAGGTTTTTGTTTAGTTTACTTTGATATATTTATTTTGGTATGGTGACTGGTTTGTTTCCCTACTTTGTAAATAAAGAGGACTGGTTGGAAACCTTACAGCCATGTAACAGTATTTTTGTTGTCTTGGAACCACCTATTTTATGAGCCCTGTTGTGACATGCCCTGTGCAACAACACACACTATACAGTTTAGCAGAAGGGAACAATAAAAAACCATGAAGTAGTTCAAGTAGATAGCTGCATCAGCATGCATAGGCTGCAAACGAAAACGTAAAAGATTTATTCCACGCTGAAAAAGATAAGAAAGGAAACACAACGTTTCGGCTGTGGAGGCTTCTTCGGGTGTGAGAAGGACAGGGATGTCAACAGAGATTATATAGCACAGGAGAACAAAAGTGTGTGGAGGAGGCGGGAGGAGGGGGAGGCAGAGTGGGCACTCAGGTGGTGCGAAGTCGAGAGAGGCGAGGAGAGGTGTGAAGTCGAAACCTGCAAATGAATAGAAAAAAAAACAAGTCTATCATTGAGAGAAGGGTGTGAACCAAGTTTCAGGATACTTTTGGTTTCGGATGTCTTTCTGCTATAGGAGTTAAGAAACCCTTTTTTGAGAACGCAGATGGAAAGATCAGTGTGATCATGGCCATTAGAGGTGAATTGAGAAACTATGGGCTTGGTGACCTTCTTTGACCTTCACAGCCCTAACTTGTTCCCTGAAGCAGTCTTCGAGTCTCCTTCCTGTTTCCCCAATGTAGATAGTGATAATAAAAGATAGATAATGTAGATAATAAAAAAATGGGGAACATAGCAGATAAATGGTCTACTTATTTACATGCAGTTTACAAGGTAAAACAAATAACAATTGTACAGGCGTAAAAGATGGAGATAAATAATGTGGAAAAAAACTAAACGTCTTCTCAGTCAATTAAAAGTCTGACTAAACAGATACGTCTTTAGTTTAGATTTAAAACCTGTAAAAGAGTTAACATTTCTCAGATTAGTGACTGAAAGCATACCCCATCACGACTGTACTAATAAGAAGTTACAACAAAAGATGTGCCTCAGCAGAGCATAAAGCCCTGCTTGGGAGTAATGTGAGATGCTAAATATTGTGGAGATTTGGTGTGCAAGGCTTTAGAAGTTAAGAGTAAAATGTTCTACTGAATGTGCTGGGTAATGGTCCAATGAGGACATGTCACGATTGGGGTGATATGGTCATGGAGCCTTGAACGTGTTAGAAATCGAGCAGCTGAGATTTGGAGCATTTGAAGTTTATTTGAAGGGAGCAGATAGAGAAAGCACTGTAAAGGGTAATATGGTAATTCATCCGAAATGTGATGAAGACATGAATTGGGGTTTCTGCAGCAGTGTAATAATTAAAAGACAGAATCCAGGCAATGTTTCTGAGGTGAAAGTAAAATACTTTACAGATGGCTTTTATCTGTGTATCAAAACAGAACTGAGGATTAGATAAGACCCCCAGATTTTCATAGTTGAGCATCATTTCAGGCTACTGTTTCCAAATTTTAGGGAATTTAATCAGTTTTTGTCATATTTAAATGGAGAAAATCTGAGCTCAACCAAGTCCTTATTTTGCTCACAGAGTTTGACAAATTCAAGATGTTGTATAGAGGATCAGATGAGATAGAGATGTA
Organism: Lepisosteus platostomus; assembly: GCF_059453375.1. Lineage (NCBI taxonomy): Eukaryota > Metazoa > Chordata > Actinopteri > Semionotiformes > Lepisosteidae > Lepisosteus > Lepisosteus platostomus. The sequence goes on from NC_142614.1 coordinate 53,283,445, forward strand.
AAGCTGAATGTTATCAATGTAAAAATGAAAGTGGGCACTCTTTTTTCCAAGACTGCCTACTGGGAGAAAATAGACTTAAACAAAATAGCTCCTAGGATAGAGCCTTGGACTTTAAATTATTACTGGAAACAAAGAATCCCTGATGTGACAAATACAACATAAACCATTTCAAAATGGGATGATCTACATCTGTGAGATCTTATAGCACCAATTGAGAAATAGAGCCATAGTCCACACTTAATAGAAAGTTATTTAAAACTTAGACCAAGGCTGTCTGTGTACTGTGGTGTACTGTGGGCTGGTCTAAATCTAGATTGAAACTGCACATAGAGGCCATTTGAGAACAATGAGATTGTAATTGAATGGTGACTTGTTTTTCCAAGATCTTTGAAAGGAAGGGAAAGTGAGGATTTGGATGTATGTACAGTATATGTAATACAGTATGAAATACAAGTATTTGGAAGTACAAGAACTGACCATTCACATTTACTACATTTCAACTAATGACTGCCTGTGATTGGTATATTTTACCTTGATAATCTACAGTTACACCTAACATTACTGTATATACAGTTATAGTTTTTGTCCCAATGGCCATTTGTATTCATACCAGCTTTATTGAATTTATTGTATCTATATACCTAGAGTGTAATAGGTTAACCTTTGAAAGAGCATTAATTTGTTACACAAGCCTAGATTGTAACAGACCCAAATGGGGATTTTTCAGAATCTACTGCTGCTTTCAAAACAACTAAAGTTCCTATAGTGGGTTACTGTGAAAATAGAATTCAGGTTTTCCATTCTATATTCACACAGGAAAGAGGACACAGTAGTGGTATACATTTCCCATCAAAAGGTGAAAGGCTTTCTAAGATTTAGATTGAAAATTTGATGTATTTAATAAAAAAGAAGAGAGAACTACACCTGCACAGATTTTAAACCTACTCAAATCTTTCATTTACAGCCTCAATTCAAAATGTAGGTAATGGGAAGACAAATGGAAGTGAGAGATATTTGGGCCAAGAATACATTGCTTTCAAACAGTTCTTAAATTCTTTAAGCAGAGGCATTTGGGGTTAATATACTGGAAAGAAAGTTAAGCCCCCAATTATGTTTGGCTTTGCAACTTAAGATGAACATTCAAAAATAATAAAGCAAATCTGTCTTCTCAGTACAATGCTTTCAATATCTATAAAAGAAGATAAAATCTCATAAAATCACATGATAGAAAATAATGGTATTAGCTGTTCTGTGTTTCACAAAAGGAGTTCAGAAAGAGCATTAATATTCAGAACCGATATTCATCTGTCCTTCAAAAGACCCACTGTTCAGCTGATTTTACATTTAACAAAATAAAAAAGTGTGTTGGAAAGGACAGAGGCATTTTGAACTGTAGCCCTGAGAATACATTTTAAGCTCTGCTGTGGGATATGATACTGCAGTGCTTATGCCCAGATTCTAGAAAGATGTGTGCTGCTTGTCTTTATTGGACCTATAGACCTTGTAAGACAGCAAGCCTGCTGAAATGGAAAACATTAAAATTCAAGGCACCTTCCCAGTTTCTTCTGCTGACTGACGCATTCCCTGGAGTGGAAGATTGGACGGCTGATAAGCTAACACTGAATTATAAGCTCTTTGTGGAATGTCACTGGTAAATGAAAGATCTGCTGTTTCACTTGCAAGGCAACACTGTGCTGTTACAGCACAAAAAGGCCAGGTTATAGATCACACTTTTCCCTCAGTGCAATGAATACTAAACAACACCTCAGCGTGGTGGAGAACATTTCATTAAAGCAACAAAATACAGTGATACTGATGGTTTGCGTGTCAAATTTTTAACATGATTTCTTTTTTTTATTTTTGTCATTTTAACAATGGGCAATAACTGATGAGTTTTAAGGTGCTGTTGTTTTGTTTTGTTAATTGCTGTGGTTATTGGGCTTTATCTCTTTTTCTTGTTTTCTATCATTTACCTATAGTCATATGTTTACAATTTCCTGCAAATGATGCATATAAATTGTCATATTCATACGAAATCAACAGAAATACAGCATAAAGTCATGAGTGGATCAAAACTCTTAGATCTTATGAACTTGATTTAAAATGTTAATTATTAGAGTAACATTTCATGTACCTCGTGAGTTATTCACAGTTAAACTAACAGTTGAAGAAATAGTATAATTTTGATCAGTAACTTTCATTTTTTTATACAGAGCCTAGTGTTTGGTCCTTTATAATCTGCTTTGAGAGCACATGAGAAGTGCACTGTTTTTACAACCAACCCTCCTCCACACTCCACTGCCCATAAATGCCTCAAGCACAGAGGAACTCATTTCCATTTTCTAAGCAGAAGGGAGTTATTGATTCATTGCCATTGAATATTTAATGCTAGCAAAGGCTCAGTGTTCAAAGTCTTCAGTGTGGTTGCAGGAAAGAGCAGTTGTGAACACTGACTAAACTCCTTGTTGGTATAAAACTGCTTGTTCCTGGAAGTATTTCAAAATTCCAAGACACTGCATAGTTGAAAGTAATGCTTATGTTAATGCTTTATGTCAGCTCCACAAAGCAATTTCTCAACATAAAAAAATAAAATTGAATTTTTCTGGGGATTAGTTCAGGAAATACAGAACTGTGAGTTTAATATATTATTTTCACATTAGGTGAATATGCCAACCAATATATAAATTTGATTTCAATTCTGCTGACTGATTCTTAGGAGTACTTTAATAAGTATAATAAAATAATTTATAATAAAAATTTAATATAAAAATATTAAATTACATTATTTAGCATTTTTAGCATTTATGTTTCATATTGAAGTTAGTGGCTTAATGTGCAATTTTTTTTTCATAAGTGAAATCCATAATCACCCAACATTGCTAAATGCTAATAAATATCTTGAACAATGGACTTGGACAGTAAAGGTATACAGAAGTATCATAACAATGGTTATATTTAATAATATTATTAATATTAGTACATATTTGTTAATATGATTTTAGTAAAGTGGATTGTTTTGTTTTCATTCATAATTGTAATAATTGAATTATAACCGTTATGCCTTATGTCCTTTTCTATCTGAGCACCAAGAAAATAAAATGGACTATCTGTATTATTTGATTTGGGCTGTAATAACAGATTCAGGGAGTTAAAAAATAATAGCTGACATTAAATATACTGTTTTTGAAAGCTAGCCAAATTAATGCGGTGCACTGGATTGTTCTCTCCGATCTTACGTAATCCACAGTGTGCCTGGAGCTAACACAACAGGCAGCTGCAATCCTCTGGAAATGATGGATTGGGCATGCAAGTGTCAGGTGAAGAGATATGAATAATGCTATGTTATAACGTTGAAATGTCTTTGCCCATATCACAGCCTCTAGTCTAGTTTAAAGCATAATACCAAGCATTGTGACAGGTATGTATTGGGAATGCATGTGCACCTGGATGTAAAAATGGTGCAGTGCCTGGAGGGGATCTGTAGATACCTCAGTAAGAAAACTGACAGGCTTTATCAAGCATGATGGGGACGCACAATGTTCTGGTTACTTTTTATAAAAAAAGGAAAATTCAATTGCTTAGAAACAGAATGCATCTCTGTTTTGACGGACAGTATGAAATTTCTGGTTAGTGTTATGGAGGAATTTGACAGCATGGCAGATTTAATTTTCAAAATGGTTACAATGCCGGAATAGCTTTGTCACTGTTGGAGTACTCTATATTTCTTGTCTTTTAATAATGCCATATTTTCATATTTACAAAAATAAAAAGAAAGATAATCAGAATATATGTATTGTAATATTGTATATTTATATCTGTAACATTCAAGGCAGGGGCAGACAAAGAGGCAGATGAATACTTTAAGGCTTTCTTTTTACTTGAAATGCATAAATTATTTTGAGAGTGTACTTCAATAGATATTGGAAAGGGTATCTCAGGTAGAAATATTTTACTTACGAAACAGTACAATTTAGAAGGTACTACACTTCCAATCAGACAGCAAACAACTACAGAATATTTTGCGTGGTGAGGGTTTTATACAGATCATTGTCAGTTTTTGAAATGAAAGTTTATATCAATTTTAAATAATGATAAATATTTATCTTAAAAAAGGTTCCCCAAGGAAACAAGATAAATTCATAAATAATACTACTACAGACATTCTTATGAATGCTCAGATATAATAAAGTACAAGATGTTTGCAATTGTATTATAATGGGTTTTAGCTTTACTGGCATCCTTTCTTACCAGTTTTGCAGTATGCACCGCACAATTTGTCAATACACTCATGATGGCAGACAAATAAACTGCACACCTGTCAGTAGATTAATTTCTTACCTAAAACCTTATCATCTAACAGATTTCCACTGGGACAGGAAAGTCAGTATGATAAATGGAAGTAAATGTAAATTGATAAATTCTGCTGTGAATATTATGATCTATTCTTGCTTTGTGCATTTAATTTCCTAAGAAAGATGAACAAGTAACTGGAACGACTAGGGAAGCACTGAGAAACTGAAAAGCACAGCTAGTCACGATTGTAATACAAGCTCTTTCACAGTAATATTCTACATTGCAAACATCCTAGTCATTACCATATTCTTAACAACACATGTTTTAATGTGTACATTTTTATTTAATTTTGCATTTTAATAGTAATGGAAATTGGTCATTATCAATGTCTATTTATGTTGTTATTATTATGGTGTGCAAACACCAATACATTTCAGCTCCCATTTGATATTTCAGCAGTAAAGTTAGATCCAAAAGCATGTGAAGGAAGGAAGAATGTATTAGAGGTAATTTGGCATAACGCCCCTAACAGAGAGAACAGCAGTCTCACTGGAAGGACAAGGCTGGTTGAACCCCCCCCCACCTCTTCTTTGTAAAGAATGAGCTAAGGAGCTGCTACAAGGGTGTAGATGGGGTGGTGGAAGGGGTGTGAGAGAAGTGCACAAACTGAGGTCCAGAAGGCAAGATGTATGCTGTATATTTACTGTACATATGAGAGCTATAAACTCCATTTGATGCCCACTGAATTTTGTTTTTCTTGAGGTAGTTTATACGTTTTGAATAATACGCCTTTGAATAATTATACGTTTTCTTAAAAAAGTGGCCCAGGTTGCAAGTGGATTTGAATGGGTATCAGTGCTCAACAACAGTAAGGCATTTTATTTATGTGTTAATAGTACTGTATATGATTAGAACACATAACAACAGTAAAAACAATCACAGAATAAACACACACAGCGAGCCAATACAGTTTTCACAGCACAGGAGTTATATGCTGAGACAGCTTGGTTTTACATAGCACATGTACCACAGAACTATGGACATACTGAAGCATGTGTAACAAGTTATGATACCCCTGTAAGTGGGTAAAGGCATTACAGTAAGCTTATTGTGAATAAATAAAGGGCTGTGTCAATATTTAAGAATCTTAACTGTGTTGTAAAAAAAGAAAGATGTAACCTTTCTTAATACTGGGTAAAAAATAAGACTAAGTTTTCTAACTTTCATCAAGAGTGTAATTATTGAACAGTCACCAATGACATTGATATCACCATTTTTGAGTAGATGCTATTGGAAGACAATAAACATAGACTTGGTCTTATTACGGTTCATCATATGACATATATTCATATAGATCTCTCTTAATAACAGATGTTGCATTGTGGTTGTGTACATCCACGTCTTAATGAATTACACATCATTGATAGACAGATGGGTAATATGGTGACACCCTGGGCTCAGTTCTGGACTTTGGGTGTTATCTTAATGTCTGAGTTTTTTTGCTCTCTGGGTTTCTTATCTGAGTTTTTTATGTTCTCCCTGTGTTTTTGTGGGTTTCTTCCAGGTCCAGTTTCCCACAGTCCAAAGGCCAACCTGGCCCTGGTGTGTTCTGCCTTGTGCCCATTGCTTGCCGGGATAAGCTCTGACTCCCCCGTGACCTTGTATTGGATAAAGCAGTTAGATAATAGATGGATGGATGATAAACAGATGAAATAAGGATGTACATCATCTACAGCTACTAGTAGTTTTCATGAAAGCATTACTGGGTCTTAAAGAAGTTGCTCCTGATTGCTGAAAAAACACACCACATTTAAGATTTGACATATAATATTTTATATACAGTAGCTTGCTGCAAGGCTTGGTGAAAGGTCTGGCATAAACTGTTGTAAATGTCACTCATCTTCTAATTACCTCCTACTGTCTAGCTCATTCCCACTTCTACTGATCATGCTGGCCTCAATTTTCAATAGTTTATTAACAAGATGTCTATTACAGTACTTTAGGGTAACAAGATAGTGGAGTGTGCTCCAAGAAATTGCCTGCAAGTTGGTTTCATAAGCCTCAAGCTGCTCTGGGACACTACATAGCCTGGTGAAAATAGCAGAAACTGTGAAACACTGAGTGTGTGAACAGTGTTCTCCTCTGGAAGAAATCTCTTCTTATTTGATATGTCACTCACGTATAATACTCTAAAATCACTGACCCTGAAAATGATTGCAAAGGAACGGTGTAGAACACTTTATTTACAAATTGGTCATACAAACAACTCAGATCTAAGATAGTTTAATAGAGAACATCTGATCTGCATGAATATATTTTCTAAAATTAAAATATAAACAGTTCACAATCATTTAATTTGCTATTAAGGTTTGAATGGCATACCATTGTTTCTTAATGTTTTAGAATAATGTTGATATTTATAATTAATTCAAAATCATTAGTAATGTTGATATTCATACTGTATCTATACTGTATTCAACCTACTATTTTACCAAATGCACATAGAATATATATTTGTAGAGTTTTATACAATAAATAATTTTGCTCCTTGGACTGTACACTATGGTTTTGATAAATCAAAGCATTTTCAGCATTATAAACGATAGCTATTTTAACATTTTGTGCTCTCCAGGGCCAGTGCTGGAGATCTCTGTCCTAAACAATAGGACACATAGTTAATTACATAGAATTTAAATAATAAGATGTTATGTTAAATGTTTAAAACATTTTGTTCACCATACTCCAAGAGAATATTTATATTCTGGAATCAGTCTAGAGTAAAGCAGTCTGGTACATTTCTGAGTTCAAAGGAATGTATTTCTCTGATAAGTTAAAATCTCTGAATCTTTTTAGTTATGAACAGAAAAGACTGCAAGGGGATCTGACTCAAGCATTCAAATCCCCTAAGGCATAAACAAAGTCACCTTAGTCAGAATCAACAGTTAAGCTTAATCCAAATGAAACTAGTAGAGACTATGTAGAAGTGCATTTAAAACTGAGAAGAGGAGTCACTTCTTTACACAAAGGGTTGTTAGGAGTACTTATTTCTATAAACGGATGATTGAAATGCTTTTCTTTCCAGCAAAGGATGGATCAATTATTTCCTAACAACCAATCAGGCTAGACAGGTCAAATGGCCTCTTCCATTTGTAATCTTTCTTATGTTCATGATTTTAACTGAAGTACTGAAGTGAACAGTTCTAAAACCATTTGAAATAGACAGACAGAGGCATGTTTGATATTGTTGTATGATATTTTTTCTCAGTTAGATTTGTCATATTACCTCAGGAGCATTGCTTTTGAAACTCTTCACCTGAGAGAAAGAACCTTACATTTGCACTATACATAGGAAGGTTTCAAGCTGACTGTGAGGAAAATCTGTAAATAGTTAAATTTCCAGGTGAAGTGGACTAGTTATAGATAAAATACCTAACCTGAATTAAAACCATTTGAAAAAAAGACAGTATAACCAGGGTGCTGATAAACAGCAGAGTTACATTTATGACAAATATACACATGTATCTGTGATAGCAACAGACAAAGAAGCTGAATCAAATTTATCTGAACTATGTTCCCAGTATAGATAGGAACAATTAAATTGGCAGTTATTCAGTTCTTCTGTTTCACTAGGAGAAAAACACAGCAGGATGTTTATGTCTTTTAACTGAAAACCACAGAAAAACATTTTATTTATCCAAAGCTGGTGTTGTCTAACTGAAGACCACTGCTTGTGAAATTTAGTATACCACAGATATTTAAAAGCTGTAATTTTACACTGGAGGGAAGAAAGAAAAAATGACAATTCAATGCCACAACTGTATAATGCAGCCATAAACCTTCAGTCAGGAATTATATTTCCATTAAATGTATTTATGAGGGTTACTGCTCTGTGCAGGCCAGTATTTATTGTCCAAAGCTAAATGCACTTCCTAAGTGTATCATTTACAAGAGTTCATGGAAATCAAGTTCATATATCAAGCTCACCAGAAGCCAATTAAAATACATTTAGCTTCTAATCAAACCTTTTTACCTTGAAACCTTGTTCCCTTAGCCTTACCTTTGTAAGATTTAGATGCTTTTTTAGAACTGTTTACCTCCAGTCATGTTTCTGTATCTCAGAACTACAATTTTTCAATCTGTCCTTCTTGCAAAACAGCTGTATGTATATTTTTGCTACTCGACTTAATTGAAAGTAAAAACAAAAGTTTTTTTTTTACTTCAAGGAAGAAAAATACATTTTGCGAACTTAACAACAGTGATGTACTGTATAACAATTTGTATTTTTGCCTAAACTGTGTACTGTCACTGCTGCAGGTTTTTTTTTACTTAATTGCCATTTAAGATGATTTGTTTTTCTTTGTGAATCAAACACAAGTTTGCCTCATACGATTTTCTCAGACTGCTTGTAAATAACTCCCTTCCAACGTCTGAAAACAACTGCACATGAGCTTCCAAAAGAAAGAGAATGGCAGCTGCAGACTGACACAACTTCAACTGGAACCCAATTGAAACCAATATATAACCTGAGTAATAAATTAGAAAATCCATTCTAGTGTGTACTTGGAAATGGCAATGATAAAGGTGACTGTTTATTAAATAGATTTTTTACATATTTACTGGTGTTTTTAGGGAAACTCTGTTTCAGTAAGAATGTAGCTGATGTCATGAGTTTAGGCTGATCACTAAAAATTAATGTAAATAAAAGCATTAATAGAATAAAGTAGCACAGTTTCTTCAATTTCCTTTGGTATATACTGTAGTCTGCTGCAAACATCTCCAGTAAATACTTACAACACAGGTGTTACTGAAATATATTACTGACATGGCACTTGTTATTTTTCTCATCTGAATGAATTTAAGTGTGTTTGATAGGATTTATAAAACACAGGGGGATTTCCTAGGAAGGTGCTATTTGAGTACAAATTGATGATGTTGTTGTTGGTTACTTGGCAGCAACAGAGACAGGACACAAGGGTGGTGAATTCTCGTTAGCAAAATGTGGATTGCAGCATAATGGTCTTTACCAGTCATATATAGTACATTATTAGTTCAAACACTCTAGATAATACAGCCCTGTTTATAAAAACCTGATATGCTACTGCTTTTTCAGTCCTCTTCTCCTCTCTCTATTTAATCTATGGACAATTCCAAGTGTTTCCGGTTCATATATAACTTCATGAAATATGAAACACTTGCTATATGTCAAATGAAAAAAAATACACAATATTAATATTAAAAATATAGTATTACAGTAATATAGTCTTACATTATATTTTATTATATTATGTTATATTATATTATATAGTAATATAGTATTCACTTAGGTGATGTCTAATGCTGAAAATTAACGAAGAGTAATACAATTATAACTTTTATAAAACGTATACATTTTAAGGTTCCAAGCAAATCATAAATAGTAGCTATGCAATGCCTGCTTTTCATTTAAGAATAAATAAAAGAGAGAGACATTCAACTCATCTAGGTAGTTTTTTCCAGTAGCTGTTTTACCCAAGGATCTCATCCAGCTACTGGACGTTCCAGCTTCAACGATACGGCTGAGAAGCTTTTTACAGCACTTGTATAAAGAAGATCCTCCTGTTCCCAGTGTTATAAGCATTTCTATGGTTTCAGTGCATACTTCATTCTGAAGACGTCCATTGGATTTACTTTTTTAGTGCCTTTGACAATTTAGAATATTTGAATCTTTTGTGCAATCAAGCACAGTCTTAACTATCTGTTGTCCATTTAAAGTTTTGGTGTACATTAATACTTCAAAAACAGTTTTCAGTCATTTTTTATTGAAAGTTTTTATTTTGCATGAATGCATATATACATAAAGAATTGAAATATTTTATCTGTTCAATCATTAAAATGAGGAGAAAACCACTTAATCTATTATATGCTTTATTTATTTAATGGCTGCATTATTAATTTGGCCAATCCTCACTGAAATGTTGTCACAACAGAAGAAAAACATTTAACTTTCAGATTTTCACATTAATGACACTGTCCTGATGGCAGAAGTTCAACATGAAAAGCTTAATTACATTAGATGTTTTATTGATACATAAAATGGATATGTAGACACCTTATCTTTTTTAAAAATAAATCAGTAATGGTTACTTTTAACTATACTAAATTATTAACTGTGTGACATAATCACATATATAAATTATATTCAGCTAGATATAAAAGTACAAACAATATACCGTATTATGTAGCAAAAGCATATTTTACTAGTCTTACAATAAGATGAGACTGTAAAAGTGGTATCACTACCTATGACTGCCATTAGCATTAACGTCTCCAACAGCAGGAGGCTGTCCTTGTAGTATAGTGGGTTTCACTGTTGTTGGAGGAGGTTGTGGATGTACCTCTGTCATATCACCCTTCATTACCAGTAAGCACCACTACACCAAAGCCTCCCAAAGTGAGAAACATCAGCTCTGTTCAAGATTCTAGTAAGTAACCACCGCCATAACAGTCTTACAATGCCACTCCCAAGTACCAGCAACAATGAAGTATGGATGTGTGAGTAAAATATACTAGTTATGGTGAAAATCACTCACTCTGGCCCCCAACACAGCTGAAGGATATCACTGTGGGAGGCTTTGTAGTGTAAATCGTATGTGTCGCACATCACCCGGGAGGCTACTGTAACACAGTGGTTAATCAACTGGAACTCCTTCTGTTTTTCGAATGCTTTGGAATGCATGGAGATGAAGACCTATAGAAATGCAAGTATTTAATTGATTGATGTGTTGCACAGCACTGAGAGATGTTAAGTCATGGTGATGGAATTCTAGTTGGGAATATAGCTGTACAATTCACAATACTTTAGTCACAAAAATATAAATAACAATTGTCAAAAACATTGTAAAAAAAACAGTACAAACTACAGTGACAACAATCTCAGAAAGGTGTCATTGCTTCACAACATCTTGAAAACCTGCCTGTGAGTAACAGAAATAGTTTATAAAAACATCTGATGATGCAGCATTGTCACAGTACGTCACTGGCTATTTTAAGTTTGTTCAGCTTCAGTTTTTTCATTTAAGGAGACACTACACCATGTATATGACCCAACAGTCACTATACATGGACTAAACTCTTCTTTAGCTGCAAAATCAGACACATAATTCTTTCTTTAATCATTCATTAATTTGTAAACTACAGTGATACATTTAGGAAGGTCCCCTACCACCTGACATTCAAAAATAGGTATTTTTTTCTTGCTTCATTTTCCTTAAGTATATTTTTGTAGACATTCCTCTATTTTAATTTTAAATTAAAATTAAAAGTCAAGTTTGATATTGTAGACCAGTTAGCGAATTTAAGAATCATGTAATTATTAGTACAGGTAAAGATTTCAACTCTGCATCAAAGACAAAGAAACCAGGAATGAATGCAAATATGAAGAATAACTGCTGAAAATCAGTGGGGGAAACATTAATTCACTCTGTGCCCTTTCAGTTTGCTAGAGGAATCGTGAGCAGCAATTTGAAATCCTAGTTTTCTCTGGGGAATCAATGCTGCCTGGAATATGATATACATTATACTGATCAAATCTAAAGCACTGCCTGGGGCTCTTTGCACAGAGAAAGATTCAAGAGCAAAGGGAAATATCTAGCTACTTAAAATGACACTTACACAGAGTTAAAGCAAAGCACAAATTATTTCTTCATTTAAATGTTATATTGCCTAAATATGATCGCAGTATATTCTCAAATCCAAGAACAAAATAAATCTAATGTTTTGCCCCCTACAGTGATGATTAGACCTTTTACTGTGATTATTCATAGATGGCAAATTAGCAATATATTGCAATCATTAATTAACCAAATTTGATATTTTTATTTCAAATGGCTAGTTTATCTAACCAGATAATTTCAAATAAAGATGTTTTAATATAACAAAAAAAACTTTGTGGTGGTCTTATTTTTTATTATTTTAAAAGTATTGTTACTATATTGGATGTGATTCTATTCTAATATATGCTAAACGTGTTTTTTAATTGCATGCTAAATCTGTAAAGTTATAATTTACTGTGTGTGAATAAATTTGAAATCTCATAAATTAAGCAGATAGCTGAGTCATATTACTTTGATGACTATAAAGGATTTGTTATGTCAACAAAAGACACAATTATTTAACAAACTATACTATTGCTGCTGTTATTGTTAATATTGTAACTTACAGTATTACTGCTACATCTACTGTCACCAACACAACAGATTTCTGATGCCCACTGGAATCATTACTTACCAACGTCTGGCAAACAAATTGATCATTTATATTAGAAAGGAATATGTTTCAGTACCAGAAAGACACTTATTTCTGTTTCAGTACTAATACATCTAAAATATTTCACAACCTAAATGTCTGAAGAATGTTCTGAATTTTGTAACCAAAAACATGACGTATGAGAAAACCACTTGCTCAAGGTCTAGCAAGCACTGGTCAATTAGAGGCAGTTATTTGTGAAGCATGCATCATTGAATCAATAAAATCTAACAGTGGAAAAGACATTTGTGACTGTGTTTACCAGCCAGTGGCTGTCATTTCCAGGCTGAGTACATGGCTGATGATATGCCTACACAGAGGTCTCATTCTGTCATCCAGTGGTATGAGAAGCACAGAAAAACCAATCCCTCAAAATGGAATTGATATTACACATCTGTTGCGTGATATAAAAAATCCTCTGATGGTAACCCTTAAACCCTTGAACTGATACTGAGAGGATTTGTGAAGAATGCAGTTTTTATTAACTACATGCTGCCACAATACTTAAACTGATGTTGAGTGTTCCTGTTTTATGATCATTGTTGTACTGTGAGAGTGGTGATATAAGAGGATATAAGACACTTAAAAATAACTCCAAGAAAATTTGAGGCATTAAAAACAGTTTTTCTTGATAAGGGAAGTTCTAAATACTGGAAGCAGTGGTCTTTAATATGTTCAAAATAAAGCACAAAAGTTTAAACACAGTTTATACACAGATATCAAATGCTATTTACATTCCATAAGGAAAATATGTTTTATATTGGCTAAACACTTTGCTAAAGTAGTATATTTGTTAATCCAGTATATCCATACTACTGTATATCCAATAATATAGATATGTTTATTAGTTCAGATGGATATGCTTATTATATGTATATGCATAATATTGTATATACTGAGTATCAAAATAAATTTAAGTATATGGATCTTCTAAATGAAATTTTTCTGACATTATTTTGATTTAGTGATAATTCATAATTTACCAGGATATACTCAAGTGCCCTGAATGTTGCATAAGCATTAAATTGCCTCATGCATTGATTGGACACAAGTGATGAGGTGATTACATTTGTTGAATATCAAGCCTTGTGAATATCTAGAAAATACAACACAGCAAGGAACCAATAAGCCCCACTTATCAAGATACCAGTTTCTTTGTGCTATTGGTATAACAGAGCAACACCTTAAGTGGACTTATGGAGTTGCTCTATTAGAGGTGGACCTAAGCCCTTATAATTGATGAGTCATATTTATAAGAAGACTACTATAAAGGGTGTAAGGAAACATGGCCAAACATGCAGAAAGATTTACTAAATGTTGTATACAACAGGCCAATCAATTGGGAGGTCCAAGAGTGATTATCTGAGCAGGAGTGTCTAGTTTGTATGAAATTTTATTGATTGAGAGCAACCAAACTGCATGGCACGAATTCCTGGGACCTCATATGCTGCTCTTTTTTATGCTAATCAACATTCAACAGAACAATTTACATCCTTTTGGTGCTCCTGTAAAAACAGCTTATTTGCAGGATAAGAATCTGACAGCTATACCGTTTATGCTTTGATCACCAGACCTGAAGCCTATTGAACATTTGTGGGATGAACTGGGGCAACATATTGCCTCTAGGGCTCAGTGCCTTGCTAACAGGATCCTGCTTGTCCAGGCTCTGTGACAGGAATTAATTATAATCATCTCCTTTGATGATCATTGTTAACAAACACAACACATTTACCTATGTCATTAAATACAATGTCAGTGCATCGACAACACATTTTTTTTATAGTAATCTGGGAAATATTATGTAGGTCTAAGTAAAGTTTATTTTGATAGTAAATAAATCGCAAATTCTGTGTAGCATTTGACTTTTTATGTGTGACAACATGAATGTGTGAGAATGATTCTATTTCTGCCCATTAGATTTGAAAGGTTTTGGCGTGTGATTTATAGAATTTATAGAAAATTAGAGGAACTGTGAAAAAATTTAAATTGAAAACAGGCACCTACAATATCATCAGGACTTCAAGGACATGTTTATTTTTAAAAACATACGGCATATCTTGCATGTCTTTTAATGCATATTCTTTCAAGTTTATTGTAATAATTATAATTTTCAGAAGAATATTTATTTCACTTAACATAAGCAAAGCCAGAGTCACATGTGTAAATAACCAACACGAAGACATTATTAATGTGCTTTACAAGCACACAATTGTGTTTAAGATTCAGGAGAATGGAATGAAAGGAGAACCAGTAGTCCTCATATATTAGTGTTCCTTATCCTTATTTCAAGATAATTAAAGTCTCAGGGCTAGATAAAAATAAATAATGTGACTTCTTTTATTTTCCTTTTATGTTCAAAATATCTCACATGTATTTTTCATGTTTGTAATGTTTGGCGTTCAATTATTTGTGTATGCAAATGTTTCTGCCTCAAGAGGTGCTTTTAAAAAGCTTAAGCTATATAAACATCATATTTCTTGTCAGTATCATTTGACTGATGGCAGCTATTGCAACAGACCACCACCGGTGAAACCATTTGGCTCAGGGCAAGAACTGCAGGACGTCACAACAGACAGGCAATTTAGTGACTTGCAATGTAGACACACTACAAGAAGCAGGCTCAGTGGATTTTTAGGGAGCTGTTGCTCATTTAGGTAGTGCAATGACTCTGAGACACAACCTGTACCAACCAGATTTATGAACCCAACTCTCTACAGTTTAATCCGTGCTGTTCCCTGCTGTTGGGAATCACTAGGGCAGGTGTCCACTGACATTCAAAAATGCCCTCTAGAGCCATAAGTGATTTTAAACTATAAAGAATATTGTGTCAATTAGGATGCTAATTTGAGACCACATAGTAATGTATGTCTTCTCATGATTGTGTTTGCCATGACCAATACTCTAGCAAGAAGTGCAACTTTTACTCCATAGTTTAATTAAAGGTATTTTGTTATTATTGACTTGTCTAATTGTAACATTAAAGTAATGTCAAAACATCACAAATAATATAATAATAAGTATACATTGTTTTGGATGATGATGGATGTGAATGAATAGAACAACATTCTACGGGGTAATATAATGAAGTGTGGTTCATAATTAAATAATTATTTATGATTTATTCTACATTTGATTGGTGTTTATGAAGCTTGTTACTCAAGTTCTGAATTTTCTTAAGTATTCCCTTATATCCAAAGGATTAATGAGACCCAGTTCCATTTAAGTATCCCTGGAAATGTTTTTGATAGCTAACGGCTCTCAAATATTGTATATTATTGGCTTACTAATAATGAGAAAATATATAATTTTGTTTTAAGCATAAAGTTATTTTCATGTTAAAAAACAGGTACAACCAAGAGTTTAAATGATCAAGGATTTTTTTTGTTCAAACCAGTAGCCTCATCTAGCATTCGACAGATTTTAGGAGCACGTTGTATTGTCTCCTCAAACAATTCTCATCTCATTTCTGATGAAATGTGTTGTTAAAAGCACACCTATCTATAAGCCATAACAAACAATAAATAGAAATAGATAAGACAGGTATACAGTATTATTATTCTTCCTTTTCTAATCACCATTTCTGGTGCACTTCATCACATCTATGTTCACAATCATACTCATGCGTTGTGTGAATAGCATTTAACTTTCCACCAATACTTGAGTCACTCAGTCATGGTTAAAGATGATTATATAATTATAATATCAATATTAAAATACAGTATGTTAATATAAAGAATGTGCACTTGCAAGACCTTCACTTCAAAACCTGCAGACAGTAAGGAAGATAGCTCAAAGGATTGCAGTGTGACATCACTGCACATTACAGCCTGCTAACCTGCTACCTGGACAACACAAAACCTGGTGAAGTTGTACTTACATCGTCGTCTTGTGGTGCCTC
The DNA here is from genome assembly GCF_059453375.1 of Lepisosteus platostomus. Lineage (NCBI taxonomy): Eukaryota > Metazoa > Chordata > Actinopteri > Semionotiformes > Lepisosteidae > Lepisosteus > Lepisosteus platostomus. The sequence goes on from NC_142614.1 coordinate 53,299,919, forward strand.
AAAAATGAAGTAACTGCAAATTTGTGCAATATATAATTAATTTAATTTATTTGATTAGTTGATGACATAAATGTGAAATGACAAATATTGAGGCTTTTATGATGGTAACCCTCTGTAAACTGTAGAGGCTAACAGGAGATCAGTCACATTCTGAAACCCCATGGACTCAAAAACAGTATACCTAATAGCATACGATCACTTTAATATTGTAATGGGCTGAGGTACAGTAGGTGACAATGGATGTGTCTAAGATTCTAGATAAAGTGTGTAACACCTGGCAGTGTAAACATTTCCAACTTCAAAGCAGAGGTGATGTTTGCTGAGATGTAGTGGGTCCAGAGTCTGTGATCAAAGCAATCATAAAGTTTACTGGTTTACCTAAGTTATTTAAGTTCTGGGTAAACGACTGTCAATCAACAGCCCGGAAACACATCATATAGGGTCAGATCAGGAGAAGAAAAGACAAAGAAAAAGGGGGAAGATAAGGTGAGACTACAAGAGAAAGAGGAGAAGAAGAGAGGAAACTTGAAGCTTATGCCAAGCAAAAGTCTCTACTTCATGATCTTCTGAAAAAACCCTGATTAGAGCCAAGTATTTGAACGTTGCTAGAGGGAGCTTGCTATTCTGTTTTTTTAGCTAACTTGGGTTTCCTGAAAAAAATAAACCTAATAGGGACGGCCTTTCCTTTGTGAGGGTGCATTTTTTAAAATAGGGAGATAGGCTCCCATCTATTTTGTGGCATCTGGGTTTGTAAAGAGAGAGATTTAAATGCTAATTGTATTGCATTTAGTTTAGAAGGCAGTTTATCTCTTATTTTGGCCTCTATAGGCATTATTTAAGAGATGAATACTTGGAAGCAGTCTGGAGTTTTCTCAGTGGTTAGAATGTAGGTCTCTGAAATGGCTTGTCAGTACACTTGTAAATACAGTAACTTGTGAGTTGTACATTATGTTTATGTGTGCAATGTGTGCCAATATTTAATATTTTTAAGTTAGCTTCTTGGCATGTTATTGACAGTGGTGGCTTGAAAGTGCATAACACTGATATTTAATGTGCATATCAAAGTTAAGTTTGTGCTTGTACTTTGCTCCACATAATCCACTCTTCAATAGGTCTCACATCCTGTTTCCCATTCACATTGAGCTTCAGAACCTTGGTATTCAGAAAATAAGATCAGTTTACACTGTAAAGATTTCTTATGAGTAATATTTCATGAAAGCTATAAGCAAATCTAATGATACCAGTGTGAAAAAAGGTAAAGAAACACAGCAATTCTGAAAAAAAACATGATCCTGCACAGGACACGCTGTTGAAAAATGGATGGAATTTAGTATAAAATATTGTCTTGCTTTAAAAACCACATTAGGAGTTTCCACAGTGATGGTTTTAAATGTTGATGGTTTTAAAACAATGTTTTAAATGTCTTGAGTACTCTTTATTGAAAAATATTTTAGGGTAAGTATTTGCTTTAGAACTGTTATGTAGACATGTACAGCACATTTAATTAGCATGATATGTGTGCAATTATTGTAACACATTAGTCAGTCACACTTTAAGTCTTTATGTCTTCAGGAATAACTGATGTAATGCCTTACTTACTGGAGCATTTTCTTAGGTACTAACTAGGCTTAACAATGTGAAGAACACTGCAGCCCATGTTCAATTGAAAAGTGCTCTGCAACTGCATTCCCATCTTCTGTAAATTGAATTTGTTGCCTGTGAAGGTGCTGTGATTCAGGCCTTCTGCTGAAATTCAAATCCCATTCAGTGGGCAACAGAGTTTTCGCAAATGCAGCACCATGTCTATGGAAGTCATTGCAAATAGTCATTACAAAGAGTGTGACTCTTGGTTGTATAATGTCAATTTACTGAGTAATGTTATTGTTCTGTTGAGTATCCCAATTGTATAACATTGTACAGCCATGCTTTTACTTTTTTGTATAGTGAATGATTGAAATGATTTTATTATGAAAAGATTTTATTATGAATGTACCAAATAAGAATGAATAATGAATGTGTACATGTTATGGTTTAGGGTTTAAGGTATACAACTTCAACATTGTATAAAACATTATAGAAAATTCACAATAAATTGTTGCAATACAGCTGGGAGCAAGATGATAGACTCCTTAGCTTGTCTTACAGAAAGAGCGTAGCAGGAGAAGAAAGCTGCATGGCTAAGTAGGACTGGAGGACCCAGGTAAGAATACAATGCCGTTGTTCTGGTAGGTTGTAGTGTACAGGGAGCCAACAGGGATCCAGCTGGCACTGTGGTAGCATCTCAGGATTAAACAGACGGGCTGAATCAGGCAGAATAATTGTTGTTCCGAGCCTGAGACACTTTGAAAGTTTGGTAAGAAACTCAATGACAGAGCACTTGACCATAGGCAGATCAGGGTATAAGTATCCTGGGGCTAATGAGACAATTTCCTGTTAAGTGGGGGCAGGTGGCTGGGAGAGCTGCCCCGAAATATTTCTCATGGCACTGGGAGACTGGTGTCTGACACCAGGAGATGTGTACAAACGCGATCAGTTACCATGGAGGCCAAGGGCTGCAAGTTCTGGTTCATGCAGGTGTAACATGAATAAGTGCAGTAACAATCTGAAGAATATTTTTCTGTCAGATATTATGGACCTAGTTTTGATATTACTAGTTCCTTTTCAGTGTACGTGAATGGGAAAAGGTTATATATATGACACATTTTCACTGTTTTTTATTTACACTGGATTTACTGTAGCGTAAAGTAATTGGTTTTGAACGTTGCTGTTGTGGCTGTAACTCATCTAGCAATATGAAAGTCAGAAGTTAATATTATTTAGGTATTTTCACTCACTGTATTTTGTTATTGTACTGCAGTGCCTTATTAAAAAATAATCTAAAGTCTTGCTTTTTAATATTCAGGACCTCAGATCATTATTCCAAATCATTTATATTCGTATTAAGAGTATATATTAATTATTAATATACTTTACTGTAGATTAAATCATGTTATTGGTAAAGATGGTTTTAAATACTTTATAATGTTTTGTTGATAATCATAATGACTTGTTTGATTATAGTATTACATTTTAGATTATAAAATAAGCAAACCACAGTAACTTAGTTATAAATGCCAAGTCAATTATGAAGGTTTCAAGATGTTTTAAATGATTATGCTTTTTATAGGCTGGCATAATGGTTAGAGCTGGTGTCTCACATGTTTTGGTTCCTGTGATTTTGGCCTGGTGTCATGGTTGACATCCCTCCTCTAGAGGGTGCTCCTACCTCTTTCTGGTACTGATTTTAGTTCAATTATTTTCTGTTGTGCCTTGTTTACGTTTTGGCTTTATAAGCCTAGCGTCTCCATAGCTCCTGGCTCAGCTTTGGAAGACGGAAGTCCAAAACCATGCCTAGCACCAAGCTTGGAGATAGCCTGAGGGCATAGGCTTTCATCCTGATGTCCTGACCTCTGAGCCTGGGACTTGTCTCATTATGGTTTTATCCGATGTTCCTGGTCTTTGTTCCTCGTTCCAAGATCTTTGTCTTGGATGGATTTCCCAGCTCTTGGATTACGGACTGCTCCCTGACTACCCCTTTTTGGACCTGCCTGGCCTTGGTTGCCTTTGCGTTTCCCCCCGTGCACCAGATCACTGCTGTCACTGCCCACTGTCTGTCAACCCAAATAAACCCTTGTGTGTCTTTCCCTGATGTCCGTCTCCAGCCTTCCGGATTATACCGTCACGCATGGGGTCTTTACCGCACACTCCATGGAAGGGCGACCCGGCTCCGTGTGACACCTGGGGCATCTTCTGTGTGTAATTTTCATATTCTTCCCATGTTTTCATGGGCTTTGTTCTGGTGATCTAATTTTCTACCATCTATTAATTGCCATCTTTGCATGTGTGTTTGCCCTGCAATGAACTGGCATCATGTCCAGGTTGGTGTCTTTTGTCTGGGTTGCTGTGACCCTTGCAGCAAAATAAGACGCTTTCTAATTTTGAGTGTTATTTATAAAGGTTTTATACATCTGAAAATATGTACTGATATTTTATACAGTATGTGACAACAATTTTGCACTTTAGGGTTCACAAAACTCAGAATAAATGTGCTACAAATACCTGAGGATGTATCTGTGATAATAGAACTCATAATCCAAATGAAATTAAGCATTGGGGTTATCAACATGCAAGAAAGCAACCTAATAAACACATTTATAAATCTGGAAGATTTAGAAAAAAAATAAAATGTAATAAATCTTGTCATTAGCTTTTTATTAACATTTTATAGATTATTAACTTTCAAGAGACAGAGTCACGAAACTTCCCTCAAGGTACAACTGATAATAAATATATTGCCCTTTAAACTAATTCTAGACTAAATTGCATTGTAAAAAGGAATCTACATAGATATTATGATATTACTTGTTTCTATTTCAGTATTTCCTTGTTCAAGTTGATGTCACAGAGGGGGGTGGGGGGGATGCTATGGATTATGCTTAGATGTATAAGAAGGGTTGGAGGTTGGTGTAGATTGAGGAAATAAGTATTATAATATGCATGGATATAATGTAGTAATTTTTTATTTGAAACACATTCTGCATATTCGTAATTATGCTCAAAATTAACATTAAAGTGTTATACTGTATACCAAAGTTTGTTAATATACAAAAACAACAAGAATTGATCATGTCAAATAATTTTTCTTGCTGCTTTAATAAACTGCCCGCAGTTTATTAAAGTATGGATATTAAATATGTATTCCTCAAATACATATCTTTAGTGGTGTATTTTACAAAACTGTGCTCTAGATGTTTTTTTGTGTCAAGAGCCAATAAAGCATTGAAACGATATATTGTTCTTTTTAAATTCTGTCTCAAGTAAATCAACCCTAACAGTGTGTTAGTAAAAAATAAAATGTTTCTGTTCTCACTTTAATGAACAACATTAAACATCTTCTCCAAAGAGGTGATAGACTGTGAGAAAAGCATAATTGTCTTCCTCCAAATTATCTGAGAGATCCAATCTTCCACTGCATAGTTAATTTCCTTAATAATTAAATTTACTTCAGAGTCACAAGCTGTTATTTTTGTTCATTAATGAAATGGTATCATATCACAATGTGTGGCAACACTGGTAATTAGTAAAGGTTCTCCTTTTTCTCAAAGATGTCATGGAAACCATTGTCAAGAAACAAACTCATTTCCTGGCTTTTAGGGCTTTGTGTGGTCTTTAACACTGATGAGAGATTGTTCGTCTCTTTTATGAGCTCGTGATGTAACGCAACCTGACACTGTTTATTTCAACCTATTATGTCAATTGCATTCATTGCATGCTTTAGTGGAAAAGAAAGCTCAGAATACAGCTATTCATTTTAATGACAGCTGCTTTCTAAAAGCAAAACAATTTTCTTTTTTTACATAAAATGTGTTAAACAGACCCAAGAAGCTAAGAAGATTTGACAGCCTTTATGCATTATATATATGTGTGTGAGTGTGTGTGTGTTTGTTTTGTTCTGCTCTCTTTACAGGTGCCTGTTTCTAATGGTGCTGAAGAACCTCCAGGAAACATTAGTCACACTATACAGAGCCTTAACTGAAAGTCTTTAATCAAGCCCATCCTAGCACAGAGAGATACCTTATCAAGTAGCCCAGTGTTCTTATTCATAAAATATTTTTTTACCCATTTAGGCTTGTTTCTCACACTTCCTTGTCACACACAGACATGAACATGTACAGTATGAAGGTTTATATAATACATGATGTAGGAATTATTAAAAAATGTTTTTTTTGCCACTGCATGATCTTTAAGCAAGAAAATGTTGAAGAGTATTATATTTGAGGATTTGATAAGTTCTGCAATCTAAATGAAGTACTATATGCACAACATATGTTTCTATATATCCACATAGAAATACATAGACACTTACTGTATGCATATATCGATTCACTGCTTTGAGGAGTATCAGTTTGGGCAGACTCAGCTTGAAAATACTAATGTGAAAGTCAGGGTAAGGAGCTGTTTTCATAAGGATGTGAGTAATAACCTTGGCTTCCTGGTTACAGTTGTTTTAAAGTGCCAATGAGATTTTATTCTCAAACTTTTGTATAACACACAAGTGAATAGATGTTTTTAAAACTGTACAATAGTAACCTTAGGGGTAAAAACCCTGGAAATACTCATATTATTTTTGGCAAACACTTGACACATTTCAAAATTTTGCAAGAGGCCTCAATGTTCTGTAAAACAAGCAAAGAACAGTTAGAGAAAATATCTAGGGTAAAAAGAACATGGCAAGAAGCACAGAAACAAACATTGCTAATGTCAAAACAAATTCTGAAACCACTACTTAATGTGATGATTTTCAGCCTGTTGGGAATTGTGTTAAACGTAGCATAAGGCGATCAAATCTGGATAATCCAATCCTGAGGTATAACTGAAAGAAATGTTGCTACATCAACCCAGTAACAACATGGATATGTAACTGCTCAACTATTAAGGAGTTCATTTCGAAGTCAGTTTTGTGATGTTTGGTTTATGGCTGCCAACATTAATCTATGTGTTTTAAGCAAACTAATGTCTCATAACATAAAATAACACTTCAACATTTGTATGACTTGACTTGATAAATCCCAAACAATGCAATTGAAATGAAGACAGAACAGGTATATTTTAGCTTTAACTTATTTAGTTTAACGAACTATAGCCTGGTCAGTTAGATGTGGTAGTCCAAAATCAAAAGACTGAACTATGTCTGCATACATGTCAAAATAGAAAATTAATAATAGAGGACAATCTTCTTTGTAAGGTGGCATTTATATAGTAAGAGGAATATTGAGAAATGGTTAGGGAGAATATCAGAATAAGAGTGTGAATCAGCAGTGCTATTTAAGTGAGTTGGCAGGAGTAGATTTGTAGCAATAGTAATAAATTACGACTAATGCTCAAATATATACTGATGGAAAAAAGAAATGCAACATTTTCTGGAATGAGAATACTATAGTAATTATGTACTTTCGAGAAAAGTTGTCAATTTATTTTAAGCCCTCTGACCAGCAATACAGCTTGTGCAGTGAGGCATTGCAACTTGCCAATCACATTAAAGCTCATTAGGTGCCCTTTTACCCAACGAGGTCCAGGGTGGAACAATGCCTTATCAGGTCACCTTTAAAAAGGCCTTAATTCAAAGCTTAGGTCACTGCAAGAAAAAGTCCACAATTAGTCAGTTTTCTGTGAAGGTTTCAGCAGACCGGCAGGACAGATGACCGTCCAAGATCCGGTCACCCTCGAGTGACCACACCAGAGTGGGACCGACACATCAGACTGGTCTATCTGAGAGATCTTTTCAGATCTGCCACCTGTACTGCTGCTGAAATTGCCGGCAGACACAATGCCTACATCAGTGACAGGACAGTGAAGCTCCATGTGGCTGGCCTTAGAGCAAGGCGACCTGTCAGAGGCCCTCTGCTCACACCTCCTAGACGTTACACCTGACTGGCTTGGGCCAGACAGAGGCTGCGATGGACTCCCCAGCAGTGGCATCAGGTTCTCTTCATGGATGAGTCACTCTTCAGCCTGTTCTACGCAGATGGGAGGGCCAGAGTGTGGAGGAGGAGGTGTTGCATTTCTTTTTTCTATCAGTATAGCAAGGTTTCATTCCTGAACTTAAACTTGTACAGTGTAGACAGTAAATATTAAGTTCTTTGGGGGACGGAATTGAAAGAATAAGAGTCCATTTCATAACTAAAGCGATAAGTACCAAAGGTGAATTTCTGTAACAGTAGAAGCATTTGTAATAATTTAAATGTTCATCACAGTGTTTTAGCTAAAGTACAAACCTTCATGGCCAAATCAACAAAGTTAAACACTAAGTAAAATTAAACTAATTGCAGGGATAATATCAAAATATAACAATTAAAAGTTAATTTGGTATTGAAGAGAAAACAAAAACAATACAAATAACACATATCCTCTCTAATATTAGATTAGAATATGAGGTATCTTATACATATAACTAATAATTGTTTTTAGTCTTGCAATGTATGTGGACTAACTTTTCCCACCATACAAGCTAGTAAGGAGGAAAGGGAGAGAGCAGAAATATGAAACAAAGTTGTGAGGTAGGGAGGACAATTTAAAGAAAATATGAGTGAGTAGGGTATAGGTGAAAATGGGGATATAGAAATGTTAAACTGGGCAACAGATTGAAGAGTAAATGTGGTCTTTAACAAATACATGCTTGTTGAGTGTGAGGCAATCTGTAAATTTAAGGACTATTTGATTTCTGATGTCTTTGAAGTATAGGACACCCTTTGAAAGGGCACAGAAAGAAAAGTCAAAGTAAACATATTTAAGAGAGGGAAAATGGAGAATTACTGGCTTTGAGATATCTTTGATATTCACTGCTCTGACAGGTTTCATGAAATATTTGTCTATGACCTTGCAAAACAGTTAAAACCAACTGCATCGTGCAGACCTAGAACATGACAAAAATCTTATAAAAGCCAGAGCTGAGTGGGGATATGGATATATTGGTAATCAAGCATGTACAGTATATGCAGAATGAGGACGCACTAAATATTGATGGCTGACTGCCAGTGAAGTGATTTGAATGTCTGCTGTTGCAGGGATAAAAATATGTAGCACAAGCAAAATAATAACTACTGGGGTGGGGCTGATAATTGAACAAAAGAAGTGTAAAGAACTAGTATTTTGTGAATAAAATGGAAAATTGATAAGATAAGAATTAGTGTACAAAAGAATTGATGTGTACGAAATCCAGAGAAGGGCTCAGTAAATCATGGGAGCTGCTGCTGGTAAAACAACTTAATGTCCATACTACTGGCTAATACAGAAGGTCATATGAGCCAACTAAAAGTGAGAATAATGAAATAGTGAAGACGAGACACCTGCTGCCAAAGTCATGATTTGAACACTCAGCCTTCGAAAGGCTAGCTGAACAGACAACAGTACCTGTAAAACGTAAGTTACAGAATAATACCTTCAGTGATGAAGAGGGCAAATACACTGTGTAGTATAATATGGAAGTGCTATAGTGTTGGAGTTAATGATTTGAGGGGCACAAGCTAAGAAGGTGGTGGTTGAGCATGGATATGTACAGTAGCCTGAGGGAAAACCAGAATGAGAGATAAAAATCATTGAACCCGTGGTACTGCCATGGTCACATTATGCTGTATATTCCTGCCATTGCAGAGGCTGAGGCCTCTAGTCATGAGGGACCAGTAACATACAAAAAGTGACCTGTGGATGTGCTGCTGGAGGGGCATGTAGGTGATCACGGACAGGTAAAAAGACTATACGTTTGCAGTGCATCTGTATCGATAACAGAGGTCAAATTTCGGATAACAAAACTATCTCCATTCTTCTTGTACTGAATTGCTGTATATGTATCCCTTCTAATTTGAAGAAATTACACATAAAGTGCTTATTTAAATTGCAGTTTTAGGACTAAATAGCATCTTACTCCATTCCACTAAGCTGCTGTTCAGTTATAGCAATTTTGAGGGTATCTTAAGGCTGACTCATAAACTAAATTAACTTTGATTCCAAAGTCTTGGTTGATGTTTAAAATGTCACAACAAGCAATAACACATCAACATTTACAGGGAAAATCCAAAATATTCTATAGTAAAATGATACCCATGTACCCAGATATCTCTGTACATGGAAAAAAAATCCCATGCTGGATGTGCCTCTTTGTTTGCTATTAAATGTTCAGCAAGAAGATGAAAAAGAACAACAATTTTATATTTGTTTGACAGCATTTGGATCTGGTATATCCAGGGCTGATCAGAAACACACATTGGTTTGGCTTCAGCTAAACAGTTTTAGTCATACCAAAAATTAAAACATAGGTCTGTATTCTGTACAGGACTATTCTGAATTACAGCAGTGTTACAGCAGCTGTGCTTGTACTTAACTTATACTGACCACAATTTTGTAGTTCCGTGAATGCATAAGCAGTCAAATACATTTATTATTTTGGTGTAAAACTTTATTTTTTATATTAATGACTTGATATTCGAAAATATATTTACACTTGGCCCTTTGAAATGTTTTGCAATGGCTTACAAATTAACATATATGGACCTATACAAATGTCTAGCATTAGCAGGCAATTCTGTAAAATTTATTTGTGAACTGAACGAGAAGTGAATTGGAACAACCTGCAATGCTGTTATAGGAGAAAAAAATTAAAGTGCATTCCAAGAGGAAGTCTAGGACAAACAATACTGTAGTGAATTCAGGTTCGCGCAGGAAAAAGAGCCAGACAACACTCTAGTGTGGCGCACAAGCACCTTTTATTAAGCCTCCTTCAGCCAGCTATGGGTAAGAGAGACAAACTCAAGTGTGACACATACACTAGGGAGGTAAACAGGACACATAAGCAGATTCAGGGTGGTTACACATTAAGGGATAATAACAGACAATAACACAGGTAAACACCGTTGTTTACACAAATGTGATTGGGATTATTTATGTTAGCAGAGTGACCTAGTGGTCACTCTGCGCTCTCACGCACCATCCCCTGGCTATAACTCCCAGCCTGCCCTGCGGCGCATGCACTACCTGGGTGTGCCTCCCCCTCGTCACCTGATGAGGGCGCAACAATACCAATCAATGACATATAAAGCCAATATAACCGATGGATAGCCAATCAATTACATATTCATGGAGGACTGATGTGTATTTACCATACATTTTCTGACATATAGATCTTATAATTTCTGCATCTCAAACCGAGAGGCTGTTGGCAGCTCCTGGCACGCAAGTCAGAGTGTGACTTTTCTCTTCTTGCATTCTTGAAAATGCTCTCCTAAAGATTAGTTATTTAGTTAGTCTACATTGAGTTTGATAGACATAATTGAACTGATAAGATGGTAATTGGCCTAGCAGTCTTGAGCTCCTGTTATTTGTCATTTGTCTTATGATATGGGCATGTTTATGATTCTGGACAGAGGCAACGTTGACGTCAATCAGGTGAGAGTGTTTGGACGGTTGATGTTCCCAGTATGTTTTGTGTCTGTTCTCTCTAAAAATGATATTGTAGATGACTATCTCATGCTCTGTTCATTTCCTAAGGAGAAGAATGCCAATTGAATTGTCATTTACAGCTCTTTGTTATTAAACCTGTGATCTCATCCCAGGATTGACAGGACTATTTTCTAAGTAGAATAATTCTGTTCTCCTTCAGGAATCCACAAAGAATTTGGTTGATCCAAGCATAGAAATCATTTTTGGTCTCATTGTCACGATCGCTAACCCCTCCTCTTAAGGGAGCTCCAGCCCTTCCTCGTTCCCTCCCATTGTTTGCACCTGATCCCTATTCCCGTTCCCCCTTAAAAGCCAGACGCGGACCTCACTCCTGGTTCCTCATTGATTTCCACATCATGAGAGCCCGGGGTCTTGCTGCGTCTGGCTCTGTATGCTTTTAACTTCCTGGTTCCCCTCGCCGGTTCCGACCCAGTTCGTGTTTTAACTCCCTGGATGGATCCCCTGGCCTTGGACTCTACCCTTTGTCTCGGATTACTCTTTTGGATTTCCTACATGGATTGTTCGCCTGGACTCACTTCCCCTGGACACCTGCACTGCATGGACACGCCCCCCGTCTCCAGACCCTTTTCCTGCATGACTATTTTTCCCCTTGTCTTCACTATTCTGGATTGTGTCGTCCGCATAGGGCCCGGAAAGAACTGTTCGTTACACTCATCATTTGAATCCAAAAAACGATGGAAAATACGTGGAACTCACATAGGTATGTTAGAACCCTATTTTTTTGAGATTAAGAATAATGAGGATACAAGTGAAGGTGGTGGTGATTCTACCTTGATGGCAAATTCAATTCCATGATTATTTTATTCTTCCTGTGATTTTCCCTGCAAGAAGAAAGTATAGCCACTTCCAGTTGCCTGAGATACCCTTATCCAGATTGTTGAGTTTTACTCAGGGAATGATGTTGATGTCTCCAGACTTCTTGGGTCACCAATGCAACATTGAGTTCTGGACAGTCATTATCCTCACAGTCTGTGAGGGCATTGTAGATCCAAATCCTAAACTATAATACTCTGTTTTGTGTTTTACCACTGCATAAAGGCGATTCCTAATGGTTTACCTATCCAGTCAGGGCAGACGAGTAACACACATCTCGTTTATTTTGGAGAACTATCAAACCCTCTCCTCAAAGGAGATGAGCATCCTAAATATGGCTTCCCCCCCTCAGGCTGCCATAGTTACAGTTTTGAAAGCACATATACCCTATTCAAATTGTTTGATAGTCTTCTTGTAACTGCTGCCTCTGTCATCAATTTGATGTGATGTGGTAAAAAATACACATGATTGGAAGTGTTCAATATTTTCAAATCAATGGCAATCATGATTGGGCTTATGCTAGGTTTTTAGAATGAGCTGTAGTAAAGCTTCAACAATAAAGAAATCTGAATTTGTTGGGGTTAGATTACCAAGTGTATTGTGTATCATAATACACACAACAGTTTTTTTAATCATCAACTGGTTTTGAACATATCAACTAACAAACTGGGTTTTTCTGGGTTTTTTTTATCAAGTGTTTTCAGTACACAATTGTTAAACGTTTGATAGTAATTACCATTTAATTATTTGAATAATAACTTTGTTCCTTCTTATATAGCAAATGAAACTCTAAAACTTTGTCTGTATATAATTTGTATATAATAATTATAAGGTGGGCCTCTTGACCCTTAATTTAACAAAAAGATGAGTACCCCCATCAATTTATTTTTATTTCCACCACTGAAAACCATCAGAGAACACATAAAAATAACAATATTATTTAAAATATTTTACCTTTATTATATAAAATATTTGTCTTTTAAGTAGAAAACAATATCAAATTGATCTCTATACAGAAATAAGTGGTACAGCATATGGTTAGAGAGAGCAGCAATTTTCCACCAAAATGAAAACCTTTCTCTGTATATAGTGGATCTGCACAGGCAGGTGTGGGAACTAATGCAGCAGAACAACAGAACAGTGCCATTGCAGAACAAAAGAACATTTTTTTCTGAGCTGTTACATTTTCCATAGCACCATCTCAGGTGAAAGGATCCATCACAGCAAAATACTGGTATGATGCCATTTTTAGACAAAGAGCCTTGACTCATTTTATTTTACAGCAGTATCTATCATTAGAGATAATAAGAATGAGTGAGTGGTGAAAAGAAAGGCCTCAGTAGCTTGAAGCAATTATTGTGCCTTATTGATAACGTAAGCTAAGCTGCAAATTGAAGAAAGCTTGTCGCATATTATACTGAATCCATTAAAAGCTTTGATCTGCTATGTGTCTACAGGGAGATATAAAATTAAAATAAAAAAACTCTCTTTCCATGAGGAAGAATTAGATATAAAATCTTTGCTTTTTCACATACTGTAAATGTAGCATACTGTGTTATACTTAGATTTTATACAACATATTTGAATAACAATGCTTTGATCATTAGAAATCACTACAATATATTGTTTTATACAATATACATTAAATATCTGTAGCATTTTGCACAATATCTCAGTGGTATTTTTAAGCTACAGAGTCATAGAGAAAACTGCCTTGGTGGTAGCAATTTTCTCAAATATAATTAATAGTTGTTATGTGAATTCCTACGTTATACTGCACTTAAATTTGTAAAAATTACACTTAAATGTGTAAAAGCACTATAGTTTTAGAACTGCATTTTTGAAGACTTGTGAAAATGCACACATCTCCTTAATTCCTTAATACATTTGAATATGTTTCAGATTACAATTCAAAATGAGCCAAACATATATTAAACTCCAGATTATACTAAATCCAAAGGATTAAGAGCTGGTATTAAAATAAAAAGGAGCCTATCCTGTGACATAGCACTGGTTACCATTCAATACCCTCCATTCAAGCAGGGTGGGTATTAGACATCTGGGACCCACTTATAACAAAACACAACTCCTTTATCATGCTGGGCACCTGCAGGCTTGTAATGTTGTAAAATAGAGACGCGCTGTTCCTCCAACTGGGTTTGGTGAAGAAGCTAATATTGAGGTTCTCCTTCTGTACATGCATTACAGGAGTCATAGCTGAGCCTTCAACAGTTTGAAAATTTGAAATAAAATAACTGGGTTTGGTTTGAATAACAATTGACCATCAGTTGATTATAATAAAGACGTTTAAAAAGAAAGATGAGAAAGAAAATGAATTCTACCAAGCAGATCCAACAGTTTAGTACTTTTACTAAAACTAGACACCATAACTTGTGACTTTGGGAATAAGTCATTTAAATTTGTCATAGATGAGCAATCTGTAAGGTGGTCTGAAACCATCCACTTTGAGGATATTTTCAGTTGACTGCTAAAAACATTTCTGGCTGAAAGTTTCACTTGTTAACACAACACTATTGTATTATTATTTTCTTTTTCAGTTTTATTTTCTACAATGGAGGTGTAATTCTCTTGTCCAGGTATACATATAAATGAGAATTTGAATAAAAATAAAGAACATGTATTGTGCTTAGTGCACAGAATTGAATTATATTACTCAGAATGTCTTTCTAAAACTTAAAAGGCACACATTAAAAATTAATATCAGCCACACTGATTTCACAGTTTTCAGCATTAAAGACATCTAAAACATCACGGGACTTCCATAAGTAAGGGAAATGCATGTCAATATACTCTGTTTGAGGTGTAAAATGGTTGTGTAGTTCCCTCTGTGCACTAAGACTCAGACTGAAGCCAGTCCTTTTCTTTTGTTTGCATCAAGTGTTGTGTTTCAAACTTTCTAGGTGGAATATATGTTAGCTGAAAGGAACACTTTCTCTTCCTGCAAAACACAATGTTTTAATAAAACACGGAAGAGTAAATTCTGATTTTTCATTTCTTACAACTGCATATCTACCCTAATACGTTGTACCAGATACTTCAGCATACAGTAAATCTAGTGACTAATATTTTATCCACGGTAAGTGAAGGAAGGAAAGATGAAGCACCACCTACTCCTTCCATGCTTGGGTGATGAAATGTTTACATTGCCTTTTCCTACTTGTCAGCAGTGCATAATGTTCTGTATATGGGTATATAACACATGGTGAGGTCTGTAAAATTATATTTAACAATAATATAACTCACGTCCACACGAGACTTACTAGGACCAGTCTATCCTTATTTTCTCCTCTCTGAATATATGTTTATATAGTCTACATCTACTCATTTACCATTATCACTCACCTATTGGTCAGATTATTTTTTTACTTACTCAGTTCATGAGATGCCTTGTTTGCAATGTGATATTATAAGGACACCATCTGTGCACTTGTTTCACAAATCTTCATGCAAATGCAGTTTCAGACGGACAACAAGATTGCGTGTGGTTTATATGAATCATTTTCACATTTCCCTTCTCAGGTTTTGTTATAAATCCTAAATTTGTACATTTAGAACGATATTTTGTTTGTTATACATGGTTGCATATACTGTATAAGAAACATTTCTAGGGTGGTATAGTCTCCTACGAGACAATAACATCAATCCCTTCTTCCAATTTCAGGGTCTAGAGAGAGCCGGAGCCTATTGTGGTAAGCAACAGGCGCAAGACAAGGTACATCTTTAAGGGTATACCAGTCCATCTCAGGGCAGACACATAGACACAGACTAAAGGTCTAGTTTAGAGCATAAATAAACTCCAATCTAACCCCTTGGACATTAAGTGTAAACCATCAGATTTTTTATATGTCTTACTGTATCCATTCACCAGACGGAAATATCCAGGGAACACAAAAAACAAAACAGGAAACAGATTTTCCTAAAGATCAGTTTTTCAAGTTGTGGCCATGAAAAGTAGGTGAAAATGCTGGTAGACTTTGCCCTAAGTGTCTATAGGCAAGAATTTTAGACAAATTGGACAAATATAAAAAACTGACAATTAATGTGAAGACAGGACCTATGCAATGATATTGCTTGCATGCTCAGAAAATGTATAAAAATTATTTAAAATAATAAAAAACAATAATACCTGTTACAATTACAAAATCTATAGGCAGTGCGAGAGTGTTTCATTGTTTTTTTACTGCCTAAAGGTTGAGAATTGTTGACCACAGATAAGAATTGATTGTTATGCAGAGAAAAATAATTTATAATAATAATTGCTTACACTTACATTGTGTTTTTGTGGACACTCCACTCTAAGCACTTTACAGGTAATGGGGACTCCCCTCTACCAGCACCAATGTACAGTCTCCACCTGGATGATGCGACAGCAGACATAATGTGCTAGAATGCTCACCAAACATCAGCTATCAGAGCAGGTCTATGGAGAGGAGAGCAGAGTAATGATGCCAGTTCATACATCAAGATTGCTAGCAGAGTCATCTTACAGAGGAAGTTCCTTCTCCTGAGCCAAGGCTTTGTAGACATACTGTATATGGTAAATATTTTTCCATCTGTTATACTATAAACATGGGATTTTATGTATTTTGGTGAGCTTTGGCTTTTGTGGTTGTGTTCTGATAAATTATCGATGGACTTTGGAACTGCGTCATCAGATCAAAAGTTTTAGAATCGATTCTTTGCTTTATATTGGACTGGTAAGTGGTTCTGCGAAGCCCTGGTTGTCTTGTTTTGCTTGATATCAGGCTTGTCATGAAGCTTCTTTTTTGCTGGTGAAAAAGTATTAAATGTACTGTGTGGCATACATCAGCTTTGCTGAATAACTCCTGTTTACCCAAATGCACAGAGGATGCAAGGAGTCAAACAGGCCCTCTAATAAATCAGATGCAAATTCACTAACAATTTGACGTAAAATACATTTGAAGAAGGTAGAACAGAGGTTGCAATTGCAGTCGCCTTCTAACTCAGTTTTTCCTGAATCAGTCACTGTTTTGTTTGAAATTTGCCACAGTGAAAAAGTGCATTTAGCAAGTAAACCATAATGAAATGCAGTAAATAACTTTGTTGTATCCATAGATTGAACAGACACTACATGGTTTATTCTTTGAATAAATCTGAGAGCCATTTATTCATACCTGAAATGTTAATCTGGCTGTTTCCTACCCAGCTCTCTTGTACTACATAAATCCTGGTAA
The DNA here is from genome assembly GCF_059453375.1 of Lepisosteus platostomus. Lineage (NCBI taxonomy): Eukaryota > Metazoa > Chordata > Actinopteri > Semionotiformes > Lepisosteidae > Lepisosteus > Lepisosteus platostomus. The sequence continues at coordinate 53,317,000 of NC_142614.1, forward strand.
AAGGTTTTAAATGAATGGTATAATGGTACCTGCCAACACTCTGTCACTTCCTTTCGTTACCCTTTTTCAGGAGGTGTGGAGTTTTATTACACAATACCACCTTTCCTTTTACAGCATTGGCTCTGAGCCCTCTTTGTTTCAGACAGATGCCAGGTTCTATTAAAGTATTCACGTTTTAACAGTGGTGGGCCATCTGGACTAAAACTGATAGAAGAGGCTTTTTCTTCTACCTTTTAATTGTCAGCAAGTTGAAAGGATTTCCAGAATACATTAATGACTCATCTAAGATCCATTAGACACTTCAAAATCAAACCGCTCCTTTCCAGGCAATGAATCAAACAAAGGCAACGGCTAGATAAAAAAGGGAGAGAAATGCAAGATCAACTGAAAGCAAGAGGGAATATAAATCTACCCAATTATAATTTGAACAAAGCATGTGAGAAACTGTATTCTGCTGAGGCACTATTAGCCAAGCATCTGGGCTTTGCATTCATGCATAATTAAGCTTTGGACAGCTGCAGGCTTCTACAGTGCAACAGGACTCATATCATCATGCCATAGAATGCTTCTGAATTTTTTTTGAAGAAAAGATGTTTTAAAGTACATAATAACTGGGATATTAATTACCTACCAGAACACAGATGAAAGTTTCTAAATGTATAATCTTGCTTAATGTACTGTACTTGACAATCAAATGGGGGGGGGGGTCAATACAATTACAATTTTAAATGATACAGAAAACAAGTAGGTCATTCTATATCATGTTTATGTTGTCTTTGCCATCATTAAAATTTTAAAATCGATGGTGAAGAACAGATTATGGCTCCATTTTTAGCAGGGGAATTGAAATCGTCCATCTGAGGAAAGGAATTCCATATAACATGTGTCATGTCAAATTTATTGTCAAGGTTAGAAAAAAAATGAATCATTTCTCATGTCTTTCAATGATACTTTCTTAACAAAACAGATCTACAATGCTGAACAGATGACAACTCACTTCGAGAGACACAAGATTTTCTACATATTTTGTTACAGTAGCAACAAAAATTAAAAACTAAAGCTTGTTTCTTTTCCGGTGTTTGAGCAGACTAATAACTTTTTTATTTAATGTTCAGAAAATTATTTTTCATTGTTGACCAGAAAGGGCAGTCTATGTTCAAAGAAGAACAGGATAGGTATTTCTCCAATAGAAGACTAAGTGAATGAAGACATGAAGAACTAGTTAAGATGCCAGATGACTTATAGTCTCAAAACCTCTTTGGACCTAGATAAAAGTTAACAGCTGAAAGTAAAAAAAAAAGAACCAATTATTTCCTTTTGACTCCTCTTTGGTGAGAGACAAGGAGGATCTGTGTGCATTGGTGAATTTGTGAATGAGGAAACAGTTTTTGACAGAAATATTTTTTGTTTGGAATAGAACCTCACATATGGTACTGTTTTGGGGAGAAATGTGAACACCTTTGCTACTCACCCCACTGTGATTCATGTTCTGCATATTTATTTACTTCAGTTTAGCTTAGCTGCCTAAATATAGACTGTTGATAGGAAAAGTTAATTATACTCTAAAGAAGGAACTAAGTTATAATTTTACCATTAAAAGTAACTTTGCTGAATTGGTATTCTTAAATACTTTATTTTCATTTTCCTATATATATTGTATGAGTACAATGTTTACAAGGTGACATTTTAATTTGATATTTATGCTTTAAAATAAAATAGTGCTTTTCTCACGTGCTTGTCAGCCTTATTTTTGGTGTAAAACCTTGATGTCTCTAGTTAAGGAAAGCGTCAGATAAGTATTGCCAGCCAACTGACAATGTTGAAGATTTGGATAGGGAATAGAAGGAAAAATGTGGACAGAGAAAATCATGTATGTAGTGCATAATCCTAAGAAACTAATGAGAAGATTTAATCTTTGTGTGTGCATTATTACATATTTCCCTGGAGAAAAATTCTAAAATGCTAATAAAAATCTTCTGGTAGGAAAAAAAATAACTGTATGGATAGCAGCTTTTGATTTCAGTAGCTGCAAAGACTGGTTTGGAATGGTATGCAATTATTCAATCTTTTAAAAATATATTTATATTAAGAATTAAATGAAAAAATGCAGCAAAACAAAAATCCCCTGAATCACTCAAGCTGCAAAGTTCATAAGCATTAAGCACTTGGTCATTAAAATGGGCAGTACAGAATACATCTGAAACTCTAAAGTGAATTCTAAAATTGGCTGATTGATGTATGGTGCTGTTATTTTGTTTGATGCTTTATGCAGTATTTAAAATCTTCTATTAATCCCAAAAGTGGTTTGACATGATAGACATGTTTGCTACCACTGCAGATACTACATTTATTTAGGAAAATAATAAAACATCCATTAAAACTAATGAGAAATGTATGTATAAAAATAAATATTTTCAATAAAAAATACATACTTATTATGAAATGCAGTAGTATTTATGCAAACAAGCTGCAGTAAATTCTGAACTACCCAGGTATATTTACTGAACATGAAAAGGATATTTTTTATTTAAGCTGCAACATGTCACACATTTCTTACTAGTAAAATAAGAGAGGGAATGTGAGTGTGTTCTCAGGACTTGATAAATGTAGTGCAGGTGGCTGTCAGTCACTACAAGTAGAGTTCTACAACAACTAGAATTACAACAACTGTCCAGACCATTTTTGGCCATCAACTTGTCTGTTATTAGCACACTGAACACAATTAGCATATCGATCCGCAGCAAACAGACTCACATCCATCAGGGTGGTATACATAAGCCCTTGATTCATCACTAAAAAGGACTTCCAGTACTGGTAAGTCTACCTGAGCTGTTTTTCCAATATAATGATAATGCAAATGTTAAATTCTCAAGAAGCATGCACATCACCCATTTTGTGTACTTTTTTCTTGACATTCAATAGGCCTTCTTTCACTAGGCTTGACATTCAATATTTTAAATCACTTCATCACTTGCGTCCAATCAAGACTGTTACTAGGGAGGTGATTTAGTGTTTATGCAACAGTCAAAACCACTCAAGTGTTTCACAGTTAATCAAGAATGATAAATTAATCGAAATCATGTCAAAAACATTTAGTTAATCTCCAAAATCTGTAAACCTTATTTTTCTACACAACCTGCAGATAGCGTGATGAATCAATAGAGTGATGTTCCTTTTATGCTCAGCATAGTATATGATGTCAGAATGTAATATGCTCAGTGGCAAGCTTTTCAGCATCAGCTGTCCTATAGGCAATTCTATATTTTTTGTTTAGCAGGAAAAACTAAAAAAATGTTTTAAAGACTTAAAAATAAGATATAATGTACTATATATAACATGAAAAAAATGCAGTTTCTTTAATAAGAGAGTTACGTGTTTACCTGATGGAATTTCTTTGTACTCTCAGGATTTCAAAAAAGAAATAAAAACTAGGCATTGTAAATACCATCAAGAAAAAGCAATCAGCAGATTTAGGAAATGGTCAGTTGCAATGTTCTGTGATTATCTATATACTGTCAAAAAGTCTTGTTTAAAATATATATTTTAACAGGTTATAAAATGTTACCATCTTAACCTTAACCTTAACATACAGTAGCAGTGTAAAGTTTGATTCCTTGTGTACAATATTATTATGTCATTTTTACATTATTTCATATTTCTCAATTACTTTGACCAGAAGTCATTATTCACTGACATATATTCTGTAAAACATTATGCTATATACTGTAGCTTCTGCAACATTGTTTTCCATGTACTCTTGTGTGGTTGTTTTCTGTTCAAGATTAAAGCATTAAACCTCTGATACAAGGCCTACTATCTCAGTCCTTGATGTAATGAGCTTCTGTATGTTTGTCAGACAAATCACTTTTGCCCTTGCAAAAAGAGTGGCAGCTGCAGCTAGTGCGGTAGTTGGCCAGCAGTGTCAAAACACCTGCCACTTTTACACAAACACCGAAAACATTAACACATTTGTCGCCAGGACATCAAGTTGCGTTGCATCCGCATGTCCTCCCAAGCACCTAATCATTCTGCGCATGACTCCTTTTAAATTTAGAACAGGGAACAGATGTCTGATTAAGAGACACTGTTAAAATAAAAATAATGATGTGGTAAGAGGCATAATTACACATTATTCAGGTTTGTTTAATTGCCTCAAAAGTGAAGTACTACGTTCATTTGCAGGTTTGCTCTCTCAATATTTTACTGTTTAAATAATTAGGGAATTCATATTTTTGTCTTGCATTAGAAAACAAAATACAAAAATATTAGTATGCCGAGTGACTGACATCCAAAGCATCACTAGAAGTCTTGCATGCAGTCATATTAACCTGGTTGGAGCATGAAATAAAAATAATAAAAGTAATATTTAAAAAAACAAAAACAATCAAGTATCCAGCAATTAGTGAAAAAATACAAAAGCATACAACTTTTAAGACACCTAAACTAATGACAAATCTAATAAACACCTGTGCGGCACTTTATACACATTACAATATCATCCATATTTTTGCCACAAATTATTAATTACAATGTCATCTTATTGATACTTTGAAGTAAGACCATTCCATCACACCGTCACACCATTTCATTTTCCCTTTCACACACTTTGGTGAACATTTAAAAAAAACAAGCTGTGCTTTCAATATTGGAAAGATAAAGCGCAACAATGCTGTGACTCAAAGAAAGAGAGAGGGGGAATGTGTTCTGGGAGTGTTGCTGGCAACAAATTCACTAGTAAGTTGAAGGCCCATTCACGTAACAGACTCTAGCATGGCTAGACTCATGGACTTACGGGACGCACATCCATGAGTGACTCAATTAGTCACAGTTAACCCCGTTCAGTGGCCCAATAATAGGACTGTGTGTTTGTGCTCCAACTTTGTCTCCTGATCATCTCTCATCCATCTGGATCGTCTCTCTATTTATGTGGCCTTGAGCAGGTTGCACAGCTTATGCCTGATCTAGTGATTGCTGAAGTCCAGTCTCTCTTCAGATGTGCTGCCATCTTTAGTAAGAGAAAGGCTTAGAAACAATCTCGGAGTCCTCTGGGCAAGTAATGCCCCTTGAGAACATAGTCCCTACAACGTCACACTATTTAATGGATCATTTTTATTTTTGTAGGTATGTTGCAGTCTGTAGGTCTTCCTATTAACAGGTGATATCCCTGTGCTGTAAAAAGTGGCTAAGATGTAGGTACCTATACACTGTTATGTTTCTTTCATAAAAAGGAAACCCTTAACCTTTCACCATGACAATTCTCATTCCCAGATGACAAAGGTGATTCAAAATTGTTAGTTCAGATGAACATCATGCCTTGTCCTGTTGTACTATTGGATACAGCTCAAACCAACTGAGCACCTGAGGAACCAGTTTTATAAATGATTGCCTCTGTCAAATAACATTGATGATCATTGTTGTCTTTGTGTAAAATCTCCTGTACCATTTTGAGATAATGACAGGTGCACTGAATTGAACTCACCATGTGGCTCAAACAACATTTTTTTTGTCAGAAACATTTCCATGATGAAGTCACAGTCAAAATAAAGAACCTTTATCCACCCTAAAGTGCCTAGAGTCTTTAGTTATGTGTCTGAAGTGTTTCTGCAAAGAGTACATTCTTTGAAGGTAATATTGTCAATAGTTGTAGATTTAGAGTATTTTTTCTTATCTTCAAAATGACTTTGGATCTGTATAAGGCAAACATTACAAACCTGATGAGAAAAAAAAACAATTCTTCACCAGCCTAGATAAACAAAGTACAAAGTCAAACAAATTTTCCTTTAATTTCCATTGTTGTGAAACAATTTAAGCCTGTCTGTAGGATACAAATACCCTTTAAGTAGATCTTTGACATTTTGTCAAGTTATTACAAGCTTAGAAAGACAGATGTTGTCTGTTAATTGGGAATCAATAAAATGATAGAGGCTCCTTTTTTGTTTTAAATTAAATTGCCAGAAGATATATAGGAAGCGTAAAAAGGAAATGTCATTCCAATTTTTATTATTACAATTCAAATAAGATTACTCCCCGGAGCTCAGAGGCCCCTTGCTGTTTATTGAGCTCTACAGAAATTGTAAGTAGGACTAATCAAAGTGTATAGGCAGCCCACAGTAATGTCTTAAACAGCTTAAGATGTTTATGATAAATGTGTCAATCTGTTTCCTCTATTAGTTCCAAAATGAAGGAGGCATAGCTAACGTTGTTACCTTACCACAAAATACAGACTGTATTAGCAACCACATTTAGATGACTCTCAAAATAGGTCCCTTCTTCAAAAAGTTTTTCTCTGTCAGTGGCCTATGAGCTTGATTTCTCCCTGTAGAATAATTAAAGAATTTCTGATTCAACAAAGTGGATTTAAAGCATATGGTGGCAGACCAAATTATTGACACCCATCAAATAAAACATTTTCTACAAATTAATTAATGGCAATAAATACAGATTTGTTGAAGTATTTAGTTTTTAATTGATATCTTTTCTAAATTTGTTAGATCCTTAATTATCATAGTAAAAGATAGCAAAGTTGATTTACATTAACTACATAGGGTAAGCTCGTTCTTACATATTTAAGCAGGCTATCTCATTGTAAAATCATGTAAAAAGTCTGAATTTGTCTTTTGTCTTTTGTAATTAATAGTTTATTTGTGTAATTTAAAAGATAAAAATAATATATGAGACCTACATTCTCTGATTATACAAGAACATATATACAGTAACATATTATTTAAAATATGTTTTTTTAAACAGATTTTAAAGACCAATGGATCTGACAGAAAACAGAATGATTCAAAATCTGAAGTAATTAAAGTATTTTTATATTTGGACTTCTATTTGTCTGAAGCAAATTGTTTCGAAGCTATTTATTCAAAGCAAATGACAATATCTAAGAAATAGAAGTTGACTGTGCTGCAAAAAACAAAGCTGTTTCTAAGTGTTCTATTACATGTAGGAAAAATAAAAAAAGGCACAGATGACCTTTAGTTTCATCTTCTATTAATATGTTTGTTTGTCCCCTTTAAGAGCCATTACCTTCGAATACAATAGCTCTAATTGCTTACAGTAGAAGTAGGGTCACAGGAGCAGGACAAACAATCAATTACAAAGTAGGTTCCCTCTATCTGGGGCGGCCACACATGCTTAGCAACATTATCTCATCAGGGAGCAGACTGCATCAAGGAACCTTTTACAAGAAATATGTAGAAACATGCGTCCTCTCCTCAGGGGAATGGTGCAGGGGGTTATTTTAGAATGATTAATTAAAGGGAATCAATCTTCATTTCATTGATAGTGACATGAAAAGCACTATAGCTGTGCAATAATCACATATAATTATTCAACTACCCTTTGGCAAGGACAACATAATTAGACCCAGTAGTGTCAAGAGATAATTTAAAAAAAACAGATTGGTAATTTTAATCAGCATTTCAGAGAAAAAAAAATATCTCAACAAAATGAAAAAATGAGGTAAGCACGGGACACCGATCAATACACCCAGCAGGCAGAAACAGCCGGGCTGTAGAAAGTAAAGGTACAGATAGCAAGTTCTTCCTGAATAAATTAAAACGGGTTTAGCTGACAGTACACAATTAGTAAAAGAGAAGAGCATCATACAGTCTTAAAAGAAAAAAAAACAATTAAATCATTGGTGATAGTTCAAAAGATTCAGAACCTAAAAAAAACATATTTTTTTTTATCAGAAGAAAAATCTGTTATTATTTTATTTGATATATAGGGGAATCCCTAAAAATACAACTAAACCTGTTTTATACAGAATGGTACATTGTAAGGATATTTACATTAAAATGTTTTTAATTAACATCCATATTTTTAACTCAACATGTAACAAAATTGGAATTACTGATATTTTTATTATATGCATAATCTGAGATTGCCAACTTTATAAAGATTAAACGTTCCAACTATTACTACTGTAATGCTCAGATGAGTATCTGACACATGGATATGGTCCTCTGATACCACCATTCATTATCTGACATATTATAATCTATACAGAGCCTTAGAAGACCTCCTGCTGATGCAAGTTTCTAATCAACATCATTGCAAGGGTGCAGAATCCCTGCAAATCATAGGAGTCACTTCTTGCCAGAAAGACAAGATAGAGAGCCAGAGAACTAATCCCCACTTTGACATGGAGGAGTTCTGCCAATTGTGTGCTGCAGTTTTTGGAATCCCCGTCAGTTATTACAAGTGATGTAATCCAGACTGCATTTCATAGCACAGAGATCACCCTTGCCCCTGATTAATTGTCATCAGTGTTTGAACCATCCAGGGGCCATATGAAATGCTGCAGGTTTAATAGACTTTAGCCTTTTTTCTGAAACTATGCCGCTACACATAAGGATCAAACCCCTGTTTATGTGTTACCTTTTCATGGACTGACTGCATCATTCTGCTTTACTAGAATCCCAATCCAGAGAAACATTACATTTTTATCAAAGATAAATCAAAGTATGCATATATACAATGGACAGTGGCTTACGAAAGTATTTACGCCTTTCCTGTAATGTCCCATTTTGTGACATTACAAAATTACACATACACATTTTTTAATAAAATATTTTATAGAACACTTCGAAGGGAAAGATGAGTTATAGTAAATGTCAGCAAAAACTTAAGAGAAAAAAAGTAATTTATGTCATACATAAAAGTATTTTATATAACTTAATATTTGATGGAAGCACTTTTGTAGGCAATAATAATCTCAAGTCTTTACCAACTCTGCATACCTGTTTGGTGCACTTCCTGCCTACTCTTCTTGGTAGATTTGCTCAAGCTCTCTAGTGTTGTTTAGGGATTACCTAGAGACAGCAGTTTTCATGTAGCACCATCAATTCTTAAAGGGATTTAAGAAATTCAGGAATTTCACTGGGCCACTCAAGGACATTCAATTTTCAACTCTTAAAATCACTCCAGAGTAGCTCTGAACTTGTGCTTTAGATCATTATCCTGCTGTGAGGTAATTTTTTTAACCAGTTTTAGGTGGGAAGAAAGTTTTCCTCTATGAGAACTTTGTTCCATCTACAGTATATTCCTTTCAGTCTTGACAAGCTTCCGTGCTAAAGAGTCCCTGCTTAAGAGAAACAGAACTGTAACATAACGCCGCCTCCACAGTGCCTGACAGTAGGGATGTTGTTGACTGAGTGATGCACTATACAGGGTTTGCTTCAGAAATAACGCTTTGCATTTAGACCAAAAAGTTAAAATATAGTCCTGTCTGACCATAAAAACTTTTGTTATATGTTTTCAGTATCACTTGGGTGCTTTGTTGTAAACCCAATGTGGGATTTGAAATGTTCTTTTTCAGTTCCTTACAAAGCTCCCTTTGTGTAGTGACTGGGGTATTATTGGCAGATTTTTCAGACATTTTCTCCCATCTCAGTACCAGAACTCTTATTTCTGAATACTTTTGCAAAGCACTGTATATGTGTTCTTAACTTTCTTTTAGTGCAAGTTTTGATACATTGAATCTTTGCATCCTACTGAAACACATAGAAAATTAGTTGCTTTTTTTTGCTTGTGCTGCTAATTGGGTATCAAAAGCCAGTTAATAAATCCTGACAGTTTAAAATCTGAGATTGTCTATTTACCCAGAATGTTCCACAGGATTATATGTTGGGACCTTTATTTATTATTTATTACATGTTGCCTCTTGGGCTGAGCATTCACCATAACAGACTCGGGTTTCATTTGTATGCTGATGATGCTCATATTTGTAGATCAAGTCAGATACAACTGAAGCAGTAAATATGGTGTGTTTTTTTCCCCACTTTTAGTGTATTTTTGTATCATATACAATACAGTGCTAATGTACAGGGCTTTTAGCTACTTGAAAAATACTTATAAATACTCTTAAACAAATTAATATTATTATATTTGATCTATAATTTATATATGAATACATTATTTTGAGTGTTACAAAGTTTCATTAAAAAATGAACAAATTCATATTTTGTAACATTTAAAACTTTGGAGATATGCATTTCCCTACCTTTGCTTTTGTTTTAAAGCAGTTTTAAATGACTTTTTGACAGTTGATGACAAGTTTTTATTTATGTCAAATCATGTACTTCAAACAAGAATAAAAGATTTTAAGGTATATTTACAAGAGCACCCTATTAATGACCATCCCAAGGCTATATGGTGCTGTTATTATTAGCCCTAGCAAGGAATGGTGAACATAAAGTCAGTATGAAAAGCTACAGAAGGTTGTACTGGATGTCTGCTACATTTCCTGGAGGGCAAATATGAAGAGCCAGGATTACCTTAGTCGTAAATTTCCTTAAATCAAAATACTTCTACACGTTATTGCAATGCTCTCAGTTTTTTTTTCTTGCTAACTAAACAATGTTCATTCTCTACACATTAGGGTCCTTGAAAGCAACAGACTTTTATTAACACAAATTATTGATGACCTGAGGCAAAACATAATACTGTATGTATTTCCGCTAGAAGTCAATAAGCACTTCTCTCCATCAATGCCCAAAGGTAAAAAGACTGTTTTACATTCCTGTATTTTAGTGAATATATTTCAAATGCATGAGTTCATATCTGGAACTGTAATGCCTGTCAATATTTTCCCATGAAGCAATATTTTAGTTATAGTAGGGGGTCTTAATTAATGAATGAAAAAATGCAAATCTTATATCTTACATGAAAGAACAGAGAAAGAAACATTACAAACAGCGTGTAATATGTTCTGCAATTAAAGGATATGGGAAAAAAATCTGTACATAAATTAGTATCTCAGCCCTTTTCATTTCCAAGAGGATACATTTTATGGGAAATGGATTTAAAGCAAATACCCATGTTTGTCTTTAGATGCTAGTAGCATTTATTTTTCTTGTAACCAGATCAACATTCTGAATTAAGTGAGTTTAAAAAATGTAATTAATTCTACCATGCCATTTTCATGTAAAGGTTACTATAAACATATACAGAACAGCAAAAGCTCTTCAAAAAGTGGGGAATTACCTTTGATTAGCAGGATTGACGCTCCCCAGTGAGGTTAACATTTTTGAAAGATCATAAATGACAGCAATGTGTATATCATTAAAACATTCAATTGAATACAAAAAAAATACACGTAAACCAGATGACTTAACATGAGGTTATTTCAATAGCTGGATCGTTTGAATTAAATGTGATTTCTTCAGTTGGCAAGAATGAGAATAAATGACTCCATCTACTTTTCATATCTGCTTGAAACTATCAGAGAACATTGTTTCCTCACAGGCTTTATATTATCATAAAAAGTACAGTTAGATAAACTTGTCATTTGCAGACAGTATATGGATGGGAAAAGGTTTTTGACAGAAAGCCAAGAACCCTGATTTTTAAAACATATTCTGAAATTTAACATTAAGAAATAGCATAAGCAAAACATCTAGGCATTTCCCTCAGGAATTTTCAAACAACAACACGAGTGCCTTTAACACATGCCAGTGGTCACTGGGGAGACCATGAAGTGAGAACAGATTTAAAAAGTCACCCTTAAACTGAAAAAGAATGAATGGGCACCTTTACTGAAATGAATAACAATGCTTAATGACTGCAACATATACTTTTAACGCATATTAGCCTTTAGTATTCTTGCCATCAATAAGACCATGTGAGCTCAAGATCAACGTACCAATTTGTTTGGAAGATTCATTGCGAGATTTATTGGGAGAGATTTATTGTGAAAAAATGGTCACCAATAATACTAGTAACAGTAAAAAAAAACATTAACACAATTATGTGAATAAATATTTATGTCAAAAATAGACTAATGTTTTCTTATTATTATTCCTCTGTGGGATAATTAAGCAATGGTACTCTGTGCAAGCAATGGTAGACTGTTTGGCAGCCAAACAATCTATCAAGATCATTGACAGATTTCTTTTCTATAATGTTTTTCCAGGTTAAGAACTGATGGGTGTGAATATCCAGGGCAAGTTTGTCAGTTTAGTTCAACAAAATAATGATACTAAACCACTGTTCGTTTTATACACAGATGCATACAGTATTGGTTTCTTTCTCTGTTTTTATTCCTTATTTACACAGGACTTGACATTCCACCAGTTAAATCACCTCAGCAGCTGTGCCCACTAATGCAATATTTCCGTCAGTATATGTTTATGGTGATGCATTACATAATGATGCAATGGTGAATGATATCTTTGATGAATGATCATAAGAACATAATAATGCATTGAGCAATGCCAGAATGCAACATATTCTCCTGTTATAAGTAGATATGTTAATGTGAACGGATATTTGAAACACCTTTAATTAACTGGCCAGCCTATCCTCTTTGCCTTCTTACAGCAGATCACTTACAGTATAACAGAAAGATAAAGTAGTAGATCAAGTAAAGGAAACCAAAGGAAGACCAATATGATATTTAAATGGGACAGTGAACAAGCAGACATTATTCTCTTTTCCTCCCCTTTCTCTTTTAGATTTGCACTTTATTGAAACTGTAAAGCAACCGACAGTTTCCTTCAACTATTTTTGCAAAGTGTTGCAATCCAAAAGTAATGTCTAAACAAGTTACCAAATTATTATTTTACTGCAAGCAGAAGTCTACAAAAAAATCAGTTTTTCTGTTTATTCAGCCAGTCATTCTATGAAAGTCCTTTTTGCAGTTCTTTTTTTTAAGTAGAACATTTTTCAATAAGAACAAGTTGTTACGCTGTTATTCTACTGTTATGGTATTGTCATTAAAACTTAATAAGGAAACAGTCCAGCCCAAATGAAGGGAAACATAAAGATTTTCTGTATTTAATATGGGAAACTTTCCAACTACTAAAATACATTATTTTACATGGGCTGTCACATAGTTTTCTGAACAAAGATTCCATGGGAGCTGGAAGGTTTGTATAGAATATATAAGTCCCATGATGTGGGTTATGGAAGTCTGATACAGAATATCATGGAAAAGGGCTTGAAAGCTGTCTCTATTTCGTTTGCAAACTAGGGAAAACAAACTGAGGAACTCCTTTTTTCAGTCTTTCTGGAACTGCAGACAATAGATTAAAATGACAAGATCATGATCAAATCTGACAAGTTCAAATCTTGCCTTGTCAGATAGGGTCAGTACATTTCAATTCACTCTGAATCTCAGGCACAATCTTGTAACCACATCCGATTTAAAGGTGTTCTCTTGCTCTGTCGCAGCTTGCTCACATCTCCTGAGCAGCATCCTGATATAGCTGAATCAGACAGTTTGAGAGAGATCAAAAAGAGGAAACAGCTTACAAGGCGGGTTTATTTTGAGGGGAGCTATTTTGTTGCTCTGAGTCTTAAAAAACAGCATGAACATATAGGTGATATGAAGAAATGCAAGTTATCATTGCATGCAGTACTTACATTATTGTTCCTGCACCATTCATAGAAAAGAGCCGTAATTAATTTGAAAATAACATTTGCAATTGCAAAACACAGTGGGAGATATCGCTACAAGAATGACAGCCAAGGCATATACAGTACATGTATTTTGTTTTGTACACAATCTTGACTACTGATTGGTTGTGGTAACAGAGTTTTAACAATGAATAAAATAATGCATCTGCAACCTAATCAGATTCATTTCAGACGCAAGAAACAAAAGAATATTGCGCCTATCAGCCTCTCATTTTTGTGGTATCTTATATTAAACATGCTTATAATTAAAAAAAAATTACAAACTGCACCAAATGGTTACAGTGTAAAAGAGAAAATAAATCATCAACAGTAAAAGAATAAAAATGTAGACTGAACTGAATATTCACTGCAATTTTGACATTTCAAAAATGTCATTGTAAACTACGTATTGTATTGAAGATCTTTAGACATATGTCTTCACAGTCATTTGCTATGCTTTTGCAATTTATAACTTGCAAAAGTTATTGTATTTAATAGTTCATTTAAAAGGATATCATTTGTTATGCTTTATCTTTACATGTTTCAGCTTTGGCAACTGTTATAAATTCTTGTTAATTGCCTAGTAGCTGATGTGTCATGTCATGTCATTATGACATGACACGCTTTATATCAGACAGTGTCGTGGGAAGCTGGAGCCTACCCGGCAAGCAACGAGCGCAAGGCAGGGTACACCCTGGACGGGGCGCCAGTCCATCGCTGGGCAAGTGCAAGCATTTCATACACGAGGACAATTTTGAGGCCACAGTAAAGGAAGAGGAGGGAAATTTGACCTGGACACCGAGATAACTCCCTACTCTTATCAAGAAATTCCTAGGGATCTTTAATGCCCACTGAGTGTCAGAACCTTGGTTTAACGTCTCATCCGAAAGACAGCACCCACTACAGTATAGTGTCCCCGCCACTATGCCAGGGCATTAGGACCCAAACAGACCGCAGGGTAGGCACCCCCCGCTGATCCCACTCACACCACTTCCAGCAGCAACCATAACTTCCCAGGAGGTCTTTAGCTGATGTGTTGATTGTTAAATTATTCAAGATATTATTCAATGAAATAATGACACATTTCAGATGATTGACCAGACAGACGTCATATTTATATACAGTGTATATATACTGTATGTGCCATTTTCTTTTCAGCACAATATCTGCCCTAATGACTCTTTGAGAAGTTATTCATTATTAAAACAATAATTCTGTGGACATTTTGTATAACTCACATGAATAGTACTAGTAGTGCACTTTTGAGAATGCCTTCTATATAAAGAGGCTTGTCCTAGCTAATATTTAAACTTGTTCCTCAAGTAAGTAATTTAAAAGAAAAAGTAATTTGGTAAGTGACTGTCTGGAAATATGTGATACAGGTACAGAATATAGGCGGGGTGATAACAAGCAAAGCAATAATAGTTACATGTTGTATTGTCCTTCTTAAAGTAGGGTGAGATAATAATTTCTTCAGCAGCAATTTTAATTTGCAGTATTTAAACAGAACTAAAAGCCTTGTAATGTTTTACTTTTAATCAAGTACATGACTTCTTTTAGATTAATGTATTACATTATCATATTTGACATCTCATGGCAAGTGACGTTATTTGTAACTATGAAATGCATGTGCAAAATAATGCTAATTATTAATTTAAAAAGCAATAAATGATTCCTTATTTCTTATTACAGAGACTTGAAGTTATTTTTCCTCTATTTTACATATAGTAAGTGCTTAAAATAATGTTCTTTTGGCATTCCAATGCACGTTGATGGCTAAAGAAAAAACTCTAATTTTTTACACTTTTGTTAATT
This sequence comes from Lepisosteus platostomus, assembly GCF_059453375.1. NCBI lineage: Eukaryota > Metazoa > Chordata > Actinopteri > Semionotiformes > Lepisosteidae > Lepisosteus > Lepisosteus platostomus. Next base: position 53,332,219 of record NC_142614.1, read on the forward strand.
TATAAAAGGCAGAGCATTTTTCCAACACTAAAGTTGGAAATATTACCACATACTCTTCATTGAGATCAATTTACCAAAGACTTTTTGTAATCCACATTAGGTCTGGTACTATTGACCATCTCTATGAAACTTGAAAAACATGAAAATTAGATTAAGAGCCACTTTAAAAGGGTTTAGATACCTTGCAAATCATCCAGACAATTAAAAAAATACATATTCTTTCATAATACTTCTAGAAATACTTTATCTTTCATTTGAATTATGATAGAACCATCAATGACATCGTTTCTTGATATATTCATATGTAGCAATACATCCAAATCTGAACATGCAGGAAACACACTAAAATAATTTTAAGACCTCAACCAGGAACAACAAAAAACACTGCTACTAGCATCAATGAACTCAGTTATGACAGCAGTTGTGGGGTGTGTAGCAAAAGACATGCACATGACAGTGTTGGAGGTGACATGTTTCATTAGTTGATGACTTTTGTCTGTCTACCATATCAAGTATCAGGAAGTGACATGGTACATACATGTATGCATGCTATTAAATATAAATTTATGATGGTATGACATCTTGGTAATAATAAAAATAAAATAATAGAAGTACAGGGGGTCACCCTTTTGTGTGAGGGTTAGGGACCAGAAATGAGCAATGCTAAACAAAACAACACTAATCAGGGAATTTTCTCCCATTACAAGTAATGTTATTAAGGGGGAATAGAGACCATAAGGACATAAATCATGATTATGGCACCCTATGGGGATCATTTTTCCATAAGGTATAACAGAAAATATACTGATGGAAAAAAGAAACGCAACACTTTCTGGAATGAGAATACTATGGTTATAGCTTATTTACTTTCACAAAAAGTTGTCAATTTGTTTTAAGTCTTCTGACCATCAATACAGCTTGTGCAGTGAGACATTGCAACTTACCAATCACACAAAAGCTTGTTAGGTGCACTTTTACCCAACAAGGTCCAGGTGGAACAATGCCTGATCAGGTCACCTTTAAAAATGCCTTAATTCAAAGCTTAGGTCGCTGGAAGAAAAAGGCCACACTTAGTCAGTTTTCTGTGCATTCCATAATGCCTCGAATGTCACAAGAAGCAAGGGAGAGGACCATTGGCATGCTGCAGGCAGGCATGTCATGTGCCAGCATTGCCAGACACTATGGAGTAAGCCACTCCACTGTGTCCTGACTGCAGAGAAGGTTTCAGCAGACGGGCAGGACAGATGACCGTCCAAGAGCCGGTCACAGCAGGACCGACACACCAGACTGCCCCATCTCAGAGATCATTTCAGAACTGCCTACCGTACTTCTGCTGAAACTGCTGGCAGATATAATGCCCACATCAGTGACATAACAGTGAGGCTCCATACTGCTGACCTTAGAGCAAAGTGACCTGTCAGAGGCCCTCTGCTCACACCTCCTAGATGTCACACCCAACTTGCATGGACCAGACAGAGGCGGTGATGGTCTCATCAGCAGTGGCATCAGGTCCTCTTCACAGATGAGTCACTCTTCAGCCTGTTCCACAAAGACGGGAGGGCCAGAATTTGAAGGAGGAGGTGTTGCGTTTCTTTTTTCAATCAGTATAGCAAGGTTTCATTCCTGAACTTAAACTTGTACAGTGTAGACAGTAATGCAGTTTTTGATTCAATTACAGTACAGATCCAACCATTCAAAATGCACGAGGGATACTACAGTAGTTCGCAGTTCAGTGTCTGTGGGGTGCCACAGCTTTTTAGAAATAATCAGTTGTGTGACTGCAATACTTTGTGAAACCGCCAGGTGGAGCAGTAGAAGCTTAACGTGGCATTTGGGCTGTCGCCAAAAAAAGGCCTGGTTTTGTATCCCGGTCAATGCTGAGGGACAAACTTTTTCAAGTCATAGAATTTAAGTTGTATACGGTTCAGACTTTTATTGATTTTAAACTGTGTATTACAGCATGTTAAATATTAAACTAATTAAGAAGTAATGGAACAAGTAATAGGTTTATTCCATGCTGAAAAGAGAAGAGATAGAACACAACGGTTTGGCTGTGAAGCCTTCTTCAGGTGTGAGAAAGACAGGGCGGACAGCAAAGATTAAATAGCACAGAGGAACAAAAGCTGGTAGAGGGGATTGGAGGGATGAGGCAGAGAGGCCACTCAGGAAGTGCAAAGTGGAGACGGTTAAGAAAGGTGTGAAGTCAAAACCAGCATGAGAATAGAGAAGATTACATGAAAATAAATTGGTCATTGAGAGAAGGGGGAAAGTGTTTCAGGATGAGTTTCACCTGAATTAATTAAAAAGTAGGTGTATTTATAAATGCAAGATTGTTCAGTTGGATCTATAAAAAATAGTTAATTATTATACTGTATCTTGTGAACGTGATGTGCCTCTTTCAGGTTTACATCCACATAGAGAAAATCCTAAGGTAATTTTGGTAGCTGAAAGTAAAAACAGTAGTATAACATAATACATACCTAATGTACACACAGTAGATGGTAGTCCAAAGACTTACTGGGAGTTTTTTTTCTGGCAAAATTGACTCTGGCATGAATGTGTGTATCTGGATGAATTACTCTAAGTGATGGTTTCATGATTAAGGATTTCATCATGGAATTCTTTAAGTTAAACAAAGGAGGAAAGAAGGGTTATTTTAACAATTGCCAGTAACCAGAGAACATCTTATCAATATGTTGAAACAGTACCTTGACAATGAAGACAGACGTGTAACACCTTTAAGTGAGCCAGCAACTGTTGTTTACTATGTTGTGACAATGTTGTGTGGCTCTGCGGAAATTATTCTACAAACTGAAGAGTTATAGAGGAGACACGTTGTGTATCACCTCTTTTTATATTTGTAAAAACATTCAATTTAAATGCAATACGGAATATATAATTAATAATATTAATAATGAATGACTACGGACGAGCTGTAAACTGAAGAGCTATAGAGAAGACATGTTGAGTCTTGTCTTTTCAGCTTGAAATTAACCTTTAGGGCGATCTTTGTGGCTATCCTTTTTACATAGCCAGATGTTGGGCTCCAAAGTCGGGCGCAGAGTAAAATTCTCTAAACTGAAAGCCATGATGGACACCACAATTACCCATAATACAAACTGTAGCACTGTAATACCTGTAATAAAAAAGGACCACTACAAACTAAAACTCCAAGTGCAGTACGCGTGAACCAAGGAAAACATTTTGGCTCCACAAACCAAATCAAAGATCCTGAATAACAAAGATTATCTATTCCTGTTTTCCTTCATCCTTTCAAACTGTCTTTTTAACTTTATTCTAGGACTGATGAAGACTATAATATTTTACCAAGAAGTCTTTAGCGATATACTGTAAGATGTGAAGTACAAATATTAGACTTTGATGCCAGACTTTGATACCACTAGCATGTAACAATATCATGTGTCCAGTCTTGAATTTTGGCAAAGTTTTTTTGAATTTCTATTGCAGCAATTAAAGTGTTTTCTAATTCACCCACTCAGAGTTTGTCCCTGGATTGTAAATCAGATATAAATTTAACACGGCTCTCTCCACCAAAAAGAAATCTCCATGCATTCTTTCAAAAGCAGCTATCTGTTTACTAGATAAACATGGAAAAAAACCCTCAGGCTTGTCACAGGCTCCAAAGTGTGATCTCCACATATTTTATGTATACTCTCAATGAATACATCTTGTTATGCCAGATTTGGGAAGCATTTAGGGTTTGCTTTGTTTAAAAATTGGATCCCAATGGGATTAGTACATTCAGATACTCTTTGTAATCCCATACTTTAAATATGATTTTGTTTTAAGAGATTTTGATTGCTTTGTATCCTCTCTATTTTTCAGCTTTGTTGTGTTGTCACAAAGTTTTTTTCTTTTTTTGTAAAAGAAGTAGAAGATGGTAGTGTACAGATGAATACTAATTCATTATTTTCTTTTATACATCAGTAAAGATGATGTGGTGGACTAGTTGACTAAAGACACTATGACGTACTGTGTATTTTGGAGTAGCATCTTTAGACTGGTGCTCAATAGAGTTTAATTTAGTTACAAAGGATCATTGAAGGATATTTAAATTAGATTAAATTATTTTAAGGATAAGCGGAGGTGGTATATAAAGGTGATGGTGATGTTCACTGGTGATGTTGCCCAGACAGTAGAAATCATTATTTAGTACTTATTATTTAGTCTGTAAATAATAAGTACATTTGTCTTTTTATACTAATAAAGCTGGTGCTGTTTTCAGTGAATGGCAAACTTTACCAGAGACAGGCAGTATTAAGGTCTCTGCAAATTAACATTTTTGTATGTTCAAATAAAAGAAAGAGGTCCAGCATTCTCAACTATCACAGCATCAGATTGTAATAGATTAGACACCACTTTCAAGTGATTATCTAATTAGCAGTTTTGAAATGAGCATCAGATTTTTTTCCCCATTAATTACCTGATTTTAATTGCATTATTTTTTTTCAGAAATGTACTCATGTATTCTTGGTGAACTCACATATTTACTAGTCAAGGCCAAATTGTTTGGATCTGAAAGACTGATCTTTCTAACTGATCTGGAATCTGGAAGTATTATTTTTCTTTTTCTTAGTTGCTATGGCTAATGGATTGATGGATACATGGGTGTAAGGCTTGAGGGGAAATACTTCTTAGAAAATAAAGTACAGTTAATGAGATTTAGAATGCACGTTGTACTGCATGTGTTATTTTAACTTGTTTTCTGCCAAAAATGCAGTAAATGTTTAAACCTACAAATGTAGGTTTTTTAAATATGTAGAGAGAATATTTATACTGACAATATATTAGAAATGTGATAAAAATAGCTTAAAAGAGATTATATAGAACAAATGCCAAGATATCATAAAACTTTGTGCAGCTTTATGAACTACACATCTCACACAATTTTTAAACAAAGTGAACCAGGTTTACCTAAATTGATTCTTATACAGTAGGAGTGTCATATTTTGACAAGCGGTTCATAATGTAACTGGGTGTAGAAAAGTTCAGTTATGTCGGCATTTCTAGCATAGATTGCAACACATCTCAAAGAAGTACATACTAAATTATGTGCTGCACCACAATTATTTACAGTTGCTAATTTCACTAAATAACATCATTAAAAACCATTATTAAAAGATTATAGTGGAGACCTGAAGTAAAGTTTTGACAACAATCTATTGAGACTACAGTATGTCACACCAACTATTAACATCTATTTGAAAAACAAACAAAGGAAATTCCTCTCCTGATTGTAAATTGCTTTGGGATTCTTTGGAATTCAAAGTGTTATATAAATGTTAGTATTGTAAATGGAGCTTAAAATGCCTAAAATCACCTGAAATAAAAACAGGTACAATTACAATAGGTACAATTTCCAGCTGACCACCCGTTTCAGTTGGAATATGCACTGTTTTATTTATTTTGATATTTACTTAAATTATTTTTATTCATTTATTTGTGCATGTGTTATATTTTTTTATTTTAGAAAAATAAAACAACTGTATCTCTGCGCTGTCCTTGCTGGTTTAATTGGGGGGTGTCCTGTATGCAGACTACAACATGAATACATTTCAGTTTTGAAATCCACATGAAGTAAATTATAACATTCCATGTAAAATGATATGGAGAAATACATGGAAAATACAACTGAACTTGGAGACTAAACCAAAGTCTTGGCAATGTCTTCAAATGGGAAAATTATTGGTGTGGAACGATAACTTCAGTTTCACTATCTTTTTTTTACTTGGAATATGGACTACCAGCACTCTGTTTTGAACTGGATTTTATATTTTTTTGTTGGCCACAAATTTATTCAGATGCTTGATACAAAGTAACAGAATATTATTTTTAGAAGATACATGTACATTATTTGTTGTATACAAAATTGAAAACATGAACAACTGTAAGTCTTGATCATTTTTTATTTTGATAACAAAGAAAGTACATGCTGTAGAGAATTGTGTTCATCATTCTAAAACGTTGATTTTATGCACTGTGATAATTTTGGGGTGCTGTCTTCTCTGAACCTGCTGTCGGTTTTGACTGCAAGGTCTCAGGAGAAGATAGAGCCATATCACCCTGCACTTTACAACTGGAAACCACTCAGCAGGTGTGAGTCTGGTCAATACCTGGATGGGAGACCTCGGGAAAAACTAAGGTTGCTGCTGGAAGAGGTGTTAGTGGCACCAGCAGGGGGTGCTCACCCTGCGGTCTGTGTGTGTTCTAATGCCCCATTATAGTGACAGGGATACTATACTGTAAAAAGGTACTATTCTTTGGATGTGGTCATTAAAAATCCCAGGGTGTTTCTCAAAAAGAGCAGGGGTGTTACTCTGGCGTCGTTAGCCTTTACCAATCATGGTGTCCTAATAATCCCCTTCTACAAATTGGCTTCATCACTCCGTTCTCCTCCCCACTGATAGCTGATGTATGGTGAGCGTTCTGGTGCACTATGGATGCCGTTTCATCATCCAGGTGGACCTCCACATTGGTGGTAATGGAGAGGAGTCCCCATTACCAGGTAAGCGTTTTGAGTGGAGTGTCCAAAAAAGCGCTATACACGTGTAAGGAATTCTTAAATTTTATAGTCTATCTTTGACACCCACTTCTGGTGACCAGCCAAGCTATGCCTCGCTTAAAGTTTTTTATCCTCTGATGTGTCACAACTCATTTAAACTCATTTAAACATTTGGCAGTAGATTTGTAAGTTTGCTTCAGGTTGTTATCCTGGTGGACAGTCAATTTGTGATCACGTCTTAGTTCTTAGTAGAGGAACCAGGTTTTTGGAAAAATATACTGATAACTTTTGGAATCCATCCATCCTTCCATTTTAACAAGGGCCCCACTTTCAGATTATGAAAAACAGACCCTGCTTCATACTTTAGAGAAAATATTACATTCTTTTCGAACATTAAATTCACCTTTCTATGTAAATAGTATACTGTTCTGTGTATTATTGATGAGATTCCAAGAACTCAATTTGTGTTTCACCCAGCTACTTAATTTGTTCCAATTTGAATTGGATGATAATTAACTGTCATTTGGAAAATCCATGCCTTTTCTTTTAATGCTGTCCTGTCAAGCTACACTACTGCAGATATCAATTCACAAGGCTAACATCAATGGTAGTCCTGGAGATATGTATACATGATAATGTATATATCACATTAGCTTTATAATTCTAGATGATTGACATGAAAGCTGAAACTGGGATGCCCTATATGCTTTTGTAGCTATCACTGGAGTTGTTGAGGTTAATAATATTTTACTTTAGATCTTTAAACAATTCTGATTTTATTCATTCATTCTGAAGACTTTTTGTTCAGCCTACTTGAATAACCAGAAGCATTCAAAATGAAACTAACTGATGACTTGCAAAACATTACAGGTTTATATTTTCAGCATCCTTTATTTGACAGATCTTTAGTGTGTGCCTAAATTTGACCATTTTGTGCAGAAAAGTACACAAAAGTGTGTGGTTTGGGCAGATGTCTAACAATATCCCAAACTGATATATTTACTATATTTCATGTTTTCATTTATAGAGTAATTATTGAATGTATGTCAAAGAGTGACAGAAATGGAAGTGAGGCAGTGAATACCGGCTTAAGAAAAAAACTATCAAGGCAATTAAGGTAAGGCACTGAGTGTTGTGCCCTGCAAATCTGGGATTGAGTAAACATGGATGGGGAAACATAAAAACATAAAGTTGTTATGATGGAGCGTCGATAAATGAGCTGAACCCTATGTGTAGCAAGTGTCCGAGATGGCAAACATGTCTGTGAGGTGTAGTCTAAAAGAGCAAAATCCAAGTGTCGAAGGGGGAGGTCAAATCCAAGTAATCGTTCGGGTGAAGTGAGCAGTGAGAGAAAGCAAGCAGCAAACTGACTAGCCTGTGACTAAAAATACCAAGCGAGGAAGTGTGGGGACAAGGAGCTTAAATAGTGAAAAAAGGGATGTGATTGGACAATGAGGTAATGAGTACAATTAATGCAGTCAGGTGTGGTGCGTGGTCATAACAAAATTCTTGTCTCTTTGTTGTATTTTTTTTTGGCCATACAGCAGTTGAGGCACTTTTCCTCTTTGAACCATTTCCTCTTTGTTGCAACAGATATTCATGCCCTTCGGAAAGAGTTTTAAGTAAATTGTGGCCACTTGAAGTGACTGAAATAGACTGATCTGCATGCCATGCAGAAGATGCTCAGTGATTTTTTTTAACCATTTCTCTTTTTACGAATACTAGGGACTATTGTATCATATTTTTTCACTTCTCTGTTTTAATATATTTTTAATATTGTATTTTGTGTGTTACTTACAATCATGATTTTCACGAGGGGCCTTGTTTACTTAAAAAATTGATTGCCAGCGAAATTTCTGGAGAGACAACGTTTTGACTTTAGTGACTCTCGAAATTGACAGACCAGATATGTTTATGTCATGACTCTTTGAGAGTGTATCAAGGACTCAACAGAGTGATGTAAAAGTTGATGTAATTGCAGTATATTTTACAATAAATAATATTTGTATCTGTTTTAGCATTAGTATATATGCTCCCTGGCCTAGTGCAGACATATTCATATTTGTTCATTCACTTTCTTTTTATTGGTTTAGAAAAATCCCCAAAACAAACAAGTGTTCTTAAAACTGATGTACTCCATTTAACAGACGGCATTTACGGTACACAGTGAAATATTTCGAAAGTTATTGCTTGTGTCTTTTTCTTGTTTCAAACCTCTGTATGAGCAAAACAACTGTGTTGCACTTGGAAAAAGGCTTAAATTAACATTAAAATTAAAATTAATTGCCATTCACCTTGGCCTGTTGCCATCTATTGTCATTAACATCTGAATACTACAAAAAAGTTTTGCTTGTTCTTCTATAAACATTTGATATAGCCAGAAAAAAAGCATTTTCATATACCTGGCATTCAAAATAAATAAGATGTCTCACTTCCTATCCAAGCATGACTAAAGCATAGCAATTTCTATCAGTAAGCCTATCTAATTCAAACTCATATCATCCCAGTCTGGCTAAAAACCAATTTCATATAGCTCTGGGGCTCACAGAAATAAACTACTACTTCTAAATGGCAAATGGAAACACAACATTAGTGAGCAAAGATATTAAATGTTACCTAGATTCATGTAAGAAAATCTGAAGAGAAAAGTCATGGAGCAGTGACTAGGGTTCTGGATTCTGGATTGGAGGGTAGTGTATTCAAATGATAGCATGCTGCTGTGGTACTACTTCACAAAAAATAGATTTAGTAAATGCCAGGTTTTGTTAATGAGCCTCAAGGTCTTCAATGTCAATGTTAATATGGTCTTAAGTGATGGACCTTGTTAAGCTATTAATTTTTTTGAACTATGAATTTTCAAAAATCTTTCTTATGTACAAATAATATGTATTCACATATACAGAAACATTTTTTCATATTCACAGAACACAAATGGAAGAAAAGAATAAAAAATAAATGAAAAGTTAGGTTATAGAATTGCATTCACGTTGATTAATAATTGTTTCCACAGATTACAGGCCTTTAGAAGCTGCCCAGCTACAGAATGGTATTTAGCCAAGCAATGGAATTTTTCATATGTCTTTAATATGTCTTCTAAAAATATTTGTTTTATTCTATGAAGACTATATGTCTAATTATTGAAATTACAATGACAATGAAAATTAAGTAATACGTTAATTATTTTAAATAAATAAATTCAATTTAACTAATCTAAGCTAAAACTGTCAGCCTCAGGAGCATTGCCAAGACGTTGCAAATGAAGTACAGATTTTTATAATATTACAAATGACCTGAACAAATTAAAAAACTAAAGTGTACCAGTAGGGTTGCCAACTGGCCTCAAATCAACCAGATTCCTTCAGGCAGAACAGGTTTTCACCTTGTCACTAAATGAAAATGCATTAACAGTCAAGTTGAACAATAAATATTTCCTAACTGGAAGATGTTGCTTAATTATCATTGGGCAATATTAAAATAAATATGTGGTGAAATTAAAAAACAACAGCATCTTGAATATTTTTGTGTTGCAGTATTTACTATTTCTTTTTTTTATTTATTTGCCCTTTAAGGATCTTCCTCCTTAAAATTCTAATTGACATCTTCCTATTAGATGTCTGCTTGAGCTTATGGATGGTAAAATAACTCAATACTTAATGATATCTTGTAAACGATACTTTACTTTTGACATGCATTAAACTTGTGATTTACTAAACCACAAGTTTAGTACTTTTACTAAAGCTTTTACTACTGCCACTTTTACTAAATCTTCTTTAGCAAAATTATCCACATAAATCAGGCTATTGAACATATATGGCCTTCAGGCCAGACACAGCTCACCAAGTCCATTTTTCCAACCCATATACTGTAGCAGTTGCAAGCAAAGCCATCAGCTAGAATTCAATCCATGTTGGAACTTAAATAGCCCATGGATGAAGTAGGCAACCATATAATGGTATTATGTCAGTCTCATTAATGTGTGCTCTCTGTTGATTTCTTCCTCTATCCAATTGCAGTGTTCTTGTTTGATAATATCACAGATCTAGTTTGACAGGGGCATGTTCTTGCACTTTCACATATACGTATTACACATCCACTTTCTGAGCTCCTTGAAATATTTGGAGCCACTTAAGTGACTGAACTATTGGTTTCACTGTACCTGTACCTAATTTTTTTATTATCTCAAAACAAGATTACTGAACACAGCAATAAGGGCCTTGAAATTATTATAAAAGGAATGAACAATGAATGTTAGTTCTAAAGAGAGGTGGATAAATTTATATTTTTTTGTAGAACTGAATAGATTGCTGACATGCTTGATTTGTTAAGGTAGCTACTTTCCAAAGAGAAATAGTAATAGTTTTTATCTCACTGATACTTTGTCTCACAAATAACATTTTGTATTTTTATCTGTTCTTTCCACAACAGAAGAAATCTTCTGTTTTGCAAACCAGTTGTTGTTTTCCCCTGATCAGCAAAATTAGGAGACTCCTTTTGTCAACATTTTGAATATTCAAGCCTATTCAGTAAAAAAGATATAGCCAGGACAAACTGAGTTTCTCAAAAAACATTTTACTTCTGACAGTACGTATGCAGGCAACTGTGCCCAGACTATTTTGAAGACCAAAGTTAAGCAAAGCTCTAACTTCCTTGCAGTGTTGACCTGAACAATGCTAGACAAAAGCTTTGCACCAGGACACTCCCAGCTAAGAGCAATCAGCTGACAAGTTGGATCATTGATGAACCCAGAGGAAAGTTTATAACTCGTCAAAAAACTTTTGGCCAGCGTTACTTTGAGAATAAAACTTTTATATTCACATTACACTTCTTGATAGTTGACTATTGTTCCAAATACGTGATATGAAGCAGTTCATGAGAGTAAATGCATATTTACGTGTCTTTGAGAACATAAATGTGTTTTAACTATATGAGACTAATATAAACTATAAGGTATACAAAAACACATTATAGTCAATATGTTGTACTTTAAAATAAATTACTGTAATCCCCAAGTACTGTAAATGTTCAACCATTTGTATCACAGCTGCCCAATTTGCAAGTATATTCTTTAACTCTTGTTTGTTATGCTGTTGTTTTGGTATTGTATCAATAATGTATATATTGTACATTTAGAATATGTGTGTGAGTCTTTATGTTATTGCATTAGATTAATTTCTAACAGTTATCAAAGCACTCTCACAGTTTACTGCTACAATTCCTTACGGAAAGTAAATTAAAAGCCTTCACTTCACTTCAGAAATTAGATGTCAGCATTTGTAACTAACAAAATAGAACATTAATGGAAGAGCTTGAAAACATTTTTAAGGTACTGGATTTATCTTTTTTTTTCATAAATACATAAGATAGGTTATAAACAAGAGGTGGCAATTTTGCTTTAGTTAGTAGATAATTGATCCAAGCAAGACCTGCATCAATCACAGGGCTAGATAACTTGCTCCATTTTCTTAAATCACTTTATTAAATCCATGCCTCCTGTTCTGTTTAAAATTTATTTCCAAATACATTATGCTGAAGGATGTACGTGCCATTGCTTATCATCACTAGAATATATTTAAAGGACAGTTTCTGTTTCTTAGATTCTGGAAATTCACAATATATTTTGTCATGAGTATTCACTCTTTACTAGGTTAATCTTTGAACAAATCTGTATGAATACAAAATTAGGTGAGGGGCTTATTTCCATGGGGTAATGTTTAAGTGGATTGGTCATTTAGTCCTTTTTAGAAAGACATGATGTTCAATAATGTGGATAATTTTTCTTCAGATATTGATTAACAAAGACTGGATTGTCTGTGACCCATCCTGAATCAGATTTGATTTCTGTTTCATAACAAGAACAGGACTAGAATAATATTTTCTGAACTGAAACAACATTGGAGCAGAAGAATCACATAATGTGGCTTGACCCACAATTCAGAGACACATTTTTTGCAGACACTTGTGTCATCATAAAAAATCCCTTAGAACAGTGGTTCTCAAACTTTTTGGACCAAATACCACCCCTGATCAAACCAAAGCACCTAAGTACCACCTACAAGTCATCTTCTCATAGAAACCCCAGAAATTTTCAATGACCAACATGAGCGGGTGTGTGCGCACACACTCACATACACATATAATAAATATTATAATAATACACTTTATTTGATATAGCACCTTTAAAGGTGGCTTCTCAAAGTGCTTCACAGAAAAAAAAACAGGAACAACAACAAATAAAAATAAATAATAAAAAAGAACCATTTCAGTGAGAGGGGTGAGCCTGTTTAGTCGAGCAAAGCAGATGTGAATTCATTTTTCGAGCCTTGATACAATTCACAACAGATTTTAAATCGTCAGACATTTTCTTGACGGCAAAGGTCTCGCGGTGGATGTTGCAATGCGCCCATTTATTTCTGGAGCAACCTCTCTAATTCGTGCAACTACACCTCTGTGTCGGCTTGTCATTGCTCTAGCACTGTCTGTACAAACTCGGACCCATTTTATCCAGTCGATGCCATTCTCTTCGATAAATTCATTCAGAAGCTGAAATTTGTACTCTCCTGTAGTTCCTGTTGGTAGCGGCTTACAGAACAGAAAGTCTTCATGGGACATACCCTCAAACGTGTATCTTACGTAAACAAGCAAATTGGCCAAATCGACTACAGACTCATCTAATTGCAGTGAAAAGCAACTGCTCATCTTAATGCGCTCTATCAGCGTACTTTTGATATCATCCACCATTCCAATAATTTTGAGTGACTGTGTCTTTCAGAGGGGGCAGCGAGTTGAGCTGTTAAGCAGCTTTTTCTCCACACAATACGTGTCAGCTCTTTTCCCAACGGTAAATAAGGTTCTTCACAAACAGTGTGGGGCTTACCTGCTTTAGCAATCCCAAACTTGCATTTTTTCCCTGTTTCCGTTTCAGGAGTCTGTCTCAGAAGTTAAAAGATTTTTTTATTTCATGCGCATGGGAGCAAAACACAGAGACGCTCTGTGTATTTTTCTCAAATTAACCTAGAACAGTTCTTAAATATGTTTCTGTTATGTATCACACTTTCCTGTGCTCACAAGATTACCAGCGTTCGTAGCACGCATTTCTATGCATTCCTGTGTTTACATCATTAGCATTGGTCCTAAACCATGCTCATTATTCTCCTACCTCTTTATTTGCTGGAGATAGCTTATTTTAAATACAATTAGTCACTTACGTTCGTAGCACACATTTCTATAGAGTGGTATAGAATTACATAGTAGCTCTTGTGTCCAATCAAGTATTAGCGCGCCCTATATCGTAGCACGTACTGTAGGCTGCGCATTCGACACGTATTAAAACAGAAAATATGAAAACCCGTCCCGATTTTTCAGCGCACAGTTCCAGGGTCATATGGCGTACCAGCTGACGGCACTCCCACCGTTTGAGAACCACTGCCTCAGAACATCTAATTTTATGTCATCTGTGTACACACTGACATGACTAAAATGCAAATTAGCTGACTTTTAAAAGTAATAATTATTTTCTCCAACACAGAAAAAAACAACAAAATACAGTTATCTTCTACAGTACACAGAAGAAGGAGAGAGATATATGTATGTATAGATAAAGTAATCCACAGAAAACTGTTCAACCAATCCTGAACAATAAAATACACAATTTTGGTTAGTCAGGTCATGGTTCATTTACGTCACGCAGAACAATCACTTGAATTTTTATACAGTTTAAATATTTAAACAGTTCATCCATAATTTTAACTTCCTAATAGAGTAAAACTGGTTTTAGGATTTTTTTTTTCATTATTTAAGAACAAATTATAGCAGCAATAGACAGAGGCCCAGGTAGTCTTTAAAAGTCATTCATTTTAGGCATGTATACTCTACTGTTAAAGGGAGTAGTTAACTCTCTTATCAATAACACGTACTGATGATTAAAAACAAGTGTTAACATTATTTTAATTTATGACTAATAACCTCATAAGTAAAGGAGATAAGTCTTCAAGTATTAATATGGTATTTATTGCATTGTTTGGTATAATAATTAATAATTAATAATTGCTTACACTTATATAGCGCTTTTCTGGACACTCCACTCAAAGCTCTTTACAGGTAATGGGGACTCCCCTCCACCACCACCAATGTGCATGATCCACCTGGATGATGCGATGGCAGCCATAGTGCGCCAGAACGCTCACCACACATCAGCTATCAGTGGGGAGGAGAGCAGAGTAATGTAGCCAATTCATAGAGGGGGATTATTAGGAGGCCATGATTGCTAAGGGCCAATGGGAAATTTGGCCAGGACACCGGGGTTACACCCCCACTCTTTTCGAAAAGCGTCCTGGGATTTTTAATGACCACAGAGAGTCAGGACCTCGGTTTTACATCTCATCCGAAGGACGTATAAGAAAGGAACTGTGTGACTACCACATAATCACAATGTATTTATCATTTATTTCCACATAAATCATTTTACATAAAGGTAAATTTTCTCTATAACTTTAATAATGTATGTCGAACAAATATGATTTATACATATATGATTTTCTATATTTATACATTTATACAATGCATAAAAAGCAATGATCCTAATTACAGAATATTGAATTTTTTTAGAATTATTCTTTCTGCACGTCTAGAGGTAATTGCTTACTTTATTGGGCACATTTTTGAAATTTCACCATTTTCTCCTTTGCAATTTTCATTTGGTTCAACACAGCCTATGGAGAATATATCTGGGAAAGTCCGCTTTAGGTTTCTTCTAACTGTATTTAAAGTGAAGTGAAATGGATAAAAATAAAGTGTAAAACATTAGATGCTTTATCTAGAAACTGTGCTCTTTTCTCCTAAGGCTATGAATCTTACATACTGCCTTTCTTGATCCTTCTGTATCACACCCAATGTTAATAGCAGTGAGTCATTACCAAAGTCAATCTTTTCAGTGCTAGAGTGCTGAGTCATAAGAAATCTGTGACTTTTGAACATTTCCTTTCAGCCTCCACATTCTCATGGTACTATAAAACCTTGAAAAGTCTTGGCATCACAGACTGTTTTCCAAGCCAGCTCCTAATTTTGATTTGTTTGAACACGTTTAAATTTAGCAGTACTTGACATACTGTTATACATTTTCATTTAAATACTTTGCTAGAAAATTCTGATGTTCCAAATGTTATTTGTATGTTAACTTACAAAAGAGCACTCTATGTTGTTGTCTCATTTAATAGCCAGTTTGTATTTTCAGAACCTCTGACTCTATAAGGAGGCATGCATTCAAAAAGCATATTACTGTCCATATCATTTTTAGAATTTTTGGAAGTGTAATATTATCCTTTCATAAAAATCAATGCTACTTGACATGAAATGCTCATTTAAAAAATAATAAAAAGAAATCAATCTATTGTGCTATCCAACAATAAAAAATACTTGTGACTGTAATAGATATTTATGGGATAAGGTGGCCATTGACAGAGCATAATGCAGACAGCAAAGGAGTGAATCCCAGATTTTAGTCAAGTTAAATCCTGTAACACTGTATGGTCTGGTAAACAATCTGACACCGGGTAATCTGATATATATATATATTATATACATTATAAATCACTGATGTTGGTATGCATTGTTCCCCCATGTTACAGTATAGTTCTTTCACTGAAAAGTTTAAATAATTTTAACGGTGATCAAGCCATAGCTATTTCTGAAGAACAGTCTCAAACCTTGCACACCTGCTACTGGAATAACATTTGATGTAATGGAAATTGTGAGATATTAGTATCACTAGGTCAGTATTCAGGGGGTCAAAAGGCTAGGATGTATGATTTTGTGGTATTTAAGAGACTTACAATATTAGTAACTGTTGTAGCTGACAGCTATATATGTCAACAATTACTCTTGAGCATGTAAGAACAGTAATTTCATCCCACATAGCTGTAAAAGATAACTATCCTTCATAAATTATGCAGTGAGAATACACATTCTTAGAGCCAACTACTGCATTTATGATGCAATATACTTTAAGCTGACAGTAGCAGGCTTGTTATTTTTAATATGGAAGATATGAAAAACACATAAATGAGCTCTTTTATAAGTCATCAGTAATAAAGTTATTGTTCATTATGAATATACTTTTGTAACCTAAATATACCCTATTTGCTATTAAGCCTTAAAACATTAAAACATAGAGCGATTATCTTTAAGAAACACATCAAATGAAACTTTTTAATATATTTAAATGAACAATTTTAAAATTCTATAAGTTTGATATTTTTGTTTTATAATAATAATAATAATTATAATAATAATAATAATAATAAAAAACTTTATTTTATATAGCGCCTTTAAAGGTGGCTTCTCAAAGCGCTTTACAGGATGACAATAACAATAAATAAGAAGACTACAACAATAAATAAGAAGATTTCACAAGATAGAACACAATTATAATTACAACAATACAACAATAACAATAGAGGAGACTGTGGTATTAAGAAGAGCAGAGGGGTGAAGAATGGAACCAGTTAAGTAAAGGCTTTTCTGAAGAAGAAGGTTTTGAGTCTGGATTTGAAGGAGTTTAGAGAAGGTGACTCTCTGATATCCTTGGGCAAAGAGTTCCAGAGCTTGGGGGCATAGCAGGAGAAGGCCCTGTCGCCTTCTCGACAAATGTTATATATCTGGTTATACATACTATATAAACAATGTAAGAAGTAGAGAAAATACAGATACAAAACAAAATAAAAAACAAAACAAAATTTTGCTCATTTCTGCACATACAGTAGTTCCATCATTAAATATCTATGGGCAATGTTTTTTTTCAGTAAGAAAAAAATGTAATCCTCTAGCCAAGTAGAAATTCATCAATTGGTTAAAAATAAATACTATTTGCTTACTAGAAGATGTAAAGGTGGCAAAAATCTTGAAGTAATTTTAAGAAACTCGTTAAACTCATATATTCAATTTAAGTTTTATTATACTATGGGGAATTTTTGTTATTGGCATCCAAGTACATATGAATTGTACTTTTTTTATATGTACAAGTGAGTGTACAAGTTCAGATAAAATGGAAACAAAATTCCAATACCAAATGTTAAACACATTTCAGGCATATGACAAGGACTGGTGTTGCATACCTTGGTAAATAAGGAATTTATATACAGATTCGGTATTGTCCCATTGTCAATGAGGCTACTAGAACTCTTAACCCAGGTGGAATGTGAGAAGGATTTGCTGCATGAGTAGTGATGGGCAGATGGGAGAAGTAAGAAGCAATAAACACTGGAAAAATAAATCCCCTTATGTTACAGTTATTTGTAAAATGTCTCCCCAGCCTTATCGTGTATAATTTATCAATTTATCAATACAATAATAAAAACATGCATAGCAAACCAACAAGTGTAATAATATATACGAGAATGAATCTGCCATGATACAAATTGATAGGTTATTCAGGGACCACAAAGATGAGAATTAATAACATCAGAGTTAAAATATGTTGATTATAACATTAGTTATTGTATACTTATTATTACGTTATAATAGTATCATATAGTTAAACACATAAGTATTTCTTAGTATTCCCAAAGACAAATACAGCATACAGCAACTAAACTTTATCAAACATGTTTGGAATAATAGTTCACTTTTGAGAATTATTATGTGAAAATTAGAATTTATACTCAATGACTGGTTGGTCAGACATTTCTTGCAAATTTTTAAATCCTTCTGAGGATAGAGGTGGGCTGGGGATGTCCTAGGGTTATCATGGTGCTGTGTCTGTGGACTGTGTCTGTCTTAGATCCAGCCGCAAGTAAGATGGGGTGTGGTGAATTCAATTTGTCCCAGCTGTAGAGCTATTACTGAATGTGTTCTGATATTCAGAATGTTGACAGAAAGGTCCACCTTTCTTAGCTTTGTTGTTCAAGTGAAGAAACAGTTGGTCCTTCTGCTGCAGAGATCTCAGGCACAATTCTGTTTATGTATGTTTTCAGTATTTACAGATGTAGCCATTCAGAATGTGCATTAAAAGCCCATAACACATTACAGGGGCTGTGCTTTACTGCAACATACTTCATCGTTCATTCATGCACTGGCCAAAGACGATCGATAGGTGTCAATTGTGGTGTGTTAGATGTTAGTGAAAACATGAGCTTCCTACAACAAAAATTTTATATTTTAATCCATTTTTAAATACATTTAATATGTAATATTAATATGGAATTATGTAACTAAAGTGAAATTTTGAAAAAAGCTGAGTCTAAAGATATGTTTCTTTATTATACGTCAAACATAAAAAAATATATTGATTTAGCTGGTAAGGTATTTCACTTTCTTCAAACACCTGCATCTAATTTAACTTGGTCACCTATGGTTATTTTGGAAATGTTTTGATATGCTTATTTTAACTACATTTCCTGTTATGATTGTTGCAAAGGAAAATGAAAAGCTTGCTCAAAAATAAATCCCTCAACCTGTGTGACAATTTGGTTCAGTGGCTGCATTTTTGCCTAGAGCTAGAAGGTCCTGGATTCACTTCCTAGCTAATGTGCTAGTTCTACTTAAAAAAAAATACTTTCTGTAATATTTAAATCTCAATATATGTATATAATATTATATATATGATCACAGATGGTGAGTGGTTATGAAATGATGAGATATAGTCTTTCTGTCCATACTGCAAGTTTCCTGTTGGTTGATAATCCTTTGGGTAATTGACTGTGACCTCTGAATTGTGGTTTTAGTAAAGAGGGTCTCCCTTACTGGTTACTAGACTAAGAAGAGTAATTTTGAACCATTTCTTATTAGGAGGTTGAGAATGGACCCAGTTTACAATGTTCTGGTCTATGTTCTGCGGATATGCTTGTCAGAGGGGCCCCTTTCAGTTGCATTCCTAGTCCTTTAGGTCTACACTGCCAGGTCATTGGCTGGTCAAGGCAACATAATGATTATTAGTATTTTTTTGTAAAGCTTAATTCTTAGTGTAATAATATGCCTTGCCACAACAGTGTAAACAATACTTTTCTAAAGAGTCTACTCATCCAAAGCACAGCTTAAACTGTAAAATACTACTGATCATTCACAGAATTTTCCACTGGACATGGGTCACTGGGAGGTTGGAAAATGTGTAAGATTAAGTCTTGCTTAGATTTGTATGTTCATCTGTAGAAAGAAATGTAGTGTAGCGCTAGACTGAATATGGTGTTAGTTCCCTTTATTTCTGTATGAGTCACCAGTGGAGAAACATGCCATTAATTCAAAATAGTTCCTTCAAACTGGATTGATTTGATTTTTCTAATGAGAGCACCACTTTTAGGTTTTTGTGAAATAGTTAGGTAATGTATGACTTGTGTATTTTATCATGTATTGTACGTATTGCAGAGAGGATTCACAGCTAATTAAAAATTGATACTCACTTCAATTTCTATTCTTCTTTTTTTTCCATAAATCTTTGCTCTGTAATTAGCAATAAGAACACAAGAAATGAGAGGAGGATATTCAGACAGTTTAACCAGTTTACATTCAAACATTGTATATTGGCATATCACAATCAATATTTTTCACACAGATATTTGCAGTTGCTAATGTCTTTTAATCAATTAAATAACTCAGTTTTAGATTTTATATCCACATGCTGAACCCCACATCTAACCCTGGCCTTAAACAGATTCAATTTGAAGAAAAACTTTATCACCATGCAAATGACCATGGTGCAAATCACCATGCAAAAAGAAGATTTGATTAAGATTGAGAAAGCCCCTGATTAGACAGCCTTTCAATTAGTGTTGTAAGTAAAAATGAATTGCAATATGTATAGTAGAATACATTTGTTCTAAAACAATACAATAAGTATATCACTGTGTCTCACACTGTGACTTAAAACTGGATCTATGCTTAGATGAAGGTGAGGTCTACTACCAGAGCTCTTGTGGAACCATACTGACTGTAACTCTGCCAATGACAGTCACAACAGATAACTATCCAGTTCTGGCAAAGCACAACCTTTAAAATGTAACTCTTTGTTAGCTGGCATTTGACATTTGTTTTTCTTTAATGTTGTTCAGATTTTTATTTTTGTTGTTGTTAAATTTTAAGTTCTAACGTAAATAATAGAGTGGGTTTAGACAACCTATTGTTAAATGATAGAAAAAAA
Organism: Lepisosteus platostomus; assembly: GCF_059453375.1. Taxonomy (NCBI): domain Eukaryota; kingdom Metazoa; phylum Chordata; class Actinopteri; order Semionotiformes; family Lepisosteidae; genus Lepisosteus; species Lepisosteus platostomus. Next base: position 53,352,867 of record NC_142614.1, read on the forward strand.
ACTTTATCTTTACTTAGTAAGTAAGAAGCAAGAAGCACTATGTTGAATTTAACACTGCTTTATTGTGTCAGATCTATGGAAGCCCGTTTCCGCCAGGGAGTACAAAAAAAACGCGCTATGGTATCTCAGAATTCCGACTTAGTATCTCAGAATTGTGACTTAGTAACTCAGAATTCCGATTTAGTAACTCAGAATTCCGACTTAGCATCTCAGAATTCCGACTTAGTAAGTCAGAATTCCGACTTAGTAACTCAGAATTCCGACTTTATATCTCACATTTGCGACTTCGAAATAGCCATATTTCATTGTCTGTCCTTTTGTTATTGTAACGGATTCGGGTTCTAGGGCATGTGCCCTCGCCGCTCCCACCCTAGTTCGTGCCTCACTGCATTGGCTCGAACCCAGGTCTTGCCAGCTGAGCTAAAGAACACTTTCTTTAACCCCGACGGCCAGCATCCCTGTTATGCGCAGGGGAGTGTCACCACACTGCAACCAGATCGTAAAACCTGTATGTCGGCCGTTCCGTTACACTATTTTCATGAATCGTACAGGATCATAGGATCTATAAGCTTGAAGACTTGTCTTGTACAGTGCCCTGATAAAAATCAAATTAATTACACTAATTTTTATAGAATCCCATTTCCGCCAGTGAGGCTTCCATTGTAGCCGGATGGAATAGTGCATGGTGGGCTTTTTAAAAATAGTTTTTATTTATGGAGACAGAATATGAAATAAGATACAGAAATAGGCACTTCACATCAAGAGGAATTCACAACTATAAAGGCTGAAACATACTTTTTACGTATTTCCATTGTATGTCCTTTTTACTTAAAAAAGAAGGTCTTCTTTAGCTCAGCTGGCAAGACTCAGGTTCGAGCCAGTGCTGCGAGGCACGAACTAGGGTGGGAGCGGCGAGGGCACAAGCCCTAGAACCCAAATCCGTTACAATAACAAAAGGACAGACAATGAAATATGGCTATTTCGAAGTCACAAATGTGAGATCTAAAGTCGGAATTCTGAGTTACTAAGTCGGAATTCTGAGTTGCTAAGTCGCAATTCTGAGATACTAAGTCGGAATTCTGAGTTACTAAGTCAGAACTCTGAGTTACTAAGTCCCAATTCTGAGATACTAAGTCAGAATTCTGACTTACTACAGTAAGTCGGAATTCTGAGTTGCTAAGTCACAATTCTGAGGTACTAAGTCGCAATTCTGAGATACTAAGTTGGAATTCTGACTTACTAAGTTGGAATTCTGACTTACTAAGTCGGAATTCTGAGATACTATAGCGCTTTTTTTTTTTTACTCCCTGGCGGAAACGGGCTTCCATACAGATCAGCCTGTCCTCATGCACTGAATTCTTCCCTAGCCTGAATATCTGGATATACTCGATGTTAAGACAGAGCTTTACAGAATTTCAGTACCATACTTGCTGTAAGTAACCGCGTTTGGTATTTCTCACCCAGTATGTTCCAGAACTTTCCTTTGAATGTTTGTTGATTATTGGAAATATTTTTTCACTAATACAGTATATTAATACTAGTGTCTTATCATAGGGGCTTATCATAGTGGGTAAGCTTTTTGCCTCATGACTGTTAGGTTTTGGTTTCAAGTACCTGTAGACACTGTTGTTGTACCCTTGAGCAAGGTACTGTGCTGTTTTCCTTGTTGCTCCAGTCCGCCCAGCTGTATAAATGGAGACCTGTATTATTGGGGGTAATCAATGTAAAGGACCCACATCCCATTCAGGGTAGTGGTGGAGAGGGGGTCAGTTGTGCTCTTGTCCTCTTAATACAACAGTAAAGAGGATAAATCGTGGCACAACAAACTACTGTGACTCTGGTACAGACTTTACATTTTCCTTTGTTATGAGTAATTTCTTTATAGAATATACAGCTAGTAATATTTCAGAAAAAAAATATCTCATTCAAATTCAACTTGATAATGTCCATAAAAGAAAAGTAAAAACTAAATAAATTTGGTTGAACAACATGTAAAAGAAAAAAGATAAGGATAAACAGATAAGACAATTCTGTTACTGGTCTGTTAAACACAGAAAAGCTTGACTCATTATCAGTTTTCAGACAAATGAAAATGTTAGATGTGTTTAAAGCACGTTAGACCATATACAGCAGAGTAGCCCACGAATGATGGTGTCAAAACAAATGCATTTGTAAAATTATCATTTACATTAACATATCCACTTGTTATTCTGAAGATGGATGCCAATACAATATATAAAGATGAGTTGTATGTTCTTTTTACAATTTTTGAATTAAATCAAGGATATCTGACTATGATGGTGCAAACTGATTTTGTTTCTGCAAACTACACAGGAACTGAATAACAGCTGCATTCAGAATTTGCCAGTGCTATTTATTTCAGCATAAACATGTTTTTTTTTATCTCTGGCAGATATTTATTTATTAGTACTTCTTTATGCACATAGGACTAAAAATGAAAGCAAAGCTTTTTAATTTAGATATATATTTGAGAGTACCATGTAGCCTGCAGCTCTTCTAATTGTTATTCAACAGATAAAATTATGAATGAATAAATGGGGATGTTGCTGAAACAATTAACCTTGTTTTTTTTTCTGTTTTTGTGTCAGTGAACCCAAAAAGAAATTCTGTACTTCCCTGGCCATACCAACAATCGATCTGCAATATTCAATAATCATTATCTCTGTACAATAATATACATTATAAAATGGTGTAAGTGTCCATACAGTATATATTCTGACATTCAGAAGCTAATGAGTCATTTAAAGAACACCAAAGAATATCTATATTTGAATGACACAAACTATACTATTACATCCATTTAGTTATTTGTGCCTAGCAGTTCTGTCTTTCTGTGTTCTTCTTCCAATTTCCACACATTCAGACTTTTCACATCAGATTTCTAGGCTCATTTGTCTACTATCTACTGTACCTCTGGCAAAAAAAGAAAACACAATCATATTCCTTCAGCTAGACTGACTGATGGTTATTTCAGTAATATGGATGTATTAATGTAATGAGCAATGGACATTAGACCCGAGTTGAAACACCAGACAAATGGTCATATAATGTAAATAAAATGTTTTGCCCTTTTCCTTTAACAACATTTTTTCAGCTGATAATTCACAAATCGGCTCTACATAGGAAACTACTAAATTGTGGTGGAATCATATTTTAGTCATTAAATATTATTTTATGCTTTCTTTGTATCAGTTTCTACTCACTTCATTAGTCTATGTGAAAATAACTTTCTGCATACATTATATGTTAAAATTATGCACATAAGAACTAAACATTACTTCCTTTTTAAATGCACCTGCAATCGAGATTGAAATGCTTATGTGCTGTGAAATATTTGTTTGCATTTAGCCTTGGGCATCCAGTCTGCCTGCCTGAAAATTTAGATTTTCTTGTGGTTTTAACTATAGAATGTGTGGGAGACATAGTACTATCTTAGACAGGCTTTTATTAAAACAGTATGGTAATTCTTGTTCATTCAGAAGTCATTTTCTAAAAATAACAGTAGACAAATATAAAAATGCCACTATACGTTTATTTCATACAGCTGTAATGTAGATTTAAGATTGTAGCTCTTATAAAATAGGTGGATGAATGAATAATTAACATGCTGAATCATTAAGTAGCTGGATGAGGCAAAGCTGATTAGATCATGTGTGCTGTTTTCTAGGATTTCATGCATCCCACTGGTTGGTAGTTCATCTTATTTACGTTTTAAGAAAGTAAAGCATTGTTTTTTTATTAACGTGGTAGGGCAATTAAAAGAAATATGGACAGGGGAGCTTATCATACATGAATTATAAATAATTATATTTTCAGGTTACTGCAAATGCTAATCTGAGTAAAAATATTAGTTTCATACCTTATTATTTTTAACTATCAGAATTAATTAAGTATAAAGTATAAATATTTTAAAATGAAATTTTTAACATTTTATACATCCCTGATACAAATTATTAATATGGTATTATAGAACACGTACAGTACATGGTCTTAGGGACACACCTTTTAGTAACTTTACAAATGTACTACAGTATATAAGGTACAGACCAAAACACAACAGTAACTATGAAAAATGTAATGCTCTTATTTAGGCATGGGATTCTGTATATTAAATGCTGTAGTTCGTATTTAATGTTGCTTTTAGTAAAATGTAAAGTTAAATTGACCTTCTAAGAATATCCTAAAGGCAATCATTTTGAAAGACACTTAAAATAATTGATGATGTGTTAACAAAGAATAACTTGAAAGTGATATCTACCTTATAGATAACTTACAACTCAATCATTAATATTAATAAACTAGTATATAGTATATACTAGTATAATAGTATGTACATTCATATATAAATTAATATCTAGAAATATTTACACGATATATTTTCACCCTTCCATCTGAGTGCTATCTCAAGTTAGAATGTTGTCCTAATACTGGCATGCCTTTAATCTGATTTCTTACACAGACTAAATCTATAAATCATTTATTGGAAATCAGTTAATGTGAATAAGCTTATAGCAGTTTAGCAATACAAGCTGTAATGGTTATTATATTATTATATAATATTTCACGTTAATGTTTGTAAGGCATTTAACACTTTAAGCAGTTGATGGTATTCCTGTAATTCTGGCTTGGAGTTCAGTTATTTTGGAGAACTTTCCTTTAAAGAGAAAGAAAAATATTAGTATCCCTGCTGACTAAAATTCAATGGTTCCTTTGATACTAACACCAAGGCTAATTTTGGCTAAGAGTACAGTTATTTTGGAAAACTTTCCTTTAAAGAGAAAGAAAAATATTAGTATCCCTGCTGATTAAAATTCAACGGTTCCTCTGATACTAACACCAAGTCTACAAAAAAGTAAATTTATCAGTACAGTACTTAGCACTGACTGAAATTCATTACTGTACAATAAGGCGAACAACATGAGAAAAGTTAAAATCAAAGACCATTGAACCAACAGTCAAGTGCATACAGTCTGTCTAGCTCAGACATGAATACTAAAGTAATTACAAAGCCTGTACCCAAATGTCATTCCACCATTTTGGCAAGGGTATCGCAGACCAAAAAGGCACCAGGAATAGAAAATATCAATTCTAACGAAGGCAAGCATGCAGCAGCACTTCAGTGTAAAAATATTTTAGTGAAATATATAGTGAAGAAAATAACAAAAAAAACCTTCTCTGTTTCTCATCAAACAACACCTCCCCCTTGACCCAAACCATTAAATTTGTATTAAGGGCGGGCCCTAGGCAAGATCTTGGAAAGGTGCCCCTCCAAATCACGATGTGCACAGACACTACTATTATCAGCTCACACCCCAAACGTATTTTATTGTTTAGAACAATTAAATAAATGAGAAACTGGAAAACGTATAAATCAACTTTGAAGAACACATAATAAATGTTACAAACAAGAACAAGAAGCACAGATTTTACACGGATAACATGCATTTTAATATTGAAAGTAGTAAATAGGAACACTTATACCAGCAAATGACAATAAACATAATCTCTGTTACCTCAAAATTGTATCTTATCAAAACTTACAAATAACTGCATTTAAACCTTTGTAGACAGGAATTGTAGAAATACATACGTAATTAAGAAATAAATGCACTCAGGGGAGGTGAGATCAGTAAGCCAAAATACATTTTATAAATCAATTCGCCTAGATTTTTGGGAGGCTAAATCATCAATTACACCTTCATACGATAGTAGTTGACCCACTGCATGATTGATGTTCATGATAGCAAGTCCACTGAGACAGTCCTGTGCCATGGCTGATCTCAGGTATAATTAACTAGAGCTTTGTAAAGGATCCTCTCTGCTCCTGTAGCTGTCACTGGGAGAGTGGCTGTTCTTCGAAGGGCTACAGGTAGAGTTCACAATACAGGAGAACCCATTAGGGAAAAAGTGTTTTGATCCCAATTACATACAGTAGAATTGCTGAACAGTCTTTTTGTTTGGCTGGGCAGCACCGATTTTTAGCAGGCGACCCACACAGCATGTGCACAAGCCCAGGGAACATGAATCAGTTAACTTCTAGTAAAGTACCTCAAGAAGACTATGTGTCTAGCTTGAAAATGCGGCATGTCTATCATTCTCTACTTACATGGATCTGACAAACTCAAAACCAAATGAAATACAACTGCATTATTACAGTGACTTGTTTTGGCGTACCTCTGTTTTGAGATCACTTATCATCCTCTTCTTTTCTGTGCCTCAGAAAGACATTACTTACTCAATTATGATTGGTCATTTTTTGACTGGGCTTCCATTTGGATGATCCACAGCAGCAACAGAAATTTTAGCTCACATTTGAACATGCTGATTGAAAACATATAGTATTGCACATTGAGGGGACCCCCTTGTGGCCTTGGGGTGCTAGGTGTCACTCTGGACATTCTGGTCGGACCCTATGCGGTGCTGAAATAGTAGACAAAATGTGTTTGGCGTCCAAATCCAAAGGGCGAAAGGCAGAAGTCGAGATCGAGGTTGGAAGGCTAGGTCAGGTATCCGAGTAGTCAGGTCGAGAGTGTCCAAATCCAAAACGCTAGGCAGAGACGAAGTCGAGGCCAGAGAAAGAGCTGGGTCGGGTTTCCAGAGCTCAGGTCGAAAGAGAAAAGAACGCACACAAGAGAAAGTCGATCTCAATAGTGAGCGGGGACTGAGAGTAGTGAGAGGGTATAAATAGGGAAGAGCGTGAGGAGTGATAATTGATTAATTAGTGTGCAGGTGTTGACTGCAAGAAGTGCATGTCGGAATGCCGTTCATGACAGTAGGCAGTCACCTAGTTCACCTATGCCCAGGGCTAGCCCTAGGTGTATCTCACAATAAGCATAAAAAGTTTGCAATTTCATTTCTCTATACATAACATCTTAAATGTACTACATTTTAAACATTTCAAGTGTGCTATTCTTTAAACCTTTATACAAGGTTTTATGCAATTTGAATTGTATGTGTAATTTATAGTGTGTTTATTATGGATTAGTTGGTCTCTCCCATCTCTGGAGAACATTTTCCCTCAGGCACAATTAAGATGCCTATCTTAAAATGGTTCTGGTTCTTTGGTTCCTTCAAACAGGAAGTAAGCATTATTATTATTTTCTATAAGTAAAATCCGTCCTTCGGATGAGACGTAAAACCGAGGTCCTGACTCTCTGTGATCATTAAAAATCCCAGGGCATTTCTCAAAAAGTGTAGGGGTGTAACCCTGGCGTCCTGGCCAAATTTCCCATTGGCCCTTACCAATCATGGCCTCCTAATAATCCCCATCTATGAATTGGCTTCACCACTCTGCTCTCCTCCCCACTGATAGCTGATGTGTGGTGAGCGTTCTGGTGCACTATGGCTGCCGTCGCATCATCCAGATGGATGCTGCACATTAGTGGTGGTGGAGGGGAGTCCCCAATACCTGTAAAGCACTTTGAGTAGAGTGTCCAGAAAAGCGCTATATATATTATATATATAGATTACAGTTACTAAGAACCAAACAAGCTAGGTACATCAAATGACTTCTCATTTAAAAAAAACTTTTTTTTCTTCTATACTAGACTACAATATACTGTAAATATTGGATCACAGGGAATGATACAGACAAATTGCATGCATCACAAAAAACTTTTTATCTGTTTAATTCTCAGTGATGTATGGGTTGCATATTCTTGGAAAACAGCATGTAACTTTAATATTATAATTAGTGAAGACTGTAGAACAACTAGAATAAAATATACCTTAACTTGGACTCCATAAGAACCTTTCTAATTAGTTTACAATGATCCAATGACCTCTCTTGAGACACTATACTATACATTAACTAATTTTATTAGATTATGAGCAAGTGTTATGCTAAAAATAGCTATATATATTGTATACGTAGCAAAAGGTATGTCTTATTTGCTTCTATAATTTGCCCTTATTAAAATAAGATTGCATTTTCTTTATTCAAGAAAGCTTGGAGATTTGTTGTCTGGGAATTTACAAGCACTTGAATCTAAGAAGTTATATAGTACCATAATACTTAAATGCAGACAAAGTAATGTACATTTTAAATTAATATTAATATGACTTTGGATGTCACATATCAACAGACATAATTATTTTGGAAAATTATTTTGTGTGTTCTTTTTTTAGTTCTTTGCAATTGCATTAAGCACAATTTAAAAAAGGTGACCTCTGCCTCAGTCAGAAGGATGGTAATTTCCTTTTAGCAGATACCTGAGCTTTGATTTCTGTCACATTGGTAGTATTGTAATTAAAAGCCAAAAATAGAAAAAAGACAATTTTATCCATCTGTATAAATGTAAATATGAAATAGGTTTATGATTTTTGTACATCACTTCCACTGATTAAATATTTTTAATTTTAACAAAAAGTTCCCTTTTCCCATATTTTTTTTCTCCAAAATTAAACAGAATTAGGCTATTGCAGCATCATAAAACATTATATTTGCTTGTTTTTCATGAATGATGTTTGTTGGTTTGTTGTTTTCTGAAAGCTGGCATTGATCACACAGACCTTATAATGCTGGGATCTTGAGTCAATGCTAAATGTTATGTGACCCATTATTAATCTTGATAAGTTTAGGAGTTCCAATTTGTTTGTGCTCAAGGTATTATCTTATGTCAAACCTGACTTATAAGGTATACCTATAGTGTTATCAGATAACTACTTGCCTTACTGGGAAAGACCTACATACTTTATCTGCTGTGCAAATCCATTAATTTCCTAGAACTGGTTCTAACAAAAAGGGGAAACATATTTTTCTGCTAACGCACAAATCTTTCTACAGCACATACAACTTTATTCTTTTAGTCACAAAGTAATACATTTTCATTTCAAATCAGAGCTTGTGTCCACTAGATGCTCATTTGCAGGATTTCTATCAATAGAAAACTGCCAAATGAGACTAACATTACATGTTATTCACACTCAAGGAGTGTCTAGCTGTGCTATAACAAATTCAAAATAAAACAGAAAAGGAATCGCTTTTCACATTTTAAATTTGCAACGTGAAAGCAGTAAAGGGTACATATTTTAATATTTTAAGTGATTTATTATTCACATTTTCATTGTTTTTTATTTAATAAGTTAGAGAGCAAAAAAGGCCAGCATGGTGGCACAGGGGTTAACTCTGGGCTCACCCCCTGTGTTGGAGTTTGTATGTACTCCCCACGTTCACATTAATTTTCTCCTGATGAAAAAACCCATTGTCTTCTCACAGTCCAAAGACATACTGGTATTTGGCTCAGGTGTGGGTTTGCATGTTTGTGTGCTCGGCAATGGACTGGCCATCTGAAAAAGGCTCCCCGATGACCCTGTATTGGATAAAGTGGTTAGAAAATGGATGGATGGATAGAGAGCAAAAAAGACAAACTTGATGTGTGCTGAGCCCATGAGATATTCCTTATTTTAGGAGAGCAACATGACGCCTCCATTAAAGATAATATGTGTGGGAAGAGATGCTGGGACTCCAGACAGTTCCCTCTCTATCTGTTCCATTAATATCATTAGATGGGACTATCAGTGACACTGTAGGCAGAGGCTGAAGATGAAGTAACCAGCATTTTGTCTGCTGTTACTAGCGATTGCTTGATGAACTCTGCAGTGACCTACATATTTTTTACACCACAGTGTATGCTGCTGTAGCAGCACTTCGAAGCAATTACAGCACATTAGATGGAAAAGTGATTCTCCTGGGGAAACGTCTAGTCTTTTAATCAAAGAGTAGGCAAAGACAGTGGATACAATTAAATCAGACTGTACTAATGCGTTTCCTGCATGTAAAACTGAGATAGTTTGTAATTGCCGTCTAAATTACATATTCAAATGTTCAAAATCAGATTTACATTGATATATTAAGAATTCTGTTGTGATTTGTATGTATCTTTCTTAAATATTCTTGCAGCATGATTTTATTATTTTAATAAAGCTGACAAATATATATAATGTCTTCTGCATTGTGAGGTGTTGTTCTTTCAGAATATGTGGAATAAACACACAATATACACAGTGTAAGCTATATCTATCTAGATAACATTTTATTATGCTGTATTTAATTCTAATTTAGCAAAACCCTGCAACAACCAGTATCATACCTGATTTATACATAAATTAATGTTGAGATGACAATGTAGATTAAATCATCCTATCAGAAATATTGGAAGATATTGTTGCAGAGCATTTAATTTACAGTTGTATTCTAATTTACAAGCTCTGAAGAGCTGATTGGATCAGACAAGGCTTTCATTTAAGATCATAATCTGTGCAGTACTTGTTTGTGTTTGTGAAGATTTCAGGCAAAGGAAAACTGTCAGGAACATATTTTCTATCAAACAGGAGGATGTGTCTTGACATGTTGGGCTTTAGTAACCAAAAAATAATTATCTGTTCCAGGATTTCTGTTTGAAGTATGTTTTCCAGTGAGATGAATGTATTTTAATAAAATAGAACCCACTTATTCAAGCTGTCAGATCACCTCTAATATTTGTGTAAGATATTTCTGGAGTCTGCATAATGGAAGTATAACTGCCTTTTTTTTGTTGGATTTCAAGCTCCAGGCATATCTCATCAAACAGTATAACTACCTAATTAAAGGGAAATAAACTCTTAAAATCTGTTCATCTAAAATAATGCAAATTGCCTTATAACACTTCATTAATAATATGTACACCATAGTGAAATAATGGTGAAAGTATGAAAACTTACAATGGCATGGTATGAAAAATCAAAATACTAGTTATGGGAAACCATGAGAAAGCAAATAAATGTATTTTATAAAAAGTTAATAGTGTCACAAAGGTCTGAAATGACATGCAAATTTACCATATTACATAGGCATAAAAAAAATTCGAGGACACAACATATCCATGCCTTAGACATATAATGAAATTCTGGTTCACTTGAGCACTCTGAATGACTAATGAGCGCCCTAGGCCCAAGAAGTTAACAACTCCGCTTCAATATCTCTGAAGCAGTCACAAAAATCCATCCATAACAATTTGACTTAAATTTCAAAGTCTTTTATTTTAGTTATTATCCTAAATTTCTGAACCAATAATAACAGCAATGTTTTTTGTCTTTGATAAAGATTAAGGTTTTCAAATAATCCCTCATTATATAGGACAGATATAATGAGTTGCCAGATAACACAGTTTTGTATTTTTTTCTTTCTCTGTCAATTTCAGCGAACACACTGGAACATTACTTCTATCATGTTTATAAGAAACAAAACCAAGAAAATAGATAATCATATGTAGGTGCAGATTTAAATAAGGGTGTATTTATTTGTTAAAAGCAAGCAGTTACCTACAAAAAATCAAATTAAGATATTCATTCACTGATATTATCTTTATCTCTAAAGTTAGAGCAACTGTTGAAGAATGTAGTGTTTCTATAGTTGTATTCTGACAAGCCAGAATTCCACAAATTCTGTCAGATCTCTGAAATTATTCAGCATTGTGTCAAGAAATGAATAGTGTGACATCCACAGATGTCTGTCCTGCTAGTTTTCATAAGAAGGGAGCCATGTGGTTGTCATAACTCTTCAAGGAGCTCTGTCCTGTAATGTAAGGAAAAAAGTATTATAAAGAATACATGAACAAATGGTTTTATCATATAGAAGTTTGGGAGGAAGTCAAATTCTAATCTTGCACTTCTGTTCTCCAATGTAAACAAATCTGATGACTTTGCCATCAACTTGGCATTTTGGACTCATTAGAGACAAATGTCTGTAACATTGTGTTACTAAAACAAAATACCTTTATTATTTTTACTTCCTGGAAGCCAAGACTGGCGTTGCTTTCTTGCCTTTTTCTTTTTCAAACAAGCAGCTCTCTAACCTCAAATTCTCCATGGAAAAAACCTGGATTTGCACCTACAATTCTGTAAACTATTTTTTCTGTTCTCCTGGTTGTCAACCCTGTGTGAACCTCTAATAAACCATGGCCACTTTGTTTTCCTTTTCCACCCCTTCTCCTTTGTCCTAATTCTCTGCTCTCTCCCTCCTTTTTTCTTAATTTCTGATCGTGTCCAAACCACTGCGCCTGTGGCCCCACCATTGTTTTATTTTATCTCTCTCCATTTCCCTCCTTTTTGCTTTCCCTGTAGAATCCCCCCAGTTCATTGATGTTCACAGTGCCCCTAGGGTGTGAGCTTATAGCCTCAGTTTACATTGGGTCTGGACCTATTCCTTCTAATCCCTCCCTTTGCCTGATTTCCTTCCGGAGGTTATGGCCCTGGCTACTACAATGATGCAATTCCCTTCCCATTCCTCACTACTCTTTAACTCCTCTCACTCTAAGTGGCCAACTGATGCAGTGGTGGCCCTCAACTCTTTTCCTGTTTCCAAGCAACATCTTTCTTTTAGTGGGGTCTGCTTGGAATCATTCCTCATCCATTCAGTCTTAGAGACAAAAATGCAACATCACTTACTGATTATGGAGGATTTTGGCCCACCTGGTCATTTAATTAATTTATCTTATGATAACTTGTTTATTGTGTGATAATATATATGAAATAAGTGAACAATTGATTCAAATCAAATTGTTAAATGTCCACTGTGGTGGTGTGTGTCAACACCATGAGTTAACATCAGTGCAATATCTTCAAAATCCACTTTCGGAACTTGTTTTACTCTTGATTCGATTTTGTCCATTTTTTAAACCAAGTGTTTTTCAATGGTCACTATGACTAAAGCATGTTTTTACTTTTCAAATTTTCAGATGTCCATAGGATATTACTATACCATTTTGACCTTGGTTTAAAGGACCTAGGCAATTACATACCAATTAAATTATACAAACTAAAGCACTAATGTGTTTTTAATATACTGTAGGCCCTTTGTCTTTACAATCCCCACAAAAAGCCACAGGGATTCTGATTCACTGCTTTTTTATTTAACAAAAAAAGTGTTGTTGGAGCATGGAAAAGGGTTGTGGTAGCATGGACCAAGCTATGCTGTTGAAGCTCTTACTCTAGTTTCTAGTTAGAAACAGCTGGATAACATCCTTGGATCAACTGATTGCTAACTACCAAACCAAATGTCCTCTTGTTTGTAATTTTTCTTATGTTGTTTATATTTTTGTTTACATTTCTCAGAACTTTTAATATGTTCTTTTTATTATAACTCAAAATTGCTTTCACTGCAATGCATAATCTTTTTCAAATAATTTTGTATAATTTGCAAAGACAGGTTTTAAAAATCTGATGTCTGCTTATTCATTTCTCACCATTGTGAATGACCTGCTGTATCTGTTGTTGACAATTCTGCCCTAGAGAGCTCATTATAACCTAATATCTCAGAACTTCTTATTTTAATGTGTATTACATATATAGTATTTGGGTGGTAGGGGGTCTGTCTCTATGTTGATCATAAATGGTGTAAAACTTTAGTAGTGCAAGACCAGCTGTATGTATCCTGCCTACAAGACAGAAGTCAAGTATGAAGGGGCACTTTTGAAAACAGCTCAAGTATGGTCGGAGATTAATATTGACTGCCTTGACTGCACCGACTGAGATGTTCTTATTGCACGATGCTCAGATTTCAATGAACAAGTTGGGATGATTCTTTACTTTCTGTGTTTATAAGAAATTAAGTATCTAATACTAATAATAATAATAAGCCTCGGGTTACCAAAGAGCTCAAGAGTATTCTGAATGAAAAGAAGATGTATTTCACTATGGATCACTCAAAAAAAGAATACAAGCAAATAAAGAAATTAACCCATTAGTGTTTTCCTGTGCAAATTATACTGTATGCTTACAACTGACAAATTAAACACAATAATTAAATTGTCGAAAAGGGATTTTATCATGTTGCTACCAAAACTCCAATGAGATATGTTACAATACTTTATGACACTAATACAATTATTGTTTTGCATAGAGTATATAGAATTTTTAGTAATTGTGTATGAATAGTAATTAATTTAAGATGTTAGCTGTAAAAAAATATGAGACATGGTGGCATTAAAATATGTATTTAAAGGCAAAATAGCACACACTGTTAAAAACAAAAAAAGAGGCCAGATTAAAATAAAAATTTAGAGTAGCTTTTTGAATAACTCACATACTGTAAGGTGCATTGTAGCTGATACAAGCTGATTCACATTATTGAAGTCTGTACTATATTAAATCAATATATTTAAGATCTTTATACTGCAGCTTGCCATTATATTGTTGAAGTACACACTGCTCAAAACATTTACACTAGTATCATTATATTGATCGCTTGCAAAAAAGTGGTTGTAAATGGTAACATTATGTGTGTAGGGCATCAGAAAATGTAGTTTAGCAGATTATAAACTCTGTGTGAAACACTATGTAATAATTGCTGAAATTCAGAAAACAAATGTCTTTGTCAGCTGCTATGAAAAGCCAAATGAGATTTACAATGATTAGCGTCTTAGCGGCTTCCCAGCTCATGGAAACATTTCACACTATTGTACTGTTGTGCATTACCATTTGTCCATAGGACAAACTGCATCAGATATAACACTGAGAAGAACATATTTTTTATTAAAGAAATAATCCTTCTGGCTGGTCCTTTTTATTACCGTTAATACCTTTTTCCATTACACCTCAAAGTGGCATTAAAACAATAAACTACAAAAATTTAAGATAAGCGATGTTTTGAAATATAACATGGATTTGCATCTTCCTTGAATCCCACTCCTCTCCCCTTTGAGGTGGCTGGGATTCCCTACAGTGTGAGAAGTGACCAACAGTTAGATGCAAAGATGGAGATGAAGTGTATGTCTTCATGCTTTCAGGCATAGAAACTCAAATTCCACCTCCAGCTTTAAAAAATCACAAATATTTAATATTTTTTTCAGAACTTATACTATGGTGAATTAAAATAACTTGTGACAGTTAACAAACCAGCCAGCAAGCAGGAGGGAGAGGGTAAGTGAGCAAGAGAGTGCTTTACATTATCAAAGGAGTTTTGTAGTTAAGGCCAATGAAGCTATACACTATGCATGTTATGTTATTGCTACTTTTAGTAAAATTATTTTAATATTTAACATACTTTGATCTTTGATGAACTGGCACCCCATCCGGGGTGTACCCTGCCTTGCACTCATTGCTTGCCGGGTAGGCTCTGGCTTCCTGCAACACCGTATGGTATAAAGCGGTTTGGCAGAGAAAGTGTTTTTATTATCCTTACGAGGCAAATTTGTTAAAAGGACAAGTTACACATCTGGGAATTGAGCCCGGATTGCCAGCATTGCAGGTAAGAACTCTACCGCTGAATCAAAAATGTCACTATATTTAAACAAGGTCAATTAAAAACTACAAGCATTTCATTTCCCATTCACTACGAAGAAGCACTATACAGTGTATCCATTCAATTCAATTTAAAATACTTCATTTTAAGCAGCAAGTGGTACATACAATACAACACATAAATGTACTACCAAACAGCCAGAAGAGTACCAGTGTCTAAAGAGAGCTGGAAAAAGTGTTGAAACACTTCACTCAGTTCTGCAGCACAATACTTTAGTGTACTTATTTCATCTGGACATGCCGCTTTGATGACTAAAATAGTTTGCTACCATACAAGTTGATATTTACAGTGTATTTCCTGGAATAAGTAGTTGTTGAAAATTATTGACTTGAGTGGGGAAATTATGCTTTTTGAAACAAGTAAAAAGCATATTTAACTCATCAGGTGAGGTCTGTCTTCTAATTCTATCCACTGGGATG
Source organism: Lepisosteus platostomus (assembly GCF_059453375.1). Lineage (NCBI taxonomy): Eukaryota > Metazoa > Chordata > Actinopteri > Semionotiformes > Lepisosteidae > Lepisosteus > Lepisosteus platostomus. The sequence goes on from NC_142614.1 coordinate 53,368,587, forward strand.
AATTTGTGTCCCTCACTGATATGGACTGCGGCCATAGTTTTAACATCTGGCCAGGCAATGCGGAGATTGCCTTGTCTAATTTTCACCTCTACTTTATTTTTATGAACTATTTGTGCTTGCCGTATTTCAAGCTAAATAAATATTTAAAAACTGTTTGATTTGTATGACAGCCACACATAGCTGTGGTATTTTAAGGATTCACTGCATTCCTGCAGTCCTGACTTAGATTTGAAAAAATAAAAATGTTGTGACATTGGGCTGTTCTTCATACTGCGACATTTACAACAATATACTGCTTGACACCTCATGCATTCTAGATGGCTGCATCTGTAGGTTAATCGGCTTCTTGGTTTCACCCTGGTGTGAGTGAGTGTGTGTTTGTGTCATTGTGTCTGTCCCATGATGGACTGGCATTTCATCCGGGGTCTACCCTGCCTGATGTCTATTGCTTGCTGGGATTGGTACCAATTCCCTGCTACCCTGAATTGGAAGAAGCCGTTAGAAAATGGATAATAATAGAAAGAAATAGTTCTTTGTGTTTGTGTTGTGATCTTTATACCCAGGGATATCCCAAATCAGGTGGGTCATATCTGCCAGCAGACCCACTACACACCAGATCAGCTAAAGAAGTGTGAAACTACTACAGTAAAATCTATTTAATTGAGAAATTAAGAGAAAAAGTCGGTAGTCATAAATGAGCAAACCCTGAGTGGAATTTAAATTAACATTACATATGAAAGGTTACAAATGAGAGAAGGCTATGAGGCCCATTTAGAGCATTTGGTTTCTAGTAGCTAATTGCCTCCTTTTTTAATGTACTTCTCTGTACTTTTCACTTATGTCATCTTGTTCATTTTTTACTAATTATTGATGCAAGCCCACCAAGCTGATTTTGTTCATATCTTTTGAAGACTTTGAATTCTTTAATTGATTCCTTTTGTAGACTACTTTGTGATTAAAATGACTTTGTTCTTTTAGTCTGTGAGAATAGGACATTGTTTTAAGCACAAGGATATAACTTGTCTCTGTTCTTTTGTGTGAATCCAGAGCAGCAACATCACATGATAGAGTGCTGAGAGAAATCTGTGAATTTGTGAAGTTGGTTGGTTTTCTTGTAAATTTTAGATCTAATACTTAACTAGATCTCCATGAAAGTCTTGAATGAAGATAGGATGAAGATAATCTCATTAAATGTATAAAACAAAGACACAAGATATGTTAGGACTGATTAACCAAATGAACAAAGAGTAAACTTTGTGTGAATAGGAGTGTGAATCCTTAGGTTCTGTAACTGGTGGCACCTACTTGAGCCGCAGTGAGTTCAACCAGACATCTCTGTAACAATTTATCAATTTCTCATATTTGAGGCATTTGTGAATTTTTTCCTTTTGTTTTTGCATGAAAAGCTTGATTCAGGACTGTTAACATCAGTGGGATTTACACTTAGGTCTTTGTACCCTACTTGTTTTTAATCTTTATCGGTATTTTAGGTTTTAGTGGTAACTGGGTTGAAGTCTGACCAACCCTGGTGTAAAAACAGTTCCACCCTGACTTGGTCCATAACCCGCATCGGACTCACCCTGTAAAGTTAACCTTAAATAATGAAACAGCAGCACCATGCTTCTCCATTTTCAGCTAAGTCTTAAAGGAAAACTAATTCTTCTTTTTCCTTTTTAAACCTATGGGAAAATCAACTTATTTCTCCTTTTTAATGAATGGAAAATTAATATACTTTTCCCTGGTATAAATAGTACCATTTACTAGTCTACCTTATGACTAGCCAATTAGACCTTAAGAACTGTGTGCTGAATCTTTTTATAGAGAGAATGATTGAACACAGCTGCCTCAGATCTTATTTTCTTACTAGTCTTTTTAGTCATATGGTAATATAGTAGACTGCATTTCTTGTGTGTTGTTCCAACACTTTTAGCATTTAAAGACTGTATAAACACTTTTACTTTCAAATTGACCATGGTGTCTCTTTCAGCATTACTCCCTGTGGATCGTACTTATAGTTTTACTTTGGATTTGAGGTAAACTTCATTTTGTTGGGTTTGAACGTAATCCATGAACTTTGTACAGAAAGCTCTCAATGTAGACAGGTTCTGCCATTCCAATACATGAATGAAAGTAATGAAGACTTATATATTTTTTTCCTTTCTGTTATAGAGTCAAACAAACACAATTCATGTTAATGGTACAGACAATAAATCTCAAACTTAAAGATTACTCAGATTAGTGTCCTATAATTTGCTTTTAATTTCCTGTTTAGAAACATAGTGTTTATCAGCAACAAATGCAATTAGTACATCAGGTTTTTTGGTTTAAATAAGGAGCTGTTCAATTTTGAGAAAAAGTTTTGAGCTGTTACAAATAAAGTCCTTCAGGCAGCAGGGTTTTCATTTTAGTTAACATGTATTAGAAGATTTGGCACACTTTGGTATCAGAAGGCAGCACACAGAATATTCTTATGTACTTTATGTCATGTAAAGAAATAAGTATTAGATAATGATGTGGGCCACACTGTTACAATGAGATAGACTGCCAAAAGAAAGATTCCCAGCTTGGCTTTATGAAACAAAATCTTCCACGGGACACACATTTGAGAGTAATGCATCAGTCATCTGAAGATCACACTTGCTGTCAAACATGGCTCTGACAAGCTTGGGAATGGCTTGTCATTGTGAATTACTTTAAAAGAAAATCATCTACACTGCACAAAAGGTCTTTTCATTTTAGATGTTTTCTTTCCATGGGCAATCCAAGGCAGAATGCTGACAGTCCAATATACTGTATGCGATTTCACTAAATTAAAATATATACCATGTCCTAAATGTCAGAACATATTTTTATGTTTTTTTACAAGCTGACAATATTTTTAATACTACATTTAACTACAGTACATAAGATCAGAGTTTATGCATGATTTCCAGTTTATTGCAAATATTTTCTTACCATGTGATACAAGATAAAATATCGTCAGTAACATTAATTAATTAATTAAATGTACATTTAATTAAAACCACAAAAAATCTAAATTGCAAACAAACTGTTAGTTGCTCTTCAACTCATGCCTTCTTTGAGCGTTGTTTTATTATAATTGTGATTTGGAAACAGCAATGACATATGCAAATTCCAAACCCTTTTACTTCACATTTTGTTCTTCCACTTACTTGGCTTAGCCAGTTCAGTTTATTTTTGATCCATCACTCTGTTTTTTTTGTCATTAGCTGAACAAGAGATTTACAGATGAATAAGCTTAGGTAACTAAACACTCATGAAAAGCTTAACGTTTAAGGACTTAAAAAAAGGATGCAAAACCTTAAAAGCACATATTATTTTTCTCACTTTAAAATCACTTTAAAAGCATTAATTACATTTTAAAAGCAGGAGTTGCTTTTAAGGAGCTGGAAATTAAAAACTGAAAATCAGCAAACCTAGATGGGAGCTGTTCTTTTTTCAATTAGTATATTTTTCAAAATATAAAAGATGAAAAAACATGTTATATGATCAAGTACTGTTCTACAGAAAGCCATCAAAAGGAAGTTTTTATAAAAAGAGCCTATGTAAGTAATTGCTTTAAGTGCTGATGCATCATGACAACTAAAAAAGGATTTATCTTTTTTTAGTTGTCATGATGCATCAACACTTTATCGAGTTATGGAAGTTAAAAATATAGTGGTGCTCTACAGTGAATCATAATCTTGATGTGTCTTCTATGGACTTCTACTGGTGAAAGTTACATTCCTTAACAGAAAAGAGAAATAACATGCTCTGTTTTGTAATGGAAAACCTTGTGAATCACTTAGAAAAACTATAAAAATAAATAGACCACAATAGACAGAGACTATCCATCTTCCTGTATAGTTGTACTAAAATACATATTTTGTTCTCATCCCCTGTCTCTAAAACTTCTCATGCAACATTTAGTATAATTACAAATTATGCCAATTAGTAAGGACAGAAATACTATTGTTTACTTGAATGCTTTTAATATTGGTCATGCTTCACTTACAGGAAACTTCCAAAGTAAGCTTCTAAAGCAGAAGCTGAACAAATGAGTCCTCACTTACAGTTGTCAGCACAGCTTCAAAGAAAGATGAAATAAATTTCTGGGCTCTTTCATCTTCCATAATCAGCTCTACACAGCTGAATATGTCCCAGGCCCTGCTTACTTCCTCTTGCAGCACTAATTCAATGTGGAACACATAGACTTTTTAAAAGACCTTGCGCTGAAAGTTCAATAGCTTTTTTATTCCTTTTTCAACAAAGGCACTGTGTTTTATTATCCAGTGTAGAAGTCTAGTGCACCCTGCACTGAAGTACTATAAAATACTGCCACAGAGTCAAAATCATTATGCTAACTTTAAGTTTCACAAAGAGAAAGCTTTATGCTATAAATCCTGAAATACTGCAATAACATTGAACAAGTTAAACCATTACCCAGTTCAAAAGATAATTATTTGCATCATTAATAATATTAAATATGTTCTATCATTTTACTATTCTGTATCATACTGTACAGGTATGGCAGTTTTCATGTGCTGGAAATAATGAATAAATGACAGTACACTACTAAGTGAAAACAAATAACTTTAAAAGAAAACTGTTTCATTTGTTTTTTTTTCTGAAATTATGATTTGAATCGTAATGTCCTTTAATGTCTGTAATGTCCTGAATCTTATATCAGCAGCCATGTCATGTCAATTTGATTGTTTACATTTTCTATGTCCATACTAAAATTATTTTAACAATTTTACTTATGCTTTTGCTTTCACATCATTTATCTTTTACCTAGAGAATGATTACCATATTTTGCCTTGAGTAAAGCCTTACAATTCCATTTCTGACTTAAAAAATGAATAAAGGTTGCATGATAAATCACAAGCCAAGCACATTCCATCAATATTTATGGCTATATTAATATTCATAAACTACAGCTGTCTGGAATGTTTTAGCAGCACTGGCCTGTTCTTAAGCTTCTTGTTATTGGCAGTATCTGCCAGTAGCTTCCATCCTCATTCTTGCCAGGAGCTCGGAAAAGCTTTGGCCATGATCCAACTCACTTTTGCTTAAATGGACACTCAAGCTCCAACAGATACACGGCTAAATAGAGGCCAATAATTCAATACAGTATGACTGTACTGAGGCTCCTAGTAAATCCATCAAGCAGTAAATATCATCTGCAGCCAGTGCAAGCTTTTTTCTTTCCAATTTTTGTGTAAGTCTGCGTGAAGCTCCAGATTCATCGAATCATGTAATTTATTCTGCAGTTCAGGCTGAGCTGTCTCAGACATCATATTGACTTTTCTTCTATCTGTCAGAAGCATTCAGTGCTTTATTTTCTTCACATATCTTCTTTGTTTGTTTTTTTTTTCTTGGACAGCTATTTTGCATTTATGTATTTTCCAAGGAAACACAAACACTAGAAAAGGTTATTATGTACATAAAGCTTAACTCTTAGGGATGCATTTATCTAGTACTCACAAGCAAAAACAAGGCAAAGGAAGAAATGGTTATAATGCACGTTATTTTAAAAAATGAAAGGAATTTTGGGAAATGTACTTTTACTTTTTTTAAGCCATGTAATGATATCCATGGATATTAAAAAGTTCAATTTCATTGAATCACACCAGAAAATAAAATCAAGGTTAGGTGATGGTATAATCATGCCTTTTAATATCATTTCCAAAAGCTTTATTATGAAAACTTTACCTATAATTCTTTAATAATGAAAAATGAAAGACATTTTTACTGAATGCAAAGACTGTTACAAGTTATTTTTTACTTAGTTCAGTTCTTGCTTTGTAAAGATAACTTTGTAATGGAGCAAACTGCAGAATGAAAGAAAGGCCTTAGCAAATAATAATGGTTAAACACAAAAGAAAAGTTTTTGGTTTCATCAATCTCCAATACAATACAATACAGTTCTAGCATTTTAGAGACTGACGTGAGCTATGGAAGCAGTAATATCAAATCTTAGATCACTTTCTTTACAATCACTAAATTACAAGGATCCCAGCATTTATTTATCTTTTAAGCATTGTTGATATATATAGTTGCAAAAAGTAGCCATATTAATATGAATTCCAGAGCACAGCTTGGTAACAGGAGACTGACTAAATAGTCAGATTCAAAACTGTTCTGTCAGGTAAGATAAGTAATCCCATTTCTACCCAAGCATTTCTGCATTAAATTTGTTAAATATCTCTGTTGCAGAGACATGGGTCTACTGATCGCATTGGATCAACATGGCTCAGTGTTTATTGATGCAGCCTACACTTCATTCATTTTGAAATGCAAAAAATGCTTGCATACAAAGCCTTATTTGTAAAAAGTGGCCCAATATGTTGTAGCATTTAAAGTCATAAAACAGCTGAAAACCTAATTACAACATCTTCAATCAGAAAATTTCTCTCTTGAAATTATGTATAGAAAAGGAATGCCAGTCCAGTAGCAGGAAGTTTTCAATGAGTAAATTCATACATTGAGATCTCAATTATAGAGTGATATTCAGCACACAGTCTCATTATGACAAAATGTTCACTCCTAAGAGCCCCTGATCTACAGCTACACACTGTATATTGGAGAACCTTATCTACCTCAAGCACCAAGCTCGTATGCCCAATAATGACCTGTGGAACTCATATGATCTTCATACCATGAGTGTGTCTGGATGAAAGAGTGCTAACTGCTGGTCAATCAGCAGAATATAAATATATATTTACAATATACAGTAAATACCTTACTGAAATAATGAGATACTGTATGTCAACATATCTTTCAGAACACAGCCTTCTTCTAATGATATGTCTCAAATTAAAACCCATTGAAGGCAGGTGAACAGTTTGGCAGAGCTGGCCAGGTACTAAGTAGTTTAATGCATTCAGATGCAATCATTTAGAATGCTCATCAATACTCATGTTAGTGGTGTAGCGGCGAGGCTTATTAATAAGAAAGAATTAAGTGTTTCTGAGCTTTCCCAAATTAGGCCTAATTTCTCTGTTCATCTCTGTGGTGCAGCCACAGAGAAAGAATTCATGCAAGCTGATTTAAGATGTTTTCTTGTGATAAGAAACCAGCTCCCAAAGGGGGATGCACTTAGCTAAGCCTGGCTATCATGATCAATGGTCATCCATTGGCGCCTATCTGTCTAGGGAGTGCGAGTTGGACATCTGGATTGCATTCCTAAGTGTCAGGAGTAAGTGACTCATATCTCACCTTGATCAACCAATCAGGGACTGGTAGGGCCGAGTAACCCACGTGGGACTCTGATGCCCATGGAACTTTCAGCCAATCAATGAGCTGAAGTTCCTCCAGGTAAAAACAGGCAACACAGAGATTCAACAAGATTCAGAAGGGATTCTGGAGAGGATTCTGTGGACTGTTCTAAAGGGAATTCAAAGGAGAATTCCAGGGCAGGACGGCCCAGGAGCAGAAGGCTCCCAAGGGCAGGACATCCTCGCAGCGCGCCTCCTGACCATCCTGAGACTCAGCCCGGACAACCACGGAACGGCCAGTGTGTCCGAGTGCCAGAACTTTCCTTTGTTCTAAGAGTCTAGAGTGGAGGTTGCCAGAGAGTAACCAGCAGCAGGCCTCGTGAACAGGTCGGAACTGTGGACAGCTGAATCACTATTCAGAACTAGCTCTTCATTAGGAACGAACCGGTCCTCTTCCTGACTTGCCGGGACCCACAGTCATCTTTTCTCCTGTGCACAAACTTTGCTAGTTAAAGCCAACACTAACTAGCCGGTCAGTGAGCATCAGCAGCGCACCGTCGCAAGCCGCACAGCACAGCCTGGCACCGAGCCAGAGAGCGCGGATTGGACAGCAACAGCCTGCAACTGTTTCTTTGTGCCCGCAGGAGATCTGAATCCCCAAAGATTGGATGAGTATTCAACTTCAATGCATTACAGCTCAAGAATTCAATTGTTATCCCAACCAGTTGATATCAATTTAATTCCTAAGAGTTATGTACTTGTTTCGAGTATCTAATGTAGAAGTTATAACCAAGTTCATTTATGAAACGGTCTTAATGAATGATATACTGAACGTATGTCCTCTTGATATATGTAACACTTCGTAACTGATTGAATATATATCTTTTGTATTCTGATAATCCTCTCGATAAGATCTGTTAGTTTAAGGCATATTCTATGTATTAATAAATGTATCCTCGTGTATTAGTACCTGTTTGTGTGCGTTGTTTGAGTTATGTCGCATGGTTGGACTCTAAAGCCATCAAAAGAATCAACTTTGTGATTTACTGCTACAATTAATAATTGTCTCAGTAAATGCCCAAACCCTACAGAACTGGTGCCTTCAGAGAGCCACTAACATTACATATTTGGCGTCCCTGAACGAATATGAATCACTACAGTGGTAAGCAAACTGGAATACTGTGTGTTTCAGCTTGCCAGATTGTGACAGAGGAGCCTGTCACGAGGTACAGATAACACGGGAAATACATATTCATACAACTTCCGTTGAGCGGTTGCTAGATAAGTTCCTGAGGGTGCAAACTCAGGGCTTGACTAGTAACTGCTATTACTTAATTTCATATACATTCACATACTTAAACACAGTGTAAGAGGACCCGGGGAAGGGTCATCTCTAACAGGTATTTCCGAAACGAAACACTGAAAATACTAGAGATGGACCTTAGCAAGATGGCGGACAAAAAGAATCAGCTGACCAGTAAATGGAAAGGGTCTACCTTAAGAAACAATGAGACACAGCTGAGACGCATCAGGAACCGAAATATAAGTGCCCCGGAGGCAGTGAACAGGGCGGAAGCCGGTAAGGTGAATGCGTTTTGGAGGAAAAGAGTGGAAAGAGGTGCATGTTAAAGATCGGACTAAGGGATAACGGACTACGGTAAGGAGAAAAGGTTTATGGTTTTGGATTACGGACACGGGTTAAGGATACATCGCGGATTGGCTTTATTACGGACTTTTGGAACTAGGAACGGATCAGGACTAAGGGAACGGATTACGGACTGTATTAGGAAGACAGTTATTGGAAGAAACGCCACGGATCTGAGGAAAGAAAAGTGTGGTGTAAGTATTACCTTCGTTCACATAAACTCTCCCCCGGTGACACCACAACAGGTATGAGGGAGTACTGTGGTGTGAATGGAGAGCGCACTCAAAATGTATGTTACTCACTGTTTGTTTCGTGTTGGTACTTTCGGGGTGAGTCAGCCTATGTTGGCCTAAGAAGGCCAAACCTAACCCCAGTTCTCAAGGCTTATTTAAGGGGATGGGAAAAACCATGCATCAAATTGGAGAAATGGTTTGTTCGAGAGAGAGAGAGAGAGAGAGAGAGAGAGAGAGAGAGAGAGAGAGAGAGAGAATTTACCTTTATTTGAATAATTATTTTTGTTTCTTTTTTGGGTTTTTTTTCTGGTGTGGGGGACAGGGAGCACTGTAAATAGACTGCACTTGTTTTGCTTGGGTGCTTTTACGGCGGAGAGCCAGTCTGGTATAAAACAGACCTACTTTGGCCTTGCTCAGGTCATTGTGTGACAGATTTAGGGCTTCACACCCCAAAGAACATCAATACTGTAGGTGGCAATGGTGGTGCATTAGATGTTATTGAAACTGTAGCTTCATTTAGTACTACAACTTCAAGTTGTACTACTTCTTTAAATCCACTTCATATGGAATATTAATAAGGAATCGTGTAACTAAAGGGAGTGAACTTGTTAACTTAAAATAAAAATAAATACAGTATAATAACATTTCTCAATGTTATTAACAATATTAAATTATGAATAAATATATTGATTTACCTGGTCATTGTAGCTGAAAATAAAAAAATAAGGTAGATAACAATATTCCACTTTTTTCATAAACATTTTCTGCATTAATATCTTTAACTCGGTCACTTCCTGTAGTTATTTTGGGAAAGTTTTGATGTACCTGTTTTAACTACATTTCCCATGAACACATGCATGGTTCAAATTAAAAGCATAAACAACATATATTTGAAGTTTAAAAAGTAAAAAAAAAAACTGCTTTTGATGGAAATGATTTATAGTTGTAATGTGATACAATCAACCAAACTTCTAAACTTTTTTCCATATTTATATATTAGCATTGCATAAAAAAGATAAATACTGGTCTTTTGATGCAGGAAATTGATTTTTCTAATTGCATAGCTTGCATAGCAAAGTCCTTTGAATTTCATATTTATTTTAAAAGGATAAAATAGGAAGCTCCTTAGATTAATTCTGCAGTTTTACAAAAATATTGACACTGTTATGAAGTATTATGACATGTTAAATATTTTTAAAGAAAATTAACGCGTTTCTTAATGTTACCTTTTTAAAGGATTTGATATAGCCAGATTCAGTTATTATGTACATTAACTCCAGAATAAAATAATAATAATTGATTACACTTATATAGTGCTTTTCTGGACACCCACTCAAAGCACTTTACAGATAATGGGGCCTCTCCTTCACCCCCGCCATCAATGTGCAGCATCCACCTGAATGATGTGATGGCAGCCATAGTGCGCCAGAATGCTCACCACACATCAGCTGTCAGTGGGGAGGAGAACAGAGTGATGATGGCAATTAATAGATGGGGATTATTAGGAGGCCATGAGTGGTAAAACCCAAAGGGAATTTTGGCCAGGATGCTAGGCTACTCTTAAAAGAGTAGGACACCCCTACTCTTTTAAGAAATATCCTGGGATTTTTAATGACCACAGAGAGTCTGGACCTCGGTTTTAAGTCTCTTCCGAAGAATGGCACCTTTTTACAGCATTGTGTCCCTGTCACTATACTGGGGCATTAAGGAACCACATAGACCACAGGGTGAGCGCCCCCTGCTGGCCCCAATAGTGCCTCTTCCAGCAACAACCTTAGTTTTTCCCAGAAGGTTTTCCATCCAGGTACTGGCCAGGCTCACACCTGATTTGCTTCAGTGGGTTGCAGGGTGACATGTCTGCTGGCGATATGTTACTACTTGACAAGTTCCTTGTAGACAGTCACATGATTACACGAAAAAATATATTACACTATTTCTCAGTAATGAAAGCAGCACAAAAACTGCTTTCAATGGCACAAACCAGCATAAACGGATTACTAATGAATGCAGTGGGGTTCATTGTTTGTGCTGTTTGTAGGGGGCAGCTTGAAAGAGCTTCACAGTAGAGGGTATGGGAGTACTCATTTTATCATTCTTGATGCGTGAAGAAACATAAATCGAAAGCTAGCCATACAGCTTTGGATCAGTTTGAAACCATGTCTACTGTCTTTATAATGCCACCTTAAGGTGTAATGGAAAATGTCAATAATAACAAATTGTCAATAAAATGACTGTTAGGCCAGCAAGAGATTTAGTTTTTGGTAGCAGCTAGTGAGAAGGACCTTTTTCCCTGAATTTCTGAAATAATTATTATCTCTCTGTGTGTTTAGTAAATTATTATAAATTTCTGTGTTTCACACAGATGTGATCATTTACATTTCAGTCATGCTGCCCTGCCCCTCCTCTAGAAACAATGGAAAAAAAAGAAAGTGCTCTCACAGGAAGATGCTTTAGTCTATTAAAAGATTTAGATAATGTAAAACTATGTGCTGCAAAGGAGACACATCCTGCTCCATTTTAATTAGATCCTTTAAAAATAAACACCTTACAATTCTTTTAGAATGATAAAATTAATAAATCCCAATGTAATGTCAATATTCTTCTTTGTATTCTTGTATCGGCTACAATACAACTTAACCAAAACTTTAACCAAAAACGTTATTCAAAACTAAAAACTATTTTAATCTAGGAGGAAATCACTAATGGGTAAATAAACATTTTATTTTATTATTAAAATACTGTGTAATTTCTCTCTGAAAACCATGTGCAGCTGTGGTACATTAAGGATTCACAGTTCCACCTGGTAGTTTTACAGAATAGTGCAGTACTGCATCAGACTATTTGAAAAAATCCAAATATTTATACGTTGGGCTGTTCATCATTTGTGGTTGCCGCATGCCAGCTGATACCTTGTACAATTTAAATAGCTGCATATGTACATTTCAAGGACTTAAGGGAATGTCCTATGCTGACAGGCTGAAGGAACAAAACCTTTTTACCCTTGAATATAGAATGAGAAAACCTGATTCAAGTACTGAAAATCCTAAAAGATATTGACTAAATCAACCTAGAGGATTCTTCAGAGTGGACAGTGAAACAAAAACCAGAGGACACAAGTAGAAACTACGTAGTAGTGCATTTAAAACCGAGAACAGAAGACATTTCTTTACCCAAGGGATGTTGGTGTATAAAAAACAAAGTACCCAGCTATGTTGTTGAAGTACTGTGGCTCCTTTCAAGAAATGGCTGGATTAGAATCAATTAACTATTAACTAAAGGGGTCAATACAGTGCCTAAAAGCAGATCTCATTTGTATCCCTTCTTGTATTCTTGTGTTCTTATTAACATTTATCATGTATAACTGTAAAGGTATTAGAGTTATGGTATTAAAAAAGGTAATTATTTATTATTTGTCTCATTTTTTAAAAAAAACTTTCTTTATTGCTTCACAAATGTGGTACATCAAACAACTGTAATATGTCTTTTCCTTCAGATGATTCTCATTCTTAATGCATAATTCATAAAAGTGAATGATGCATTTTAGCATCTTACATGCAAGCTAATTAAATCATGAGAAGGCAAATATGACCTTTTGACCTCTGCAGGATCCACATAAAGTATACTATAAGAAAGCATTGCTTTAAGATCAGAACTGATGATGATTAATTTACTGTTCTGTGGAGTTTCACATCCATGCCTCATTTATTAACATACTGTCAGACACAATTTTATGCAGGTTGGACTATAATGAAAAATAAACTGTAATATCATTTCATAGAAGCCAGTGTCTTCTTAATTTTAGATAATGAACGTAAGACTTTCATTTCTAAATCATTAAATATTTTTTGTTTGTTTGTTTCATTACTTTTATTTGCAGACTCCAACTACACCCCTCTTATCCACATGGGAAAGGTGATTATATACTCCAGATATATGAACATGCAGAATGATTACTGGAAAAAGTTTAGAACCTAAAGGCAGAATTCTTAGTTTTGCCTATTAAAGCAACATAGTGAAGAATGCCCAGAATAAAGAAAGATGCTACTTTCTGGACCAAATTCAGACCAAATTCAAAGAATTTTCAGGTGGGAGCTGAGCTCTTCCTACCAATGCAGCTGTCAGTGTATGTATACAGTATATGCATTATTTCAGATTTATCTTTAGCTTGTTTAATAATTTCCTGTTTCCTGTGTACAACTGAGACAATCTAAAATTAAATAAATATATAACAACTGATAAAATAAATTATTAAAGTTAATTAATAGCATATGCAACATGTTTGTGATCTTTTTCTAGTCATTACAATATTATAGTAATTGCCTGGGAATCATATTTCCGGTACATGCTCTAGTTTTATGAGTTTCATACACATTTGGGTTTCCATTTTATTGCATTCTAATGGTTCTTTTCATTCTGCTAGTATTTTCATGTTTTATTACCTGAGTATTCAAGAGGGAAACACTGTGTGACTGCTTTAATTTTTTAGTAGCCACACAGCTCTCCTAAAGATGTTTTGTTCTGTATGCACTAGTGGCTTTGTGTCGATAAACACTGAAAAGATTGCTTGCAAAAACATGCCAAGGGACATGAATGGCTTGCTGTGAGCAAAGAAAGAAAACAGAATTTCCAGTTTTCCCAGCCTTTTTATGAGCTCTTGAAAATCTCTACACACCCATAGTCTGAGGTTTTTTTTGCTAGTTTGAAAATAACGTTTAATCCATATTTTGTCACATCCAGGATCCATTTTGCTTTATCAGTGCACTTTTATTCAATTTAGGCACGTATCTGCAAAGGTATTCTTTGTTAAATAGACTAGTAGTTTGTCTTTAACAAACATCTATTTATTACTGTACCTTAAAAATGTTATTCAGACTATTGCAGAGTTTTCATATTTAATTGTTTTAAAGTTTTAAAGTTTGCAGGCATGACACTTAGTAACAATTATACACAACCTACTTCAAGTATTTAACAATAAATCATCGTTACAAAACAATAAATCATTCTTACAAAACAATAAATCATTGTATAATTAACGTGAAAGACACATAGAAAATTCATGATAGAGTAGGTGTTTAAACCCTTTATCGTGACAAATTTAAGTGCATAAAATTACCTTAATGAGTTAAAAGATTGTGTGGCCTCTGTCTGCGTGCAATAATAGTGGTTCATATGATTTCAGAATAAATACAGCTACAGTATATGAATAAGATGCTTCAGTCAGGTAGAAAATTTCAGGCACAGAGTCATCCATGAAGGTTAAGCTTTCTAAACAACAATATCCTCTTCACTCTTCAAACAGAGTTTGTAATGAACAAATGGAGTTTGTAGCAAAGCAATTAATAACTACTGCAAAAATAAGGTCCTGTGGTCAGAGAAGACAAAATTGGAACATTTTGATGAAATTGCAAAACTTTACATACAGATGCAGCCATATACAATGTGCAAGATGTCCGTGGTAATGTGTCATGGTAGGCATTGCAGTATAAAGAGGTGACATGCGGCACCTTGTTCTTATTGTTCCCCAGTTGTCAAATGCAGGACTGCACTATTCTGTAACACTTCCCTCACACCCGAAGAAGGCTCCACAGCTGAAACATTGTGTTTTCTTCTCTTTTCAGCATGGAATAAACCTATTACTTGTTCCTTTGCAGCCTACGCATGCTGACGCAGCTACCCACCTGAACTACTTCAGCCTACTTCTGCTGCAACCCACTATGCCTTCCTCTAAATCTTTTTCTAGATCTCTTCGTCATTCCTTCTCTTCTCTCTTTCGTCATTCCTTGTCTTTTCAATTTGCAATAATCCAAAATACAAGGTCAAAGTAGCATCTGTCAAGAAGAATGGGTGATACATTCTTACTCAAAAACAAGTGGAAAATATTTGTATACTTATGCAATCATCATGTTTCTTTTTTCATATTTCATATTACAAGAAAACCCATGAAACATGGGGCAAACATACAAACTACATATATATAGCACCCCAGGTCCAGAATTGATTCCAGTTGCCCAGAATTGTCCCTTCCGTGAGTCTCATTCCCATGGTTTAAATGTTTCTGTAGTGTTGTTTTAAAAACCATGTACATTTATTTTGTTTCCATCAAATATGTAATTCTTGAATAGCTGTATGTTCTTTGCCATGTAACCCTTTTTCACACATAGTTGTTTTAAAATCAATATTCATCACCTTTTTAGTTTTAAAAAATCTGATTAACAGTAATAGTTAGCAAGCACTTTTAAGAACAGGCTTGAAGCTCCTGCATCTAAGTGTAGTGACATTTTTCAATGAGTGCAGTGGTAAATTTAAACACGTATTTAGGAATACTCTGCATATAAGATGTGACTGCATAAGCAGCAATATGATAATCTATAATAATACAGTAATGTATTTTTAACCCTAGAGGAAAATAATGCAGATTTAGTGTCTGTAAATATTATGCATCATTATCATCATTTTATAAACAGAAATGTGATAGCAAATAGCTGCTAAAAACACCATTTAAAAACCTTATACTCCAGGCAAATAACATATTAGTAATTATACATTCCAGGACTTCAATGGACTGTGAAAGGGAAGATCAAATATATGTGAGTTGTAATTACTCTGTAATCTCAGGAATTAAATAAGATAAACTTCTATTTTCATTCATGGCTCTAACCCCAAAGCAGAAAAACCTGAATAATCCTGAAGTAATAAGTTACTTCATTTACTTTTATTTATTTTTATGTATAGTATTAACATTTGACCTTGTACTGTATGTCATCATGCAAGCTCTAAAACCCTCACTGAAGAAGAGAACACTCATTTTTGAAGTAACTTCTGTTAGAAAGTGACTGTGGTGTTTGTCTCCCAATTTGGGAACAAAAATCCACAATAAATCATTTCTTCTTAGAAAATAAAGTGTTTTACCAAAAAATGTTTATGCTTTTTCCTAAATTTAAAATGAGTGCTGCTTTAATTAAGATACACATCAGATTCAAAATTCTGGTTTAATTTGAAACTGAATTATTTATCACAAGTAAATGATTACACTTTGTTTAAGTAAAACAACGATAAAATATTTTAAAATGTCCTTAAGTAAAAGAAATCCTATTTACGCAAAATGGAAAATTCTTTGCAAGAATGTCAAACATATGTCAGCGAATGAAATTAAAATGTTCAATGGAAATAATATTACTTTTAAATACTATTACCCAAAAATGACAGATTATTGTATTTAAAATTAAATTTGAAATGCCACACGATGCATTTGTATCTGTTTTTTGCTTCATAAAGTTAAAATCTCTGTTAATCTATCCCACACAGGAAATGTTAGTTGTAAATAATCTTGTTCCAAATGCTGTAGCAGGACAGGGGATTTTGCACAGTCTCTTGATACATTCCCAATGTCAGGCTGCCCACCACCTAAGACATTGCAACCTACAATAGTTTCAATTGGTGGTGTAATATGCTGTATCTCTCTGACAACACAGTTCACAGATTCATGGTAAGACACAAAAGGTGTTAATGTAAAGCATGGTGTGGATATTTTGGCTAGCATAAGCCTGCTCAATTCTCTACTCATGGAGGAATTCCAGTCACTGCTAATGATATAGCTCAAGCTTAAATTGGAGATGTCTGGGCTAAAAGGCTCAACCATGAAGCAAGGTCATTCAATGGTTGAGACATTCAGTAGCTCTCATTTCATTAGGCTTTTATTTAAAATTGGACATGTTAACTTTTACTATAACTAATATAGAATGTGTCATAGTGTCTCACATTTATCCTCCTTAAAAATATGTCCAAATTTTATTTAATTAAAAATGATGTATACACAATTTAAGTAAATATTTATTATAAAAAAATAAATGCTCAAAATTATCATTTATATGGGTAAAAGAAATTAAATATCACCCAAATGTGCAAATAAAAATCAAAGGCTATTTGAGGAATGCACAAGTATTCACCACCTTGCACCTTGCTATGACAAACAGTTAATAATTCAGGAAGGCACTGTGTTTACAAAACTGACATGTTCATGATGGCAAGGCTGTAGTTAATCCTCAAAAAACAATTTTGACTACAACAATATTTTTTTATGGAATATATATGTAAAAGTGACAAAATCACAGTGGTGTAAAGTCTGTATGTAAATTAACCTCCATTGCATTTTATAGAAAGTGTAAATACACCTGTCATGTACTGTACATAAATTCTAAGTGCATTTTATGTATAATTGTATATATTCAAATATGTTTAACAGTATTTAAATAATGCTATTTTAAATACTTCTCAAACCACATACAGTATTTAATTGCCCTTGTACACTGCATAATTAAGCAAGCTAATGATATCCTATACTAGAAGAACTGCTATTTAAGGTTATTTTATTATTGTGTTGTTTTTTGTTTGTATAGTTCTAAGCAACCTAATTATATTCTCTTCAATTTCCTTTGTGCCAAACACTGTCACATTTGCTTTCTAACCAAAACCAAAATGAAAGCATAATAAGGACCTCCAGCTAACTATTGCTATAGCAACTGCCACATACGATTCCATGGGGCTCTCTAAAGTCCTAAACACCTGTTTCCTTCTGTCATTTCCTCATTTTATCTACCATTAAAGTCTAATGACAGAGCCATTAAGAGATCTTTCTCAGTGAAGATTAAGTGAATGAAATGCACATAGAACTGATCGGTGGGGTCCATATACCTAAAAGCTATATCTCTACACATTGTTGAGAGATCAAACAGATGTGTCTGTTTTTACAAATCTGCTTTAGGAATTATTCATTAATTAAAATATACTCATACAGTATAAGTAATACAGTCTGTTGTATTCTCTATGAAATAGACATAAAAAATAAAAAATGCTCCTGAAGATTTGGCATATTTATTGACTGATTTTAAATGATCTAATTAAAAAAGAGCAACATTCAGTTTACAGTATATGTATGCTAGAATTGCATTGTATCATTAAATTAAAAAACATCACAATTTAACGCATGTGGTAAATTCTTTTCTCATTTGCAAAAATTAGACCTCTGGCTTTATGGGGCATTTATGAGATCATGTTTGCATCAAAATGTGAGATGCAAAATAGAAATATTAACTGGTAATACTTATTTTTGTATTCATGTTTATACAAATAAATGTCATATTCATTCATTAATGCAGAACGTGTCCAAGTCTAATGTAGTGGATTAGCTTCAAAGCTACCCTTAAACTGAAATAAATATATTTATTGAACATGAAAGCTTCATTTATCTTGTATTAAGGCTTAATTACTACTAGTCATCTTGAAATACTGTAAAATCACTACTCTCCTGTATTAAGAAAGATAGTTTATAGGGATAATACACATACTGTACATGATTATTGCTCAAAAACTAAAATTTTACATTGTAAATCATTATCCAACTGGATATTGATATTTAAATCACTGTGGAAAAGGAGAATCATTAAGATGTAGTTGTATGCATTGTTTGCTAGCTTGACTTCATTAATTTATTATTACATTCATAGTATCAGTGCTTTAAGATAATTTATTTTTAAGAGGTTAATCTTCAAAAACCGTAAAGGCAGCTGCTTAGGTGTTCACAAATGTTGTCCTAAAAAATTACACTGAATTTAATTAAGATTGGTCTCTGTGGCAACACACTATTGCAAAGTACTTAAAAAACAGTAATGCAAATCATTTTTCATCTCCCATTTCAAGTACAAAGGATTATCAATACAATTTTCAGATTATTTTATATTAATGAAAATATTTCTGTAATCATTTTTTTCAAATGAAAGTTGAATTGTACTTTCGTAACGTATTTAAAAAAATGGGTTTCAAAAACTGTTCTCACAAACTACTGCCCTACTATTGCTATGTACAAATTGTTGCTTTTGTAGTTTCTACAGACACGCAGCCAAAAAACTCCATTCCAGCACAAACAATTTAATTTAAGTCTAAGTCACTGCTTCTAATACCAATTTTTTTTTCTCTGGGTTCCCTAAATATAATACAATAATACATTTCTGTGCTTAACACTATTAGTTTAGAATGTATGTCTCCAAAAATATTTAAAATGTTAAAAAAGTTAAAACCAGCAAATACTAAGACATATTTTTATATGATCAGATAAAAAATCAAGAATCAAGTTCCATATTAAGGACAAAACATCGAGAAATAAGCTATTACCTCCAGTAAAGGTTCTTGCTCCAAGTACAGGGGCCAGGCATTGGGATTTCCAGTTGTGACTGGGACTCACTAAGGGGCAGCTATCAATTGACAGAGCATCTCCAGGGTAGGATCAGCATTATTCAGCTAGAGCTTTCATAACTTTGAGGCAAACAGCAGCTCCTGCTACTTCCCAGCTGCCTATAGGTTTGCTGTGACAAGTTATTAGCAAGAGAAAAACCCTTTCTCCCACAGGAGTTTGTAGTGTGTCAAAATTGTGCGGCACAGGGAAAGTGCATCAGTGATAGGTATAGTACAGAGTATAGAGTACTTGCTTTGAGTCAAGACATAAAGAAACAATTGTCAGTTCTGAACTGAGTAGGTCTAAAATGAAAATTATAGCAAATTGTTTCAAAAATGAGAGATGTCATGATAATGTGGCATTGCCGTTCACTAACATTAATCTTATAACAATCTCTTTTACTCTTATCTGTGTGTAAAATAAGTAGTTGTCAAATCCTCACTACTGATTAGCCTGCTCAAATGAGAAGATGTGGTATGTTTAGAATATTAAAGTTCAAAACCGATTTTGCTCTTCTCATTATCTTTGGGCTATGAAATAACAAAAATGTGTGGCAAGTGTGGTAAGAAATGTAAACTTCCAAGGATGTACTGTATGTGCAGAGGTCATGTTTGCACACCTGAATCATATGCACTCATTTCAATTCCAATGAGACAATGTAGTTCAAGGTAATACCAACTAACAGGCAACTCCTATTGTCAACCCAGACCTGCACAACCTCATGTAACAATCCAGGTATAACCTCAGGGATTGTTTTGCTACAGCAAGATTTACAGCTGTTAAAACAATCAGGCATCACCTGATGGAACACATGAATAAACATGATTGTCGGTGCCTGATGCTATTATAATGCTGACATTATAACTCAATTTCACAGGAATGCCTGACATTAAACCACCATATGACCCATTCCACTAAAATGTTTAGATATTGTAGTGAGAAATTTATTTACAAACAACACCATTATGACAGAGAATAAAAATCTAAAATAAACTTTTTAGTAATTTTAAATGTATTTTGTTGAAAATACTTATCTTTTAATTTGGGTTAATCTCTGAACTGTTTCATTATACAGTTTTACATCTAATTAATTCTTCTTACAGGTCTTTTCCCCAGTATTGTCACACACTTTAGAGGCTCTCCCCTACAGTACAGTATGTCACCACAAAGCAGATGTGCAATGACCTGGAAACCTTAGCTTCCTGCTTGTTAAATCGTTACCTGACTACTTGTCTTCTTTCAACTAATCAGATGATTGAGGGTGGCAGGACATTCCCCGCCTCTTTTTTATAAAAAAAAAACCCATGAAGTACAGCTAGTAAGTACTTTATTTGTAAAAAATTCAGTTGTGTTCTACCACCTTGGGCCAAACAAATTAATAGTGTTCAGCTGCTTTATTTTAAAGAAGCATTAGGAATTTATTGACCAGAATCTGTTGATCAGAAATGTTAGCTGGGAATTAGATATTCATAAAAAAATATGTGAATATCCTATCATCCTGTGTCCCTTTGACTTCAGTGTTTGGAGTCTTTAGTCTGTTAAAAAAAAGTCATCTATTTTTGCGGTTGAAATTTAAAAAAATAATTGAAACAGCATAAAGTCAACAAAATGGAATATGCAAGAGAAAAAAGAATCCAGAGGTACAATATATTTATCAAACTTCCAAGACTGGATCCGCTGAGAAAATGTTTCCGTCATCAACAGGAGATGTTTATCAGATCTGTCAAGAAACACCCTAAAACAACTGTCAAAAAAATCACCAACAACCTCCAGAGTGTAGAGGTGAAGGTATCAAAATCCACAGTTCATGTAAGATTATGAAAGCAAAATAACACTGCAAGAGGTTGGGTGTAATGATCTTATTAGCATCAAGACAGAACCAGGTTAGAATACGCACAGAAATACCAATTTCAACTAGGTGTGTTTCGGAACAAAGATTTATGGACACATGAGAGCAAGATAAACCTTACAAAAACAGGGTAAGTGTGGAGACAGAAATAAACTTCAGAGAGAACTTCTTCTGTGAAGCATGATGGAGGTAATGTTATGGCATTTCCATGCATGGCCATTTCTGGAACTTGCCCTCCTCATTCTTATCAATTATATAAGTAACGATGGCAGGAAAGAAATTCATTGTAAAGCCCACAGAAAATGTATATCTGTTTGTGTAGAAGAAAATGCTTCTGTACTTGTTAGGCAGTATTTCAACATGCAGTATGACAATGACCTTAAACATACAGCCAGTGCAACCAAGTCTAAGATATTCCACTTTTTGCTCCCGAACAGGAAAAAGCTCAATGGGTTGCAGACTTCATGCAGATGTTGATATGCAGAGAACTACTGACCTTTAAATTCTAAAATACAGTACACTTAATCTTAACGCACTTGTGGTGTATTAGATGTTAGTTGAATAGTAGCTTCATTTAATCTGTTTTACTACTTCTTTAAATCAACTTAATATGGAATTGTGATACGGAATCATGAAATTAAAGGGAAATTTTGGTAGCTGAAAATAAAAATAACCACGGTGTAATAACATTTCTGAACATCATTAACAATTAATTAATAGAAATATAATATATTATCATAGCTGATAGTGGTTGCTGAAAGTAAAAAAGAAGGTACACAACAGTATTCCTTGTTGTGGTTATTTTGGGGAAGATTTAACATGTTTGTTTTAAGAAAATGTCCCACAAAAGCTTGCAAGGTTCAAATTAAAAACAATAAACAACATAAATATGAACAAATTCAAGTTATATAGAACCTATAACATATCAAGGTTGTTTGGAACCTGCAGGACCAAGGAAGCAAAAGCTTGGATTTTTGTGAGATGTAGTTTTTGCAGGCAGTTTGCCTAACAGTTGTTTTCCAAGTAGTTTCTAGTTAGCTTTCTCTTGTGTTATTTTCAAATTATCTTTTCCCACTCTAATTGATTAACTCCTTAATTCCATAGCTCTTCAAATCTGTTTTTTTATAATAAATATTAATAATAATTTCTGTCAGTTTTACCAGTCACTTCACCACAAGACCAACAATCCACAGGATACTTGATGAGAGTAAGGGAATTTGATCATACTCTTAAACAGAAGTTGTAATTGTGTTTTTCTGTGTATATTTGCTTTTAAATACTATTTTTTTAAAGTTGCTGTGTATATTATATATTTTTTGTAAGTATAATCTAAAATATTTTAGATATATTTGTTTAAATCCAGTAGAGATGGTTTGCACTTCCTCAAATACTGCAGTTAAAAGATGGTGAAACCGGTCATAAAACAACTCATCACAGCAATCAGCAAGTTCTGGGACGAAGAGCTGTGTAATAATTATATTTTTATTATCTTATTTAAAATATTGTAGAATGCAAAGGTGGGAAGCCAGTATTTGGCAATATACGATAAGTCCATGAAGGTGATTTATTCTGTATCAGCTTATATACAGTAATGTTAAACTGAAGCCTCTCTACATTTGCAAGCAACTCTGAGAAACAATTATGCATCATGTATGTGTATTAGATTCAGACTTCCTTTGATTAACAAAAAACCCTTTATATTGTAAAGCCATTATGTATAATATATTTTTAATCATCAGAATCTTAAACATAATTATTGTGTTTTAAAATTAATAATATATACAGAATTACTAATAATTCTGTAAAAAATGACAATTCTGTTAGTGTTGTGAGGTATTATGACATACAGTATCTTATTTAGAGTTGTGGTAGCAACATGGTAACAATATCATGTCTTATATCATGTTATATTTGATGAGATTGTTTGTCACTAGTACTGTGTGCATACAGTATGATTAGTGCAGGAAACCACTGTGTATTAATAAACATTCAGTAATAATGATTTGTCTGCCAAATACATAGTATTTTAAGGATTCACTGTGATACCTGACAGTTTTACAGAGTAGTGCAGTCTTGCACTAGATATGTGAAAAAATAAAAATGCCATGACAGAGTCCTATCAGTAATACTGCACCTCCACCGTAATACTCCCTGCTCACACATTCTAGATGGCTACATCTGTATGGTCATTTCAAATCATTGAGTGTAATACAAAATGTGTTTTTTGTCTCATATATATATACATGTTATCTACAAATTAAACATATACAGTACAACAATTTACTTATTAATGTTAATATCGTGATTACTGCTAGGTAGTGTTTTGCTTTAATTTCATTGTAAAATCAGCAAGTTCTGGGACAAAGAGCTGTGTAATAATTATATTTTTCTTATCTTATTTAAAATATTGTAGAATGCAAAGGTGGGAAGCCAGTATTTGGCAATATACGATAAGTCCATGAAGGTGATTTATTCTGTATCAGCTTATATACAGTAATGTTAAACTGAAGCCTCTCTTCATTTGCAAGCAACTCTGAGAAACAATTATGCATCATGTATGTGTATTAGATTCAGACTTCCTTTGATTAACAAAAAACCCTTTATATTGTAAAGCCATTATGTATAATATATTTTTAATCATCAGAATCTTAAACATAATTATTGTGTTTTAAAATTAATAATATATACAGAATTACTAATAATTCTGTAAAAAATGATAATTCTGTTAGTGTTGTGTAGTATTATGACATACAGTATCTTATTTGGAGTTGTGGTAGCAACATGGTAACAATATCATGTCTTATATCATGTTATATTTGATGAGATTGTTTGTCACTAGTACTGTGTGCATACAGTATGATTAGTGCAGGAAACCACTGTGTATTAATAAACATTCAGTAATAATGATTTGTCTGCTAAATACATAGTATTTTAAGGATTCACTGTGACACCTGACAGTTTTACAGAGTGGTGCAGTCTTGCACTAGATATGTGAAAAAATAAAAATGCCATGACAGAGTCCTATCAGTAATACTGCACCTCCACCGTAATACTCCCTGCTCACACATTCTAGATGGCTACATCTGTCATTTCAAATCATTGAGTGTAATACAAAATGTGTTTTTTGTCTCATATATATACATGTTATCTACAAATTAAACATATTGTCACGGACGTCCAAAGGGACTAACCGTGGGGAGCAGGAGAGCAGAAAAAGACCCATATGCGTAGCGGCGAGACGGGAAAAAGGCCCGGGCTCATAGTGCAAAGAGTTCAGGAATGCCGTATAGAAACCTATGCCCTCAGGGAGCGGACGTGGGGCGCCCTGGTGCTAGGCGGGTCTCAGGACATCCGAACGTCAATGCTGAGCCAGGACAGAGTGCAAGACCCGGAAATATATAGCCCAAGGGAAAGAGAGGGACAGGAAGGACAGCAGACCGGAAACTAGGGACAGGACAGAGAAGGAGCGCCCCCTGGCTGCAGAGGGCGTGACAGTACCCCCCCCTTCATGGGCGGCTCCCGACGCCCAAACAAAAAAATAAGCTGCACAGCACTGGGGGGAGGAAAAACCTCATTTAACTGAAAGGAAACCTCCGGGAATCCACGGCTGAGAGCTACCCCTTCCTCCGGGGTATAAACCTTTATTGGGTGGAGGAAGGGGGGGTAGAGAAGAGCTCCGGAGACTTAAAACAAAAAGTACACAAGCACAAACACAACAGACAAAAACCTGGGAAAGACCAGGGAGACAAACCACACAAAAAAAATAGGAACCAAAAACAGGTAGGAACCAAAGTTCCGAGACACAGAGCAGGGGGGGACCAAAAAGGAGGGGAAACCAGGAAGAAAAAATCAAAACAAAAAGGCAAAAAACAAGAAAAAAAAACACAAAAACCCCAGGGAAAAATACCGCAGATTGGGCAAATGGCACGTTCACATTCTAACGCTGATATCGGAGTGGACAACCTGAGGAAAGCCAGACCGAAGCCCGCTCACAGACACAGATGCCCGGAATGATATCCAGCGAAAGGCATGGAGGAACGGCAGAAAGCTTACCATTCTATCACTGATATCGGAGAGAGCCAGACCAGGAAGAGCCAGGCACGAGAACCCGCTCCAGACACAGAAGCTCGGAGTGATATCCAGTAATAAGAATAGGCAAGCCAGCTCAACATTCAATCACTGATATCGGAGTGATCTACCCGAGGAAAGCCAGGTACAGGACCCGCTCACAGGCACGGAAGATCGGAGTGATATCCAGTGATAAGAATAGAGGAACTGAAAAAAAAAAAAAAAACAGCCCAGAGAAAAAAAGAAAAAAAAAGCTGCGGCAAGACAAAAAAAAACGCCGCTCGCGGGGTCATTAGGTGGCTCAGCATTCTGTCACGGACGTCCAAAGGGACTAACCGTGGGGAGCAGGAGAGCAGAAAAAGACCCATATGCGTAGCGGCGAGACGGGAAAAAGGCCCGGGCTCATAGTGCAAAGAGTTCAGGAATGCCGTATAGAAACCTATGCCCTCAGGGAGCGGACGTGGGGCGCCCTGGTGCTAGGCGGGTCTCAGGACATCCGAACGTCAATGCTGAGCCAGGACAGAGTGCAAGACCCGGAAATATATAGCCCAAGGGAAAGAGAGGGACAGGAAGGACAGCAGACCGGAAACTAGGGACAGGACAGAGAAGGAGCGCCCCCTGGCTGCAGAGGGCGTGACACATATACAGTACAACAATTTACTTATTAATGTTAATATCGTGATTACTGCTAGGTAGTGTTTTGCTTTAATTTCCTTGTAAACTCTTTTAAACTGGAATATGATCTTTTTCTGGGTCATTAAACATTTTAAGCTATTCTGTTTTTTACTTGTGAGTAATTCATTACATTTTTATTGGGTGTTTTTATACTGTATAATGCATATAATACCTTCAGAGGAAACAAACAAAAAATATATATTCCACCATTTTGAGAAGGCTCTCTGATTACTTAATCTTTATGTTAGTTCACATGAATGTATAACTTTGATGCAGTATGTCTAGTGTATGCCAGCTGTTAATGAAATGAAAATAAAACTCCTTTGGATAGATATTCATTCTTTCCATTTTCTCTGACACAAACATCCGGCATCACATTCTCTCCACTACGCATATCATTTCCATACCTCCTCCCTCCTAATCCAACTTCTCTGGTTCCCTTCTCTCCAGCTTCTCTCTTCTTGACTCAGCATCCCTCAACAAACTAGTTACACGCATGAAACCCACCACATCTATTTAAATGTGTAAACAAACTTTATTACTACTTTATTTACTTTACTACTAACAAAAATTAGTTAACAAACTAATTAAATCAAAAACTAGCAACAAAGGCTCATTTAAGGTCCTGTGTAATCCAAACTGTGTGACTGAAAAGCTGGGAGAAGGTTTTTTTTTACTGCAACCCTTAGCAGAAATATACAGCTTTATGATAAAGGATTGATGAACAATCTTCATCCATCCATTTTCTAACTTCCTTATCCAATAATGTATTCATATATTATGAGCCAGAGTCTTATCACGGCAAGCAACGGCTTCAAGGCAGGATATACCTTCGACAGGAATCATCAATGGATAATCTTAAATATAGCAAATGCAAAATTAAGTAGTGTTTTAATATAACCAGTTAATTGTTATTACATACTAATGAATATCACCTTTTCCAATAAAAAAATCCATTATTGCACATTTTTTGAGTGTGGGGTCTGTGTGGGGTTCTTTTTTACTCTTGTTGCTGGATCAGATTTGTCTCCCAGAGAGGTGGAAGGGTCAAGCAGGCAAAGGAAACATGCTGATAGTGTTTGGATATGAGTGGAGAATTACCAGCCCAGCCATGTTTGGGCAGAGGTCAGAGCAGATTAATGGCTGGTATGGCGGGGGGGGGGAGGCTCAGAGACACTAAGTACTGTGTGGCTGTTCTGCTGCATATTGTATGATTATTGTTTTTGTTGGAGTTGTATAAAAAAGTCTGATATGCATTTTCCATTATCCATTAATCAAATATAATTAATGGTTTGGTATCCATTAATCATCCACAGATTTTGTCATTCACATGTTTGTTCAAGTCCAAACTACTTGTATGCAGGTGTCTGTCAAAAGCAACAAAGATATATTTTAATAAATCACAAAAATGTCTTCAATAAGACATAGCCTTATTTGGCTCATTCCATCTAATAATTACAGCTGGTAAAGTTAGTAAATGTAGTTTTATCCTCTACAAACTGCATACTGTATTTAAAAGAAATTAAAAATGTGTTTGACTGATCTTTAAGTCTTATAATAAATGGTTACACATGCTCGTGCTTTTTTGCAGATATTTTTAGCATGTAGCTACAGACATAAGGAGTACCCCTGAGTTTCAATAGCTGAATTGTAAAAGTATGAGGAAGAATGAAAAATAGAATATAAAGTGTACAATTTTTTAAATGCAAATAAATGTATAAAATCGATATAATATATCAATACACATTTTAAAGACTGCCTCTTAAAACGTTTTTTAGATCTTAACTGAAAACAATATATGTGAGGCGTTTGGCCTTGTTTCCACCTCCGGTTGTCTATATTTAACACTTGGCTAGTATTTTTTAAGTTGGACTTGCAGATCAAAGGAGTTAAATACAGTGACTGGGTCTGTATTAAAATATTTATTACATGTTGAAATTCCATTTGATCAAAAAAGCTCCATAAGTCTGGTCTGAACCAACTTAACAAAAAAGAATTCCATACACTTTGATTTCATGGATCTTTCACTTTTTTATCAAAGGTGTCTGTATCAAAGATGCACTATTATTCCATATAATGGAGAAGGCAGTTGAAATGATGGGCTTCACTGTGCACTACACTTACAGTGACATTTGTTAAAATGTCCAGACCCATAGGGACATACATTTCACAGTCATTTTGAAGGATAATGCTCTGCTATTGTCATTTGACAGTAAGGAAGTGTGCAGCTGTAGCTGTCTGGCAGAGAGCTTGTGAAGAGTACACATTTGAGATTACGCACTGCTTTAAAGAAAAGGCTGACTGAATAGTAGCCCTCAATTATGTCTTTTCCCTCCAGCCAGAATTCCTTTAAGCATGTTTAGAACTTAGTGAGAGCACAAGGAATCATCTCTAACATGCATAGAAATGCACACAGTGTGTATTTTTATGCATCACAGGATTTCATTCCACAGTAAAGCTTTGCAACCTTCCTTTATGTACCCAATCAGTAATTGAATTACATGGCTATTCACAGGGGATGTAAAGCAGAATGGCAATAAGAAAGGGAAGAATCAACATAATATATCTTATATATAATTATAATTTTCAGAATCTCCAAAAACATTGCGTTTCTAGTTTTTTTTCTAGAGTTTTAAAACAGGATTTTCTCAGCAATTCAAATCCTTTTTCAATATCCTTAAAGACCATATTTCTAAATGTTTTTTATCTTTCACTGGGTGTCTGTATTTACTGAGTTTGACATCAATTATATTAAATGCATTTTCTTTTTTTACCATGCCTAAGAGGCAAACACAGATTGTACAATGGGTGAAATGCACATGACACATTTTAGGTGAATGAAATGTAATTACATATGTCTATCAACAGATCTAAAAAAAGCAGAATGCAAACAGCAAAACAATTGTACATTGACCGTAGAAATGTTTCTTCATTCAACCTTTAAAACGACTGACAGAGCAGTGATATTTGGTATTAGCCAACATTAACATACAATATACATCTCCTAAAATCAGAAGTGCTCGGTATTCCTCAGTTGTCACAGGAGCCGGTCCTGACTCCCATGAAATGCATAGTAAAGACCCTATGCGGACGGTATAATCCGGATGTGACTGGAGAAAGACAAAAGGGAAGACATGGCGAGGTGCAGTCTAAGGTCCATGTCCGGGAGATCCATCCAGACAAACACGGGATAAGGGATCCAGGAACAGAAAAGATAAAACCATAACGGAGCAAGGTACTCCGAACCCCGGATTTAGATGGTCAGGGTGCCATTCTGAAGCCGATGTCCTTAAACCTCGGACGTGGGGCGACTTGATGCCAGGTGGGCCTCCAGGCGTCCATTTTCCAATACTGAGCCCAGAATAGCAGAGACTTCAAGCTTAAATAATAAAAACAGCAACAAGACACAGGTGTAGGAACTAAAACTAATGGGAATACAAAAGGTTAGGAGTGCGCTCTAGAGAAGGGAAGAAGATCGTGACATCAGTTGAATAAAGTCTTCATTGGCCCATGCTGTGTGAGGATGACCTCTGTAAGTCAAACCAAGGAAGAGCAGAACCAGTGAATCCTAGATAATTTTTCATACACTCCACTAGGATGCCTTGACTGACATACCAGAAGCTGCCTTTATAATCCAAAAAGAGGAAAATATGAAGTGATACAGAATCAGAAGCTATCAGAAAATAATTATCTTAACAAGAGCTGTTCCAGTGCTATGTCTCTGTCTAAACTCTGGCTGAAAAGGTTTGAAGAGCTCATTAGATGAAACATGAGATTGTAATTGAGCTGCCACCACCTGTTCCACATTCTGTATGAGAAAAAACAATGAAAATAGGTCAGAAGTTGTTGATTACAGGAGTCCTGACCAGGATTTTTAACACAAGTGTAATATCCAGATATTACAACCTTTTATGGTACCATGCTCAAACAATTGGTAAGTGTTACATAAATAATGTTTGAAAATGTGTTTCATTTTATAAGTGCTTCAACAAGATCTTGCAAGTCCCCCTAAGCAATCCCTTTAAAAAGTGACTGTGGCTTCTCTGGACTCACAGGGGGAAAGCTAGCCTATTAATCTTATTAACAGCATAACTGATTAATAATAAGTCATATTTCAAAATTGCAGGTCATTATACAAATGTCGGTTGGAAATCTTATGTGAAAAATAATTAAACAGTTCACATTCCAAATTTCCTCCTTAATGGATATTCTATTTTTTTAATTGTATCATTTAATGTGTAGCATAAAATACATTTCCATGACACCCATTTGATTGTCAGCATTCTATTTATGTGCACCATTTTTCATTTTCCTGATGCAGTGCTGTGGTGAACTAATTTACAATCGCACCAAAGACTCTTCATTCAAACCAACTTCATCTTTCAGACGTGTCTTAAAACTGTGTCACTTTCTTTAAATTGTCCTTTCTTAATGATCACAGGAGGACTATTGCAAAGGAAATAAATATGTACTATGGCTACATGAGTTTGAAGAGTTATGCTTTAATAATTACCAAGGTATTATAGGGACTGAATGTTTCAGAGCAGTTTTTTTTAATATCCCCTGTAAACAGAGAAAGCTTGCACATTTATGTATTGATTTCCTCATAATTCATATTGTTGTCAGTCACAACAGAACACACTAATTAAATAAAAATCTGACAATATGATAACTGAATTTAGAATATAAACATTATCGATGCTAAATCATGGTAAAATCATAAAAATATCCCAGTTGCTTAAATTGGAGATATCAGAAATGGATGCCAACTGACAAGAAACAGTTGGAGTAAAAAAAGATTGCTTTGATTTTAAAATTGTAATTAGTTGTACATGGGCCAAGTTTACCCAGTTGTTTCTACAATAAAACTATCCTTCCTGTATAGAGTGCAGCTCCTTCTTCCATTGTGTCTTGGCATCACTTGGGTGTCTTGGTATCATTTGCTACCATCCCACCTGATTTCTTGTTTTTTTTGCACTGTTTTGTAATTTGGCATCAAAAGTATCTTCTCTTTTGAAATAAATGTAAGTCAACACATACTGGTTACTTCAGAAAAAAATATTATTTATACTGAGTGTTGGATGACCGACATGCATGAAATAACCCCTAGAGTTACTAGTATCTGACCCCCTCCAGCTAACAGCTATGAAAAATGTGTCAATACTACTATGTGCTAATTTCTTGCTCATGGCCTGGACACGACCTGCTCCCAGCTGAGAAAGCAAACAGAGCTTTAGAGTGTTTTGTTTTCAGCAAAGAAAATCATGGCATCAAATGAATAACACAACTTGGCTTTCTGTCAGGAAATGTAAGTCTGAAAGATGGCAGCACAAGAATTTATGGTGCTTCAAGACAAGAGCAGGCAGGATGCCAACTCACACCTGCAGCTCTCTAGACAAGAAGGAATGGATTTAGCAGCAGGCTGACAGAAAGAGTCTTATTACAACACTGATCATTAAGATACCAGGAGCCAAGGCTATATAGGAGGCTCAGTAGGAGAAACATTTATCTAATTAAAAAAGCACAGTTATAAAAAAAAATAAATGATAGCACAGTTTATCTGATGTGAAGTAGTGGTGAGTGTTTTCAAAAAAGATTTGTGTGGGTGAATATGTGTATATGTGGGAGTCTGTGCATATTTTAAGACATCTATTACATCCATTTGACTTATTTAATAAGACACAAATCATTTTTCTAGATTTACTGCAGGTCAACATTAATTTTTACTTGTATAACTTTAATTGGAGATAACATTTGTAAGTCTGCCAGAATAGTAATGAAATTTCAGAGTGGGTGCATTGCTGAGACATCTGTCAGACTAAGTCTTAGTTTTTGCACTAAAAAATCAAGTTATGTCCACAGAGCTTGTGGACTTTCTTGTAAGATTTCAATGATTTATGGTTTTGTAACTATTTTTGACAGGGTTGAGTCTCTTAAGAGTTACGCAAAAATTTCATTTATGTCAACAGCAGTAGGTCTCACAGCATGCAGGATGAGTCTGAAACTCATCTTTGAAAACATTATTATGCCAATATCTGCAGGGAGACTATGGAGTTTTTCAATGTAACATGTCTGGCCTACTTCCATCTGGATTGCATTCAAACCAGTTGCCTGAAGCTGACTTAAGAAGGAATGGGAAATGAGTCCTTTTTTATTATTAAAAACTAATATGCTTGTCCTTGCACACACAAAATTGTCAATAAAAAACCATAAGGATATATGTATTGTATAAATCTCTTGTGCATTCATATAGTTTGTGTACACATTCATTTTGGGTAAAATGTAAGCAAAAATGTTCGATGGGCAGATAATTATGTAATATTATAAACTGCCTGGACTGTACGCAACGTGTTAATGATCACATCTGTATTCGAGACCATACTCTACATTTTGTAATAATTTCTAACTTGTGAGTATTGACTCTATATGACCTGTACCTTTTTGACTACAGGCTGTGTTTTTCAATGCTTATTTTCTTTTACACTAATGTAAATCCAAAACAGAGGTTCACCTTTGGAAATTAAATTAAGACAATCTTTCAGAGGTCATTGAAGGATCTGCATCTGTAAACTCTGCTTGAGGAAATAATAGCACAAACACAGAACTTAGTGATGATAAGTGAGAAGCAGCTTGCCTTGTGTCATAGCAGAGTTTTAGTTTTTTTTTTTTTACAATTGGGAAAGATAATTGACAAAATGCATGCCTAAAGGTATATCACATGAAAAAAATACCAAAAATGTAAAACAGTATTTGAAAGATATCAGTGGTGCAGATCAATAACCTCAATATAATTTGCATTTATGTTCTTCTGTTTTCCAAATGATATACATATTGATAATATGCATATGTATATCAATAAGAAAATAATATTCCCGATACTGTCCATGTAAAAGCTTTTGACATGTTCCAGAGGACTAGAAAATCATTCAGTATTACTACCTGTTCTGATGTTAAAAATAAGGAAGATGTTCAATTTTATTGACTAAATAAGCGAGATCACAAGATAAGCATCTATGAAGAGAATCACCTTCATGTAGTGAAGCTTTGTATGGAGGAAAAAAAGCTAATGAAATACATGGATATAGTTGCTCATTTATTTTTACCAGACATTGAAGTCATGTGCCAACAATAATCTTTTCAACAGAAGATAGATTTAAATAGTATATATTTGTTAATAATCATGGTTAAAAATGCTACAAATCATCTCATTCTCAGAAGGTAATGAATAGGTTTTGTGAAATTCTCAGCTAGTGAAGACTCAAAGACTTCTAAATGCAGTTTAAATTGAGATATTTTGAAATAGAATACGCACCAAAACGCAAAACACTACGAATAAATAATACTATGTCATTGCCTGTCTCGTATTTCTCTAATTTGTGGAATGTATGATCGGTATAAATTTAAATCAATGCACTCCGCAAATTAGTTCAGCAAATGAGCTTATTGCCCCAGGTCTAGATTAACAGTGCTTTAACAGGTCTGGTAACAATATTGGTCATGATATAGAGAATATCACTTTATGAAATACTTTAAATGCACATTAGTCCAGGATTATTGGTAGTGAACAGTATAATCCATCCTCTTTCTGTTTCTGCTTATACTACAAAAGCATGAAATGAAATCAACAGCTGAAATTTGTACTGACCTCATGGATTTGTTCCAGGATAAAATTGCTGTCATTAGAGCTATTATTTCTACTTTGAAAGCTGAGCGAATGACTTTGGAATCTATTGAAAATCACTTTTTTTCATGGATTCCACTTCTATGAAAAACTCTCCATCAGAGCAGGCTGATGTAATACTTAAAATGAAGCCACCAGTTGGTTTATGATCCATCTAATAGCCTTTTGAGTTCAAGGTGATAATTTCTTTGTACTGATGTGTGGTTCCAGTTCATTCTGCCTTAAAACAAGCTGTTGCAAACCATTACTGAAGAAACTGTTTTTAATATAAAATATGGTCAGTACATACAGATAAATCATCCTTAAGCAGCAAAGGTTCTAGTGCGTGTTCTATCATATGGTCTATCTGGCAAGAAATGTTAAATGTACTGTACATAAAGTACTTTGGTTAGGGTTAGAAATGATTTCTGTAATGGATGTGGATTCTGGGTCTTTTGCCAACCTTGTATTGCTAAATCAGAATTTTTCTGAATGAACCAGTGACTGCTTCTCCAGACTTGGTTTTCAAACGTATGGCCCATACTATGTGAAACTATGCATAGCTATTTAGACAATATTTATATACAGTACATGCTAGAGTATATTTAAAATGATCATTGAACCTGGAATAATGTTGCATGTCCACTAAATCAGCTTGGCATGGAGGAACATCCAGACCACAGCACAGTGTAATTGATTCCTTGGTGCATGACCGCCTGATACTCAATAAATCATTAGACAACAAAGAGGTTGTGGTACATCTCAATAGTTTGGTGAAAGGTGCATACCTTCACAACTCTAACCAGCTTGTGTTCTTGAGGTTCAAAGTAATGATCATTATATTGCTATACAGATGCAGCCATTCAAAATGGGTGAGGTATTTCGCGGCATACCCCGGTGGGCGTGTCACAGTATCACGCGGTATCACGCGTTTCACGTGTGTCACGTGACTAACTATCCGGCGTCGCCTTGTAAAACCGCCAGGGGGAGCTTAACCTCTCATGTACAGCATTTGAGCCTTTAATTTTGAACTGTGTATTACAGCATGTTAATCATCAGTCATTAAAATGTTGGTATATTTTATGAAAGCAAGATTGCTCAGTTGGACAAAAGTACACAACCTACCTTTATCAGAAATATTTATGCATCAAAGCCTTTACTGAAGATATTACTAATAGTATTAATAATGGATGACTTTGGACAAGCTGTATACTCAAAGTATAATTTCTTTAGCACATTTGTACAAGCACTTGGAATCTGTCCAAGCCATACTTTGTCAGGCATTTTGTTTTACTTCAACGGGGCATAAAAACTTCCTTGCTTTTAACAGGGCGTTTCATAATTTCTAGCTACGAGAATGATTTAAAATGCGACACCTATCATTCAACTAGAGCTTAAAATATCACAAGGAAAAATACACACCGGTATTCCATTTCTCCCTAAACATTGTAAGCTTCGAAGTCTTTAACTAACGTGATACTGGAGTCAACAAGCATACTTTTAGAATTTGATTAAAAGGGAATATAATATGGAATCGCGTATCTAAAGAATTTAATAACGGTATGATTATATCTGTGTACTGCGGCAGAGCTATGTAGGGCTGTTTCGCCTGCCTGATCATGTGAGCTCTCTTGTAGCCTACTGGTCTAGGTGCGTGACTACCAACTGGCAGGTTGTGTGTTCGAATCCAGCTGGTGCTGGACTTTTATTTTAACAAACATTTCTTCGAAAAAATAGGTAAGCGATATTATGGACAATCAATTGACTTTATATTTCAAAATATCGCAACATGATCGATATTTGCGATATTTTGAACATATCTTCCCTTCTGACAGCGGTTCCTGCTTCTATTGTGTGTGTGTGTGCAACAGTAAATTTTTATAGAGAAATGGAGGCTGGACAGTATGCGTTACAATATAAACATTTATATTGATTTAAATCGTGTTCTGATTTAAATCGCAAACACGTGTTTAATTATGTGTTTTTTAATCATGATCAGGCTAATGCATTTCTACATTTTCTGTATGAACCAGCTTAGAGGTTCATACAGAAAGACAGCTTGTGTTTAAATTGAGTGTAAGGTAATTTATGCTTCTAAAGTCATGGTCAGTATTGTTGTACTGTGCTGTACTGTGTCACATTATTTTATAGCGTTTTTATTGCGTTATTAAATCCGGTGGCGCTGTGTTAGTTTCCTGACTCACATTATTTAAACTGCGACACTGATCATTCATCTCTAAATAAACTTTATTTTATATAGCGTTTTAAGCCAATAGGTAATTAGATTGCTCATAAACCTAATCACTTTTTCTACATAAACACAGCGTGATTGCTCTCTGAAAATGCTTTTCCTTTATTTTTAAAGTAGGCTCAGATTTCAACTATAGATCGTATTATTATAAACTTTCTTGGAAAAATGTATTTTATGTAAACCATGTTTGCTATTAATTCATTTAGGGCTAAAATACGTTCATTGTCTTCCAATCGAGTCGAGTTGACATTGGAAGCCTGCCACACCCGGACCGTTAAACCAAAGCATTAGCACGTCAAAGCCCATTGAGCCAGTATTGGCTTTAGTATCCCCCCCTTCTC